>NC_138945.1:54477500-55677500 GCF_965226115.1 Aulonocara stuartgranti | reverse complement strand
CATTAAAATTCAGGAATAAGCTTCAGATAGTAGTAGTCAATGTTTTTGTTTTTTTTTTTGAAACACACACACACACACACACACACACACACACACACACTACCTCTAAGCATTTTTAATTAAAATGTGTTATTAGACAAAGACTCGTAGCTAATTTGTTATCACATTTTGTTAAGTTTGTTACTGATGAAGTATAACTGACACTCTTGCAGTGCATCAGGTACTGCATGTGCATTATCAAAAGTAATTTGATTACATGTAGATTTTCCTATGTAATTTCACACAGTACATTGTAAAGTGTTACATTTAATGGAGTCTGGTCAAATGAAATTTGCTCAATTAGCACACATCCAGTTTATACTAGAGATGGCACGATACCACTTTTTTATGTCCGATACCGATACCGATGTCATAAATTTGGATATCTGCCGATACCGATATGAATCCGATATAGTGTTTTTTAATCAACAAAACTGTTTTTTAAAATATCTTGCTGCATTTTGCAAGTCTGCAAGTTCATACTCAAGTTTAAAACAACAACTACACTAAAGCTATTCTGTTATACCTGTATACAAAAAAAATATTTCATAGTTCAGCAATACTGATCAATCTAATAAACTTAGACCTACACCATCCTCCCTATTCTGGTATTTTAAAGAGTACTTAGCGTAAATATTAAGCAACCTAACTAATAGGGTTCCAACTCCCAGCAACAACAAAAATAAATAAATAAAAAATAGGGAACCACCCCTCACACTCCACCTCATGATGCTTAATCAATGTAATCAACCTTAATTTGATGCAGTGTGAAAAAAAATGCACAGAAATCAATTATTTTTCAAGAAATATTAAATAGATTCAACATCTTTCTTCAACAAAATTGCAGACTGCACAGATGGTACCTTCCCAAAGGAAAATGTACTATAGCTTACTAGGGTATATATATTAGACTTAATAGTCACTATATACAGTAATTGACTTCTATTCATTTTACATCAAATTAAAACTTTGGGTGTCAGATAATTATTTATTAAAAGCTAGACATTTTAAATGAGAATAAGAAAGAAAAGTATGTCTTTGTGCCCCCTTTTCCCAGTTAATGCCCTATCGGCCCCCCTGGCTAAACTTTGCTAGATCCGCCCCTGCACAGTTACCAGCGTCAGCTAGAAAAAGATCCTGGTGTAGAAAGTAATATTAAATAAATTCTAACAACAGCTTATCAAGCTTAAACGTGCTGCTGTTGTTCAGCCGCTGGTTTGCTCTTTCTGGCGCAAAGTGGACCAAAAACAAACAAGAGAGACTCATGACAGAAAAGCCGATCAGCTGATCATTAGCAGTTTCACATTGAAGTAGCAGCCGGAGAGCGAGAGGCAGTCGCTCGTTAAGCTTAACGTGGGAATGCTTTACAAACATTCAGAGATGGACTTACACACTTGCTTTACTTCTCTCGGGGATAACTTTGTCGGAGATGAAATGCCAGGTTGCTAGCGAAGCTCCAAATGCTATCCAGACCACCGACAGGTCCCGCATGCCACAGCTGCTCTATCACGTGATGCATACTGCTCCGACGTTCTGAGGCGAGTTACGGCGTGTTGCAAGTTTTGTGAGGTGCTTTCGTGATATTTAATGGATCGGATTACATTTTTTATTTTTCTCCGATATCCGATCCAGTAATTTAGGTCAGTATCGGACCGATACCGATACGTAATATCGGATCGGTCCATCTCTAGTTTATACCAAGCACATTTTCCTCAATGAAGAATTATTTGAATTAACAACACTTTGATTTGATATATTTTAGATGCATTTTGCACAAAGCTATCACTTCATGTTTTTGAGCGTGCATGTATTTGCTTTGCTTGCAACAGAACAGAAAAGTACACGTCGCTGCCCTAGTTTACATCTGATTTCACCAACCGTTTTAATTGCAGCATTTAACTCGATTGTCAAAGGATCATGGTTTAATTCCAGATTAATGGGTGTAGGAGTAACCTCCTAATATGCTGCACATTAATCACCAAAAGAGAAGTAATAGCTACTAATATGAGAGTCACAGTCTTTATAAAAGTTACTTCCAGCTATCATAACAGTGTGAGCGAGTTACAAAAAAGCAAGGAACTGTTATCACTAATGAGATTGTTTTTCAAGACCATGGGTCAATGTAATGGCACTTATAAGAGATCATTGATGCAGCACTTACTATATAAGGTTTTCTAACTTTGTAGCGTTGATGTTTTTAAAATAAGCACATCTGTTGTAGTCGGACTCATTTGACATCAGTCTTCAAAACAAGTGTTCCTTATACAAGAGGCAGCTAATGAGCATGTGCTGATTATGTCACAGTAATGAGGCTGTGACTCATTTGTGCAGCTTCAGGTGTGTTGTGGGGCGTTTGCAGTGTTGCTTGGAGCTGGAATGCTTTTTATATGTTGTTTGTTTTAGAGCTGTCGTTTAAAGTAACTTAAGGAGCTGCAGTCTCCTGGGGTGTGAGAACCCCGAGAGATTTCATGCGTGTGGATATGCCAGGCTTAGAACAGAGAGTGAAGGCCAGCAGACCTTTACTTTGTCTTTTTAAATTTCTGCCTACTGCAACTGAAATAGCCTCTTGTAGAACGTTTCTGTATTTTATTGTAGCTATTGCCTTTTCTGCAAATCCTGCACTAAAGAAACCTTTGTTTATTTAGTCCAAACCGTATGTGGCGTACTATGAGCAAAGAAATATTGAGGTTTTCATAATTATGCACGTTCCTGGAGAAAATCCACTTTGAAATATGCACGCACATAGATTTGAATTAACCTTCAGTGTTAAACCTTTATGTGAGTTTGTGGGTTTGTATTTGTTAGCATGCTGACAGACAGTTTTCAATCCAAAAACAATTATACCACAAATCTAAAATATGAGACTGTACTATAAGGCAGAGCTTTGCTGAGTCGGGACTCACACTCAGATAACTTTTTGTCAAAGAAAGCAATTCGATATCGGACCTAATTCTCTCAAATATGAAATTTAACCAGCCTGATATTGTTGTTCTTTTTTTTTCTTCTTAAATTAGTAGATTTAAAAGAAAAAACACGAGCATCCTCTGCTTCTTATTAACCCGGCCAAGGGGGTTATGTTTGTGGTTGTATTTGCATGCGTGCGTGCCATTTTGTCTGTAAACATAATAGCCTGAAATGTTTTGAATGAATTTTAATAAAACTTTGTAGAGGTGTAGAGTGGGCTCATGTTAGCAATCCATTACCGTATGTTTTGGCTGAGATCCACCAAGGTCTTTGAGGTCAACATAATGATTTGTTGGTTGAAAATTGGCAAAAAGCCTTAGAAACATTTATTCTTATTGTGTTGTCAAAGTAGGGTATGAAGATTTAAAATATAACTTCACATTTAACCTCTGACCTCTGAAGGTCAACAATGATATAAGGAGCTTCTAAGTATCACCTTACACGTCATGTAAAACTACTTGAAATTCTACTGCTTTTGTTTGTATTGTCAACATTTGTTTTATTTTGGCTTTGCTATGTACATTACAGTAACAGGTTATGACTGATTCAATACATAGCAGCTTGAATACATGTACAATGTTCCTGAATTATTAGATTTTTTTTTATTCAATTTTCTTAACTTGCTATTTATTACTAAATTGACTAAGAAATGTACTTAGCCGCAAAAATAATGAGCGTGTTAAAATAAGTTCCAGTGAGGCAAAAAACAAAATTCTGCACTTGGCACTTGTTTTTATTGATGTATATAGAAATGTATGTTTAAAAGAACCAAATTAATAATCAAATGTAAAATGCATTACTATTTCCTTAAAGTTAAATACTGCTCAGTGAGTGATCTGCCTGGGTGGAGGTTTTTGCTCTCAGAGGGCTCCTTGTTTAGTACGTAATTGTTGCTGTCATTCAGTGTAATTTCCTCTGAGTAAAGGGTTGTCATTATTCAGCAATACACACAATAAATGTCAGTAAGCGGAGGTGAGCAGGTGGCCTCTTGCCATCAAGTTCACAGCACTTGACACCCTACCTGTACTGCTTTGGCTTCACCTCCATCCTGAAACCTGGCAACAGGCCAGAACCGTGAACAATAGCACTGACGGAGGATGGCCAGAGTGATAAGGGCGGAAAGAGGAAGTCTATCCTTTGGGCAGGCTTACTAAAGTAAATATAGCCTTTTCTTTTCTTTTTTTCCCTTTGCTCATGTGACTCTTTGTTGTAGTAATCTTCAGCGAGGAGGTGGCCCCATCGTGGACATAACCATATTTTAACTTATAATAAGTATGACTGTGGTTGGCTAAACTGCTTTTATGAATTGCCCCCTCTTTGTTTCAAAAGATCTGAAGAGATTATCCGTAAATAAGATTAAGTTTATGATCGGCCAACGAGATAAGCTTTTCAGACCGCACCCGTACACATGTAACTGCTATAGGTTGTAGATAAGTAGTGTAGAGTAGTGCTTGTTAGGACGACATAACAGTTTTGACTTCAGGAAGGAGGTAAGGCATGACACGAGGAAATGTCAGAACAGTTTGTTTAAAAAAGAAAGATACTGGAATGTTTATACCTGTTGTGGGAAGCACGCCCAATGCCTCCGAGTATCTCAGTGTCAGTTTCCCACAGTTTGTGTCGTTGTAGAAAAGTTGAAATTCCTTCTAAACGCTCATCCCTGTTTGAGGATACAAACTGAACTGGCTGCTTAAAGTGATATTTGGAGTCTAAAAGTCACTCCAGCTGAGAATTCAGTGTTGCGTTCAACTCACGGTTATTAGTGGTTCATGCATTGATAAAAAAAATTACTGTAATGGCATTTAGGTTTAATCTATTTATGGTCTGCAATGTAGCTGAAATCCTTATAAGTCCTTGCAAAATCTCTAGTGTGATAACGTGTTCATGCCAGTGACTATAAAAAAAGTCACCTGTACAGTCACTGGTTCAATCACAGTGTTTGTTGTGGCTCACATTATATAACCTTGTTGTGAATGGCTTGATAGACAGGTTAAAGTCTCCAGGCTGAAAGGTGTGTGACAGTTGTTTTTGCTCGTTTTCTGCTCCCACTGATCTCTCAGATTTAGATGCAGTGCTCTGTTACACGCTGCGTCCTTCGGGACTCTGACAATTATCAATGTGGATGTAAAAACCAACCGAGTTAATTAATTGCAGCTATGCAGATATAGTCTTCAACATGTTGGATCTAATTACACAGAGTACGTCAGCCTGCTGCCTGCCATTGTCCCAGATCAGCCCCCAGACTCTTAGCAGTACAGGCCAAACACCTGGCTCTCTACAGTGAAAAAACAGAGTGTGCAGCAGAGTACGCTTTGCATACTGGATCTGCAACCTTGATAATGTAGTTATATAGATTTATGAGCCTTTACCCTTTGGATTATAAATGAGCTCAAAGTGGAGTGCGAGGAATCTCTGCTTGGAAAAATGTCTGAGCTGTTTTTAAGACATGACACATGCTTATTAAGATAAGATAGAACTTTATTAATCCCTCGGGTGGGTTCCTCTGGGAAATTCGACGCTATTGTAGGGTAAAATATTTTCCCTTCTCCTCCTTCTCTTCTCTCACTCTGTCTGTCATTTTCTTCATTCAGGTAGATGCCTTAAATCATGAATCACCAGGGATCTCCGCTGAAGCAAGCCAAGTGAGTGTCACATTCCTGCTGCTTCCCCTCTGGATGTTTACCTTTCAGTGTGTTAGCTAATGCTGCTGGGTTACTCTCACACAGGCAAGAGAAAATCACTAACCCAGTGTGTGGAAGGTGGTGTGGGTCAGGGACTTTGGGTACAGAGCCGCTCTGTTGAAAATTGTTTGTTTTGCCTGGGTCTCTGGCTCCAGCCTTCCCCTGTGCCCTACACCCCCCCCCCCCTCCCTCTTCCACTCTCCCTCTCTCCCTCTCCCTGATCCATATGCTCAGAATCTCAGGCTAATCTCATCCAGTGCTGGCCAGTCTCCTCTCTGTATATAGCTCGTATTTTTTTCTGTGCATGCAAAAGGGTTTGTGACACTTAACTATCGTGAGGTGCGGGTCAGAAGATGAAGGGCATGCTGCGTAACCCTGTACCCTCTTCTTGTCATTTCAGTGGAGTGGCCAGATCGGACAGCAAGCTCAGCGCCAAGGCCCTCTATGGTAAGTGGCTTCATGGAAGTAGGTTGAGGTGTTGCGCTGTTTGTTCCTGAAAGATCATTTTGTTGTTCGCTTGTTTCCAGAACTTTGTTGCGACATGCCCTTATTTCTGTGGCATGACTCACAGCAGGCTAGCTACAGTTTACAGCTTGTCATTGAAGAGTTTGGATACTCTTACGTGTCGGGGAATTAGATGTTTAGTATTGAGAATTTGCTTACTTTCTTGCAAGAATCTGTTACTGAAAATAGATCCCAAATGCTCTATACTTTTTTTTCACATTGCTTGGTTTACTTAAAAATGAAACTATAGATTTGTGACCAATTTTTAAGGATTTACAGCTTTAGCTGTATTTTCTTAATTAGATACCTTTCCAAACTGTTCCTAGTCAATCTGTGTGGATTAGCCCTGTTACTGACACAAATCACAACAATTTTCCATTTGCTTTGCAAATGACTGTGTCCGGAAACTCACTCTGTGGCATGTTGCCGCAGGTGTAGTCCTCACTGGACTGTATGTATGCCAGTGTGTGTGTATCTGCACTTAGTCACATTCTTTGAATTCAGGGATATGCTTGTTATTTTAGTGTCCCATTTGCATTGTTGGGCTGCATTACCAATCGGTAGTAAGTGCTATTAAACTCAGTAATCCAGTACTGGCATGAAGTGACTTTTTATTTTAGCTGTTGCATGCTTGTCTTAGGGTGTGTGTCACTGAAATTCGCTTACACTGCAGGGTGTGGCAGTTTTTAACGTGTGGTTGGAACAGGGTGAGGTGGCCATGTCTTGCAGGTGAATAAAGGGCACATTGAAAAGTGAAAAGGAAAAGGCGGACTCAGGCCTCCGGTCCTCCCCTCGTTGCCTCAGACATTAGCTCACTGGTTCCTGCCAACACCTCCTTCCACACTGTCAACATAAAGAACTATTTCACAACATAGTAGGCACAGATAGAAACCTACGCCGAGCTACAGCAGAACAACCCACTTTCCTGCATGGCCAAATTTAGAATCGCCTGAAATGGCAGATGACGCTATTGTAGGGATGCAAGATGTTCCCAAAACTTCTGACTGTGCACCTCGTTGTCTGTGTGACATATCGGAGCCGTAAATCATCCAAATATCCACAGGAAACTCCCACTCTAGCAATCTTTGTGAAGTATCCCACCGTACGTGTGATGAGCTTGTGTTGTTTGGCAGATGGTCACCACTACCGTCTCACTGCAGGGTGACAGCCACGTGCCCATCCTTTTTAACCCCAAGAGTGGAAAATACTGAACACCAACCATGACAGTGCTAGATATTTGGTAGGTCAGTGTAGGATGGTTGTTCACACTATGCTGAATAAACACACGTACATTAGTTAAATTATAACAATCTCCCATATGCAAACCACCCTACCATTCACACAGTGCAGTCCAGCAGAAAAACGAATGCAAATGATGCACAGGTCCTCCCACTTGATCTGTTATCAGCAGCAGCAGCAGCTTTGGGGTAAAGCAGAAAGACGCCACTTAGGACTCATCATCTGCGGACTTGAAAATCACCTGGCAGCTATAATAAGTTTCTCGGGAAGTTTTGGGTTGAGGATCACAGGTAAACTTTTTCTTGGGTGAGACTAAATCAACGGGTTCGAATTGATGTTTTCCTGCTCTGTTGCTTTTCTTGAATGTCTGTGTTGTTTTGTAATTCAGTTGAATCTCTGCGATTGATCCACTGCATTTAGTGTCTCTTCTTTTGGTTAGTGGTGTCAGGCTGTGAGAGGTGTTGATGTGGTCCTTGCTAGCAACATATGGTCAAGTCTTTGTTGACGCAGCCGGAAACTTCCGTATCTAAAGGGCGGTGGCACAGTTAGAAAGAAATCACAAAGTTTTGCCATCAAGGTGTTGGTGATTGACTAGATATATAATTGTGATGATGCAATTTTTCATTATTAGTCAAACTGATTCAAAATTCTTTGTCTGCTACTCAGATAATCACCAGTTTTGTTGGTTTTGGATTGAATCCCATTAAATATGTTTAATAGTTTCCCAGTATAGGATTGTCCGATTGACCTGGGTCATGTATTGGTTTGATAATCTGCCAGGGAGCCATGTTTGTCACTGGTCATTGACTCTTCAGACCTCTGAGGATTTGCCCATCTGCCTGCTAAGTGGCTGTTATTGTAAGCTGCCGTGGCACTGTGAATTGACTGGCATAAATGTCAGTCATTAATAAGACATGGGGGGAGCTCGTCTTTCAGATCGACACCCGACGCTTGTGTTTCACCTGTGAGGAGCCAAGCAGAGAGGAAATGGCTGGAAGAGGAAAGAGAAATGCTTGCATTGTTTGGGCAGCGGTTGCGCTGGCTCTAAAATTGTCCCCTTTAGAGGTCTTGTTTCATCACAGGCAAACATGTAGGACTCTAAGAAGCATGTTCATTACCACAATGAATTGGAATATCGAATATTAGAATGTCATTTAAAGCATTATTGCACATTTTGGTAAGTGCTAGGCAAACAGAGTGGCTTTGTGTTGCTGTAAAGCACATGAACAGAACTATGTCTGTACGAATAGAAAATCTGCGTGACATAAGCGTGTTGATTTTGTTGGGTAGGGGACTGGGGACACAGAGCGAGTTGATATCTAGCAATGGAGTTGATTGAGCCATGCTCTCATTTAACCGTAATTGTTACCTGCAGACTATTCAACTGGTAAATGGGTCAATGAGCACACTGGCACACTCATTTGTAATCAGCCTGTTCAAAAAGAAAGCCTTGAGCCAACAGCACACGCAGTGCATGCAGCACATGCAGAACATGCATCACGCTAACACAATGGTGACATGAGTTTCAGTGTTTTTGTGCATCGGACATTTGATATGGATCACTGCATGTTGAACCTAGGCTTTGAAAAGGTTAAATGTTTTTTGGTTTTGTTTTGTTTTTTTTAAGCTGCTGTGATTTATGTTTTTATCATTACATTTTTCTCAAAACGTGTAACGCACCCTAATCTGCAGCTCTCATCGTGTTTATTGAGCTTTACTGAGCTTATTGTCTCAAATAGTTTTTGCTTGGAACTTATTTTTATGTATGAAAAATTTTTTGTGACAAATGGGCCAGATGTGTAGATGAAACCTAGAGCTTCCTAATCTGTAATCTGTAATTCTACAGTGTCTGCACTGTAGAATTTGACTGTTTTGTGAATAAGGAAGCATTAATGGTGGGTTTAGATTTAGTTTCAAGTATTTGTAAAGGCTTATCAAGCGTGTCTTAAAACAAGCCTGAACGTGACCTTTTTCCTTACTGTATTGAATGCAGTTGTTCCTATTGCAGCAGTGTGCAAAAGTCTTAGGCTATTAAGTTATAATTTGCTGTTATTTCTTTAAGTTTAAGCCTTCAGGAATAGTTCTCCAGTTGTAGCGGTAATCGTTTCAGCCGTCTCACTACTACAGAACTTTAAGGTGTGGAAACTGTACTTCAGTCTGATTTTTACAGCTTTTAACCAGCTGAAAGGTAAAGATGAGGAAGTGTGACGCTGTCACTGATCTTTGACCCTCCAGTAAATCTGTGCCTCTGAACGGTGCGCTGGATCTGACGAAGATTTAATCCCAGCTCGGCCAAAATATTTTAATATGGAGCACAGTGAATTAAGATCTATTCCTTTACCTTAAAATATAGTCGAAAATCATAAGGATGAAAACTTTATTTTAGAAAGCGTGCAATATATCTGAACAGTGTAGTTAACATTGGGATTAGCAGTTGACCTCATGGAAAAAGTAAAAGGAGCATACATTACGATTCTTTGTCACTTCCTTATTGCCCTCCTGCTGTTCTCAGCTTTAATGCGTCCTTTCAGCTGTTCACTCCGCTAAAAGGTTCGACCTGTGGAGTTGAGGTCAATGTTGTTTATATAGGTGTACATATATACAGCAGGATCGCAAGCAGCACCGACCGAGGAGGTTTTTACTTTCTGAAATGTAAATTTATTTTTTTGTTCTTATCAACAGAGCAGAGGAAAAAATACTCCAACTCCAATTTTATCATGCAGGAGACGTCGCAGTATCACGTTGAGGTAAAATGATCATTATTTCATTGATTTTCATATCTCATTGTATTTCAAAATTAAAGCAAAGAAGCGTAGACTCACACAGTGTGTGTTCATTCATTTATTCAGTGTTACACTTATTTTAACACACTTTAACTTCTTATTTCGCTCATAAGGATTTTAGAGGTCATTAATGTAAAATGAATTTAAGTGTTTATGAAACCGCGGTATTCTTATGCACAGTGTTTTTTGTCATTGCTCTGCCTTTATAGCATTTTTTAAAACTTTTTTAGACTACGGTATAATGTAGTAGTATGTTACTGGAGATGTCTGTGTTTACATTTCATGCAACGAAGATGTAATAGTCAGTGTCCTGATCATTCAGGGCGTTACTGTGACATTTATCTGTAAATTTTTTTTTACATTATCTCATATAATGCTGTTAACTTATGGGTTTAAAATGCTTGTCACGTAACCTCATTTGCAAAGCAAGATAACGACACTATGAAGGTTATGGCATATTGTTCTTTTGCCCAGAGATAAAAGCTGACACACAGGTTCATCTTCTGATTACATTTCACTTACTGGAACTTTGTTATAATAAAACAGTCGGGCCTTTGATTGCAGCAGTAATGAGCTAATGTTGGAACGACTGAGTCCGAGACGTGCTTTGGGTCAGGCATGTTTCTGAACTATGTCCTGTGTCCACATTAATAGGATATCTTCTAAATGCCTCCCTCATTATCACGCATGGGTGAGTAATGATACACAAGATAACAATCCTGGTGCCAGCAGCCACTTAGTGGCAGTAGTTCAGTTTTGATCAGATAAACAGAAACTCACCCAGCTACACAAAAGTCAGTTAAATGAAGCATTTATATAGCAAGAGAGTACAGTTAAAGGAATGAGGGAACATTTTTATTTGTTTTCTTGCTGAGAGTTAGATAAGTAGATTGATTGTGGCTCTGTGTTCTCTATGGAGTCACCGCAGGTTAGCTTAAAGACTGAAGACAGGGAGGTGGCTCCCCTGGTTAACTAATTAACAAGTTATGCTATACTTAATCATAAAAAAGTGTAAAAAAATAAACACTGTGGTGCCAGACTGTTTCTTGGCTGCCCCCCGCACTTCCAGGAGTTTTGTCATTGTGTGTCATTGTGTCATCGGTCAACAGTGAACAGCCTGCTACTCCCAGCCAAGAAACGCATACTTGGCACATGCTTCTTTTTTTGATGAGAGATTAAAAATAACATATAATGTGTTAATTAGGAAACTTTTGAGCTGCTTCGAGACAGAATTTTCTATTTGTTTCTTTCTATTTCAGTCCTAAAGCTGTAATCTGATATAGGGTCTAAGCATAAAGTAAGCATATCCCAAATGTCACAAGCTTCCTTCCTTATATTTGAAAATTAGATCAAGTATATTGCAAATTATGACTAACCACTTTCTTGAGCACAGCTTCAAGTGCAGGTGCTGTTTTTAGTTGACTTCCACTAACACACTAAGTCACCAACAACTGTTTTCTCTGCAGCATCTTTCCACATTTGTTATGGACAAGACAGAGTCCATCGCCACAGTGGATGATGCAATCAAGAAACTGATTCTTCTGGACTCAAAAGACAAAATCTGGACCCAGGAGATGCTCCTCCAGGTCACAGACAAGTCAGTCAGACTTTTGGATTGTGATACGCAGGTACAGCTCCAAGCATCTGTTTACACCTCAGAACATTATTTCAACATGAAATACCGACATTTCTGTGTTCCAATAATGACAGGCAAGGGAGATGAACAACATTAATAATCTTGTTGCATTGTGTTAGTCCTGAACACAGTCAGACTTGCTGTATATACTTTGTTTTCCGTTGCAATGCTACAATAGAGTCCTGTAATTATGCCTTTTCTCTCGTACAAGTCATTTAGAAGGCTATGTGTCTGATTATTTTGTACTCAGTTGGTGTCTCGCTCTTTCCCTATTTCCACCTCTTTCTTATCTTTTTGTTGTTCTGCTACAGGAAGAGTTGGAGAACTTCCCTCTTCCAACCATCCACATGTGTCAGACGGTGTTGAATCAGACCCGTTACCCCTCCGTGGTGCTGCTCGTGTGTCAGGACAAGGACCAGTACAAACCCGACATCCACTTTTTCCACTGCGACGAAGTGGACGTGAGTTTTTGTTTGAATACGCCACATTATTACATTGTCTTTGCATGATGGATGGCTTTGTGTTTTATATCATTAAGAAAACCTAGCTGCTGATACCAGAGCACTACAGGTCAGATTTCAGCACTATTGTCTTTGCAGCCTGTATATTTGTATGGAGGAAGCTGGAACTCTGTTAACTCACTGTAATAACATTATGTCTGTGTAGTTCAGAATCACCACTAGTCAGTGTTGTTTCCTGGCTCCGAATGAGGCTTTGGGGATTGATTTTGAATATAAGGGCCAATGTTCCATGTTGGAGTAAAGGCAGTATTTCTGTGTTACCTTATTTGATTAACTTCCTGTTATTTCAGGCCATTTAAGGGGGGAAAATGACTTCTTTGTTGGTTTAAATGTCAAAAATGGGTTTATTAGAATGCTGGATCTTTTAGCCCTGGCTAAGACTAGACAAGAAAGCGCTGGGTCATAAAGATTTACTAGAGTGACCTTTGCTTTATCACATGAGGATTGTGTTTGAGAAAAAACAGAAATCACCATAACCAACAACACAAACCAGATATAGTGTTGTTAAAAATGTCTAGAGCCAGCAGCTTTCACGTCTTTACATCTGGATATATTTCAGATTTGAGAATTAAAGTTTGCAGGTGTTAACATGCTTTAGAGAGGTGAATTCAGTGTACTGTAAAACTTTAAACCACGTGAGTTGGTCAAATAAGTTTATATTTGTCTTGTTGTTTAACCTTTTTCACACTCTCACTGAAATAACTTTTTTTTCTCTTTTTTTTTGGTATGGCTCAGAGTGAACCTACTAAATGGGAATATTTTAATATTAATGTTAACTTGTGTCTCTCCCTCACTTTCTTCAGGCTGAGATGGTTCATGCAGACATTGACAGTGCCATTGGAGACGTCAAGCACGGGAAGAATATGAGGCCTCAGACTCTGAAGTGAGATTAGTGCTAATATATGTAAACTCATGCAGTCAAAGACACATTTGAGAAGGTAACTAGCCGCGAGCTAACTTGTCATCATGTCTTCCCGTTAAGGGTGAACCAGGAAAAAATGAAGCGTCACAGAGAGACTATCCTCCCCCCGTCGGCCCCTAAGGGCCCACCACCTGCCGCAAGGGGACGAGTGGCAGCCGTGGACACACAGGGTGAGATTTGACACGCATCCACGGCTCGCTTTTTATTCTAAATGTTTTGTTCAGTGGTCAATTTGATTCATTTTTGTCTCTTTTTGTCTTTGTAGACAGACGAGCTTTCAGGCAAAGTGACTCAGAGTCACATGAAAAGCTGGCCCAGCGCATTGAGAAGGATGTGGTGAGTGCCTTTCTTTATCCACAGGGACACCTGCTAATATGCTACGCTGCTCCTTTCACGTCTCATGTAGCTACATTCTTCAAAGCCTAAACCTGAGCATTTGTCCCCCTCAGCAAATCCTTAACTGTGCCCTGGATGACATTGAGATCTTTGTGGCACGGCTGCAGAAGGCAGCAGAGGCCTTTGCTCAGCTCAACCAGCGCAACAAGAGTAAGAAGAATAAGAAGAAAGGACCAGCAGGTCTGTCTCCCTTTCTTCTCATCTGGTGGCACAAACACAGTGACAATATGTTCATATTGCTCACGTCGCCATGTTTGTGTCTCTTTGTGTTCTGTGGCCAAGGACTCTCATCCACTGATGTATGTGTTGTAGTAGTGGCCACTTTGGGCTTCTTTTAAGTAATACGATTCTCATTATGCAACTCTTATAACTGGAGTAATATTATTGCATTCTTCCACTTTAAAATGACGGCAAACCAAAACAAACCGATATTCTGTTTGATCTCTCTTGGAGGCGGTGGTGTGTGACGTCAAAGCAGTCGCCTCCTGTGATTGTTGCACAAAGCAATAATATTACTGTAAATGTTGCTGAGTAATGTTTTACTGCCCAACGCTGGCGCTGATGTGATGTTTTATGTCAACACGCGTGTGCAGTTAAGCGTAACGTGCATATTACATGCGACACTGTCCTTGTGTGGGGTCAGGAGACAAACGCACATGTGTGAGTTTATCCACATCGTCTGGTAATAACGATGTGTGGTCAAGTGTGCTGGAAGTGACGAATTCTCCGTTTTGAGAATTTGTTTCTCAACTTTGAGGTCAGTGTCTTATCTACTGTCACTTAATCTGGGTAAGAATTATCAGTCAAATGTCATTCTGAACCTCTCATAACTGTGAGCTATTGAGCTCAGGTTGAGAAACACTGCTGCACCACGTTCTCTCGTACTCTCTGGCCAAAGGTGACCTGTATCTATAAAGCTGATTGAGGCTATCTGCTAACTACCATTTCTGTGTCATTGTCTTTTATTTCACTGGAAACAAAAGCCATAAGCTTCTGACTAGATGAGCATTCAGGTTTTTATGACTTTGACCTCTGGCCAGAAAGTGAAAACTGTGTCCCATCTGTATTGTGTCTGTGTGGCCGGCGGGTAACTCTGGAGTCTGTGTGTGGTCATTGTTGCATTGGTTGTTTGCAGAGGGCGTGCTGACCCTGCGAGCCAAGCCCCCCTCTGAAGCAGAGTTCATTGATAGCCTGCAGAAACTGAAACTGGCCTTCAACCTCTTGGTGAGATATCAAAGCACCTAGCCTCCCTCATTCATCAGCTGTTGTCTCTTCAACGCCTCATTGCTGTGTGTCTGTCACTGCGCTCCCTGCAGGCCAAACTGAAGAAACACATACAGAACCCAAGTGCATCTGAGCTGGTTCACTTCCTCTTTGGCCCTCTGGAGCTGGTAAGAGTTTTTCTGATCTCACATAAGTGGATTATCCCAAAAGTCAACAATATACTCTATGCATGCATGTTACTGTTAGTTTTGTCATTTGATGCCTTAGCATTGACTGAGCTCAGCCCACAGGCATATCTGATGGGAACGCATTAGGCCTCTTTCAGTTCACAGATGAGAGCAGTTCAGCATTTTTGCCATCAGGCATTTTAGCTTTGTAACACACCCACTAAACTCTCACCAGACTGGAGCAACGTGGTTTTCAGCTATACTACAGGTGCAGCTGCACCTACTTAATGTTGGTTTTCTAAACCACAGTCTTCTGCCACACCTTCGATACTGCTGGATGGAAGCGCAAAACCAGACTCTGTTTATATGGCGCAGTAATCTTTGAACACATTGGTTTTATGCAGCTGAGAAAAAGAAAACGCCTCATACAGTACGCCTCCTTGACCGCTAGTTGTCCTCCAAGGACGGTGTCAAAATACGGAAACTCAAAATATTCCGAGCAGTTTAATATTTCGGACATTTTAAAATGATTTTTTTCCTCTTTAAATACTTTTACTTGTGCAGTAAAGTGAAAATGGTAAACGTTTACATGCTGAATTCAACACTCAAATACCAAGTTTGCATAACTGTTTAAAAAAAATGTAAAAAGAGCTCTAAGTGATACCTTTACAGGTAATACACCGTAATGCTTCTGTATGGTGAATGCTATGCCAGCTGTAAACACTTGGTGCATCTACAGGTGCTGCAGAGCTGTGGAAGTCCTGACCTGCCGCGCTCAGTCATGTCTCCTCACCTGTGTAAAGATGCTGTTGACTTCCTGCGGGGACACCTCACACCAAAAGAAATGACCATCTTTGAACTGCTTGGGGAAGGTTGGACCAGACCCAGGTATATTTGCGGTGTTGTCATGGATACAAACACTCTGGTTATGATTCAGTGCTTGTGACATGGATCTCTTTTGTCGCAATCTTGCCCTGCGGGGGGTCGGGGTGACCATGTGGTCCTGCGTAAAATGCTGAACTACGTTTTACAGTTGCAATTAAAGAAGCGACAAAGCTAAACAGGGCTGCAAAGTGTTGTTTTAGGATGTTTTACTCTAGCAGCGATGTTTAATTTGATATACCGGTATGACAATTAAAAGTTGAACTAATCTACAGAGACTGAAACTAAATGAAGCCAAAGCTGGCTTATGTCATGCATGCATGTGTTATTGTGTCCTAATTCTAAATCTAAATATAGTAAATGTAATCCTAAATTATCTGTCCCAGTGTCAAATGTGTTTCATGGCACAAGCATGACATACAGTAACAGGTGCAGGTACTTACATATTTGCCTCAATTGCAGAAGCATGCAGAACTGCAAGGAATTTGTACTTGTTTGTTTGTAAAATAGTTAAGAGGTTCATGTACGATAGACCTAATGTCTAATCATTACAAGACGTCATAGTAAGCTAGTTAAAATTATGTGAGTAATGCTGTCAGTTTTCATATTTACAGTCAGCTTTTTCAATAGAACATCAAAAAAACATATATGTTTAAAATTAAGAATAAATATATTTATAATATATTTATAAATCTACAGTGTTACGGTTACCTTCAACATACTGTAAGCATTTTCAGATGAAAATCTGCATTTTCTTCTAATGATATATCCCCTGTCTTAATTAGCATTTGTAGGACGCAAAACACCTTGAAAATTTAAAAAAAAATTTGAGCAAATTATGATCATTTTTCATTGTGCAGTGAGATCTGATTTCATAGATTTGGATGGATGAAGAAGTTTAGCACCCCCTGAACATTATGGCAGTTTCCCCATGAACAGCAATGACCAGTTCAGCATCTGCACTGGTACTGCTAGCTCTGTCTCCACAGTAGAGTAGCTCAAGTGCAATTTTTTTGACCATCCCTTCACTCGTCTTCCTGCAGAGCCGAGTGGCCGAGGGATCAGTGCGCTCCTCCTTATTACCCGAAGTTTCGAAACGGCTGGGAGCCGCCGGCGGATCTTTTCTTGACATCCCCGTGGGAAACGGAAGGACCCTCTGCCCCCCTAGCTTCCCCCTCAAGCCCAACTTACAGTAAACACAAACCTGAGGATGTAAGGCTTTTATTAAATGTTCCCTACCTGTGGAAAAAATAAATGCCGGTATCTGTAAATTTGTTTATTTATTTTTGGTTCTTTTTCAGTATTACAGGCCTCATCCCTCAAGCCCCTTAAATGGGTAAGTAATGAGGTCCTCCACATAATTTTTATTTATTTTTTGGTGTTTTTCCACATGCGATATCACAAAATATAAAACTTTGACACCATGTGTCTCCACAGGTCCTACAATGGGATCCCTCAGGCCCCCAAATATGCCAAAATTCGCTACAGCTTTGTCGCGCGGAATGCCAACGAGCTGTCAGTGCTGCAGGATGAAGTCCTCGAGGTTGTAATGACATATTCTTTTGTCCTTCATTTGACGTTTGTAATTTCAACCAATTTGATAGTTTTACTCATTAACTTGGACATTTTATCTGCTGAATGGGAGTGTGTTACCTGTAAACCCGTCATATGGTGCTAAAACACAAATGGTAGCAAACCAATTTCAGCTGTGCACAGGTCAAGCGTCTGTCACCATTTGCAGTACAGTGGAGTAATGCGTGAACTGTCTTTTGCAGGTGTTAGAGGATGAAAAACAGTGGTGGAAACTACGGAACCGCAGCGGGCAAGCCGGCTATGTCCCATATAACATCCTGGATGTTGTGACAATAGAAGAGCCAGAGGTCCCCTATTCCTACCAGGTGACCAACACCCGCCCGTCTGCATTTTTAAAACTCTTTTTTGGTTCTATTTGAAAACGAATAAAACACACACTTTTGACTGTTTAGACTTTATTGTTTACCCAAAGTTTAAGATCCTTCCTAGTCATGACACCACAGTTCTGAAGTCCATCTGACTGCTATAAAGCATTCACGATAACAGATTAGATTAGATTGATAGTAATTTGTGAAAAACATAGCTGTTACCAATGGCATCTCATGTCATGAAACAAAAGTGACTTGTTAGTTCATCGTGCCCAAGAGCCGATGAGCTCATGCAATGGCAACGATGAGGCATGAATCCGTCCCGCCACAATTCGCGAGAATTGCTATTCCTGCTAGAGTATTACTCAGAATGCAGTGAAACACAGTGATCACCTGATGGGTCTTTAACCAAACTGTACTCAAGTTCAAGGTCACAGGGGTTGTTTCTATTTTCATAAGAATCTCTGCTATTCCTAAAACGCTGGTCAGGTTTTAGTAATTAATTTGTCCTGGATGTGACTCTATTGACTTCTCAGTGAATTTTAATTAGTTTGTTGTAACAAAACTTGTAACTTTCTTTCTGTACTTCATGCATTACTTACGATTTACCTGTGATTTGTGAAGTATCATGAGCTGGATGGGCTACATCTGGGTTTTATTTTATCCTTTAAATCCCATGCATCTTAGCTGTTTAGATGTTATTTTGTTTGATATTCTTCTGTGTCTAAACTAGTGTGTAATTTAATATAGCCACACTGAGTGACTTCTCACATGCCTCAGCAGCCTGTTTCTCAGCTCTGCTTGCAGCATGAGGGTTTCTGACTGAGCTCTCAGCAGTCAGGCTGCATTTTGGTCAGTGCCAGACTTTGCCAAGGAAAAACAATGTGTGTAATAAAATAAGATCATATAAGTGCTTCTGCTGCATGGAATTTGATCTTTTCTTTTCCTTTCTTTTCCGTTCTCAACCCTTGGTTAAGATACCTAAAAAAATGGTCCATTGTTTTGTTTCCATTTTTTGCTTTGGAAAAAGAAAGGAAGGAAAATGTTTTCATGTGTCTGTAAAAAGAATGTGTTTTTTAGTGGGGTTTTTTTTTAGTAACAATAATAAAAGAATTCAGTGCAGCCACAGGACAAATAATACTTTTCATTTTTTTCTTCACCTTTGTTTACACTGTACAGAGCCATGTCACTTTAGCTGTAATCTTATCTTCACTTCATAGACCAGAGGAGGCAAAAGTACAGACTTTTTGTACTTAAGTAGAAGAACAGATACTTGTGTTAAAAATATTCTGGTAAAAGTTGAAGTACTAAATCAACTTTTTTATTCAAGTTAAAGTAAAAAATACAGGCTCTGAAATGTACTCAGAGTAAGAAAGTAAAAAGTAGATCCTTGAAGGACAGTTCTACCAAAATTCTTCTCTATCTGTTTTTATGCAAAGTATACTAGATAGATAGATAGATAGATAGATAGATAGATAGATAGATAGTAGGGGTGCAACGATACACAAAATTCACGGTTCGGTTCGGTTCGATACTTTGGTGTCACGGTTCGATATTTTTTCGATACAAAAAAAATGTTCATGCTTTTTTAATTTGTCATTTATTAAACTTATAGATATATATTTTAACTCAAAAGTACAGTTTTTAAATTTAATGTTACTGAAAAAAAAGTAATTTAAAAAATAAATATATCTCAGGGCTCTCAAAATTTCAAAATCCCTGGTAGCCCTTCGGGCAGGGACTCTTCAGTTTTTGGTAGCCCAAAATAAATTTAAGTAGCCCGAATAAAAAAGAGAGAAATTTTTTGATTAATGTTTTGTTTCCTTTACAATATTATACATTAAAGTATAATATTGTAAAGGAAACAAAACATTAATCAAAAAATTGTTGAAAAACAAATTACAACATTGTATAAAAATTACAATCATCAACTCAAATACTTGGTTCTAATTGAACAGAAATTTCTATGAACTTGTAAGAACTGTGTAGGACATGAATCAGTCTGTGTCAGATCCTGAATTTGAAATTTCCACTGAAGTCACGGGTAAGAGGCAAGTGGAACCAAGATCTAGGCCATTTGCTTTTTGAAGTTTGCAAAGACTGCTAAATTTTGCCAGTGGTAGTTCACTCTTTGCAACATAGTACGCTGTTCTAAACAGATTTTTCAGGTTTATTTTTAGTATGTTATTTTCAATTGGTGTTTGTTCTGGGAAAGATATTGCAGACTGAGCAATAATGCATTTCTTGCATTTCTCATGGGTTCTAATGGGGGCCTTTCTTAAAATGACTGGTCCCAGTAACAGAGGCGCTTGTAGACTCAGAAATCGAGAGAAAACCAACAACACACCCGGCAGAACATCATGTTATTTACACGGGTGCACACAAGTGGTCCGCATGTGCGCATTCGCTGTCAAAATAAAAGACGCGCACCAGATAAGAAGTTGCAACGCGCGTTTGCGTCCATATAAAAGCACTGTTTTGGGGGCTAGAGTGGGATTTTCACGGCACATTCCGCACCACATCTCTGTGCGTTCATCATTTGTTTGAAGCCAGCTCACCTCCTGCAACCACTTTTCCGAGAATACATGCTTCTTTTGTGGTTCGGACTCCTTCTGACATTTGTTTGGAGGTAGAGGAACACCAAAGTAATTGCTTAAAGGAGCTTGCTTCTTCGACATCTTTAAGAGTTCTAAACAAATGTCTGTCCTCCTCCAGAAAATCTTATGTATGCAAACACGCGTTGCAACTTCATATCTTGTGCGCGTTTTTTTTTTTTTTTTTTTTTTTTTGACAGCGAATGCACACCTGCGGACCACTTATGTGCAGCCCCGGTTATATAGCTCGTCATATTGCAGCCACAGAAATTCTTTTGTCCATGAAACCATAAAGCTGCACTTTCTTTTTGCCTTATAGACTGATTTGTCATAACTTTTCCGTTTTGTGGTAAGCTTTTCTTTGGCTGTCACTTCTTCACCCTGACCTGTCTTATTTGGCTCAGCAGAACTGAAATATATATCCTGCTGCTTTTACACACACACACAACGGTCAGCGATTCTCTGCGCGATCAACCTCTCATATGTTTAAGCTGCGGGAGATTTCACTTGTCATGTTTGCATAGTAAGCTAACGATTGATAAGACGATGTCAGAGGAATTGGTGCGCAAATTATCATCACTCACCAATCAGTGCTGTTGCTCTCTATACACAGTTCGGGCGATTGCAAAGTGAAAGCAAAAAACAAGCGCAAATTCAAACGGGATTTCAATATGTCACATATTGACAGTGGCTCATCGATGCCAATGACATAATTACCCAGCTACATTTCCGAAAGAATGCAAAAGCATTGACTAATATTTTTCCTTCCTACAATAGCCCAACGGGCAGGGCAGATAGATTTTGGTAGCCTGACTGGAAAAATCGCTAACCCCGGGACGTCTGGCTAGCGATTTTGCGAGCCCTGTATCTGATTGAGGAATCACTCATCTTTGGAAAAGAGCGTTTATTACACAGAAATGGCTCTTTCCAAAATAAAAGCTATACTATACGCTTCTTCTGGGCTATATTCTCAGCAGCATATTGTAGCGGGTCAGGGCTGTTCAGGGTTCTGTTTGTACAGTTATGTTTTGTTTATGTTGCCATAGTGACGGGTGACGCCCTCTCGCTGCGACGGTGTGTCCTTCCGGGGTCAGAGGGCGCCCTGTGTGTTGTTGCTGTGCGGTTGCCGCGCTGAGCAGTTAGCTAGCGGCAGTGTTCTTCTGCAGATGTCAATAAACGGCTGTGCTCCCTGGCTAGCTCACGGGAAGCAAGACCAAACGACACCTCCGTCTCCTCATTGTCTGAGCTCGCCACATTGGTGTCAGAAGTGGGATGATGGTGGCACCCCATGTTCTGACCCGAGTGACTTTTCCCCCGCCGGTCGTGACCGGCCGGTGAGCCAAAAGAAGGCACCTGGACATTTGCAGGACTTTGTGTGGGGTAATGGGGTCGTCGGGGACGACTGACCCCTTAGGTGGGGGCTATGTAGCGGGTCAAGGCTGTTCGGGGTTCTGTTTGTACAGTTATGTTTTGTTTATGTTGCCATAGTGACGGGTGACGCCCTCTCGCTGCGACGGTGTGTCCTTCCGGGGTCAGAGGGCGCCCTGTGTGTTGTTGTTGTTGCTGCTGTGCGGTTGCCGCGCTGAGCAGTTAGCTAGCGGCAGTGTTCTTCTGCAGATGTCAATAAACGGCTGTGCTCCCTGGCTAGCTCACGGGAAGCAAGACCAAACGACACCTCCGTCTCCACCTTGTCTGAGCTCGCCACAATATTAAACATATCAGGTCCCCATAAGGAGAATCATGTGCTAACGGCTGTCTAAATGACTCGGGTAAAGTTTGTAGCATGCATGCTTGTTGTTTTTGTCTGCTTCCACTTGTCTTTGCACTAGGATGATGTCAGTGTAAACGTGCAGTCATATTCGTTGTGTTCCCACTAGTGCAGTCAGCGTTAATCTCGTTGAAATGACGTTAACGCCACAACAGGGCAAATCTCCGTTAACACATTAACGAGCTAACTGCGCTAACACACTAGTTCCCACCCATGTAATTGAGCATTGCGTGGCACATCCAACATACTGTTTTACTTTAGTCCATGACGCGCTTACCTTCAGGGTCATACGTCACATGAAAACCAAAATAATTCCAAACGCCAGATCTGAATGGGGGGGGGGGTTCAATTTGCCATGTTGCAAGGAGAGCTTAACTTCTGTCTCGCTAGCTTGCCCTGTGCTCAGTTAATCTGCATTCGACTACTCCGCCTAGGCTGCACTGTCGAGCGCAGATCCACTGAGCGCTCAACACAGACAGCATCGTCAGAAGGAAAGTTGATAAAATAAATTAACAATTTTGTATTGTTCGATACATATGCGTACCAAACCGAAAGCACTGTATCGAACGGTTCAATATCGATACGAGTATCGTTGCACCCCTGATAGATAGATAGATAGATAGATTACTCTAAGATCTCTGTAGTGGCTCAGAGTGGGGAAAGAATCACAAATCATAATAATTAATGTGAGCGTCAGTATATTTTCTTAGTTTATGGGCTGTGATCAGCTGACGTGCTGCTCTTTGTGCATTTACACAACTGAATTTCGCAAGTTATGGTGGGTGATGTCCATCTGCGACACTAACATTATACTGTTTCTTTATACTAGACAGCATATAGTTGGTATAAAGTTGGAATTCAGCTAATTAATCTAAACATCATCATCTTAAATGGAAATTAGTCTACTTCATGTAAGCTGTAACTGACCATAAGCACCACAGCCACTGTGCACCAGCCCAGCGCAGTGCTTTACTATAAATTCCCCACAGTACTGTAAAGTAACCTCTTTATCCCATTTAAAAACTACAGAGTATTTTCATGCAAAGTTTTTCTTCCTTCTTCTTCCTCTCCTCTCCTGGCTTTCTTACATCTTTCTCCATCTCTGAATGAACTTATCTTGCCCTCTTTTCTCTCCCTGTGAAATACAGCATCTGGACATTTAGCTAGCAACGCACTGTGCGACAAACTGCACACAAACAGTTTGTGTGTTTGCTGATGTTTGTTGAGCTGATAGAAACACTGAATTTGAAATTGCCTACCATTAAAAAAAAACATTACTTTCTTTATGCTCACTGCTATTCTGTAGCTAGCATGATGCTGAAGTACCAAGGCCACAACACCTACACTCACTCCAGCCCACTTTACAGGGAGTGCAGAATTATTAGGCAAATGAGTATTTTGTCCACATCATCATCTTCATGCATGTTGTCTTACTCCAAGCTGTATAGGCTCGAAAGCCTACTACCAATTAAGCATATTAGGTGATGTGCATCTCTGTAATGAGAAGGGGTGTGGTCTAATGACATCAACACCCTATATCAGGTGTGGATAATTATTAGGCAATGTCCTTTCCTTTGGCAAAATGGGTCAAAAGAAGGACTTGACAGGCTCAGAAAAGTCAAAAATAGTGAGATATCTTGCAGAGGGATGCAGCAGTCTCAAAATTGCAAAGCTTCTGAAGCGTGATCATCGAACAATCAAGCGTTTCATTCAAAATAGTCAACAGGGTCGCAAGAAGCGTGTGGAAAAACCAAGGCGCCAAATAACTGCCCATGAACTGAGAAAAGTCAAGCGTGCAGCTGCCAAGATGCCACTTGCCACCAGTTTGGCCATATTTCAGAGCTGCAACATCACTGGAGTGCCCAAAAGCACAAGGTGTGCAATACTCAGAGACATGGCCAAGGTAAGAAAGGCTGAAAGACGACCACCACTGAACAAGACACACAAGCTGAAACGTCAAGACTGGGCCAAGAAATATCTCAAGACTGGTTTTTCTAAGGTTTTATGGACTGATGAAATGAGAGTGAGTCTTGATGGGCCAGATGGATGGGCCCGTGGCTGGATTGGTAAAGGGCAGAGAGCTCCAGTCCGACTCAGACGCCAGCAAGGTGGAGGTGGAGTACTGGTTTGGGCTGGTATCATCAAAGATGAGCTTGTGGGGCCTTTTCGGGTTGAGGATGGAGTCAAGCTCAACTCCCAGTCCTACTGCCAGTTTCTGGAAGACACCTTCTTCAAGCAGTGGTACAGGAAGAAGTCTGCATCCTTCAAGAAAAACGTGATTTTCATGCAGGACAATGCTCCATCACACGCGTCCAAGTACTCCACAGCGTGGCTGGCAAGAAAGGGTATAAAAGAAGAAAAACTAATGACATGGCCTCCTTGTTCACCTGATCTGAACCCCTTTGAGAACCTGTGGTCCATCATCAAATGTGAGATTTACAAGGAGGGAAAACAGTACACCTCTCTGAACAGTGTCTGGGAGGCTGTGGTTGCTGCTGCACGCAATGTTGATGGTGAACAGATCAAAACACTGACAGAATCCATGGATGGCAGGCTTTTGAGTGTCCTTGCAAAGAAAGGTGGCTATATTGGTCGCTGATTTGTTTTTGTTTTGTTTTTGAATGTCAGAAATGTATATTTGTGAATGTGGAGATGTTATATTGGTTTCACTGGTAAAAATAAATAATTGAAATGGGTATATATTTGTTTTTTGTTAAGTTGCCTAATAATTATGCACAGTAATAGTCACCTGCACACACAGATATCCCCCTAAAATAGCTAAAACTAAAAACAAACTAAAAACTACTTCCAAAAACATTCAGCTTCGATATTAATGAGTTTTTTGGGTTCATTGAGAACATGGTTGTTGTTCAATAATAACATTATTCCTCAAAAATACAACTTGCCTAATAATTCTGCACTCCCTGTAAACTCCCAGTATAAATGCCATAGATGATACATCTGAACCAAAATTCTAAGGAATTTTTCCAAGGAGTAGAAACTAAAGATATCTGTGTAAAAAAAACATTTAAAGAATAAAAATAAAAAGTTGTAAGTATTTGTACTTTGTTACTTCCCACCTCTGAAAAAGCCCAGATGTATTGTCTAAAAGGTGTTGTGATGGATTCCAGGACGACAATAACTAATTATCCCTATAAGCTTACGAGAAAGGTCAAGGTTTCTTTATCACTAGCTGGATATGATTTTCTTTCACAGGATACTTCCGGGATTAAAGTCAAGTTATCATTTCATGATAGAGCTGTAATAAAGTGGTCTCGTAAATAAGAAAAGTTTACGCTGCATTCTTATAGGTACCTGCTGCTTGCTTAAAGAAATGCCCTCCAGCAAACACTTGTCTATGTGTGAGAACCTCCCACACGTACTTTGCTTTTGGCTACTTGGCAAGAATTAGTCAAGCAGAATGAGATAAAAGACAAACCAGTTTTTTGGAATAATGCTGGCTTTGATTGCTTTCTCATGACCTGTGTTTGTGTTTCTGTGTGTGCAGCAAGGTTACAGCCCGTCCTCCCCTGGGTCTCGAAGCCCTGGAAATAGCTTCAAGAAGGAAAGACCCAAGAGTGAAAGTAAGGGTTAAAAAGTAATCAGAAATTCCAGTTATGTTTTTTTCCCCCTGTTTGTTGTTTGTTGTTTTTTTAAGAGGTAGCTGTTCTTGCTCTGACTTTTGTCTCCATCATATTTCCATGCTGCAGTGATAGAGGAGCTGCTGACTAAAATCAATAACAAGCAGCCCCCAAGGAAGTTGCACGTGGAACGACCGTCAGCCAGCGCTCAAGTCCTGCTCAAATCTAGCTCAAAGCCAGAGCAAGTGACTGCATGGCTCAATTCAAAAGGCTTCTCAAAATCGTAAGTTACCCACAACTCTCACTAATCCACCAAATCAAAATACCTCCCTACGCCTTAAAAGCAGGGATAAACAACTCACGGCTTGTGGGCCAAATCATTTGTTAAGCTCCACATAGGGTGCATAACAAATTTTCTAATTCGCTAAGTAGATGTTTGGTGCAGTATGAGCCTTTTTTGCAAAGAATTTGCATCATCTCGCTCTGTGCATCCTTGTTCCAAGTAAACAGTAAATAAGTCAGTTGGTTTGAAAAGAAATAATTTGAAAGAAAGAGGATTTATTGTCTTTTTAATGTGTATTTCTTATATTTGATAAATATTAGGTCCTAGACAGCAACTTGAGTATCACTTGCTGAATTTCATGTCTTTACTGACCTCTAGTGGCTTAAAAGGTGTTAGCCTGGAGGTGTAGTCTGGTGCAAAAAAGCGATCTATTTAAGTTCAGACAGAGATGCCAGAAAGGAGTGATTAAAGGTTTTCTTTATTTTATGAACAGATGCAGAGTGGGGTGGCTGTGTCTGTTTGCCTTGTTACTCTGTAACCATATAAGCGTTACCACCTTGGCATATGTGGCTAGTTAGCATTTAGCACAAAGCTAAGCTGTGTCTAAGTATAGCAACATGTCTCAGTGAGCCTGTCACGTGACCCAGGTGCAGGAAATGACAATGTGAATAATATTATTGATGATACGTATCTTTTCCTGTCATGCTTTGTTATAATGGGATACATTTTTTTAAATGGTCCTTTAGCAGTGTGCTCTCTTTTGGAAGCAATGTTGTTTTAGTAAATACTGTCTTTTAATTGTGTGACTGTTTTCTGCAGAACTGTTGACTGTCTGGGGATCCTGACTGGGGCTCAGCTGTTTTCCCTGAACAAAGAAGAACTGAAGGCTGTTTGTGGAGATGAAGGCAGTCGCGTCTTCTCACTGGTCACCGTGCAGAAAGAACAGCTAGAGGTCAGTCCCCTCAGCAGCACACTGCTTACACAGCTGTTTCATTTGATAGATGTGCTTTCATTGCTGAACATCTGACAGCCTTTAGATGCTGTATGAAAAATGCCCACTTTCTAACTTTCAGTAATTTTCCAAGATTGTTAAGTCAAGTAGATGCATGTAAAATCTGTTGTCAGCTTTCAGATTCATAGTGATTCACGCTCTATACTTAATGTACATACAGCCATAGAAAGTGGATGTACTCACTGAGATGGAGACCGTACTAAGTAGAAAGAATTTGTCAGTTTAACATGTTCTTCATAATCACAGCTACACAAAAGTATAATCAAAAAAGTTACAAAAAATGACAAAGTAGATTAATAACCTCAAATTACGAATGTAAATATATATTGCAATGCAGTGTGGTATATTCCTGAACCACCAACTGGATCTTTCACTGAGTTTATTCACAGCAATGAGATGCTGCAGAAAAATGTAAATTAAAAATGGAACGCGGTGTTTTACAAATAAGTTAAAGCCTATTTTAAACTGTTTAGTCTGAATAATTTGAAATTTGTAGGTTTTATCGTTTGCTGAAAATATTGTAATTTAAACAATAGGAAAATTTGAGGACTCTCTGTAGGAGAATGAAGAATTGAACCTCAGACAGCGCTGCATTGAAATGAACACAGTCGACAGCAAAAAGCAAAGATGAAAACGAGCACAAAAAGACTTCAAAGCAAACACCTCAGTGATTCTACTTTAGAAACATGAGCAGGTAGAAACTGAAGCTGCAGATTGACTGATCATCTGCTTGTTTATTGTTGAAGTTCAGCATCTAGCTGCTGGGCTGGGGTTGGCATTCACTCAGGTAATGTCACCCTGGGTTCTTGGCTAGCTTAGCGTTAGCATGGTGTCTGTGCAGTGCAGGTGCCTCATTTAAAATGGACACAGGAACTTTGGAACTGTATTTAGAAGAAAACAAATCCTAAAGCTACTGCTTTGTAAATATATGCAAGTCTGTATATCTGACATCTTCAGCATCAAACGATATTTAAAGAGACACCAATGCTTCCTTTACAGCAGAGCGGTGGAACCTCAGAGCTGCAGGAGATCTTGACACGGCGGCAGGAGAGGATCGACTCCGGCAGCAAAGACTGAGCCTGTTGACCTAAACAATTCATCTAGTCATCTAGCTCCTTCACAGCTTTCTAAGTGCACCAGCTTCTTCAATCAATCTACAGTTAATTCTGATCTGCCTTGGCAAATACTGAAATATTGTGTATGTCTTTAATTGTATATTTATTTTGTATCATCCAACGTGTATGTTTTGAAGCGTTTTTTTCTTAATTGTGTTGCATTTTTTCCTCTTTGTCTCCTTAAATTTTCTCAACAAAGATTTCTGCTAAACACAAGAAAAAAGGAGCTTATGAATTTACGTACACTTCGGTGTGCGTGTGAGCACGTGTATGCATGACTTGCATGTAATGTACATATTTGTATGAGCAGTGCAGTTAATGTTCATGCTCACCATCAACAATGAGGCTGTTTACTAAAATACCTTTAAAAAAGTAGATTTTAGCGATTGTGTTTTAAAATCTGTGCCAGAATGCTTGACATGCTTTCTGATATATGGCCAACTGTTTTCATGTAACTGTTTACAGGAGTTAAAAAAGAAAAAAAAAGATAGACATGCTCTGTGTTACTTCTAGCAGGTATCATTTTCTCAGCCTGGTTGGTTAATGCTCATCAACACTAAGTATTAAAACAAATATTCTTGCTAATCAGGTTTCAGACATTCTGGCAAACTTAGCAAGCAACAATTCTGCATGAAGATTTTGTCTGTAAAAGTGAGACGCTGCCATTAACGTGTTCTTAGCAGCAAGGCGTTTTGCAGTGTAAGCTGCACAAGCACCAGAATAACAAGCAGTATGTGCAGTAGATATGTAAATCCTGGTAATGAATAAGTGGAGATTTAGAGAAACGTTCAAGCGGGTGTATATAGTTTTTAAAAAGACAATGATTCAAAAATGAATAAATAAACTCGGTCTTAATTGTATGTCTTTTGTCAGTATGGTTCTTGTGTTTGTCATTGGATCAATTTTACCAGAGGACCAGAAACAGTCAGCACAGTTTATTTATTGTAAACTGAAACAGAATAACAAGAGCTGCATTTTAAAGTGGTTACAATTTTAATTTTGACAGAAAATAATGAAATTAATATTGTACAAATAGTGGTTTGTGAGAAACCAGAACATCAGTGACATAGTAGCTCATCTGGCTCACATGAAAAATGTGACTTTGGCCCCAGAGCACCGTGTGTGTAATGACCAATTAGGACATCATTGATTATATTCTGAATGAAACTGTAGGAGGAGATGCAATTCTTCTCAATTTTGAATGGACGGATGGCCAACAGATGGCTTTACCTCACCACACCTTTGAGCAATAAAATGATCATGTTTTATCTGCCAAATTGACTAAACTGAAAAAGAATGGCTACTGTTGATCAAGACACTCAAAGGCAACTTACGAGAACCCCAGACTTAACAATAGCATTAATAAGAAAGGTCATTCCCCCACTAGTGGCTTGATTTTAATAATCAGACAGATACAATTAGTTGGGTTTTTTTGATGCAAAAATGAAAAACACTCCTTTTACATCAGTGAAGGAAATGCAGTCTGTTATTTATGGAGGTAAGCGTCGAGCCAGAGGTCTCCTGAGGTTTTCAGTGACCTGATGAAAAGAAAAAAAATAGGAAAAACAAGTAAGTGTCTGTGTGTGTTTTCAACCTCGTCAATGCTCCATTATGATAATACTTACGTGACAATATCAGCAAGGCCTCGCCACAAAGTTTTCTCCTGGTAAGGAATCCCATGTTTCTCACAGAGTGCGCGGACCTGTGGCGCCACCAGGTGGTAGTTGTGGCGCGGCATGGTAGGGAACAAGCTTGAGAGAGAAAAGAAACAGGAAGCTTCTGTCAGATATGATAGCGTCTGAGAATTTGTGTTTTAAAGTCTCTCTATGTTGCCAAACAATTTCATATTAATGACAGCTGTTAAATTATGAAGGCACTGGAACGATGCATGCAGACTGGGCTCCTACAAAAAGTTCTGTCAGAAAAACTGTGTTTACAGAATGTGACTCCATGTCTGTGTGTGTGTGCTCCCCCCCACAGAGCTGCCATTAGAGGCAGTTTCACAAGTGGTTAAATGGGGAGGCCTGACTTTAGCATGTGATGACACCACTCTTTCACCATTTTTTTCTATATTTACAACAAGCGTGATGCTTGATTCTAGTTCCTGATTCAGAGAGGTTTTATGGACATTTGCTGCTTGTGTCTGCAAAATGGTTGTTTCTATTTTAATCCTAGTACTCGACTTTGTGAAAGCACACTGAACATACATTTGTCTGCATTTGCTGCACTCATTTCACTTACTGGTGCTCGATTTGAAAGTTGAGGTGCCCACTGAACCAGTCGTTGAAGAAGGACTGCTCAATATTACAGGTGGATTGTAACTGAAGACGAGAAAAAAGCCTAAATAAGATCAATATTTGTGATACAGGGACATTTATGAGGATTGGGCGATGGAAGAATCAAAGTGTCCAAAACCTTTGCACAACCTTGCTGGTAAAATAGGTACAGGTACCTGAATAGTCAGCCAGTCCTTGTGCTTTTCATGATCAATGTCCATCGGTATGTGATTCATCTGAGTCACCCACACAAACCAGTGACTCTCCAAAAACCTGCAAAATGAATAACAACATGATAACTTTCATTGTAGAAGGGATAATGGAAAGAATAGAAAAAAATCTTCCTAATAAGGTATACTACAACTGATAGGACCAGGTGACTCTTTCACCCAGAATCTAATCTAAGACAGTGTAACAACTAAAGTATGCCTTATTAGGAAGAGCAATCACATAATGCTTTGGTTAATTCTCTTTCTAAATATTTACCTGACAAAAAAAAAGAGCGCCACTGAGCCAAACACGCCGTATAGAGGTGCATAATAGTAGAAGTAGCGGAGGTAGTATGTCATGGCCCAAGCCAAATCCTTCACAAGACAAGAACATTCATATGATTTATATAATGTCTTACTTAACAAGAGTCATAATTCATCACTATCGTATTTGTACAATTGGGTCCATAATTTATTGGACATTTTTTGTAGTTTTGCCTCTGATCAGAACACAGTGCAGCCCTTCATCTGTCATAAGAGGTTTAACAAAAATGTTGCATTGACTGTTTGGGAATTACAGCCATTTCATACGCAGTCCTTTATTTTCAGAGGCTCAAAATTTAACTAACAAACTACTTCAATTTTATTTAATATAAGCAATATTTTTAGTACGTGTATGAAAATCCTGTGCAGCCAATGACAATTGGAAGATTAGCATAGATGCTCTGCTATCCCTTTACTGTAGACACCTTCAGCTGCTGTCTGCGTCACTTTCTGCCTCCACTTTTGTCTTCAGTAAATGAAAAGCTGCTCTGTTGGCCTGAGATCAGGTGACTGACTTGAGGAATTTCACATTCTTTGCCTTGAGAAACTCCTGTTTCACTAAGCACCAGTGGGGATACTGGCAGACATACAGGTTCATGCATAACACTGCCTTCACCATATTTGACAGACAATTGGGTTTCTCTCCTTCTCCATACTTTTCTCTTCACATTATTCTGGTACAAGTTCTTCTTGTTTTCATCTGTCCAAAGATTTTTACAGACCTTTGCAGGTTTTTTCACATAATTTCTGGCATAGTCTGGTCTTCCAGTTCTTAAGCATAATCTGCTGTATGTATCTTGTTTTAAACCCTCTGTATTTTCATTCACAAAGGTGTGTCTCGATCACAGACCTTGACGATGATACTTTAACTTCCTCGAGCGTGTTCTTGACTTGGTTAGATGTTTTACGGCTGTTTTTCGTAACCATGGAAATAGTTCTGCCATCGTGCACTTCAGTTGTCTTCTGTGATCTTTCAGGTCTTTTGGTGTTACTGAGCCGGCTGTCCACTCATTCTTTCTAAGAATATGTCTCAAATCATTGATTTGGGCACTCCTAAAGTTTTTGCTGTCTCTCTGATAGGTGTAAATGATGGCCGGCCTCCTTCCCTTGCAGTGACATCAGTTTGGGCTTAATATTTAAAAAACAATGAAAAGCTACTAAATGCTAGTTCAATATTTGAAATGAACTTTGCTTTTCGTTCTTTTATCTGGTTAATTTGTCACAGAATAATCAGTTAGTAGTTTAAGCCTCTGAAAATGAGGAGAAACTGTGTGTTTGCTACCACCTGTGCTATTCTGATTTTACTGTAATATTTTTCTTTAGCACTCTAAGCTCACGTTTCCTTTGCTAGGCTAAATACAGCCTGATACATCAAATGGAAAATAATTATACAAACTGCACTACACCACTCAGAGGCTGAGAGCTTACCAGCCAGTATCGCCGGGTTATCATGGTGTGCATTATATTAAAGTTGTAGAAAACTGGAATGAGCAGCGGAGGTCCCACTGAAAGAGAAAAAAAAAGACAAGGCTTTTTAAAACAAAGCTGTCATAGTTTTTTATTCTTGTTAAATGACTCTGAAGAAACATACAGAGAAAGAAGTACTGGTGTTGGTGATTGTAGGGCATGTGCTTGATCTTCTTTATCCCGTACTGTAACACAGAGGTAAACAGAGGGTGATGAGAAGTTGGATCATATGACTGAAGAAATTAGAAACATTAGTGCTGTGCTACTTGCCTCCACTGGTATAGTCTGTCCAAGTACAAAGGTGTCCAGCGTGTTGATATCGGGGTCCTTGGTGAAGATGTTGGGTTTAGCGTGATGCTGGAAATGTCTGTGATTCCACCAGTTGGCCGAAGCTCCCTGAGAAAATCGATCTTTTAATACCTGTGTTTAATTTATATGAAAAAAATATAACTGAGAGAGGTTACCTTTAAATGACCAATGACAAACTTGTGGACAGCGTGGTTCCAGGTGGACTTTTTGAAGACCGACAGGTGACCAAAGTCATGCTGCAGCCATCCAGCCTGCGCCTAAAGAAGTAGCAAGCATTATGTGATGTTTTTGGCTGGTTTATTCTGAGATTCTACTACAATAGAACTAATCCTCTTACTGACGAAGGTTGAGGATTAGTTATCTCATTATCTCAAACTTTGTGTTTAATGTAAGCATCCACCTTTGTAAAAGTGTATATGTCAGAAAATAAGGAAATACATATTAGGATCCATTTAAAGTTTATGTCTGAATTACCTGAGCGGTTGCTAAAATCACCGAGCACAGTAAGGTGGGTATCCAGCCCGTCCCACACATTGAAACAAGCATCCATCCGAGGGCTTCTAGCAGCACGATGTGACCGAGGTGGAGGAAGAAAAACAAAGGCTGACCTTGAAGCAGACCCTGCTTCTCTACCTGAGCTCGCAAGGTTTTGAAATCCTGCACGATGGCTGCCTGGGTTCAGAGAAGAAGAAACAAACAGTTCTGTAAAGCTGAGAGGATGTTATGTACTAATGTGACACTTGTGAAATCAAGAAAAATGTTTGCATTTTAGCCGTTTTAGGTTTTGATTCAGAGAAACGAGGCATTAAACCCGGCAATGAAACCTGAGCATCAGGAATCTCAGCTGTTCCCAGCACTGTAAAATGCATGAATAGGAATTCAGATCTGTGAAAAGGCTGGCCTACTTCTGTTCCGCATCTAAACAAGGTCCTTTATTCAGGGAATCAAAGGCTCACATTTTTGTCTTGGTCCTGACTTGGCTCTGTTGCTGCCAACTCTCCAAGCAGCAGCGGCTTCAGAAACTTTTGCACGAACTTGGAATCAGGATGAAAAGCAGTGAATGCCTCCTGAAAGAGAGAAAATTGGAAATGTAAGCTAGTAGAAATTATTTAGTGGTTGAAAATAGTTTTGATCCTTCTGAGGGGTCACAAAATCAAAAAGAAACCTCTGGTAAACATACTTATGTATTTGCAACCATGTTGCGTAAAAACAAGTTTACTACCACCGGTATTATTTTTATTTTTCATGAATCATTATTCATAAAACCTCAAAGGGGAACTCTCGTTCTGTTAGAGCTCCAAAGAATGAATAGACATGTAAGGAGTGGCAAAAGGTCCAGGTGTAGACTGTAGACTGGTGTGTAAACTACTTTTCATGCAGGACATATTTAAAGTAAATATCAAGTGAATCAAATTAATTCCAAGCATGTTTTTCTTAACAACAGCATTCACAAATATATGCAGAAAGAAGGAGACACAGTGGGAGAAAGACTTGCTGGCTTTGTGTTGTAGAAGGTCTAAATATTCTTACAGCCATGATCAGTATCCATAAAAAATTAATTAGTAGGTAGTAGATAGAAAAAGATTAATTGATAAAATTAAATGCCAATTAACAAAACAGTAAGACCACTAAGAACAACCGAAAGATAGAGAAAATGTGTGTCTTAAGATTAAGATAAAACTGTTAACACAGAGTTGATCTCTGATAGGAGGTCTCCTCCAGAGGTGTGGAGATGCATGATCTCCCTTACTCACCCCAGAACAGTTAAAAGTGTTTTTTCTGAGGATCTAAGAGATTATTACATGAATGAAAGCTCTGACAGAAATGTTGGAATGACTATTTAATACCCAGGAATGTGTCCATTTCAAGTATATTAGTAACTATACTTGCCAGTACGATTAAGCAGAGTAAAAAGTAGACTTAAAGAGTTTAAATAGTGTCCAGTGCCATCTGCTCTGTGGAGCCATCCATGGATCCAATTCCAGTGTTTGTACAGCATGTGTTTTTTATGTTTAATATATTTGCTTATATCGGTAAACAGGATTTATGAAAGGGTTATATAATATGAAAAGCAATGACCTCTTTTGAAAGTATCTTTTAGACATTTTTAATGTCAGTGCCACTTTTTACCTTGATAAATAAAGGATATATAAAATTCCCAAAAAAGTTTCTTTGTACCTGACAGCAATGTTTGTTTCTGGCTCAAAATGAATCGATCATAGGCCAACAAGTCATTTACAGTCGTGTAAATACCGGAATTTTTTTAACCGTTTAACAGTTAAAAAAACAAAACAAAAAAACCGTGGTCCACCTCCAACACGTTCTCACTCCCAGAATTGTAGTTAATCACAATATTTAGGTGGTATTCATAAACACCACAACTTTCATATTATTAAAAATAAAATAAAAACAAGCAAACATAAATGCACAAGCCCGTGCATTCTGAATTTATTTTCAAGGAAAGTACATAAAACATATAAACGTAATATACCGTGGCATCCTCTCCAGCATAGTGGCCGATGACGCGAAACCCTCCTGGATGCCTTTTGGCCCACTGAGTGATGTTGTAAACCTTTCGATCGATGACCAGCCATTGATCATTCCTGCTGTTGTGGCTCTGCACTTCCTCCCAGGTGTAAACGCCTTTAGCTTTCCCACTGTCCGGCTCTCCCGGCACCGTCTGCTGGCTTCCACGTCCCATCCTCACCGCTGCCTCTGGTCTGAATGCACCTGAGCTCTAAAGTGCCAGTCCGACCTGGGTGTAAAAAAGGGGCCCTTTTAACCGTTTACGCAAGGAGCAGCACACGCAGGGAAGATGTAGTTTGATGCTAGTGTTTTCTTGAGTTTAATACACCGAATGTAGCGCAAGGAAAACAAAGAAGAGTGCAACATCCTCATTAATAATTCATGAGATCCCACAGCCTCCAACTGAAGCTGCTGGTGAAGCAAAAGCTCCAAGATTTTGTGTCGACATTAAACATCAACCTAGCCGCCAGATGCATCGATACTCAGCACATAAGTTTGTTTTATACGTGAATGCACAGGCTGGAAAAAGTCCAGTCGAGGTTAACGTGTAAAAACCCAACACAAAAGTGACTAAAGCGCCACCAAAACGGATTAATCGTCCCACAACTGAACAATTAAACAACAAGGGTGGGTGTCCGTGCAGGCAATAACACGAAGAGGATGAATGTTAACTTACAGCATCCGGCTTTCAACTTCTCTCCTCGGGTTTCAGTCACAATAGAGCGGTTAAAAAGGTTCAGTTCCGCTTTATGTAGCGATCATCAAGTACAAACTCCAAGCAGATCATTCGAGGGTGTCTGGGCCAATCGGCGCTCAGTATATCCCCCCCCCCCCCCCCCCCCCCCCCCCTCGCTGGCCAGGGTGGCCTCAATAAGCTCCCTGCACATTTTCTAATTCAGAAAGGGCAACCGGTTTAATGGCTCTAACTTTGTTTGATGTGGTATAAGCCATTTGTTTCGCCCTTCTTCTTCTTCTTCTTCTTCTTTTTAAAAAAATACAGTGCAACCAACGAATTTGCAAATACAATAAGTGAAGCCTCTTAGTGATGCCTGATGTTACTCCTTGTCCAAGTTAATGGTCGATGAGTCAGTGGGTTTGAAAATAAGTCATTGGGAAGGAAGGAAGAGGGGTCCCCGGTCTTATAATGTGCACTCACTTTGCATGACTATCATTTGCTCATTGTCTTTCAGAGACAGCAATTTCAGTATCATTCCCTGAATTTGATGTCTATGCTGACCTCCAGTGGCTTAACTTGCTATCTTTCTGCAGGGTATCAGTGTGCAGATGTACTCTGATACCCTGTAATAGTACTGCTACTGCTGCAATAAAGCAATCCGCTAATCAGTCTGCGCCTTTTTAAGTTCTGACTGAAATGTCAGAAAGGAGTGATTAAAATCTTTATTTCCGTGACAGATGCATACAGCGTGGCACAAGGAAAAGCAATGTCCATTGGTATGGTACACTGCCATAAAAATCTGCCTATGCTAGCACAAATTACCACTTAAAGAAATCCAGCTGTTAATAATGTTATTGATGGCATCTTTTCTTGCCATTACCTGTCACTGTATCCTAAAAACTTTGCATCTATAGCATACACTTTCTGTCAGAAGTGATCGTGCATTTAGGAAACTACAGTTTAATTTGTGATAGACTGCAAATGATTGGCCTGACTGTATTTTCTGCAGGACTGTTGACTGTTTGGAGGTCCCGACTGGAGCCACGAACCCTGTTGTCCCTGAACAAAGAAGAAGTGGAGGCTGTGTTTGGAGATGAAGGCTGTCGTGTCTACTCATAGGTCACTGTGCAGAAAGAACACAGGTCAGTCACAAACATCTGTCAAACTGCTTACACAGCTGTTTAATTCATAGACGTGCTTGTTTGTTGAAAAGCTCAGAGCCTTTGGATACTGTAGATACTGTGTGAATAAGACCCACATTCAGACTTTCAACAATTATCTGAGCACGTTAGGACAAGTAGATATACACAGGTACATAAAAAAAACAGGTGTCAGGTGTCAGAGTCTTAGTGATTATAGATCATCACTGAGCACACATTACATCTTTGAGGCAAAGATCAGTAATCCAGTGTGATACGTTTCTGAATATTTTACTGTTTATTCTCTAGTTATAACATACCCTATATCAGAAACAAAGTCAAACTTTAATTTTGAGTCCAAATAGGTTTCATTTTGTTTTATTGATCTCAAATGATTATTTTTGTTTTTATTTCTTTCTTTCATGAAAAAATAGCCCTAAAACCTCATTGTGTAGCTCTGCTGTTAATAACCATGATTGGTTTTGAAACGCCTGTTTGAACAACTCACAACCGGTAAGATTAATTAGCGACATAACCTCTCAGAGATGTGGAGAGAATCAGATAAAAACGTGTCCACCATATGGTCTTGGTAAGCAACTTAAAAGTAACATAAAATTATCACGATTTTGCAGGGTTTCAGCATGACTTAGCAAGAAATGCTTCTGCATTTTGTTGTTTTCGTCATTAAAAGTGAGGTTATATGCAGTATATATGTTGCTGCCGTAAAGTGTCATTTACATTGAGCTTTTTGTTGGAATGTGTTTTCTAAAATAGATTTGGTGACGGTTTCTTTCAACACGGTTTCTTTATTGTATACTGAAAGAGCAGAACAGAAGAGCTGTATTTAAAGTTACACAAAGTTGCACGTTAGACAGGAGATAATAAACATTTTAATATATAGTTTGTTGTTTGAATGAAAACAAATTATCCTGTTTAATCATTCAAATATTATCACAAGATAGAAAAATGAAAACTCATTTTAAATGAGTCACAGGGGCAAGTTTCACAACTGTGTTTATAACATCACACCGCTGCTGATCAAGATATTCTTAAGGCAACTTAGGAAAACCCTGTGATCTATAAAAATCAGCAAATCTGAAAACCAAAGTAAGACTTAACAATAACACCAATAATGAGAAAGATCCTTCCCACAATTTCGACTGAATTTTAAACTTGAAATGGATACAATCGCTTTCTGATGAAAAAGAGAAAAACGCTTCCTCTACATCAGTCAAGGAAATGCCGTCTGTTATTTATGGAGATATGCATCGAGCCACAGATCCCCCGAGCTTTTCAGTGACCTGTAAAAGTCCAAAAGAAAAGTCAATCTTTCCATAAAAGAAGACTGAGCCATGCACTGTATTTACAATCTTTCTAACAGTCTGCACTTACGTGACAATATCAGCAAAGCCTCGCCAAAACGTTTTCACCCGGTAAGGAATCCCATGTTTCTCACAGAGTGCGCGGACCTGTTGGGCAACCAGGTGGTAGTTGTGGCGCGGCATGGTAGGGAACAAGCTTGAGAGAGAAAAGAAAGAGGAATTTTCCCTCAGATATGACGCCATGATTCACTTTGATGTAGGCAAAGAGAGAGTTTCGTGGATCTTTAATGCTTGTACAGTTTTGTGCAAATGTCCTGAGCTACTCCTCATTTCTTTACGTTTTGCTGGGAAAATGAATAATAGGTCAATAATTTATTAAAAGATGCATAAATAAGTAGTTTTCGGGAATAGTTATCCAGACTTCTAGAAAGACATTCGAAGCTTATTTTTGGGTGCTGCTTCACTGCTTCAACAATGCTGAGGTCTGGGCTCTGGGGAGTCCAGTTGTGTTGTTGTTCTGTGTTTCACTGCACTGGGACTGTGTGTGATCATCATTATAAATGCAATGGTCAATTAGATGTTTTTCGTGGAAAACGTGTGATGTGGTGAATCAAAATCTGACTGTTCTTTTCTGTGTTCATAATTCCGTCAACTTCAACACTGGCTGAAATGCAGCCCCAAAACATGACAGAGCCTCCACCATGTTTGGATGTAGACACTCGCTGTTGTGCCTCTCTCCTTCTTCGATCGTCGCTTGTCATATTGATGAGAATTTTGTTGATCACTCAGTAAGACCTGTTGTCACTGATTTTCAGTACAGCTCTTGTGTTATTACCTCAGCCTTTTTTTCCCCATGCTTGCTTAAAAATGAAGTCTCGACAGCCACCCATCCACTACCGGTAACAAAGTGCTTAAAGATACAATGTCACAATAGTTGTTTGCTAAGTTGTTTGTTATACATAGACGCTTGAGTTCCTTTTTTTAATGCTCGAATTATTCATAGGTCAGTATTAAGTAGTTTAACAAACAAAGAAACGTTCCTCTGAGAATAGTCAACTGATATTGAATAAAAAACCCGAAAACCTTAAGAAACTGTTGCTGAAGACCGCTGTAAAAAGTTGCAATAAAGTCTGGCTCCTTTTAAGCAAAATATAAAGGTCATGTTATGGAGTAACGTGATGAGTTGCTTTTTCTGATGATTCACTTTTCACTAACAAACCCAACACCGTTAACAGTTAAGTGGCTTTATAAACAATAAAATATTCTTTTGAAAATGATCAGGGACAAAGGAGAACTATTGCTCAAGAACCTTTATAAAAATTACAGGGAAGTCTGGCTCATTGGAGGGAAATTCACTAGCTGCGACCACATTATCATTTAGGTTCAACTCCATTTCTAGACGGTAACAACAGATGGTGCACGCATGAATGGAGGGTGCGGTTTTTGGGAGGACTCAGAGGGGAGTGGCAGCCACTCCCAGACCAGACAAACCCCCGTGTACGAATGAGAGGCGAATAAATTGGAAAAGGGAGGCAGTGTGAGGCAAAAAACCGAGAACAAACAGCTTGTCGTGCAGGCGGGTCATATATAGACAGAGAAGGGGAGTGTATGAGGTGTAGTCCTGTTCCTGAAATTCTGATAAATTATCTCAAGACATTTGAACAGTATTGTATCTGTAGAACAACTGTTTCTTATTTAATATCAGTAATCGACTTTGAACTCTCAGCAGTGTGAGCATGCTGAACATACATTTGTCTGCATTTGCTGCACTCATTTCACTTACTGGTGCTCGATTTGAAAGTTGAGGTGTCCACTGAACCAGTCGTTGAAGAAGGACTGCTCAATATTACAGGTGGATTGTAACTGTCAAAAGGCCACGAAGGAGTTAATAAAAACATAATAAAGGGAATGTTTTAGTCATCAAATGTCAGCAGTGCCTGCTGGTAAAAGTAGTACAAGTACCTGCATGGTCAGCCAGTCCCTGTGCTTTTCATGATCGATGTCCATCGGTATGTGATTCATCTGAGTCACCCACACAAACCAGTGACTCTCCAAAAACCTGTAACATTAAAAACAATATAATACTTTTGATTGAAAAGATGCTATAACATGATGCTAAAGAGTACCACAGTCTGTGTTACAGTTTGAGTCAGTCTGTTAATTGGTAACAAATCATGAGTTAATTATTTACATATCAGTAGTATTAGGAAGAGCATTAAAAAAATTTGGTTGACTTGTTTTATAAATATTTACCTGACAAAAAACATGAGTGCCAATGAGCCAAACACGCCATACAGCGGGATGTAACAGGAGAAGAATCGAAAGTAGTACGACAAGGACCACGCCAGATCCTTCACAAGACAAAAAAGTTCATTTTATCCTGATAATTTCTGCTTAAAAATAATCTTAATTCACCATATTCTTATTTTAAACTTATTCTGTTTTTACTTTAATGTTTTTCTTTAGCCCTTATCCTTAAATATTTAATTAAAACAAAACTAAACCATCTGTAGCCTGACAGCTTACCACCCAGTCACGCCGGGATATCATGGTCTTCATTATCTGCATGTAGAAATAAACTGGAATGAGCAGCGGTGGTCCCACTGAAAGAAAAATACAAAAAGATTTACTTTAAAATTGCAACATTGTGAAATTATAGTTTTTATTCTTCTCAGACAAAACATACAGAGAAAGAAGTACTGGTGTTGGTGATTGTAGGGCATGTTTTTGATCTTCTTTATCCCGTACTGCAACACAGAGGTAAAGAGGGGGTGTTAAGAAGTTGGACCGTATGAATGTTTGAAGAAATCAAAAATATTCGTTTAGTCCCGCTTGCCTCCACAGGTTGAGTCTGGCCAAGCACAAAGACATTCAGCATGTTGATATCGGGGTCCTTGGTGAAGATGTTGGGTTTAGCGTGATGCTGGAAATGTCTGTGATTCCACCAGTTGGCCGAAGCTCCCTGAGAAAATCGATCTTTTAATACCTGTGTTTGATTTATATGAAAAGAATATAACTGAGAGAGGTTACCTTTAAATGACCAATGACAAACTTGTGGACCAGGTGATTCCAGGTGGACTTTTTGAAGACCGACAGGTGACCAAAGTCATGCTGCAGCCATCCAGCCTGTGACTAGAGAAGAAGGAACAGCTGTTATACTGGCCACATACAGCCAGAGCCTGTGCTGCAGGTGGTCAATTTAGGACTACGTTCCATCACTGGACTCGTAAAAAGACAAGAGCAGGAATCGAAACTGAGTGCTTAGAGGGTCTGAAACCCAAGCTTTGCCCCACAGTGCAGCTCCAGAAGCCACCTAAGTGTCCTTATCTAGAGGACCTTGAGCTGCCTGAGCCACAGGACGTAGAGTCCAAACTGTCCGTTGACCCTTCACCTCTGGCCCCTGGTGGATTCAGCCGATCTTGGCCACCTGAGGAATCCAGTCCTCTGCCAGTTACGAGCCAAGCCACCAGAGATGTCCCTTTACCTCCTGCCATGCCTCAGGAATGGTCCAGTCTCTGTCACAGGCCTCCGTGCCCACCCCCTGAACAACTCTGTGTTCATCCCTCTGCTGGGGCCCTGAATTGCTTCATTTTCTCTGTTGGTCCATGCCATCCCACAGATCTGAGCCTCGGCCATGCTGCCCCTCTGTTTCAGCCAAATGAACAGCTACCCTGTTCTACTAGCCCCCAGCCCTTGTGTTGTTGCTTTTTGTTTTTCATCCCTGGAGACTTCCATCACCCATTTGGGTCAGCTGAGTTTGTGTCAGGTGGGGATACACTGTGTCATGGACACTGAAGTTTTGGATTATTCCTTTTGTTTTTAAATTCTTGTATTTTTGGTGTTTTTAATCTTTTGAGTTTTGTACATAGCATTCATTTCCTGGTGGGTTTCTTTATGCTTTTGTCTTTAGGTGTTTTTTGTTTTTTGCAAACTATCTTTTGCCAAGATGAAAGTTATAGTTCATATTCAATTTCCTGAGTTTTAGTTTATCCTGCATGTGTTTCCCTGTTGTTTAGTCCCTGTCTGTGTTACTTGCAGAAATGCATACTAGGACCCATTTAAAGTTTATGTCTGAAAAGTTCATGTCTCAATTACCTGAGCAGTTGCCAGCAAAACTGAGCAAAGTAAGGTCAGGATCCAGCCCGTCCCCCACATTGAAACAATGAGCCATGGAAGGGCTTCTAGCAGAATGATGTGACTGAGGTGGAGGAAGAAAAACAAAGGCCGAGCTCGAAACAGACCCTTTTTCTCCACCTGATCTCGTAGAGTTTCAAAATCCTGCACGAGGGCTGCCTGGGTGCAGAGAAGAAGAAACAAACCATTCTAAAAAGCTGAAAAGGTGATGCACTGATATCACATTTGTAAAAGTGTTTGTTTGTTCAAGGTAACAAAACCTGACCATCTAGAATCTCAGATGCTCCCAACACTCAGCACTTCATAATTAACAAAACAGATCTGCTAATTTTTTAACTTACATTTATTTCACAACATCACTCACATGTTATCAATAAAAAAATAAGGGACTTTAATTAAAGGCTCACATTTTTGTCCCGGTCCTGGCTTGGCTCTGTTGCCGCTAACTCTCCGATCAGCAGCGGCTTCAGAAACTTTTGCGCAAACTTAAGATCAGGATGGAAAGCAGTGAATGCTTCCTAAAAAACAAAGAAACAAGCAAAAAGAAAAAGAAAAAAAGAAAGAAAGAAATTTAATCAAAAACAAAAAAGTTTTCAGATCCTAAAAAAAACTGTTTAAAGATAAATTCTCACATGATTTAATTGTTCATAGTAATGCCACAGCATTAAAGCAGCAGTGTTACCATCTGGCAGACGTTACAGGAGCCTGTCTGCTCGGACTACAAGACTTAAAAACAGTTTTTACCACCAAGCCATACGACACCTCAACCACAACACTTAAACACACACACACACTCCACAGGACGCACTCAGAAGCTACCCTGCAGCTTCACAACTCTGTTTAATCTGCACTGGTCACTCCACTTTATTGTTATTGATATTTATATTTAAAAAAGTGCAATACTGTAATTTTCTGCTGCTCATTCCTGTGCAATATCCCATCTGCCCTCCCGTCATATTTCTTTTCAAGATTTTCTTATTTAATCAATAGTGTACATATATTTATATTTATAGATTCATATATATTTAGTCATCTTTTCTCTTTTACCACGTCTCTCTAATATTTTGCTCTTTACTATTTTTCTATTTTTTTAATTATTATTTTTTATTATATTTTCTTCTACTGTACCTGCTGCTGAGTGACTGCTGTTCGTCAAACACATTTCATTGCAATGTTGACCCTGTGCTAACTTGCATATGACAAATAAAACTGAAAACTGAAAACTGAAACAGCAATTCATTGCTGTATAGCAAAGCTGTGTACAGTCATAGTTGAGGGGTTTCAAATATGGGGGCCACCCTCACACAATGAGACAAAAAATGAATATTGACCAGAATAAAATGGAAAACAAGCTTCTGCATCAGTTCTGTACTTGTGTCAGTATTTTGGAGTTTCTAATATTTTTGTTCTTGAACAGTTATTTAGGGCGTGTGTGAAAGCCCTTTCTGTCACAATTGCAAGGAACTTATCAATATGCGAGGAGTGCCAGGGGACTAGCACAGACACTATGTTTTGTAAGAAATGAGAAACCACTGAGTTTTTATCTCTAAAATAAAATACTAATAAGATACTCTTTACCCTTCCAATGTTGCAATAAAATCTATTTATTTATTATTTCATTAATTGCTGTCAATTTGAGATACTAGAAAAGTCAAGTCAGAATAGAGTAAAATAAATAAATAATTGATAAAACAAATAACTAAATAAACGACAGCTCTGAAGAGTTTTCTTGAAAAATGTCAGTAGAATGTCTCTTTCAGTGTTTTGGAGCTGCCACAGAAAAAAAATCATGAACTGCTTTATCCGGCTTAACGGTAGAAGGTTGCTTTGAGGAACTGAGAGATCAAGAAGTATTAGGAGCAGAGAAGTCAAAGGAGCTTGGAAAGAAAAGCGTCTGGACTTCTTTAAGTTGCTTGAAGACGTTTCACCTCTCATCCGAGAAGTTTCTTCAGTTCTAAGGTCAAATGGTGGAGAGTCCCAGATATAAACCTAGTGGGAGTAACCCCCCACAGAGGGACAAAAGGACCCCCCCCCCTGAAGAAGCTTCTCGGATGAGAGGTGAAACGTCTTCAAGCAACTTAAAGAAGTCCAGACGCTTTTCTTTCCAAGCTCCTTTGACTACGATGACCTGGATGACTGAGAACTAGGAGCAGAGTTTGGCAAAAAGGATGAAACTGCTTTTTAAACTTCAAAAATCTGGACTTCTGGATTTTTCCCCCCTGAAAAGTGACAGTTGAAGTGTCAACCATTCGTACATCCATTTATCCTCTTTCAAATGTTCCTCCATGTCTGGGTCACGGGGAGTATCAGGTAATGTTTCGTGAAATGAACGAAGAGAAACCTACTTTGTCATTTGATGTCTTTCAAAATAAAATCACATGAAAAAAAGCACAGGTCTGTATAATGAAAACGTACCGTGGCATCCTCTCCAGCATAGTGGCCGATGACTCGAAACCCTCCTGGATGCCTTTTGGCCCACTGAGTGATGTTGTAAACCTTTCGATCGATGACCAGCCATTGATCATTCCTGCTGCAGTGGCTTTGCACCTCCTCCCAGGTGTAAACACCTTTAGCTTTCCCGCTGGCAGGCTCTCCTGGCCCCGTCTGCTGGCCTCCACGTCCCATCCTCACCGCTGTCTCTGGTCTAAATTCACCTGAACTCTAGAGGGTCAGTCAGCCGCAAAGTTTCACACCTGGATGTAAAAAGGGCGGATTCAGGGAGGAAAACTCATAGGGTGGATGTTACTGGTATACTGTTGCTTTCTTTAGTTTAATAAGTTGACTGTGGCACAGAAAAACAAAGAGGAGTGCAACATCACTAACTAATAATTCATGATGAAATCCGAATACCATCTATTGGAGCTACAGTTGAAGCAGGTCGGTTTTCACCCACTGACTTTGCGTCATTCGTCTTTATCGGCATTAAACGCCGATCTAACTGTTAGACGCACATTTTCACTTAAAAACAGGAAATTGAACAATATTGAGGACACAAGTGCTTTTTATACGTGAATGCACAGGTTAAAAAATAACTAGTCAACGTTAATGTGTAAAATCTAGACACAGAAATGACTGTAGCGCCATGGAAAAAAGCGTTAATTAAATAATTAAATAATAGCGGCAGATAACGGGCGGCTGGCTGTGCACGCCAAAACATGAAGATGATATTTACTCACAGCATCCAGATTTTAAACCAGCCTCCCCGGGTTTCGGGCACGTTAAAAGATCGATTCAGTGAGCTCAAGTCCTTTTTATATAACAATCATCCCCAAAAACCCATCCTCTGCCTTCCCTATACGCACACCATTTCATCCACGCACTCCTTCTGTACAAACTCTGAGCAGATCATTCGAGGTGTCTGAGCCAATCGGCGCACAGTACATTCTTGTCCCCTGGCCAGTGTGCCATAGGCTCAATAAACTGCTCGTCTGAACAGTGCAAAGTCGTTTGAGCGCACAGACGAAAAATAGTTTTAGTCTGGGAGATGTCACACACAGTTTCTGACAGTTTCTGATTTGATAGAAGGATTAAAGACACGGGAGGTCTTTAAGGGGCAACCCTGCTATTCATTTATTTACTTTTTGTTGTTTTTGTTTCGTTTTTTAATTTTTTGTTACCTCCCCCAAAATGCTTCTATACCTAATTAACCCGTTTAACTCCTAACTCCCATTTTTTTCTCCAAATAGTTTAATGTTGTATGTCTAAAAAGTTTACAATTATTGCACATTTGAAATTGCTTCTTCTTCTTTTTCTTTTTTCTTTTTTTCAAAAATATTATATCAAAACACACGCTCCATAAAAACATGCAGACCATCAACGGGTAAACAAAATGCAGGACTCTTGGATATCAGACATGTCGAAAGCATTGTTGTGTCAAGCTTAAAGTGATGTTGACGCCAATTGTAATCATTATTGTGCTGGCAGTGCTCCAGTAAGAGCAGAAAGTTTCCATCTCTAAGGCCATTTTTATTTTATATGCCCTCCTGATCGCCAAACGACCATAATGCCAGCGATAACGAATTTCTGCACATTCAGTGTCGTAAAATAATGACTCACTTAATTGCGCACTGTTGCAAAATAGGACAATTTATACTACTTTAGATCAGATAGTTTTTTTAGTGCCACACCACCAGCTTGAAAGGAGAAGCACAGAAGCAAAAAAAAAACAAAAAAAAACAAAACAAAAAAAAAACCAGGCAATACGTTCTGTGAACAATAATTTGCATCTCCTAAAAATGTTGCTGCAGACAAATGGCTACAGTACACGCAGAGGTACTACAGTCAGTATGTTTTTAAATTTTAACTGCTTGAAAAGTTGCAAATATTTTTACTTTACTGCAAATACCGAGGCTGTCAAGCATGCTTTGATGTGTTATCAGGTTCTTGGTAATATAGCTGCAAATTCTGATGCATGGGCTGCCATTCCCTCCCTCACCAGCAGATTGTGCTCCTTTAGTCAAACCGCTTGCTTGTCATTTGACTCAGTGAATCAACAGTATGCAGGCTTATCATTAGTGTTGTGTTGCTTCTGTTGTTCTTAAGAAATATATAAAATATTGCAATGAAATCCAAACCAAATATCTGAATCATCTTTCAGTCTACAGAAGGCACGTCTGTTGTCCGTTGCCAATTAAGATGTGCACAGGTGTGTAATTAATACAACGACATGCAATCTAAAGGAGCAAGCAAGTTAACTGAGAAAGCCCTGGACTAAAAACTAAACTGCACAGGCCCAATGGAGCCAGATTAGTAGTATTAGTACAGTAAGAAAGAACTTGACAGTTTGATGTGATGTCAGTAAGATGCAAATGATGTAAACCATTATATGCACAATGGTTTCCTGCTTTTGTCATGGAGTTTGAAGACCTCACTAGGTAAGTAAGACATTATGTGTCTGAAGAAAAAAAAATGATGCAGAATTATTAATAGAAGTAGCTCGAAAGGTTGGCTTTAGAAGCAGCTATTGTAGAAAAGAAAGCTCAAGTAAGAATATTGATGGAGAATGAGGCAAGTTACTATGGCTCAAAAATATTTGTTCTGTGAATTTCAATTATAGGAAGAATTAAAGGAAAAAGAACAGAGATGTCATCCCACAGCCAAGATTACATAAATGTTAATAAATTCACAGGATTTAAGGTCAAGACACAGACAAAAACAGTCATGGTATTCTAGAAAAGTATGATCAATAGAAACAGGCTTAGCTGCCTGTTAGAGATGTTTCAGTTTTCATGGGGGAGCCACTACAGATCCTTTATGGGAGCTTTTGAAAAAACCATTGAGCAGAGTACTGAAAATGCAACTGCAGGAGAAACATAATCCCTTATTTGCAATTAAGAATACATGACACTAAACAGAGCATTCAAGGAAACACAGTGACTGTTTCAGAAGCATTATGGAGATCAGGTAACAATTATTAGCACTTATACTGATTAAGCCCTGAAAAACTCAGAAGATGGTGTGTTTATTCTGACTTGTTGTTGTAACACAATAGAAGACGTGAAATTTAAAGAGGGAATGCATAACCATAGAAACATGACAATAGTGCCATACAAAAGGAGGAAAACGTACCACAAACAGCATTAGAAAATCAAAGAACACAGACAGTGCAGAGCAAGTTTGGCTGACTGTGCTGTCTTTGTGGTGAAGACTCTCCTAGGCTGCGTGGAGTACAGACCTGTGCAAAATGAAAGCATAAATTCTACAGATAAGACATCTCATTACCGAGACAACCCAATCTCAATGTGGAAACAAAACAGCTGCTGGTAAATCGGTAGGCCTACAAAACACAGTCATTGTCATGACGAGGAAGCAATGTCTCAGGAAGACAGGTAGTTTATGCTGTCAGTATGTTGATCGTGTTACATTTCTACTGCTGAGAAATGTAACACTAAAAATTCCAGACTGAGTAAAGAGCTGCCAGTTTGACAAGAGAACTGATTAAAAGAAATCTTTCTTAAACACCGCAAAGCTGTTATGTGGAGCCAGTTTGAAGAAAAAATAAATAAATGTGTTAAAGTTCCTTAAGCACAGCTTAACCATAACGTTTGATATATCCCACCCCATGCTGTGCAACACCTGAATAAAAACAAAAACCGTTTTTTGTTAGAGTGCACAGCATCATTTCAGGATGAGTCACTGAATGCTATTGGTATTGATGACAGGGACCTGTGCTCACCAATACACTCACTGTTGTCTCGGTGAGGTTTGGAAAGAGGCTTTAGCACACTCGATTATTGTTTTATCAGTTGAGAGTTTGGGAAGAAGCTTCCAACTTATTTACATTTTTGCATGGTCATGAGCCCAGTATGCCACCAGGAACCTTCAACAACAACAGTCAATATAAGCCCAAATACTTTAAGTCATTGTAATCCTGAAGATGTGGTGCTAATATTAAGCTTTCATCCCCTGGAAGTGTGTGGATATTGAGAGGAATAGTTCAGACCATCCCAGACTCATCTGGTACACAGAGTGAAGCTGCAGACCGACAGTATCTTGGAGAGATCTATAAATAAATGGTGTTTGTTGCTAGAAGCAGGGTTAACACAAGATCTAATGATGATAAGATGTAGACAACAGAAACTGATTACTTATTGTATTAATCTTATTAAAGGATTGTTTTACATCGATGGCTCTTAGCATTTAGCTTGTGTAATGGCTTCCTGTTTAACCATTAGGGTCAGAAATGTAAGAGACACAGTGTGAGAAGTTGATTTAATTTGAATTTTGTTAATTTTTTATTCTTCATTTCTAATTCTTGCAAGACAAAATTAAGATGTAAAAAAAGATGAATTCATATTCTATGTTGCCGAAAGTATTTGCTTGTCTGTTAACATGATGTTGACCCACTCTTTACAAATGTAATAGCTTCATCTCTACTGGGAAGGTTTATGATTGTGTGTATGGAAATTTTTGACCTCTCTTCCATAAGTGCATTTGTGAGGTCAGACACTGATGTTGGACAGGAAGGCCTGGCTTACATTCTCTTCGCTAATTCATCCCAAAGGTGTTCTATCTATAGGCCAGGACTCTGTGCAGGCCACTCAAGTTGTTCCAGACCAAAGTCACTTATCAATGTCTTTATGGACCTTGCTTTGTGTAGAGGTGCAGAGTCATCTTTAAATAATAAGGGGGCAACTCCAAACTGTTCTCACAAAGTCGGGAGCATGAAATTGTTCAAAATGTCTCGGTATGCTGAAGGATTAGGAGTTCCTTTAACTGGAAATAAGGGACTGATCACAGCCCTACACCATAATCACCCCTCCACTAAACTTTACATTTGTCACAATGAAGTCAGACAAGTACCGTTCTCCTGGCAACCGCCAACGCAGACTCATCCATCAGACTGCCAGATGGAGACGTGTGATGTCCGTTGCTCTAGAGTCCACTGGCGGTGTGCTTTTCACCACTGCGTCAGCTCTCTGTGCACTGAGCTATTCTGAAGGCCACATGAAGTCTGGAGGTCTGTGGTGACTGACTCTGCAGAAAGTTGGCGACCTCGTCACATTGTGCGCCTCAGCATCCACTGACATTGTTCTGTCTTTTAACTTGGTCTACCACTTCATGTCTTTGTTGCTGTTGTTCTCAATCACTTCCACTTGTTTATAATACTACAAACAGTTTACTGTAGAAGCAAGGAAATTTTACTATTTAAATTGTTGGCGTCATGCCTAGATGCTTGATTTTATACATCTGTAGGCATGGAAGTGATCAGAATACCTGAATTCAGTGGCCATTTGCAGCAAGGCAACAGAGCCACATTAGGCACAAGAGGGTAGAGTTTTTGAAGTGTTTCACATAATATAACTTGATAATTCGAAAGTAGACATCTTTGAAATGAATTGCATCTCCTTTCATCTGCATCATGCTCAAGTTACTGTGCTCACAGCTCATTAGTGGCTTGCCACAGTTCACTAAGTTGACAGATGCTCTACAACATTCAACTCCATTTGTATCTTGGGTGATTCAGCCCACCCAAAATGCTGCAGGGTGGAAGAACAGTAAAAGAAAATCATATGGTTGGGTCTGCTCTATGGGATTTGAACTCTTTTTGGGAAGTATTTGTTCAGAAACTAGTTTATTTGGTGACAGCAAACCCAGCTGGCAGGAGAGTTCATGTTTTTCAGTTTTTCTTCAGGTTTGCGTAATTTGTGAGTTCATGTCACTTTGACTTGAGTTGTAATCTTATCTGCTTTGAACAGCTGAGGCATGTTATCAAGATGTACTATAATGGATTCAGAGAAGTGTAGAGCATTACTATCTAACATACGAGCTAATGAGAAGGGTAAAGGTTTCTTTATCAATGCTTGGGGATGTGTTTCTTAATCAGATGCCTCCAGTGTGGTAATCAGATGAGATTTGTTTCCATCATCTTTCTATGCTGCAGCTGTAGACACTGAGTATTGAGTACCAGATCATCAGTGACATAGTAGCTCACCTGGCTCACGATACAGTACAGGTTACTGTACTGTGTGAAGTACAGAAACCTTTTCTTGTCATTGGTTGGTTGGATCCTTGAGAAGTGAAGAAATGAATGAAAGCGTTTGAGTTCAGAACTATTTTAAGCTGTAACCATGGCTATAAAAACCAGGAAAACATGTGAAGACGTCAGCAAGTCATAGCATTGATCATATTACTGTTATTAGCGTCATGGCGACAGGGAGATCCCAAACATGCCTTTATAATGAGGGAGTCAACCAGTAGGACCACTCCCTTCCTGTTCATGACCAATAAGATGATCATTATCACCATAAAACTAAATACAAGTTGTAGGTGATATATTTCAAGATATTTCATCATTTGAAAAATATGTCGTTTCCGTATCATTTTGTGCATGCAAAATTCCTCACACATGTAGCCTGCTAGCATTTAGCACAAAGCTATGCTGCATCTATGTATGCTATTACGCTTTTAAAGATATTCTACAAATGTAGAATTAAAATTGAAATGAAAATGCTAATCAGATCAGTTCTTATTAGGGAAACGAGCAGTAATGTGTCCCAGCTAAACCTAAAATCTTAACAGCAAAGAAAAGAAGTTGCATGAAATATTCCAGTATCCCAATATCCCAGTGAGCCATGTATATGTACAGTATGTGTCTGCAATTTTTGACAATATTCAAAGATTAATAACACTAAACAATGTGAAACAAGCAGTGACTCCTGAGTCAGGCAAAGCAGATCTTTGAGTGACAGATCACTAATGCAGTGTGGTGATCTTTCACTATGTTTATTCCCTTGTTATAACATGCCCTATATAAACAAGAACAGAAAACTTTAGAGAGTTTTTAGTTTGATTTATTGGTCTCAGTGAAATTATTCATGTGGTATTGCAGTGTAATGGTTTCTCTATAGAAAGAGCACAGCATGTTACAAAGCAGTTACATTCATTTAAAGTAGTTTCACAAACGATAACAAACAGTTTACAAAGGTTTTGTAGTTTATATAAATGATTGTGTCTAATCATTCAGATAGTTTTCTTTTACATCTGGTGATGCTAATGCTAATAATAAGTCACAGGTAGGTTTTAGAGCTGTGTTATCATCACATTGCTGCTGATCAAGATACTGTTAAGGCAACTTAGGAAAACCCCATCATCTATAAACCAAACAAAGACTTTGTTACAACAATAAGAGGGATCTTTCCCACGGCATTGACTCAAACAGATACAGTCGATTTTTATTGAAAAAGAGAAAAACACTTTTTTTACACCAGTGGAGGAAAATACAGTCTTTCATTTATGGAGATATGCATCGAGCCAGAGGTCCCCTGAGGTTTTCAGTGACCTGAATGAGGAAGTCAGAACAAAAAATAGCCAGCCCATCAGTGTGTGTGTCAGGTAAGCAGTCCTTCCATAAAAGAAGACTGAGTCATATACTGTATTTACAGCCATTTTCATGCTCTGTTATCATTGTACTTACGTGACAATATCAGCGAAGCCTCGCCACAAAGTTTTTTCTTGGTACGGAATCCCGTGTTTTTCGCAGAGCTCACGGACCTGTGGGGCCACCAGGTGGTAGTTGTGCCGCGGCATCATTGGAAACAAGCTTGCAAAAGAAAAGAAACGGAAGCTGATTTTTTTGTAATTGTTGCATTGTGGCATATTTTGTTACATAAAATCATTGTAACATATAAGTGTGCAAACAGTGAGTGTAGTTCTGCAAGAAAAAAAATTCTGTTTGAAAAAATGGGCGATAGCTCACTATGGATGGGTGTAAAATCCGAATAGTGTTCACCACTGGTTAAGTGGTGTAGCTTGAGTTTAATGTGTGCCTGTGACCATGCCTGATGAATTACATCTCTCAGTCTTCTGACTATTCTTTAAAACTCTTTTTTTATAATAGAGACTTTATATCTTTAAATGCAGAATTAATGTTGTTAAATTATTATCAGTACTTCAGTTTACACAGTCGTGCTCTAGTTTTTGACAGGTTTCAAATTTCACTTACTGGTGCTCGATTTGAAAGTTGAGGTGTCCACTGAACCAGTCGTTGAAGAAGGACTGCTCAATATTACAGGTGGATTGTAACTGAATGACAGAATGAGTCAAAAGAGTGCAAATGAGTTAATAAGGTCCTAGTAAATATAAGGGAAGGTGTAAACAGATGTTTGTGATCTGGGATGTTCATGAGTATTGGGTAAATGCAGAAAATATTTAAAGTGTCCAAAACTTTTATACAACCTTGTAAAAGTGATACAGGTACCTGCATGGTCAGCCAGTCCTTGTGCTTTTCATGATCGATGTCCATCGGTATGTGATTCATCTGAGTCACCCACACAAACCAGTGACTCTCCAAAAACCTGTAACATTAAAAACAATATCATATTGAGGTGATACATAACGTGGCCAAAGGGTACGAAAAATGGAATCACTTTCTATTGCAGTGTACTTTATTAGGTATACAGCGGTCAAATATGTTAAGTTTAATGTTTGCTAATAAAGTCAGGCTTTTCCACACACATTCCAGCAATATAGAGCAAAATATGGTGCATCTCAGCTCAAGGACAATATATTTTGAAAGGAATGGACAATATAAGGCATCAAAGTCTGTTAACTGGTAACAATTCATTTGTTAATGAGTGCAATGTTTTCTTATTTTAAATAGTTACCTGACTATGCTTATGAGCACCAATGAGCCAACTAGGCCATACAGGGGTATATAAGAGGAGAAGAAGCGAAGGTAGAATGAGATGAACCAAGCCAGATCCTTCACAAGACAAGAAAGTTTATATGATTTATGTAATTTCTTTTTTAATTATGACAATCATGATTAATTATAATCTTATTTTTACATATGCTCTATTCTGTGCCATTTTTTTTTTGCTGTAATGTTTCTCTTAAATACTGTAATATCAAATACAAAATTCAATCTGACACATCAAATGGAAAATGCCTATATGCAATCTAATATACTACACCCAGTCAGTATATTATTATATACACCTACCACCAAGTCACGCCGGGATACCATGGTCTGCATTACATGAATGTTGAAGAAAACTGGAATGATCAGCGGTGGTCCCACTATATTTAAATATATATATATATAAATATATAAAAAAGGTGCAACGTTAAAAAGTTGTAGTTATTATTCTTTTTAAATGACTCTTAAAAAACATACCAAGAAAGAAGTACTTGTGTTGACGATTGTAAGGCATGTGTTTGATCTTCTTTATCCCGTACTGTAACACAGAGGTAAACAGTGGATGATGACGAGTTGGACCGTGCGAGTGCTTAAAAACATAAGAAATACTATCTTCGTGCTACTTGCTTCCACTGGTTGAGTTCGGCCAAGTACGAAGAGGTGCAACGTGTTGATATCCGGGTCCTTAATGAAGATGTTGGGTTTAGCGTGATGCCTGAAATGTCGGTGATTCCACCAGTTGGAAGAAGCTCCCTGAAAAAAGAAAAAAAACCCTTTAAGTATCTGTGTTTCATTTCAATGGAGAGAGGATTATAACTAAGAGAGGTTACCTTTAAATGACCAATGACAAACTTGTGGGCGAGGTGATTCCAGCTGGACTTTTTGAAGACAGACAGGTGACCGAAGTCATGCTGCAGCCATCCAGCCTGTGCCTGGAGAAGAAGCAGAAAAACAAATGTTTTGGGTGAAAGACTTCTCTTTAAATGGACCTGATTTCCAACACCATGTATTTGTATGCATGACTAACTGTTTGTCTTTTATCAGTCCTGTGTTTCTGCATCTCAGTTCATACTTTTATTTATTTATTTTATTTATTTATTTAAAATCACAATTATTTATGCTCCCTTTAATATGAATGGTTAGCTTTTGTAAACAGAAGATTTGCACAGTCTGTGGGAGGGGCTTCTGTCCTCACAGCCAGAGCAGTGTCAGTGATGAACATATTAGGAATACCTTCCATCACTGGCATTGTAAAGGGGCAAGAACAGAAACTGAAACTGTGCATTGAGAGCAGTCTGAAGGTTTTTGGCTCACTTTTACACATTTATTATTATTGATATCCATTATTTAAAACTTTGTCTCTGTTTAATGTAACCATGCACTTGGTGTATGCATATATTTCAAAACATAAGGAAAGCATAATAAGGCCCATTTAAAATTTATGTCTGAATCACCTGAGCGGTTGCGAGAAACACAGAGCACACAAGTGTTTGTATCCAGCCTGTGCCCCACATCCAGACGGTCAGCCATCCGAGGGCTTCTAGCAGCAGGATGTGACTGAGGTGGAGGAAGAAAAACAAAGGCTGAGCTCGAAACAGACCCCTTTTCTCCACCCAAGCTCGTAATGCTTCAAAATCCTGCACGATGGCTGCCTGGGTGCAGAGAAAAACAAACAACTCTGTAAAACTGAAACTGTAATATATTGATGTGATACTTCTGAAATCAAGAATTTTGGATTTGAGCTATTTTAGGTTTTCATACAGTGAAACAAGACATTAAGGTGGCTAAAAAAAACCCACCTAGAATCTCAGATGTTCCCAACACTCAGCACTTCATAACTAACATAAGAGATCAGTGAATTATCAAACTTACGTCTGTCTCTCATTTATTACACTAGATCACTCACATGTTGTCAATAAAAAAAAGGGACTTTGATTAAAGGCTCACATTTTTGTCTCGGTCCTGGCTCGGCTCAGTCGTTGCCAACTCTCCGATCAGCAGTGGCTTCAGAAACTTTTGCACAAACTTAGGATCAGGATGAAAAGCAGTGAATGCTTCCTAAAAACAAACACAACAAAAAATTGTAATTTACTAAAAAGTTAGGTAGCAGTGGAAATAGTTATCAGATTGTAAAAAAATAAATCATGCATTCACTTCAGCTAAATTCTAACATGTAAAAATGCTAAAAGTAAAATGATGTTCCCTGTAAGTTTCAGTTGCCTGTGAAACCATGACATTACATTGTTTATCATAATTCAGCTGCCTGAAAGCAGCGTTTCAGTGCTGTAGCTGGTTCTGCTACACCTACTCATGTTCTTTCATCCATATTATCGAGCTTTCTGCTATTTTTATTCTGGAACAGTTATTTAGGTATACTAAAACCTCAGAGGGGAAATCTCTTTCTGTTAGAGCTGCAAGGAACTTAGAGACATGTTAGGAGTTGTGGGAAGCCCAGGTGTCGTTCACAGACTGGCATAAACTTTACTTTTGATTGGAATGGCAACACAAATCTTAAACAAATATAAATGAATTAACGCTTATGATGATAGTTTCATGTGATCTCTTTCAAAATAAAATCATATGAACATAAATGCACAGGCCTGTATATTTTCATTGTATTTTGAAGGAAACATGACATACCGTGGCATCCTCTCCAGCATAGTAGCTGATGACTTGAAACCCTCCCGGATGCCTTTTGGCCCACTGAGTGATGTTGTAAACCTTTCGATCGATGACCAGCCATTGATCATTCCTGCTGCAGTGGCTCTGCACCTCCTCCCAGGTGTAAACACCTTTAGCTTTCCCGCTGTCCGGCTCTCCCGGCACCGTCTGCTGGCTTCCACCTCCCATCCTTACCGCTGCTTCTGGTCTGAATGCACCTGAGCTCTAACGGGTCACAAAGTTGCACACCTGTTTTCACACAAAAAAGGCACAAAATTTCCATGTAACTACATACAGGCAACGTAAACCATTAAATTTAATGGAATCTGGGCAAAAAATTGCTTGGTATGCGTTCAGTACCAACTCTGTTCCTTAATCATTGGTTATTTGAATAAATAAACCTTTGATTTTAGAAGTTTCAGCTGCATCTTACTCACAATCATTGCTTCATGTTTACTGAAGGTGAAGAAACCTTTTTTCAGTGTGAGTGTAAAAAATGGCTTTCAAATGGTTTGAAATGTGCAGAGAGAAAAACTCGTACGGCAGATTTTTCTATGCTGTTTGAGCTGGTTGTGGTCCAGATCTAAAACAAAGAGAAGTGCAACATCACCCACTACTATGGGGAAACTAGTGAAGCTAGGAAACCACCAAATGGAGCTAAATCAGGTCGGTTTTCACCTACTAACTTTATCGACATTAAAGATCAATCTAACAGACGCACACCCACAAATACTTAAAAACAGGAAAAACATCGACGCACACAAGTACGTTTTCCACACGAATGCGTGGACTGGGAGAAGTCTGATCGTCGTTAACGTGTAGAAACCAAGACAAAACCGACAAACCGCCATCGAAAAGCATTTAATGACTAAATAATAGCGGGAGATAGCGGGTGGTTAGCTATGCACGTCACAGCATGTAGATAATTAATATTTACTTACAGCATCCAGATTTTAACCAGCGTCCCTCAGGCACACTAATAAGAGATCGATTCTGAGGGTTCGGGTCCTTTTTATATAACAAGCATCCACAAACCCATCCCCATGCTTACCTTGTAGGCTCATTGTCACATCCACGCACTCATTCGGTACAAACTCCGAGCAGAATCATTCGAGGCGTCTGGGCCAATCGGCGCACAGCATTCTCTCGTCTGAACAGCGCAAAGTCGTGTGATCGCAGAGACCGCAAACAGTCCCCTGGAGGACTTTAACTGTGGACTCATGAGTCCGATTGGTTGTAGATGTGGAGCTGCTTCTGATTTATGTAGCGGACTAAATACACAGCTACACAGCAGGTCTTTAAGGGGTCCTCTCAACCCTGCTCCCTTTTTGTTGTTACTTTCCATCCTCCCTAAATGCTTTACATGGAAACTGGGCTGTAGTTTGCTTCGAAGAGTCTAATTCAGGTGTGTCAAACATAAGGTCCGGGGACCATAATCGAAAGACTCCAATCTAGTCCACTGGATAGCTTTGAAGGACAACTACATTTTTAAATACATTTCAACTCCCCCCCCCCCCCCCCTATATACTACTATATAATTTTTTTTTCAGTGATCCACTGTAAGTATAAATATTAATAATATCAATTAAAAAACTTTGTAAGACTGTGCTTTAATCCAGCTTTCTATTTTATGATAACGGGACAGTCAGGGCAATGAGCTACTAGAACTTTTTCTGTAATTTGACACATTTCTTACAATTTAAACCCAAAGAGTTCTTTATTAGCTAAACCGCTGTTTCTTTATCATGTAGAAAAACTGAGACATTCTGTTAAAATTGCACTTTTTCCCTTATATTAAGATATTTTAGTGATTCAAGTTGTAATTCAGTTTCTTTTCACTGACAGATGACAGCACTTTTACTGGTCTGGCCCACTTAAGATCGATGTAGGCTGTATGTGACTCACAATTTAACATCCCTGGTCTCTCAGATTGTCATAATAATTGTGCTGGCAGTGTTTGTATGAGAGCAGAAAGTTTCCATGTTTAAGGCTATCTTTATTTAGTGTGACCCTTTGACACTGAAAAACAAAATGTCAGTGATAACAGTTTCCTTGTTAAATAATCACTGGAGGGGGTGCTGCAAAATAAGACAACAACTTGTACTACTAGCCTAATTCCCTCAAAGTTGGGATGCTATGTAAAATGCAAATAAAATAGAACATAATTATTTGCAAATCTCATAAACCCATATTGTATTCACAGAAATGACAAATAGAACAGGGACAAAAATGAAGTTTTTGTTAAAACTTTCATATGCTTTTTCAAAGCATGCCATTTCTAAACACATCAGTTTTCTTTAGAAAGAAATACAATAACAGAATTATTTCCGAAAAAACAAAAAATGATTAGGGTCAATTTAAATGTATAATTAACCTTTTTATTGAGCCATGGCACCGTGGCGCTGTGCAGTGATGTCCTTTAACTTTCTAATGCTCATAGTGTGTAAAATCTAGTTAAAACTGAAAGTTACCTGCCAGTTTACACACAGTATAAAAACTTTAGCAAGAGTTTGAGCTGTCACTTGAGAAAGATCATGCCAAAAACAAAGAAATTACTTAAGTCATTTCTTTATGATAGACTTGGATATCAATACACCTACCTCCTGGAGAGTGTTGTTCACTTGCTTGGCTATTGTGAAGGGCTAGAAATGATTCTGTGATCATCCATCATCCACCACTGTTGTCTTCTGTGGATGTCCAGGTCTTTTTGTATTGCTGAGTTCACCAGTGCTTTCTGTCTTTCTCAGGATATAGCAAACAGATTTTGCCACTCCTAATATTTTAGCAATTTCTCAGAAGGGTTTTTTTCTGTCTTCACAGCTTAAGGATGGCTTGTTTCACCTGCATGAAGAGCTCCTTTGACTGCATGTTATCTGTTCACAGTAAAGAAAATCTTCCAAATGCAAGCACCATACCTCAGATCAACTCCAGGCCTTTTATTTGCTTAATTGACAATGACATAACAAAGGAATTGCCCAGACCTGCCCATGAAATAGACTTTGAGTCCAAATACTTTTGGTCCCTTTAAAAAGAGATTGGCACATGTTAAGGAGCTGAAACTCCTAAACCCTTCATTCAATTTAAATGTGGATACCTACAAAGTAAGCACTACAGTAAACACAAAAATGGTTGCCTGATGTCATTCTGTTTTTAGACTTGAACTGTTTGCATCATCAAATCACACATATTTTCCTTTACTGTAAATAAGCACAATGATGCTGTATCAGCTGCAATTTTCTCCTTCACCAGCAGATAGTGCAAATATGCTCCTTTAATGAAATTGCTTCCTTGTTCTCTTTTAACCTCAAGTTGCAAAAGCATGAAGGCCTCTCATTGCAGTCCTGTTTTGCTTCTTGTGTTTTCCAGAAACATTTATGAAATATATATAAATATTAAATACTTAATAATTATTGATTTTCCATTAGACCACCATGAAAAAATGATCATTAATAACTGTTTAGAGTTACTTTTCCTTTACCCTGTCCCTGTGTTTGTTATGTGTGTGTTCGTCCATGGTAGTGAAGTCATGCAGTGCTTCATCTGCATTCAACACTTTCACCTCAACAGTCACATCTATTCACTGCCTGAGGTCTCAGTCTTTTATGTCCCCTGCTTACAGTTCACTGTGTCATTTCAGGGTCATTTTAATGCTATATAGAAATTTGCTAATCAGCTCTTTTGGTCCTCAGCATATCAGACAGGATTATCCTCAAGCAGCACGCCGCCTGTCTCCCTGTTTGTCCGCTTCTTCTGCCATAGCTTATCAAGCTGACAGAAGCCCTGCACATCTGACCCCAGCATCTTTTACAGACTTTTCCTCAGTATCACAACCAACAGCATAGACTGTCAATCAGAAAACCTGCATGCTGTTATTAAGTTTTTTGATGAATTTGGGCTAAAGGTTAACTTTCATTTTGGTCCCTCAAATGAAAGGTGGGGGTATTTTCCTCAGAAAAGAGTGAGAGACTTTTTACTTTGGCATCAATACACTTTTCATCCCATCAGTTACATTATCTCATATCTGAATATTTCTTTGGAGATTTACATTCAAATGACACATAAGATTCATTCAAAGCAACATTTGGGTCAGAATAGGTTGCAACCCATCAACAGATATGTAAGTGTAAAGAAGAAATATTAGAACCTAAAGATGTCTCTAAAAACCTTTGCTGCCAAGTATTGAGTCTGTTTTTCAAAAACAAAACAAAAAGGTAAGTAATTTGGGATGAAATGCTCAGTAAAGTATCAATAGTAAGATAGAAAGTATCATGTTCTTGTTGATAGTAGCATGTGATCATTATTGCATTATGTGAATGCTGTAATCTCCTCAGTACAAATTCAGTATAGTCAGTATAAACAGCATTGCAAATTTTAAGCTACGCGAGATGAAGTTATATGGTCAGATTCATTAAAAATACAGTGTCGGATTGGTTCATCTTGAACCTTCATTATTTTAGGATGTTTTTCTTTCAGTGTTTCTTTCAGATTAAAGTATAATGTTAAGGTTGAACTGAATTCTGAATTAGTTTAGTACAGAAAAACAAATGGCTGAAAACGCTACAATAGTCTCAGTAATATCCTGTAATACTGTGGGGTAAACTATGAGAAACAGAGAATAGTTCTGTACTGGACAAAGTTAGTCTTTTCTGGAACTGTTGTTGCCCTTTTAGTTAAAACTGCTCTGGGCTCACCCAAATGTTGGAGCTATTTTGAGCGGCGGTGTAGGAATATTTTTCAGTCGTGTCACATTCATTTCAATCTGAGCTGCACTTTAGTCCACTGTATCTGTGTCACGTAGAGAAAAATTAAAACCCTGTAAAGCTTTGAGTTGTTTATTGGCATTTGCTGAGACTTTTCCTGCACTAAATTATTCCACCGATCGTTTTGCTAAATAAAAAAAAGGCATCTGAATAATTAACAAAACAAAACTGAAATATGAAGTGCGGAAAATCTTTAATCAGGAGGGTTTTTTGTTTGGTTGTTTTCTTTTTTCTGGAATTCAGAGTATTGATCACTGAAACATTTTCAGAAGCAATCTGAAAATGTAGTGTAACAAAGTGAAATCAAAGGTTGACTGTAGGGTGATTAGCCCTCACAGCAATAAGGTTCAAATCCAGTCTGGGACGTTTCTGAGTGTGCGTGGGTTCTGTCCGGGCAATCCAGCTTTGTCCCACAGTCCAAAAACAAGCATGTTAGATTAATTGATGATTCTGGATTAACCCCTGGAATTTCTCTCTGACTTTTGATTCATGGTTGGACAACATCAGGCAACAGGAAGTGTGACAACATCACTTAAACCAAAAAGGCTTAATGATCTGTAAGACTGGATCCAAAGGGTGGCTACAGGCAACCTACTGGCCATCAGAGGACGGTGCACATATTTACAGAACTGAAGCAAATGGATGGATGGAATTTTTACATAAAACATTTGACAATTAAACTATATGAGCCATAATGTGAAGCAACAACAGTAAAAGAGAATTATTTTAGCAATCGTTGCAGAGTTGTTTGTTCACTTTAGGTTTGCATATAAAACCATACTATATGAGAATCTCATATTGTACTTGGGAGTCCTATTGCATAAGAATGTGAGTGACCAAAGACTACTTGGTTTGCAGTGATTTGGTTAGGAGAAAAACCATAACGGCAAGTCTTGAGTTTTGTGCTCTGTCAAACAATTTTATAGGTCTCAGCGGGTCACCTACAAAAATGAGTAAAACCAAAATTAAGTAGACCATTGTGGACAGTGAGCCTCATCTCCATCATCAAACATACATATAGCCGTACATAAAGATTTATAGTAGCTACAAACGGCAAAACCACAAATGTATTTATTTGTTTTGAAAGGCTGTTTCTCGTTTCGTATGGATTTATAGTAACAACATTTTACGAGGAAAAGTAATAAACTGTAACGCTTGCGATTATGTGTGCTCTGTGTCACTCTGTGGCAGGACTAATACTCCAGACACAAAATGAATCTAAAAACTATTAATTGCAATTAAAAAGTGGCGCTGGCGGTTAATACATGTGCGAATGTGTAAATATAAGCGTAGGTAAGCCTGCGAATTTGCTTGTCGTCTGTGCAGATGAACATAAATATCAGGATAATGTTTATCACTATTAATATTCTTTTTTGTTTATCGTTTGATCAAACCCTCACACCTAAAAATTTGTTTGTGGGAAAAAGTTGTTTTTAAAGTTGCTTCTTTTTTAAAATATATTTATTTCTAAGAGGCTACTTCTATCATACCGGCGCACGCGCGCGCACACACACGCACTCACACGAGGACACACTGGCCATGTGACGTGAATGCCCCCTGTTCCTGTTACAGAAGGAGGGAGGCAGCAGTTGAATGTAAACCTTCACACTGATGGAGAGAAGCGGCCAACATCAGGAGTTGAGGGGAGTCAGTGAGCGCTGTTCTTTTCCAGTATGTGCAGGTTTTTTTGTTTTTCCTCGGGCGCGGATTATTACTCCGGGAAACCTCGGCCTCTAATGGGGAGCAGCTGCATTAACTAGTGAATAGACTTCCATTAGCTGTTTTTCTTTGCCGCCAGCCAGGTCACTGAGTGCGCACACACTGTGGGTTTATCCGCAGGAAGAGGGGAGGTAGGCTCCCTGTTTAGTGGCACTTTTTTTCTCCTCTTCTAATAGAGAAACCGGATCACGTGAACAGGTGGCGTTATCTTTCGCTTAAAAGCCCCGAGGAAGTTAGAGAGGAGAGAAGAGGGTAAGGACTGCAAGAATTCAATTTCAGCTCAAAATTCAGCTGGATTTTGTTGAACTCAACTATCAACAACACCTTTACTATTACTATTATTACTATTACTACTACTACTACTACTATTACTACTATTATTATCATTACTATTACTCTGCAGTTTGTTAGATCTTTTCCGCTACTGTTTTGTGATGAAGCTGTAGATGAAGGGACAACGAGACACTTGACAAACTGCTTTGGTATGGCTGCCGGAGTGTTAACTGGCCCGGGCCAGGATGTGGTTTGCAGCCAGTGGGTACAACCACAAAACAGCAGCAGCTCCCAGGCTCAGGGTTGACTTGTCACAGACACTCCCTCATCAAATGACTCTGTCTTGACTCACACAGGAGTCACAAAGGTGCTGCAGGCAACAGCATGGGCAACTCCTCCAGGAAGGGAGGGGGAGAAGAAGAGGAGGAAGAGGGGGGGAAAGATGGCGAAGAGGCAGAATTTTCCGAGAAGGAGAAGGAAGTAGTGCAGGAAGTAGAGGAGGAACTTCCGCTTGGAGTGGAGGAGTTGCTGGAGAGTGGAGACCCCGTGTTGGACTTGAGCTACCGTAAATTTAAGCGTTTGCCTTCACGTGTTTGTGACCTGATGCATCTGGAGAAGCTTTATGTTTGTGGAAACAGCCTGCGCACCCTGCCCGACAGCATCTCCCAGCTGCAGGGTCTGCGGATACTTGCCCTCGACTTCAACAAAATAGAAGATGTTCCTCTGGCCGTCTGCGACCTCACTAACCTAACCCGTCTCTATTTGGGCAGCAACCGCCTAATGAGCTTTCCACCTGAGCTGAGCAACCTGCAGAATCTGCGGTGCTTGTGGATGGAGAGCAACTACTTCCAGAGATTCCCACGAGTGCTCTATGACTTACCCAACCTCAAGTCCCTGCAGATGGGGGACAACCGCCTGAAGACTCTGCCTCCTGACTTGTGGCGCATGGAGGCTCTGAGGGGATTGTGGCTCTACGGAAACCGCTTTGACACCTTCCCAAAAGTCCTTCTTCGAATGAAGTCCTTGGAGATCCTAGACCTGGACCGCAACAAGATATCAGAAATTCCCAGCCTGAAGCGTCTCAGAGCCCTGCGCCTTTTCTCCTATGACCACAACCCAGTCAAGGAACCTCCTATAGTAGGTGAAGATGCTGTCTTGGTTGGGGAGGGAGCTGCAGAGTTTTTGGAGGTGCGTGAGGCCAGGAAGGAGAGACGACGAAAGGCAGCAGAGAAAGAGGCAGAAGAGCTGGCACTTGCAGGAGAGGAGCCAGTGATTCATGGCATCCTCAAGAACAGTAGCTCAAAGCAAGCACCAAATGAAGCTGCAGTGACCATAGAGGACACAGATGTTAAAGAGGAAGAGCTTCTGGTGAAGGAGGAAGAAGTGGAGGATGAAGTGGAGGAAGAGGAAGGAGGGTATGTGGAGCCTCCAATAAACGAGTATGGCGGGACTGAGCTCGAATATGACGAAGAGGCGGTCGAATATGAGACAGAGGAGCTGATATGTGAGGGAGAAGGGTTTGAGTTTGAGGGAGAGGAGCTAGAGTATGAGAGGGCTGAGATGGACTATGAGGATGTGGAGGAGTTGGATGACACAGGGAGACAAGATGAAGGGGCGTGAAAGGCCCCTCCAAGATCCAGATGATCTGCAGGACAAGCTGGACATGAATGACAGGAAATCCTGCAGATACAGTTGATGTTTTGGGACTTTTTTGTGTAGCTGTGCTGCTAATTTAAAACCTGTTGTTTGCTGTGAATATAAATGAGCCATTATGTGTCTAAAAATTAACAACATCTCACTCATCTCCATATGATCAGATCAGAGCTGGACTCAGGTAAAGAGAGAGTGTGTGTGTGTACAGTGTGTGTAGTTGTTTTACAATAAAACTACTTGCAGTGGGCATAGGAGACCAAGTTTCCCGTTATTAAATAATTACCCGTCTGATTATGTCAGTCACTTGTGGGAATTTATTTCTTAATTGTGAAGCGGTGAAACCACTAGCCACCGCTTGCTTCACTGACACAATTTAACATTTCTGTTACATCATCATCAGTGTCTGTTTTATGTGCTCGACAGTGCACCTCATCTTGGTTCATCACTATTTCTATAAACCGAGACTGTCTGTGCGTGCAAATGGACGTACTGGACTTGGATATACAAAATATTTATGACATGCTAAACAAACCCCCCCCCCCCCAACTCTTGTCAGTGTTGTGTAAGCATTCCTGTGAGTGTCAGTGCCCAGAACGAACGAGACACGAGCGGGATTATTACAGCGATGAATAGCTGGGGTGCCTCACCATAAAAGGGAAGTCCATGGGGAGGGAACATGAAATAGACTTGACTCCCCCACCACCAATCAAAAGCCCCCCTGCAGGTCAGGTGAAGGCTCGGGTGACCTTTGTGTACTCCTTTTTGTCTGTGACTACACCTTTTCTATCTTTGTCTCTAGCATGGAGCAGGCCAGGCCCTTGTTCTCCTCTCATCTCTGCACTCATTATTCATGTGGGGCACGCGTGTAATCCAATCCTCTTTCCCTCCACGTATCTTTTTCTCACATCTCATTGAAAGAGTGAAATATTTATCCCAACACTAAAATATTAATGCTTGCACTCATGAGGCAGAGCGTGTCAACTCGTGTGTCTACGCTCGGGAACAGACTCAGACTCACCACTCTAATTTTAGATTTGTTTCTACACGGAAAACCACACATAATACATATTATAAATGCAGGGCAGCAGTTGATAGATATTTTTACTACTGTTTAGCTGTTTTGGTAAATATTATACAGTTTTTTTGGTCGCTATCAAGAAAGGTAGAGTCCCCCAAGCTTTCCTCTCATTACATCCGAGAGAGGGCAAAAGGTTTTAACATCTAGCGTTTTATGTTTAAAATGATACAGAGTGCTATAACAGAGCTTAGTATGTCCTTTTGTTAATAGAAAAATCATCTTTATTCTTAATTAATATATTAAAAAAAGCCTGATTAATATGTTAAATGAGAAATATAGTTTGAATCATGGAAATGTTTGTTTTAATGCCTGGATTGTGTGTGCAAAGACATCACTTTTGAGCAAAACTAAAAAATAACCAAACAAAAACACACATTTGGTTCCAACTTCTTGACTTGAACTTGAATTACTATTACATGTGTTAATTTACATCATGTAAGTGATGTTTCAGCTCTTGTTTGGTCACTTCCTTTACTTCTAATAATAACAAAGCTGTGTGTGCAGCTATGCTATGAGGCCAGCTGACTCACAGCATCATTGCTAACATGCTGATATTGAGAGGTAGCATTGTTTATAGCGTTAACTCGTCTTAGTCCAGCTTTTTGGATTGCTAACATTTCCTTTGCTCTAAACCAATTATAGCTAAAACTAGCAAAATGTAGATTTTGAACAAAACAAAACTGATCTGATGAAAATCTTAAGGGGTCTCCAAAATCAGTCAAAGTCATCCTCTGGGGAAATTTTATGTATAAAAACCTCCTGGCAGTTAATCAAATAGTTAATTCAGTCCAGACTACATCACTGGAGAAACCAACAGACTGACATTGCCTGTCTTGCATCACTGTGGCTGACATACACACTCACTGGATCCTAATGTTTGCCAGTATCTCACTTTTGCCTTCAGATCTGCCTTAATTATTTGTGGCATAGTTTTAACAAGGTACTGGAAACATTCATTTCAGATTGTGGTCCATATTAACATGACAGGATCACATTTGCTACAAATTTACAAATCTTCTAATCTAACAGATTCCAAAGGTGCTCTACTAGATTGAGATCTTCAACTATGGAGACTATTTGAAGACAGTGAATTCATTGTCGCGTTCAACAAACCAGTTCGAAATGTCAGCTTTGTGACATGGCACATGATATCCTGCTGGAAGCATCATCAGAAGATGGGAACACTGTGATCATAAAGGGATGGACATGGTCAGCAACAATACTCACGTGGGAGGTGGTGTTTAAAGAATGCTCAACTGATACTTAGGGACCTAACATGAGCCAAGAAAATGTCTTTCCCACCATTACACCACCAGCCTGAACCACTGATACAAGGCAGGATGGTTCCATGCTTCGGCTTTACCATCCCAGCATAACAGTCGAATCTAAACTCAAACTAGGCAAAGGGTTCTAATCTTCTATTGCCTAGTTTTGGTGAGAGAGCTTCTTGCTGCCATGTGACACACCACACATTCAAAGATTCTCTTTTGCATATCTTGGTTGTAACGAGTGGTTATTTGAGTTAGTGTTGCATTTATAAGAGCTTGAAGCAGTCTAGCCATTCTTCTGATCTCTGGCATCAACAAGGCGTTTTTACCCAGACGAGCTGCATGTGATTGACTAACTAGATAAGCACATCTCTCCAACTGACTGATAATGCAATCACTGGCGTGCACAGATAGAGACGAGGTGGTGCTGAAGCACTTGCCCTTTTGCCCTCAGTCCAAAAAAGTGCCCTTTTGAAAGACGTGATTTTTTTTTTTTAAAGCTGCGCGATTTAAAAAGGTGTGAAAATAATGGCTTGATTTGTGCCCCTTCTTCAAAGACACCCGAACCCTGTCGCTTTTTCACTGTCACCGTGTCACGTGAACACGCTTGCAGTTCATTTGTTGTGAGGCGTGTAGCAGCGGCATGACATAGGACTACTTGGAGTAGGCATAGTAGGCTAACTATAGCGACTGGGAGCCACGGCGGACAACACGGCAGCTCTTTCCCTTCCCAACCAGTCAGGTAACCCATGAATCGAGTGAAATTATTCTGTTTGCCCTCTAAGACCAACCTGCAATTGTTTTGTTGTGAAGTAGCCTGTCAGAAACTGCACATGACAAACTTTGCCAGCTTGCCCCCTCCATCCATCCATATGGATAAACAAAAAAACGACACATTTAAAATGTAACCTAAACCATTTAGGCAACCCCCACTCTCCATCAATTCCGACCTGATTGTGACAGAACAGTGACGTTGTTATTGGTAGTTTGAAGGGTACGGTGTTGGGGGTGGTGCATGTTAAAAGTTTTGAGAAGCACTGGTTAGACATGTTAATTTTTTTTGGTGTAACATATTGGCAACATTAACACATTAATTTGCTAAAGGAAAAATAGGCAGTTCCCAATTGCCTGTGAAAACGACCATTCTGCCCTGTTCTTGTAATGACCACAGTCAGTCTTATTCGTTCTCATACATTTTGGTCTATTTATTTACTAATTTCAGCAAGCATAATGCCTAGGAAAGAGAGGCTGAGAAAGGAGAAAGAAAGGGATCTACAACAGGCAGCCCAGGGAAGCAGTTCTCTGCTCTCCTGGATGAAAGCAAAGGAAAATGAAGATGAAAGGGCAGAGTCAAGGGCAGAGTCAGGTTCTATTTTAATGTTTTAATGTAACCTGCTCCTTGCAGTTAATTCTATTGAAAAATCTTAAAAGCTGTTCACACTTAGTTTTTAATGAACTTAATCAGCAGGCATTGAGCTAACTATTATTTTGTACCTACGAAAGTTATTTCTATGTTACAAGACTTGCAGTATGGGTTATTATTAAAACTATCTGTTTAAGCTTATTATTATGATAAATAATAATACTATTATTATTATTATTGTTCCATTGTAGTCAGTCACAGCAGGGAAGCAGCTCTATGCCATCTACCAGCATAGCAGAAGAGGGAGATATAGAAACAGATGAAGCCGCGACCAATGCAGCAACAGGTTCAGTTAGGCCTACAGACACTGATGTAGTGCTCTCTGAAGACCACAATGAGGAAGAACAGATCGATCACATAATGTCAAAGTTAGCAGCTTTACAATACCCAACAGATCCAACACACATCCATACATTTAAAATAAAGCGCAATGACAGATACGTTTCAATGTGCTGCAATGTGGGCCCATGTCAGCCTGATATACCTTACCCAAAAACTGAGGGGAGATCATTCCAGAAACAGTGGTTTTCTGCTAATGTGTGGCTGGAATACTCACCCACTGCTAATTCAATGCATTGTTTTAGTTGTCGGCTTTTCCTCTCGGATGAAAAATATAAAAGCAGAACAGCCTGGACAACTGATGGCATCAGAAAGTGGAGTACTGCTCTTGAAAAAATCAAACAATACTCCAGCGCAGAGATGCACATGACAAGCATGGTTAGATGGATCAATTTCCAGAAAAAGGCCCTTCAGTCTGCATTTGATGTTTCAGACGTAAAAGGGGTGGAAGTTAGAGAGCGAGAGAGGCAGACAAACAAAGAAATCCTGACAAGATTAATTGACCTAACAGTGTATCTTGCACGTCAGGGACAAGCATTCCGAGGTCATGATGAGAGTGAGTCCAGTGATAACCGTGGCAATTTTCGTGAATTAGTCAATGTATTTTCCCGCTACGATAGTGTGCTGAAAATGCATTTGGAAAAAATTGCCACAGTTAAAGCCACCAAGACAAGGCCCCAGGTGTCACTGCTTTCCAACAGAAGTCAAAATGACATCATTGCAGCACTAGGAACTTACATCAGGAAGGAGATACAACGTGAAATAAAAGAGGCTGAAATGTATTCCATTCTACTTGATGAAACCTCTGATGTTTCACACAAAGAGCAAGTGTCATTTGTTGTGCGATATTTTCATCATATGCAAATAAAGGAGAGATTCATCGAAGTGTGCAATGTTGATACAACTACAGGCCAGGAGCTGGAGAATACAGTGTTCTTGCTTCTGCAAAAGAATGGCCTAGAGATGAAGAACATGTATGGTCAAGGCTATGATGGAGCAGCCAACATGAGTGGCATGTATAAAGGTCTCCAAGCTAGAATCCGTGCACACAATGAGAAGGCCCTCTATGTGCACTGCAAAGCCCATTGCCTCAATTTGGTACTAGTGGAGGCATCAAAGTCCAGCAAGCATTTTGTGACATTTTTCAACTTGGTGGAGAAATTGTATGCCTTTTGCTCAGGCTCCCCAAAGCGTCATGCTGCCTTGGTCAAATTTCAGGAGTCTCTCTTTCCTGGACAACGTGTTATGGAGCTCCAGCAGCTGTCAGATACTCGATGGGCTTGCAGGGAAAAAGCACTGAAGGCACTTCAGAGAAATTTGAAAGCCATTTTGATGCTCCTTGATGACATCAGTGACAGTGACCCACCTAACCTGGCCCAAGGTGATGCTCAGATGTACAGAAATGCCATTAATTTTATGTTCATTCTCTGCATGGAAATCACCACACCAGTATTCGAAGTCACTGCTTTGGCATCAGATTCTCTGCAGGAAGAAGGGTTGGACCATTCCACTGCCTACAAGGTAATTGATGGTGTGCTTCACACATTGCAAACCATGAGGTCTGAGGAGAAATTTGGAGAGATATTTAGATGTGCATCAGAGAAGGCAGAGAGTTTCAACATTCCAGTACCTACCGTGGTGCCTGGTCAGGAGAGAAAGCGGAAAGTTCCAGTGCGTTTCCAACACAGCACCACAGTGTCTCAAGTAGGTGCTCAGTTTGAGTCAGTGGAGGCATATTTCAGGAGTGGTGTATATTTCACCTTTCTGGACATCATGACTGGGGAACTGAACAGGAGGTTCAAAGGGGACAATACTGGAAGCCCAACGGCCAGAATCATTCAGTCCTTCCAGCCCTTAACTGTGCATGCTAACTGGGTAGGCCCACCAAACCCAGAAGCCATTGAAGCTGTCCACATCCTCTGTGAATTCTATGGAGAAGATGAGGACCAGCTCAAAACAGAATTAAAGGTCTTCCACTCCAGCTTTAGTTCAAAAGACCTCAGAGAAATATTTCTGATACTGAGGGAAAATAATGGCCAGCTGATCTTTCCTGCCTTTGTCAAAATGATTCAGATCTACGCAACACTACCAGTGACAACTGCGACAGTTGAAAGATCCCTTTCAAAGCTAAAAATAATCAAAAATAAACTAAGAAGTTTGTGTGGAGAAGAAAGGTTGTCTGATCTCCTCTTGTTGGCCATTGAGAAAGATGTGGAGATCAATTACAACGAGGTCATCAACATCTACAAAGACATGGCACCAAGAAGGATGCTTCTTTAGAGCAGTACACTCCATTTAATGGACACTTGAGAATATGTATGTATATGGTTTAGAGTTGGATACAGATTTTATCTTTTTGTGGTGTGATTTTTGATTTTTAGAGAATGTTTTGAAATAAAAGTCAAATTGCATTTAACCTGTGCGATTTTTTTATTATAAAAAGAAAAGGTTTTCCACATATGCAAAAAGTGCCCTTTTTTCCCCCTGGAGCACTTGCCCCCCAAAATGTCTGTGCACGCCACTGAATGCAATTAAGTGTATATTATGGCTGTTAATGTCACATATCTTTCATAAATACTATGGTGACACCCCCAAAAAACCAACGTAGTTAAAAATCTCTTGTTTTGACACAAGAGTTATTATATTGATAATGCAGAATGGATTACACTGATAATGTAATGTCGTTTCTGAGAGTTGGCTCAGAGTAGGTGCACAGTATGTAGCTGCACAATAGTGCAATCTCAGCCTCCTACTCAGTTTAGGCTCTGCTGCTCATCCAGACTCTGCTGTGGGTGGCAGAACAGTTTGACACACCACAGACATCCTTGGAAATCAGTGCCTTACTCAGCCTGGCTGTAATTATTTTTCCCATTAGTTTACACTCCTCTCATTCTCTGTAGGTCAGTGACAGTAAGGTGGTCAAAGACAATGCATCATCTCGTTCACTCCCTCTTTGGATTTCTACCATTCACACATCTGGCTGGCGAAGTTTCCACTCAAAAAAAAAAGCAATTCATATTTGTTGTATGCATTTAAACGATTTTATTAATAGAACATGCCAAACTGCAAACAAACAAAAAACTTCAGTTTTTATTTGTGACAAAGCAGCAATGCAGGTATCATCACAGGTGTGAGAAGGTCTAGCCCCTGAGGATGTACCTGTAGAATAAAACTAGGTCATGTCAGTCAAAGGAAATCTGTATGATACGACTTCATGAGCATAACATACATACCTGTCCGTATCCCGAAGATTGTAGCCACTTTCCATTTTAGAGCTGACAATCCTGGGACAAGAGTTCGTTGATTTGAACTTTTCTGGACTTTTCCAGTTTCTGTCATCACGATGACAAAACCTGGAAAATAAGCAGGTAGCCAAATAGTGTAACACACTTTACAGTTATAGGGTGAAAAGTGACAATTTATTAAGTTAATTAATTAACTTAATTACACTTACTTGCTTTTATAATGTGTGATGAAGTCTGAAGGATCAAGTGGTGCATCAGGAAAAGTTTGGTTTTTATGAGTGTTCAGAACATATCCTGTGGGTTTCTAAAAAATTAAAATGTTGTTGAACAATCCAGATAACGTGCTGATAAATAGAGTGAAAAACTATTGCATGAACATATTTAACCTTTTGTCCAATGATAGATGGCATCGGGGCCTCTGTTTTAGTCTGGGGCGATGACAGAAGAGAGACCTAGATGATTAGAGACAGAAATAAGTAATTAAATAAAAACAAAAAGCATTAATGTTGCGCTTTTACATCAAAGAAAAACTGTGAAGAAGTCAGCACTAACAGGGTGGGCCAAGGGAGCGATGTCACCTCGTGTGAATCCCGTTTCTCTGCAAGAACGGCTGCACAGGCCCGATTTCGCCTCAGTACCCTGAGACACAGAACAAACTTCAGAGTTATACATGAAAGATTCCCCTGCGCTCCCCCCCCGAATGAATTCAGCTTTTTGTGTGGCTCAACCTGCAGCAGGGACAGTGGCATGAAGTCTGTTTTCATCACTGAGCTGGGAGTCTGATGAGGTTCACCCTGAATATCAACAGTTGGCAGTTACAAGTAGATATACAGATAAGAACTCACAGATACACATACTGTAGCTGCCAGAGGACTTCAACTGTACTAAAAAATTGAAAAGATTCAAATATCCCAGTTTCAGCATTTGGCATGCTGTCTATATACTTGATTACACAGTCACCAGCCACCTTGGACACACCTGTTCAACTGATGATTAACACAAGTACCTCAAACAACCAATCACGTGGGAGAAGCTCAGTGTAATTAGACATGTAGCCAAGCTTCAGAACGAGGGAAAGGGGTTATTTAAGCGACTTTGAATGTTGCATGATTTACCCACCTCACAACCATCTCTGGAGTTTATAGAGAATGGCCTAAAAAAGAAAACATTCAGTGAGAATGGCTAAACTGCTCTAAGATGAAAGGTGGGCAACAGTAACTCAAACAACCACTCCTTACAACTGTTCTGTTCTCAAATGGCCTCCTTCACAGGCATTAGATATCAATCCAGTAGGGCATCTTTGGGATGTCCAGTGAATAAATCTACAGCAACTGTGTGATACTATCACAACAATATGGACCAAAATCGGATGACTGTTTCCAACATTGTCTATTTGTCATGAGGACCTGAGGCCGCTCTGAGGCCTAAAGGGGTCCATCCCTGTACTAGTAAGATGCAACTAATGAAGTGGCCAGTGAGTCTATACAAGCTTTTTATGATTTGCATTCTGTTTTTTGTTAAATTTTGCACAGTATCCCAACTTTTGGATACAGCATGTAGTTTAAAACAAATATAATCCCTTTGTAACCATGATGTAAAGCCAGGTTTTGGATACACAGGCAGCATTTTCACTTGGATTTCTTAATAGGAGGTTATTAAAAAAATGGAAGAATATAAAAATCTCAGCTAAGAATAGCTTCCAATACCTTTAAAAACCACTCACCATCAAGCTGGTGTTAACCTGAAGCTCTGCTGCCTTAGTGAAACCACTCCCTCCTTTAGGACCTACAGTCACATGGTTCTGAGAAACTGAAGCAACAATGTTAGCTTTTTCAAAATGAAACTGTGGCATTTTATTAAAGTTTTCCATTATTTGTAGTTATAAATGAACAGCTCAAGCTCACAAAGTTCTGCATTGTAGCCTTTAAATTACCTGCTGGCGTAGGACGATGAGGCACAAATGAACTTTGATATTCTGTCTGAGGAAACATTTAAGCAATAACAGAAAGTTTATGTATATAACATAATATTACACTTTCCATCATCTTGAAGAGGTGTGTTTAAGTGCTGTCAAACCGAGCTGTCATACCTTCTCCTCGACTGATGCGGTTTTTGGCTGAATCCTCAGCTGATGGAAGCCGCTGTTTCCAGGTTTGTTAACGATGTTTGTTGAAGACCCAGAACATCCAGAGTGGATGGGAGGCTGGTAGTGTCGTTTAGTTTGAGAGACGAAGCTGTCAGATAACAAGAGTCTGAAAAACAAAGGCAGAGCCGAGTCTGAGGTAACACTTCAGACAAACACGCTTCATTCTTGACAGTCTAGCTTTTTTTTCTTTTTCTTTTTAATCTATTATCGCATCAGGGAATCTAATTTACAGTGAAGCACCTACTCACTTAAAGTCCTTTGTTTACATCCTTTGAACCTCTCTGTCAGAGATTTTCACACACTTTCATACTTGCCTGTATAACCCAAGTGCATAGGTCTAATTTCATACATCAAGAACTGGTTTCCGAGGTTCCATTTAGCTCTTCCTGTGTAATTCATCTCCCATCACACTGTTTTTCTGCTTTCCAGCTCCCCTCAGTTACTGATATTTCAGATTTCATCTGTAAGTCAAAACCTTCTACTTGTCAGCTAGACCCCATTCCTACAGTTTTGGTTAAGGCATGTCTACCTTCTTTGCTTCCCCTCATATCTGCTATCATCTGTTCTTCACTTACCACTGGAACTGTTCCTGCTTCCCTCAAAATTGCCATCATCACCCCAATATTGAAAAAAACTGGTCTAGATCCCAATAATTTTGAGAATTTTCGGCCTTTTTCCAATATACCATTCCTTTCAAAAATTCCTGAGAAAATAGTTGCCACACAACTCCACTCACATTTAACTAATAATAATCTGTATGAACAGTTCCAGTCTGGTTTTCGCCCTTCCCATAGCACTGAAACAGCACTTATAAAAACAACCAAGGATCTTCTTATGGCAGCTGACTCCGGTTTACTTTCCATTCTTATTCTCCTCGATCTGAGTGCTGCTTTCGACACTATTTCTCACTCTGTACTTCTCAGTAGGCTAGCCTCCATCGGTCTCGCCCATACTCCACTAGCCTGGTTTAAATCATACCTGTCTGATGGGGCCCCTTCTTTTCATTATCTACCCTCTACTGCTTGGACATATTTTCCGTAAATGCAATATCCATTTTCACTGTTATGCCGATGACACCCAGCTTTATCTGTCCACTAAACCTGATTTTGCTCTTCCCCCATCCTCCCTTACCCTCTGCTTAGCTGAACTAAATTCATGGTTCTCTTCTAATTTTCTCAAACTCAATAGTAATAAGTCCAAGCTCCTCTTGGTAGGCGCTAAATCAACATTATCCAGAACCAACAGTTTCTCTGTTACTATCAATAACTCACCGGTCTTCATTTCTTCCTCTGTGAAAAGTTTGGGTGTCATCCTCGACAGTACTTTATCTTTCAATTCACGCATTAATAATGTTACTCGGTCTGCATATTTTCAATTGCGCAACATTAATCGTCTCCGTTCTTTTCTCACCCCACATGCCACTGCCATTCTTGTCCATAGCCTTGTTACTTCCCGGATTGATTATTGTAATTCACTTCTTTTTGGTCTTACTCAAAAATCCATCCACAAGCTCCAACGCGTCCAGAACTCTGCTGCCCGTATCATCACCAGGACCCCTTCTGTCCACCACATCACTCCTGCCCTGCAGCAGCTTCATTGGCTCCCGGTCAAATATCGCATCAATTTCAAAATACTCTTGTACACATTTAAGGCTATTCATCATCTCTCTCCTCCATATCTCTCTGATCTGGTTAAGATCACCGCCCCATCTCGTTGTCTCAGATCTTCTTCTTCCCTTTCACTCTCCGTCCCTTCCCCCCGTCTTGCAACCATGGGGAGCAGGGCTTTCAGCTGCTCTGCTCCACGACTCTGGAATTCCCTACCTCCCGATTTAAGAAATATCTCTTCCTTCTCCCTCTAAGTCCCAACTCAACAGTGACCTTGAGTGTTTTGAAAGGCACTTTCAAATAAAATGTATTATTATTATCTTTATTACTTTCACATTTTGAAAGTAATAAAGTTCCTTTAAGCGTGGAAGCAGAGGCTTTGGAGAAAGATATCTGCAAGCATTCATCTAAATCCACAATGTGCCTGTAATCATTCTGGCTGACAAGATTTCACAGAGATGTGCAGCTTGACTGACATTTCTCAGATTCTTCTGTTAGCTTTTCTGCACATGCCAAAGTTGGACAAATATTAGCTCTACAGAGTCCCCCAGCCACCAGAGAGCTTTGCTCATCACTGAAGGAGAAGCACAGGTTTTGCTAATAACATTATCAGAAAATGATGAACCAAAATAGCCATTATAAAAGATGAGCAGAGGGCGGGGGGAAAAGTGTCCTGACACTTACGCAAACTGAGGGTTGTCAATGTGGTCCAAACTAGGCCTGTAATATATAGCTGGTCTGTGGTTTGATGTAAAGCCTGTCTCACTGGGACGCCCGAGATAAGAAGTGAATCCCATCCTGTCTGAGTCTGAGACAGATATAGCAAAATTGTCTGTCAGAACCCAAATTTGAATGCAAATCAGTGCGATTTATGCTGAAACTCTGGAGAGTCTCACTCATCATCTTCACCATGAGATGCTGTGTAAGTAGTATTGTGGAGTTTGACAGCGTTGTTGGTCAGTTGCCCCTTCCTGCCAATTGCTCCAGTAGCCGGTATGACAATCCTCCCCTGTTCAGCCATCTGTGACTGCTGTAATGGAAACAGTCACTGACAACAGTGATGGATGGCAAAAAAAACAATCCTGTGGGCCTGCGGACACTGCTGTAACCACAAATAAAAGTAAGTGTTACATCTAAATTTTTAGCTCCGGCAGCATCCAGTTAAATTTGGAGCTTGCTGAATAAATGAGAACAGAGTCAGAAGGAAATAATGCAATAAGTGCTGCCTTTGTCTACTGCTGTATGAGTGGAGAGAGAGCTGCGATCCTCCAGGAAAGTCCCAGCCATTTTCACTCACCCTGAATATAAATGATCCCAGAAAAAAAAAAAAAAACCTAAACACAAAAGCACTGAAATCTGCTACTTAGTCCCAGGACGTACCTGCAACTCCAGGCTGTTTGTTCACCTCTCTGTCTTCGGCAGGTTTTGTAGGTAAACAGGTCTCTGTTGCTAGGAGATGCAGTATAACGGCAGAGCACTGCAGGTGAAAAGTGAAACAGTCTGCTCCAATTCATGCCTTTAATGTTTCAGCTGGGAATGTTGTCCTCCTTTTTGTTTCCTTTAAGATGTGTCAAAGAAAGTACTCCCTCTTTGAGGTCTAAGGTTTGAAGTATCACAACCTACAGTTTTAAAAAAGTCTTTACCAGATTGTAAAATTATTTTAATACACAAATCAGATGAACAGCACGTGACACATAGCACGCGCACACACCAAAATACAGACGTAATAAGAAAAATCACATGCACACCATGATTTAATAGCACGGCCATTGCAACATGTTTCTTTTTCATTCATTGTGTTGTAGATGTGCTGCAATGCTTGGGCTCATTGTCCTGTATTACTCATTTGGGCTTTATCTTTTAGACAGAAAGACTTAACTTTAGAACACTTTGGTAGTGAGGGGAGTTCATAATGGATCATCACCCCTACACCACTGTGCTTCACACTTGGTAGGTGTTTGGCTTTCACCAAACACGCCGCTGTACATTAGGGGTGGTGTGATCCCTGGCTGCTTCAGTCTTCATGCAAGTACAAAATGCTGAACTCCAAGTTCCCCATCACAGTCACATGATACATTTATCACGGTGTGAATCAGAATCAGAAAGGGTTTTATTGCCAAATGTTGAGCAGGTTTACAACATTAGGAAATTCCTGCGGTACTTAGTGCAAAACATATTGTAAGAAAACACTTAAATAAAAATAAAATTAAGCAGATTAATATATACACGTGTGCAGGTGATGATCAGTGCAAAAATGGAACAGAATGCTTGTGTGAGTGAGGCAAGTTGTATAAAGCACTTTGAGAAGAGAAAAGTGGCATAGAAGAACCAAACATTTCCACTTAGGTCTCAGATTTCCAAACAACATTGTAGTTTGTTCAGATGCAGCTTTGCTGGCCTAAGCTGTGCTGCCATGTTCCTTTTAGAGAGTCCCATCTTCTGGCAAAATTTCCAAACAAGCCATACTTCATGTTCATGTTTTTTTTCTTCCTTTTCCAAACTGTATTGGCATGAGCTTTAAAATTTAGCATCCTAACTGACCTTGGGGTGAATTTGCTGGGCGGTCCACTCCTGGGAAGATTGCCAACAGTCTTGAATGTTTTATGCAGGGGTTCACTCTTGCTTATGATCACTCAATCAAGTGTGTTTGATTATCAGCACCTGGCTGCTGCTTACCCTCTCAATTCCTATAGAAGCAGTAAGGCTGCACTTAGTTTTGCACAAATCGCTTCTGCACTTTGCCCAGTGTAATATGTCAGGTGTTGTTATGTATCTGACATTATATATATATATATATATATATATATATATATATATATATATATATATATACCTCATTTTAAGACATGTTAAGGGTGAAATCGTTTGTGTTCATACAGATGATGTTTTTTGCAGTAATATGTTCTGCACAATAGATAGTTATACTAGAGTGGCTCCTGTGGCTTTCTTTTGTATTCATCAGACAGCCCCGTTGGTGTGACAGAGTCCAGATGTCTCAGTCATTCATCAGCACCATTTGCTTTATATTTAAACTTCTCTGATTGCATACTAACCAGTTTTCACACATTCTCGGCAGCAGCAGGCGGCGTTCAGGTGTTACAGCTGACTGGCAAAACTAATTTCTCATCCTATTAGTGTGTTTAATTTAGTCCTAAACACAAATGTGCGTGTGCATATTATATATAATTTCTGTTTTCCAACATTATTACTCCACGGTCTGTCTGTGTACCCACCCTTTGACCCAGCTGTTGCACATTCAGGCGACTGCTCACGCCAACTCAGTACTGTTAATAACATTATAGAATATTTATTTACCCAAAGATGTGTTTTATAAATAGAGAGTGTGATATATTGTAAACCTTTAGATTTTGTAAGGTGTAAAACTCACCTTGACCTCACATAAAATTTCTGATTCACAGAACCAGTTATCACCTCCGGCCGGCACAGTTACTCCGTGCGTCCACTGGATGGCATGGTGATGCCACCGTGGCTCTGTCTTTAGTCTAAGGTTATATAAAAATGATGGATGGCTTGAAATCTGCATGACATCTTGATAAAAATGTCCATCCGAGACAGGGAGTTATCATCCGCTGCCGTTAGCTGCCTAAAACGTCTCAACACCATCTCCATGAGCATCTTAATTTAACACTGAGGATTTTCAACCCCTGGTGTTTTTTAGGCCAACCGGAATACTATCCAGGCTGGACATCAAAGTATTTCTTTATGGCTGCAGACATGGATGTATGTTATTCCTAATTAAAACTCGATCTGGGTGACGTTCCTGTTAAAACAAAAAGGGTGAAACAGCATGATTTTTACCCCATGACTTTCACACAACACCTGCTTTGTATAACAGATCCCACATGCTCTTGCAAAACAGTACGAGCACTTCAAATGGTATTATTTGCTTTAGTCTTTCATTACTCTGTGGTATTCAGAATTTCAGAAGCCTGTGAAATCTAACAGTTTTTTTGTTTTTTCGTGACAAGCTGCTTGCCCTTTAAATTCACTAAATCTAACAGTGCATAACAGTCGCACCATTTCCACCTTTTCCTTTTAATTCTCACCTTCTATTCCTTCTCTTTTCATCTCATTTCCTTGGTCTCACACTGCTTCCTCACCTCTGCCACATCACTACTTGCTCCTTTTCTTTCCTCCATCTGGCCAACACTGGCAGTCGGCGGAGCCTGTCTTTACCAAGCTGTTGCTTGTATTGCCGTTCCACAGCCTTTCTTGCTTGACGTGCTGTCGAGCCAAGCCTGGAACCGTTCATTATCTCCTCCAAAAAATAACTACTGGGAAACGCCTGCTTCATTGAAACTGACAGTCTCATTTCTTGCTTCTATTCTCTTAAACACAATGTGCACATTATTGGCATCTCTAATTATAAATTCACATACGGCAGGAATAGACCACACGCCTATTTTTATTCCAGTCAAAGACAAAAACCAGATGATTTCACTTATATTCAAACAACTTCAGCCTGAGAGGCAGAGAGGAGAAATTGATCAGAGGATGAACCTGTTTCACTCTCAGCTTTCAACTCTCACAGGAGACTCTCACCTCTACCCTGATTCATTATCTCTGTAATTCACCAATTTATGTCTGCTGTCCATCTATATAACTCACACATAACATGACTGCTCTGTGATAAAGGTATCTCGATTAAGCTGACAGCGCTGGCAGTAAAGAAAAATCCTGCACCTTCTGCAACAGTTTGCACTTGAGGTAACACTTGAAATGCAGGATGGAGTAAAATGACAAAAAAAAAAGAAGGTGGATGCAGTTGTTCTAAAAATAGATGAAGGTGATGCAAGCAAGTGTCTCCCGTCGAGATGATGTGCTTGGCTTGCCTGCAGCCGTCTGTTGTAGTTCAGGGAGGGACGAAACCTCGGCCTCTGTCAGCAGGGGCTCGGCTGGCTCCGTGCTCGTCTGTTTTCTGGCCAGCTCTGCTCCTGATACTCCGCTGGTCCAGGAGGAGAATCTCGGCAGTTTCTCTGTCAGTTCAATAACCTGTTTCTATGTCTGCCATAGAATAGCATGGAATTAATGTTTAGAGACATAAAGAGCTAGCTCAGGCGCTAAGACCCTTCTTTGTGTGGCGGGTCTCAGAGGTGCTCTCTCTGCTTCACTACCTCACTGTTCTGAGTCTTATCTCATTCCTGCTTCCTTTTCAACTTCTGCACTTAATAGGCAAATCTGGCACACACCGTTTGGAGCAAATTGCATTGTCATCTTTTTCCATTTTGAGTTTCAGCCAGCTTTGGTGCATGCAAAGAGACAGACCGTGATGAGATGAGATGAGGAGGACTCAGGCATAAAATAAGACATTTAAAGTCAAAACAAGATTTCCTGACATGCACAAGACAACTTGAGGAGAAACTGATTTACTGGAGGGAAAACATATTTTTGGTATCATGTTTATGCTGCGGGAAATTCCTTTGAATGCTTTGAATCTTGTGTGATAGACTGGATATGAAACACAGAGCTGTTGAACCGGATATCAGAATGAAATGAGCTGTATGAACAATGAAGCACCTAACTGATGAAAAATCTTTCTATCATCACTGACAAGGGATTAAAAAAAACTTCTTCATATTGCAGCATGTTCCTGTGTGGTTCGTTTACCTTCATGCTTAATACTCATTGCACAAGCGTTCCACTATACATTTTTAATTGCTCTCAAAGGCAAAAACAACCCTTGTAAATTGCCTCCTCTCTGAGCAAATGGCATTCAGCTACGTGTTAAATTGAAATAGTGTCATTTTAGCTTCTAATTATTTATAATACAGTTTAATTACACTGACTGCACGTTCTCCCGATTTAAATTCAGCACACAAATACACACCATATGGCATTAGGTGTAGACACAAATTTCTCCTTTTGTTGAGTGGCTTTTTCCCCCTTTTTTTGGCCTTACTTGTTAATGTCAATACCTAAAATGACATATTAGACTAAAATTTGTTTCCAGCATTCTCGGACTTGTTTTGACATTTCATAAAGGAAACAGTTTATTACTTCAGCGTGGAAGAGCCTGACGAGCCTGCACACAGCTCTCAATCATTTTCAGCATTTTTTATAAGAGCTGTAGCTTGGGCTGTGAAGCAGTTCTTATTGCTTAACATCAGCACCTCACTTCAGTAATGCCTTTACAGCTAAATACAGGGTGGGCCATTTATATGGATACACCGTAATAAAATGGGAATGGTTGGTGATATTAAAGTCCTGTTTGTGGCACATTAGTATATGTGAGGGGGCAAACTCCACAAGATGGGTGGTGACCATGGTGGCCATTTAGAAGTCGGCCATCCTGGATACAACTTTTGTTTTTTCAATAGGAAGAGGGTCATGTGACACATCAAACTTATTGGTAATGTCACAAGAAAAACAATGGTGTGCTTGGTTTCAACGTAACTTTATTCTTTTATGAGTTATTTACAAGTTTCTCTTTGTTCACAGCCATTGACATGTCAAAGAGGTTAACACGTGAGGAGTGAATCGAAATCGTGTTGATATCTGGTAAACGCAGCAGATTTCAATGCAAGACACCCTACAAGACCACCCATCTCCCATGCTACAGTCAGCAAACTGCTTGCTAAGTTTCATGAAACTGGTTCAGTGTTGGATTTGCCAAAATGTGGAAGCAAGAAAACTGTCACTAATGAAGAAACATCATTGGCTGTCCTAGCTTCATTCAGCAAGAGCTCACAGCGTAGCAAGAGCCCACAGCGTAGCACTCGCCGCATGTCACTGGAGAGTGGCATTAGTCGAACATCCCTTCGGCGGATATTAGCTACTCACAAATGGCACCCTTACAAACTCCAGCTACTGCAGCATCTCAACGAGGACGACCCAGATCGGCGCACAGAATTTGCAGAATGGGCAAAACAAAAATTGGAACAGGACCCTCAGTTCATACAGAAGATTTTGTTCAGTGATGAGGCAAACAAAACCACCGCTATTGGTCTGACACTAACCCACATTGGATGGATCCCTCCAAGACTGTTGGAACAACAAAAGTGATGGTTTGGTGTGGTATATGGGGTACAACGATAGTGGGTCCATTCTTCATCAATGGAAACCTCAAGGCCACTGGATATTTGAAATTGCTACATGATGATGTGTTTCCCTCTTTATGCACTGAAGCTGGCACGTTCCCTGAGTTTTTCCAGCAAGAGGGTGCACCACCACATTATGGGTGCCAGGTCCGAGCATTCCTAGATGAACAGTTTCCTGGAAGTGGATTGGTCGTCGTGGGCCAGTTGAATGGCCCCCAAGGTCTCCCGATCTGACCCCCTTAGACTTTTATCTTTGGGGTCATCTGAAGGCAATTGTCTATGGTGTGAAGATACGAGATGTGCAGCACCTGAAACTACGGACACTTGATGCCTGTGCTGGCATTTCTCCTGCGGTGTTGCTATCAGTGTGTGAAGAGTGGGAGAAGAGGGTTGCATTGACAATCCAACACAATGGGCAGCACATTGAACACATTTTATAAGTGGTCAGAAACTTGTAAATAACTCATGAAAGAATAAAGTTACATTGAAACCAAGCACACCATTGTTTTTCTTGTGACATTACCAATAAGTTTGATGTGTCACATGGCCCGCTTCCTATTGAAAAAAACAAAAGTTGTATCCAAGATGGCCAACTTCTAAATGGCCACCATGGTCACCACCCATCTTGAGGAGTTTTCCCCCTCATATATACTAATGTGCCACAAACAGGACTTTAATATCACCAACCATTCCCATATAAATGGCCCACCCTGTAGACCTTTTTTCTAGAAAATTAATGAAAAGGGTAACTTGGTTAAGTTTTTCTTCTCTGGATGCAGTTGTGGTTTACCAGTACACACGATGGAACTGAGTCTATGCCTATCTTACTGTGACAAGAAAAGATTTCTGCCATGAGGGTTTTTGAAGCACTTAAAAAATAATTTGGAAAGCATTTTCAGAAATGTCATATCCTATATGGTATGAAATTTACATCATCAAAGATGAAAACCTGTTTGCGTAAACAAGTCAAAAGTTGCAAAAGTATGTTTACACTGATGACCTGTCCAGGGTGTATACCCAGCCTCTCTCTCTATGCTAGCTGGGATAGGCTCCAACAGACCCATGACCCTGAAAGGATAAGAGGAAGAGAATAGATGGATAGATATTTACACTTAAAAGTATGCATACTTTATGAGTATCTTTATGGTGTGTTCTCAGTGGTCAACTGGTCACCATGTTGGTTAAACAGAAAAGGTGGTCGGACCAGTCAGGCATCAGCTGTGAACCTCAGTGCTAGTAGTGATGCTAGTGTTAGCAAGCGAGCTATCCGCAGCAGATATTTATCAGGCTAGTCTGCTACAAGGACGCTACTAATCAAAGTGTGTACAGAAGTCTGCTCCCTGTGGTGACTGTAAATGCAAGTGACAGCATGTAAAAAATGACATAAAATTTAATTAAGACTAAAGACTCAAAACACACTCTGAGTGTCATAGTTCAGTAATGTCAGTTAATTCAAAATCAAACAAAAAAGTAGACAAGTGAAAAAAATTGGTTTAGGCTTTGTCATTGAGATTAAATTTGTAGGTCCAAAAAGCAACAGGAGGATTTTTGTTTTTTGATTCATTTATTTGTAACTGGGATATCTACATGACACCACAGGAATGCAGTGGTTAGCACTGTTGCCTCACAACAAGAAGGTCGTGGGTTTGAGTCGGTTATCTGGGACCTGCCTGTGTGGAGTTCTAAAATGCCCCACTGCAACCCTAAATTGGATGAGCAGAGGAAAATTCCACTTTCAGTTTTCACATTAGCATGCTAACACATATTAATCAGCATTAAGGTAGAGCTTAAGCAGACGGGAAAGGCACTGCTTTGCAAATTTGATTAGCAAGTAATGTACTGTATGAGTTTTGAGACATTTCCTTTATATTTCGGTTCAAAAAAACATCCACAGCAGATGAACAGTATCTGAAAGTCATGTCCTTAAAAACAGAAGATCCAGTAAAGACCTGACACAGGATTCAATTGATCCATCTACCCATCTACTCTTCGCTGATTATTTTAGAAATAGTCTCATTGTAAGGCTGGCTGACAAGAAGACATTCTTAAGGAAGGGAAATAGAGAGAAAAGGCAATGAAAATTAAAATACAAAAACATAAAAACAAGCTCGAGGTTTTTCGTGCAAATGGTCAATAATATATATAGCAGGAGGTCAGGAGAGAGGTACAGCAGTGAGTGTCTCCAGACATCTGTGAAACACAATGGAGGCTGTGTCATGGTTTGGGTCTGCATTTCATCCAAACGTGTTGTGATATTATTTGGAAAGCATCTAATTGACAACATAACAATGATTCCAGGCACACTACCAGTGAAAGCATACCTGGATAGAAAAATGCACAGTTGAGCACTCTTAGTCATGGATTGGCCTCCCCTGAGCCCAGACCTCAACATTATTGAACATTAAAGTAGCAGTGTGGGATCATGTTGACAGAGAATGGAATGAAGAGCTTTGAATGTCCTTCAAGAAGCCTGGAGAACTATTCCTGAAGACCAAATATTGACTTCCAAGCTTATTAGAATTGTACTAACTCAGTTTTTACCTTTATGCTGTATTTCCATGTACCGTGTAATATGGTTCCACCCATTTCCCAGTTTCTGAACTAAATATAAAGAAATTATGGGTGGATCAAGACTTTTGCACAACACTTGTATTTTCAACAAATTAAATGTTGTATAAAATAATGATGCGAAAAATAAAGTTCCAGAGCTCTTGTTGAAGTTATTACTCAATTTTGTAACAAATTTCAAGTATTCCATTTCACTTTAAGACAAATAGGTGAACGAGTTCATGCAGCTCTGTAGGACTCATCCTCTGTGAACCATGAATATCTATTTAAGTCAATCAATCTATTAAAGAGTTGCTGAGATTTCACATTCTGAATGAACAGAAACTCAAAGGTTCTTGCAGGTTAAGTGATCAGCTACAGCAGCATCTCAACTCCTGGAAGTACCTTGTAAAATGAAAGGCAATAAAGAAGACCAATGAATCTCTGGACACAGGTGTAGTAAAAATGATTCTTTAATATGGAACAAAATCAGAGCTCAGCTCCAAGGCTCCATCCACCCAACACACTTTATAACACTGATGGGTGGAGGAGAACGAGAAAATCAACCAGTAAGATCACAGTCCGCTCGGCCAAAAAACAGGAGAGGCTAAAAAAACATGGAACGCAAAACCAAAGTGCTACTGGGCTTGACCTCGAGACGCCCTGGCTTCCTTCCCTCCTGACCCAGGATGTGACCACGTGCACACGCCTTTCTGCTGCCTCCCAGGGCTCTCCCACCTTCTCCTCTACTCCACCCTCAGGAGGTCAGAGGCTCCTCACAAACACAGACGACCCATTGACCTCTAAAAACTGGGTGAGGTCAGCATTGAGGTGGATTAGGAGGAGCAAAGGGGCGTGTGAAGGTCGTTTACGCTGAGTGTGCTGCAAGCTGTGGGTGTGTAGTTCTCAGAGGGACGTGAAGCAAGGCGTCTTGGTTATTATCATGGCTCGCCGTGGAAACGTCTGTGGTTCAGTCCTCCTGCTGTTTTACTCCGAGTATATGTGGAATCTAATCAGCTTTAAATTGTTGTTCACTACAGATTCAGATGGAATGTTTTGAAGTTTCTGAGAAAATGAGACGAGGGCAGGAGAGAGAGGACGTCTGCGGAGGCCGCCCAGTAAGAACCCATTACTATACTAACACAGGGACATCAACAGAAGTACTACACAGATATGTACAGAGCAACCAAGCAACACATTGGAATACTGAGTAATAAATCTGGTGTGGGAAAGGGTTGGTAATAATAGTCCACTACGAATGCACATATCCCACTACTTTTTCGTGCAGTTGGTCCAATCTTTAAGGCTATTCTCCTGCTCTTGCTACAAACGGGCAGCAGTGAAGCCACCAAAACATAGATTTAAGTCTGTGCTTGACTTTGAATATGGCTGCTTTGTGATTCTGCATGCTGAGCTGACAGCTACCCATCTCCTCACACTTTGCATCAGGAGGGTAAAGAAAAAGAAGTATGATTGGGGGTAAGAGATTTGGGGGGAGTTATAAGCATGCCCTCTTTTTTGTGCTAAATCATTCTCTGGTCCACAGAGCTCTGTAGAAAAACAAGGTGTTCTTCAGAAATGTGGAAGGTGATGAATGAGAGATGCTAATGGTCAAAGGATCACAGCTAGATCGGGAAGCACGGATTACTGTGAAATTAGACTCCGGTGGTGTGCACATTACCAGCTGAATGGGAGAGCAAATGAACAATTGAGCAGCGAGAATGGAAATCTATACTTGGCGGACGACTGAAACGTGCGGTGGGAAAAAAACAACAAGAGTGGACATGAGGAGGAGACACACATTGGTGGAGGGGGTGGGGGTGGAAGAGACGGGGCAGCTGCCAGCTTCAGAAAACACAGTCATCCTGCACCTTAATGCACACTGCATCACATGACAAACTACATCAGAGAGAGGAGGGAGGAGGGAGGCACTGCACAGAGAGCACTAGCACTACCATGGACGGACACACACCTAACATACACGCACACACATACACACTACTGCACAGGGTCCCAGTCTGCGTTCCACCGCACTCTCCTGGCTGCCAGAACCTCGCTGTGTCTTTGTCAAGAAAAGAAATGAAACAGCAAAATAACCGATTAACAAACAAACGGAAAGAAGAACACACACTTTGGATCCGACTGGCTAGAATAAAAAAATAAACCAGAAACGAAACTTAGAATATAAAAAGAGCCAGTGGCACTGGGTTTTACAGAAAGCATTTTTCTCAATAACTGGCTTTTGAACAGCTCTACGCTTTTTCTTTTAGTCTACCAAGTATATACTATTAACCTTACCAGGCAGCTAAAATCTATACAGTACTGTCATTTTTCATATATTTATAGATATTTATACACTTTACAAAGTTGGCAAAAATACATAAATAAATACATTAAATTAGATTGTACACATCACAACTGTGTGTTTTAAGTTAGAGCACTCTTTGTTGAAGAGTTGGGCCACGGCGAGTCGAGAAAAGGAGGTGAAGAAACAGGAGTGTTACCCTCGACATCCCTCAACGCAAAGAAGTCACCATCACACTTTGTCAGTAACATTTCGGAGTATGGCATTAGATCGGTTAAGTGTATTGCTTATTACCTACCTGATTAAAAATGTCCACATTATGGCAGGAGTTAGAGGCTGCTCTAACTGCATCAAGTCTATTTACAACCAGCGAGGAAAGTAAGAGACGCGCGCTCTGACGGATCTGGGTTTAGGGGAATTTTATTTTTAGTGTGTCTGTGGACTTTCTGACCCTGTGGGACTCCCTCTACAGGATGGTGTTACAAATGAAGGCAAGACTGTATCCACTGTCCTTCCTGCAGAAGGCTGCTGGGAGTATCTGCTGTACCATATCATGTCTGTTGGCAGAGACGGTCCTAAAAGTGAAACTGATAAGCTCCATCTCAGCACTGTCGACAGGCCCAGCCAGATACATAAGGCAATGACATATGAAAAATAGGGAAGTGGGTGTACTGACACCTGCAGTGAAAATAACTGGACTAGAGCCCTGTGCAGTTATTTATGTATATATTTGATAAAGCAGTGGGCTGAATATGTCTGTCAAGAAGGCACAGGGCACATTTTGGACATTTGGAAACAAGTCTGTCCTATTTTAAAAAAAAAATTTTTAATGATTAAAAATAATTATTGCCATATGGCAAACATTTATAGCCTATATAGGTTATTTCTTATTTCTTCCTCAAGACTGTGAATTCTTTAAAAAAAAAAAAAAAAAGAAAGAAAGAAAGAAAAGGAAAAGCACAAGATGGGCCTATAATGTGGCAAGTTCATGTCAGTCACTTGTGCTTAACCATGAGTCTAACCCTCGAATAAGAGGCTGACTCACCAGCATGAAAATTGTCTTTACGGGGTCAGATGGATGGTTTATGTCCTTCTACTAGGAATACACTCTGTCCTCATACATGCCCATCCCCATGCATGGCCTCCAACAGAGAAAATAATGACTGCAAATTCAATGAAGACGGCATCATCGGTGTCAGAACAGGGCCAATCCTGCCTAACACAATGGCATTACAGTAAATCCCCAAGCCTGTGAGCAGACAGGGTGAGATGCGATGCCAAGCAAACCAGGACAGAGTGGCTCCACGGGGAGGCATGCAGCTCGCTTGAAAAGCAGGGCGCTGCTGGTTTTGGTGTTTGCAACACAAAGGCAACCAAAGCTTTATGGCATGAGAAACACAGGCTACGATTAGCGCCACATATCGCACAATTTCCTGGAGGTGTGGGGGGAGGGTAAAGGGTATGTGGCAGTGTTGCTACGGCGGATCCGGGATGTGTTGGGTATCACTCCTTCCCTTTGTTTCTCTTGCCCTGACCACACGACACCTCCAACAAAAATACAGCAGACATCAAAAGCCCTTGTTCAAGAAGGGCAGGTATAATCAGCTTCAGTATCGTCAACATCACCACTGTTATTCATGAATATCATTGTTTTCGTCATCATTTCGAGTGACAAATGAAAACTCAGCGTACAACAAATGTTAATTTTTCACCAACAATATTTACATGAAGTTTTTCAAAAACAGAAAGCTTTTTCTTCTCACGGTTTCGGAAAGAAATAAACCCCAACACAAGAACACCAAGCACACACATACATACACACTGACCAACAGTCAAATGTGAACAGAAAGAAATAAAAGATATTATTACTCATTATTGTTTTTCATATCCATTTGTTACTATTCAAATAATGCTTACTTAAACCCTGATTGGGAGAAGTCACATTGGTTCTCACCAGATGCTTAAAACAATCGAAAGGGCGAGTTAGGGGAGGTGAGGTCTGTCTGTACAGGGCGACGCACACAGAAAATGACTGGACAAATGACAAAGGTGACCTGGAGGGGTTCAGGGCTTACTGAGCTGTCAGAACATGAGTCAGAAAAATAAAACGTCAACTGCAGATTCCCTAGAATGAGATTATGACGATGACTGCCTGATTTTAATCCGTGCATACACATTTAAAGTCCTCTAAGACGTAAAATAACTCTACCCTTAATCTAATATCGTAAAAACTACTGCAAAGCAGGCACCTTTCCAATAGAGTGACTCAATGATGCTCATCTGAAGAAAGCCATATCCATCAAGGAAAACTGCTTAAGAATAAGAAATGGTGCAGGAGAGTATGACAAGGACAAACAATATCATCAGGCTCAGAAGAATATCTTACTAATCCTTTGGCAAACAGATGTGACCCTTTCAGCCAATAAAGCTTTAAGTTATTTAGAAAGTAAACAGAGGAGGGAAGGCTGCTGGTGACAATGATAAATTTGGGGATGCACAACCAAGAATAAACATCTCAAAGATAGGAGTCCAGGAATGACTCATATGCTTCACAACGCCAAGCTGATAACAGAACTCGTGGCAGTGTTCTAGTTTCCGCATCAGCAAGTGCGAGAGGGTCCGAGAGAGTCATTAAATGGGGGACGTGAGGCTAAATGTGGGTGTCCACAGGCCTGCCAAAGTTTGTTGTGAACGAATGGATGTGACTGAGCCGTGCAGCAACCTCTGGACCTGAATGAGTCTATGATTGGTACAAAAATGCTTTTGGTTGCTAAAGCTAACTTTCCCCTCCATAACTACTGCACTGGGGGTCTTTTTTAAAAAAACTCACCTATTTGGAGTTTATTAAGGCTTAAGATGATGGGCATGGCTGTTGTGGTTAACAGGTGTCCCTGCAGCTGGGAGCTCATCTCAACTAATTTGAGTCTCTGAACTCCACCTCAGGAGCATTTCTGTGGAATTATCAGAGAAATAATATGGCTTGTTGTTCAAGGTGTTTCCGTTTCGGTTTTGGTCAGTGAGTGTATGCATCCTGCTAACCAGGCATGATAGCCTCAGCTCAGATCTTTGCATTTCATGCTGTCTTCCACGTACGATCACTTCTGTCTACAAAAACCAAACTAAAAGGGAACCACGAAGAGATGGAAACCAGTCATCCATGATGTCCTCAGTTGTTCATGTCTATGTTTGCGAGCAAGTATAATCCTGACTCTACAGCCAAATTTAGAATCTGCAGTAGTCAGCACCATGAGGATCCCTAATGAGGATCCCGGTCTGTTCTCTAAAACCTAAAAGATATGGTGCAAAGTCTTAAGCCACCAGTCATTTCTTTATATTGTGTTCAAAAAATCTATCTAGAGATTCAATCTACTGAAACATGCAAACATACAGAAATATAGTATATAAGGCAAAAACAGGTATTACAGTTATGACCACCTTTATTCTTCAACACAGTCTGGATCCTACTAAGCAAGCTTTCCTATAATTTCTTTAAGTACTCTTCAGGAATAGTTCTCCAGGCTTCTTGAAGGACATTCAAAGCTCTTCTTTGGATGTTGGCTGCCTTTTGTTTGAATCTCTGTCAAGATGATCCCACCCTGCTTCAAAAACGTTGAGCTCCATAACCAAAAATGACCCATTGTGTGTTTTTGTATCCAGCTTTGCTATTATTGCATTGACAGTGTGTTTGGGATCATTGTCATGGTGAAAGACGAAGCCGTTGCCAATCAGATCTTTTCCAGATGGTGGATCAAAATCTTACAGTATTTTTCTGCGTTCATAATTCCATCAGTTTTGAAAAGATCCCCAACACCACTGGCTGGAATGCAGCCCCAAACCATGACAGAGCCTCCACTGTGTTTTACAGAATATTTGTAGAGACTCACTCTTGTACCTCTCTCCTGACCACTTCTGATGATAACCTTTCAAATTTGAATTCAGCAATCCATAAGACCTTTTGTCACTGATTTTCAGTCCAGTTCTTTTGTTATTTTTCATTCTTCAGCAGTTTTTTCAGTTTTCCTTCCTTCAGATTGGTTTCGTCGTCAGACTATTTCTGATGAGGCTTCAGTGAGCAGTAGATGGAGATACAGATCCTGCTGCAGATAGTTTTTTAGGCCTGCCACTTCTTGTGGCACCTTGACACTTTGTAAGAACACACAGCACACCATTCTGAGATACTAAGTTTATGTCTTATAGCTCTTTGGGAATCACCTTGTTGATACAAGAATGATATTTTATTCCTGTCAAACTGTGTCCTCTTTCCCACTTTTAAATTCAACTAAAGAAATTGTAAATTGATGTGTTTTTGCAAGTAACAAACTGCCTAAAGATGCAATTAAAAATTGATTCTTTGCTAAGTTGTCTGTGTAGACACAACACTGATTCATCCTTTGAGTTAGGTGCCTTGTTATGTTTGAATGACTCATAGGTCGGTGATGAGTGAATTAACAAATAAACAAACAAAAAAAACATTCCTTTCAAAAGGGTTATGAACTGGACTGAAAATGGTTGAAAATGTAGTCAATGTCAAGAGAAAATCATAGTAAGACCTTCAGAAAGCCTGGAGAACTATTACTCAAGACCACTTTATGAAAACCTGCAAGCTGACAGTAAGCAAAATATAAAGAAATGAGGGGCGGCTCAAGACTTTTCCTACGTACTCTACCTTGACAATAAAGGCTGGCATCAGCATGCCAGCATAATGAAGTGATACAGGCATGGCAAAACTTAAATTTACTGCTTACTCTTAAGTGAGCCACTGAATATCTGTTAAATGGGAGTTTAGTAATGAGTAATGAGCAGTTTAGTTATCATGCCAGAATTTACCAATTAATATTAAATAAGCATAATCACAGCTGGTGTTCGGTTTTGTAGGTATTCGGGCATAAACCAAAGCACTAAAAAGGTTTTGACTGAATCATAATACCACAGAAAAAAGAGAAGAACCTAAAAAGGTTCCAGTTCATCCTGAGGGCAACATGAACGCCTGCACAAAAATCCAAGAACATCTTTCCAACAGTTAATGAGACTTTAACTAAAACGGAGAGAAAGAAAAACATCAGAGGGAAAGAAAAATTTACTAACTACAAAAATCCCCTCGAAGAGTCTTTATTCTCTGGGAAACTTGGAGTCAGCGATGGTTGTGTCAGTTATCTTGAATTGAAGCTTTGTAATCAAACACTAATTATCTACACCTGCACCTACCCGCCAGCTCCGCCAGGGAATGAAGAGATGATGAAAGACGAAGCCGAGCCTGAACACAAGGAGAGCGAGAACAGAGAGAGAAGTTGGTCCAAAAAAAAGAAAGGAAAGAATCTCGACTGGGAGCATCTGCACCGCTGCCATGCTGCATTCATGAGCTTAGGATTGTTGAAGGTCATTGCCGACGGTGTTGGTGCCAACAAAAAGCAATAAGTTTAGAGATGTGAGACAGGTGGCAATATAATAAAACTAGGATTTGGAAATTGCTTTCTCCTTTATACTGTTTGGCTCTGAGCGCAGCATCCATTTTAATAGTGCTGCTGTTTGACTGCTGGCAAAGACAACATAATATTCAGGACTCCTGGTTATTTTAATGGAGTGAGCAACTTCCTGGATAGTTGGGATACTGCTGTGCACACCCAATATTACAGTCACACCTGGATTTTGTTTTCCTTGTCACATGTAGAAACAATGGTTAACTTTATGGACTTTTTCTTTTTCTGACTACCAGCATATGTACTCTGTTTTAACCGAAACAAATGAAGATAATTGATGTCTAATTCTTTGCATATTTAACATTTGCAAGTATCAAGCTCTTGGTTTAAACAGAATGCTCTGCTTGGGAGCTGAGACCCTCTTCAGCAGCTAAACAAATACGCTTAACGGTGTTTTATCAGCTCGGTACGTTGTGACTTGTTCCAACTTTATGAGAATGGCTTGTAAACATGATTTTGAACTGATGACAGGCTCTTGAAGCTGTTTTTAATGTTTTTCCTCTTACTAACTTAAAACCTCACTCAAATTAACTCACTGTGAGACATAACACATTGTGAGTTTCTCATTTATGCATAACTCATCTAACACATCAAAATGAAAGATTTTGTACTGAAACATTTCTTTCTTTTAACAGCTTTGCGATATGATGAAAGCTCACTTTGTTACCACTTAAAAGCAAAAGCAGAGATTTAAATGGGGAAAATTGTTGTTTTGCGGTTCTTTTAATTTTCGCCGACGTACCAGTGTGGTCTGTGGGAGTACAAACAAACGAGAAAGTAACGCCAAAATGACTAAACTGCATGTTGAGCTTTTCACGTCTCCGGTTCGCTCACTAAAACGTGCTCAAAGAAAGTATTAAAGTGTCTCTGGCTAATTATCTGCTGGCCCACCAATTGAGGAGAGGAGAAAATGTCACACGCTGAATTTCCATGTAAGAAATAATCTGTATTCAAAAGCTGTAAGTTTTAAAAGCTTGACCCTGTATCCTTTCAGCTTCCAGTCCTACCTGTCAGGATCAGAGGCATTACACGGTGCCTCATGTTTCTATAAATAAAGCCGTATCCCCAGGTTTACAGGGTCACTGATGACTAAGCTTTGTAAGCCCCTGTAGCATAGCAATTTATCACTTTTCGAGCAACGAGGAATCTTGGCAAAAGGAAATAGCAGAGGTACTGTGTTGACTCATCGCCTGCACGTGTGCTTTTCACAGCTTTAGCAGCGAACACCCACTGATTTCCATTTTTTCGCCGACGAGCTCTATCCCTGTCCATCACAAACATGGTAACTAATGAGAGTCTGCCACGTTTTCTTTTATTCTTAGCAAGTGATACCTCTGCAAATCGTGAGTCCCCCAGGTCCAAGGAGGCAGATATTTCTCCTTTCTGACCACCTAATGGGAGTGTAATGTGCTGTGACACTGCAGGCAGTGGCTGTCAAAACAGTGGGCCCTGTTCCACGGCTGGCCAATTGTTCTGAAGGTTGCTGGACTGGATCAGCGCATCGCGGCAGCCTGGCTCACACAAACCACACTACCCAGAACACACTGAGCACATGCCCAAGACCAGCTTAGAGAGCTACTGGACAAGGAGCAACGCACGCTTACACAACTGCAAATTCATACTGTCTGTCAAGTGTTGAACTGGTTGGCATAACTGAAAATAAACACCGAAATGCAAGATACTGTCAAATTGTTGCATGATGCGAGGAAATAAAATCCACTGCAGGGGCCACAGCTTTTTTTGATGAGGCCGAGTTAGTTCAAAACTACTCACGCTGCATTACGAAAATGGTTACGTTTCAGCGAAGAAACAAACTGATTATATTTACTTGGTAAGTCTGTTTAACTTGAGAGTTTCCTGAAATGAGGATTTTCATTTAGAAAATTAAGCCGCTGGAAGAAAAGAAAGGAACAGGTGACGTGATTCGCTTGTCAAGACTTCATGAATGCAAAAAAAAACCCCCACACAGGCAGGCTGTAGTAAAGAGCACACTAAGAAAGCAGATTTTTTTTTAAGTAGCTCTTAATAGTTGACAGCTTTTCCAGTTGCTGCTGCTTTATGACAGTTTTATCTACGTTACAGAAATATCGAGCTGTGTTGAATGTGCCGGGCAAAGAGGGCAACGGTACACTCTATGGTACTCTCTAGCACTCAGTGAAGAGATAATGTCTAATCTGCTTCTACGGTATCTCACGGTGGCAGATCAGGCCATTGTCTAATATCACACCTATTGTCTGTGATACACGCTTGCTCATTTTTCCTTTGAAGTGCAACAAAAACCCAAAGAATGTTTTATTGTTTTATTACTTTTCTTCCAGTGTGGAAACTGGAAAAATGCACATCGAAATGACTGTTTTAGATGCCTAACAATTGTTCAGCATTTTGAGGCGAGGAATACAGGACAGACTGTTGTTTAGAGCTCTGATCACGCTCTTGTTGTTGATCGACGCTTTGTGAAATAGCACTGCTGTGCTGGCCGGCTTCCACGTGACAAGAAGACAAGCCTGATATCTCCATCCCGGCCTGACATTTCAGACACCAGCAGTCTGCCACCAGGAGTGTGGTAGCTGACACACACACATGCACGTGTGCATGCACGTACATCGAGAAAAAAGAATAAAAAGAGGAGGATGAGAGCCCTGCATCCTCTATGACCTACATCTCCAAGCCCTGAAATCACAGAGAAGACGTCACCTCTCCCCAACTTCTGCTCGCCCTTTCAGACACTCCTCCCTTAATTTTTCACCATCACTATAATCATCATCATCATTATTATTGTTATTACATTTCCAAAAAGTGCAGATAGAACTTCCCCGTGCCCTCGTTCAGAAGGCAGGGCAGTAGAAGATGGGGAAACAATGGCAGTAAGAAGAGCAAGAAGAGCGCAACATGAGAAAGAGAAAAGAGAAGATTTCTACAGAACGGCTCCTGTGAAAACAAACGCACACCAACAGGCACACATCACCGCAGCACAGCGCACAGTCAAAACGGACGGAGATCGTCACCCCCGTCAGCGTAAAACATGAGCACGGGGCAGCACAAAGAATTCATAGCATCATTAAACAGACGGAAGTGTGCACACGCAAACCCACGTGCACGTGCGTAAACTGCACAAACGTGGCCTCTTGCCTCTGCTCTCATCTTAACGTTGGAAGAAGATTTTAAACTCGTTTCCTCAGTTGGTGATGCTGTGAAAAATGACATCATAGTATCTTGAGGGGGAGGAAGGATCTGTTTGCTTGTTTGTGTTTTCATCTTCTTTTTTCTCTCTCTCCGTGTCGGGGCTTTTTTGTCTGGAAAACATCAGGAGCGCTCCGTTTCACAAGTTCATCGTGTCCCTGCTTTCCCAGCTTCGGAAAGTTCAGTTTATTTTTTAAATTTTTAATCTCTATTTTTGTCGGAGCTACAGCACAGCACCCACAGCACACAGACGACGAGGAGGAAGAGGGGGAGGGACGTCCAGAAAGGGGGAGTGGGGGAGGAATTCGCTAATATTGTGCCAGGGGAAGAGAAATTGGGAACAATAAAAGGGGAAAAGAAGAGAGAAAAAAGGGACATAGGGAAGAAAAAAGAGGAGAGAAGAGACAGCGGTATCAACAATTCCATCTTGAGCTCAGCTGGTTTCATTACACACCATATATTGATTGCTTTCAACAACTTCAGCTGAACATTAAACCACTTTTGAGTAAAAAGGAGGAAGGACTGAAAAGTAGGGGGAATATAGTACTCTTGAGACAGATGACAAGGACGAGGCGGCAAATGAAGAGACGGAAGAGATGGGAAACAGCAGGCGACCTATGAGTAATATACTGTATACTAGTCGTGTGTATAGGGGAGTTCTGCCAATCTATACACCTAATATATTCATATGTATATGTACATACAGTACATACTGTATAGTATTGTATACCTGGAATATTCATACAACAGGATTATATGAGATTAGATCATTACTGACGATTCTCTGTGATCCCACGGGACTGGCACCTTATATGGGTCAGGGGCTGCAGTGCAGTTCAAAACTAAGGGATCGGCAAAGGAATTGATTATCAGACCTCCACAGGCAAAGTGCATAAGGACGGACAGACGGACATACAGACAGTCAGAAACAGGGGAACCATTGGCAAAGGGGTGAGACACGGAAACTGAGATGGGGCTGTATGAGAGGAGGGAACACAAGAGACGGGTCGGGGAGAAAAAATTTGAGATCCTTGAAAGAAAAGAGAAAAGGACTTTAAAGGTTTAAGAGAGCAGATGGCTAATTGTACCCGTGTTTCGCAGCCTGGCAGCAAGTCAGTCTTGTGCATAAGGACAGGAGTGGGAGGAGGGGAGAGATAGAGAGGAGAGAGAGAGAAGGAGGAGGAGGAGGGAGGGATAGGAGACGGGAAGGGGCCATGAAGGAAGCTGGGTAGTGCGATCAGGCCTTGAGAGCGTGCCACTGGGCGACATTAGTGCGCGGCCGAGCGAGCATGTCTTTCCAGTGCTTCACTTCCGCTGGTCCACTCTTCCACGATAGGTAGATCTGAGAGAGGGGAAGAAAAAAGGCAGAGGCTTGATGAGGGAATAAATGTTAAAGTAATGGCTTTTTGTCATTCTCACGTGCATTTTGGGTTCAAGTTTCTCATGGCTTCACTCAGTCATGACAACACCTTTGCAAAGAGAGCCGTTCTGTGCATGCAACGTCTGACATGCACCACATGCGAGGAGAGCCTGGAAAGCTGCAATGAGTTGGAAACTAATGAAATGAAGAAAGAACAGTGTCTCAGCTTTCACACAGGCTGCATAACTGATGAAGGTAAAATGCATTTTGCTGTTGCCTAAATTAGCAAATTTTCCTTTTTTTTTGCCTGGAACCTGTTACTTTCTCAGCTCCGCCATGAAATTAGTCTGGCACATAAATCCACATCAAAATGGCACGTAGTTTTCAGTCTGTGTGCTAAACTAAACTAAACCATCTGGTGGCTATATTTTCAAAGGACAGACATGAGAGTGGTAACAGTCTTCTCATCTGTTTACCCAGAGAGTGAATTATTAGCTAACAAACCCAGCTCTTCCGTTAAGAGGAAAACGGCCAGCAGGGTGACACGATCCTCACCAGATAATCAAAGCCTGAAGCTCATTATGCTCCTGGATGATTTCTCCTTATTGATTGTTTTGCTCGCTGCTGGTGAATAATGTATGAGTGTATAATTCATTAATTAATTACTGTATTATCTTCCTTGGTGTGCTCTCTCTCATTGCCGTGGTCACAGAGTAAACTGCAATGACAAGCTGACCTACCTCGGTAGCGGCTGCTTGTTCCCTGAAAGTACTTTTAATCAGTTGCAGTTTCAGACTTTGTAACAAGGAGGCTTGCACGTCCTGAACAGACGGCACCTGTGAAACCTTACCTTGCCAATAACATCGTTGCGGCTGAGTCTGTCCTTATCCATGACGGTGATGATGATGGTAGTCTCCCTCAGCACATGGGCGGGCACGTCAAAGGGGAAGGACTCATTGAAGACGGGGTTGAGACAGCGCTTCATCACCACCGTCTTCTTCTTCTCTACACGCTTGTCCTTGTGCATCAGCCACACCTTCACATAGGGATCTGCAGCGTGGAAGCAGAGTGCGGTGGTTTACATGAGCGAGACGATGAAGATGCACATGGTGATTTTTTTTTCTTATTCTTTTTTTTTAGGGTCAGGTTTGCAATTACCCTCCTAATTGTTAAAAGTCAGAAAAGGCAGCAGGGAAGCAGATACCTCGTTTGAGCTCAAGGTCAACTTATCCCCCGAGCGAGGAAACATACAAATGAGGAAGTATTTATGGAAATAGGGCCTGGGATCTGTACTACTAGTTCTGGAGCATTGTGAGATTCTGTCATACTACCAGCCACCAGTCCTACTACTGCGGGAAGCTGTAATTGTACAAGAAATATGCCACAGAGAGCATTTCACAGCGAGACAGGACACTTTAAAAACTAGCAGCAACCAGACTGAGCTGACACAGATTTGGCTAGGAGGTTGAAGATCCTCATAGATATACAGAAAGAGAGGACAGGAAAGAGGGAGGTCAATGGAGAGACGCTTGAAGTAATGTCACCTTGCTGCTGTAGCTATCGACGGTGGCCAGCAACCGTCCTGTTAGCAGACGAGTCAGTGAGTGTTTGAACACAGAGACAGAGCCTTGTGTGAAGCACAGAGCTTCCAAAGTCAGGAAGGACTTCCAGCTGCTGAGAAATGCTTAGAGAAAGAGAGCCTAAACAAACAAAGGGGAGTGTATACCTGAGGTGCCACCGATATCCATGGCTTTGAGATTGCGTGCTTTGATGATGTTCACAGTGATGGTGTTGGCGGTGGGATTATAGCAGAGAGACACCAGCAGGTCTCCTCGTCTCCCCTGAGGAACACACACACACACACACGCAAACAAACACAGCGGAGTATGAATCACCCAGCCTAATATCAGATTTCATCAGGGAATATCAAACTCCAGGCTACTCACTAGCTTGTTGTGTAATCTTATATCACTGCCCTTTCTGCTCTAACCTCCTTGTGCCAAACACAGACCATCCAGCACCCAGGCAGGCATGGGCGAGCACGTGGCTCACCCGCCAAAAATAAAAATATGTCAATCCAGCTCACATGCTGAAAACTGTCAACAAATTTGTCACACGTGTTTTAATAAAACCGCACGTCGCGGCTCGACCCCGCGGTCACCCCTCCCTTCCTTACACTGCCATCACTGCAGGGCTTCAGCTCCTTCCAGAAGGTCTTTAACTGGCCCAGTTCCACCTTATTAAGGGGGACTGACACCTCTCCAATGGGGTCATTCCTGCTGAAACGGTCATAGTCCAACACCTGAAGGTAGAGAGTGCGCTCTCTCACCTTCTCATAAGGGAAGCCTAAAACAGAGACAGAAACAGAAAACACTGAAGGGTGAGGGCTAAACCACAGAGAGGGAAGAAGGCCAGTGTAATCTGCAGCAGTGCAAAGAGGGATGGTTTTGGCTGAGAAGTAATATTAGGCTCCAGTAAAAAAACAGCCAACTCATTCATTTTTCCTAGAGCACAGGCCATTGTTCTGATTTTGTAAAAGGTTCTGAACATTACTTTTGGCTGTTTTACCATTTCACAAGCAATTCAAATCATACAGGAATGAGACACTTCACTGCCATCTGCGCGACTGCTACGAAACCTCTGCAGTGTTCAAGAGCATTCGTTATTATTCGACTCAGAATGATTTCCGCAGTTTCTTAAACTGGAGCTTTTATCAATGCAAAAAAATGTTGTTGCAGTTTCACACGTTATGTGTTTTCACACATCTCCCACAATGCTCTTTTTGTGTTGAGAGACAGCTCTTTGTAACAGCTCGGTAATTGCACTGCGCAATCTGAATCCTTTGCCGTGACTATTTAAAAAAGACACATATTCTTGAAGCAATAGTTTTACATTTTAAAATGGAGCTTTTGAATTTATCTCTTTGTGCCTGTTTTCGGTCTTTATGCAAAGCGAAGCAGCTCCTGGCTGCGTGAGTATTAAGTGGTCTCAATCTTCTAGCATTATTCTCAGCAAGAAAGCAAATGACCAAATCTCCCTAAATGTTCAGTTATTGATTTAAATTGGTTTACAGCTATCCAAAGCCCTAATTATAGAATTCATCCCCCTCAAATGTCATGGTCCCAGGTTGTTGTGATGTTTTTGAGCATTGGTTTGTTGTGTTGATTAGGTTTAATTTCTGTTTGGATTTTATCTTTTCCTCCCAAAGTTCATAGCAACCTCAATGTTTCGCCGTCTTGCCTTGCAAATCTTTCTATGTTTTAGTGCCTTTGTCCCCCTTTTTACATCTCATTTAGCTTTTTGCATCTTTTGAATATTTCCTGTTTTAATTTGAAAGCTAGTTATACTTTACCATTTTTCCAGCTGTGGTCAGTCCCCAGTCGTGTCCTATTGAGGAGTCAATCCCAGTGTGTATACAGACTCGTACTTCATGTTCCAACTTGTTTGCTCTGGTTTGTTTTATCCATTTTTTGGGGGTGTTATTCTCAAGGGGACAGATTAAATGAACAAGAACCTAAGAACTAGACATATAAATGACTAGACTAGGAAGAGCAATGAAAACTGAATCATAAATAAAACTAAATCAAAGAATATTAATTAAACCAAAAACACATAAACACTGGGTCACAGACCCAGGACCATGACGGTTATATTTGATTAGCTTTTGTTTGTTATCTGACTCAGCTTCTTACAAATGTGCAACATGATTTTACATAAACACGCAATTAAAAGTGTTACTACTTTTGGTTATTGTACATGACAGATTTATAGTTTTTTCTGTTGTTTCAGGCTATCAAACTGAAAGCAATGATGTCCCAATCAAACCACAGATGGCAGCATATTTGGAAAAGGTGATGGAAAATATTTAGTGAGAACATTCCAGTATGTAAACACAGACCCTCAAACAGGAAGGTTTCGTTCCAGTGGGGGTTGAGGTTCTTCCTCTTGACCTTGGTCTCCAGCTTGTGCTTTTTGTCAGGCAGTAGGTAGATTTTAACAAAGGGGTCGGAGGTGCCAGAGAAGTCCTTGGCCGGGAGGTCCTGGCCCCTGAGAACTTTGACCGTGAGGGTCGTGTTCTGGAAACTGTAGCCTATGCTGAACTGGATCCGACCCAGCTTTTCACTGATGGGCCCTTCATCATCCTCCGAACCTGGGGACAGCTGCAGGGCAACAAAAGCAGACAAATAATTATAATGCTCAGATATTCAGCAGCAGCAGCAGCAGCAGCCACTCACACGAAACTCTCAATCCAAGGGCACAGATCTGGTGTCACACACACACAGACCTTGACAGAGAGAAGCTGTGAGGGGAGGAGATTTTAGGGCTGCGTTTCTATCACGGTGTGCTAAAGCAGCTGCTCAAAGGCAGGGATTGTTCTGACATTAAGAAGACTGAGAGAGCTTAATTTCCTTACTAATGTTCTTAAGAGGCAGGAGGTGCTCAGATTGGAGATAGGGGAGCTTTAGACCACCCATTCTCTCTCAGCCACTCTGACTGCTTTATCATTGCTGTGCACTAAAAGGCCACTATCTGATGGAAGCAACGGCCGGAGAGAGGGGAGCAGAGAGTGGGAGACAAACAGAAAGAGGAGGAAAGAGGGAGCATTGTGTGAGAGGCTTGGAGAGAACAGGCAGGAAAGCAAAGCTCAAGGTTGGCATTCTGCACTTGCAGCTGTCTTTACAATCATTTCTTTTCTCCCTGCAGCTCCACCTTCTGCCTCTGTCCTTTATTTTTTCCTCTCCCGTTCCCACTCGCTTTCTAACAATAACATAAATTGGAACAAAGAATTCTGAGAACTCTGAGTGGCGATAAACAACCACCAGTTTATTAAAGCCACTATGTGCAGCCGTTACCTCTAACAAAAAGTAAAGCTGTGTTATGCAGGCAAAGTCTCACTGAGCATTATTTGAAACTGTTGATTTTGCTCCCCGAGGCCAGGGCTACAATTTCAAAGTGACAAAGACTCGCTCAGCAATATGTCAATATGGCATTATGGACTATCAAGCAGAGAAAGTGTGAAATTCTCCAAGTCTAATTTATCAAACAGCGTGAGTCACCTTGCATGCCTGTTTCGTTTGATTGTCACTGTAGGAACTGCCTGTATGTTGTTCTATTACAGCTCCCTTACTGCCAGCTTTAGATTAACCTGTGTATGGATTTACCATAGCACTGCAACACGTGCCCTACCTGGTGACTGAGAATTACCTTCTGGGTATGTGGCCAAAAGTACTTGGACACCCTAATATTAAAGAATTTGGATTTTTCATTTCAAAACAACAGACACCATGAAGACTCCTTTAATCTTCAAGGACATCTTTATTAACGATGTCAGACACTCACTTGAACCGATAAGGTAGAACTCATATCAGCTTTCTGATTCATCATTAAAACTCTTGCAGGTGACAGCTCTAATGAGGCTCTTCAATACAAAACAAGAATTGGGATGCCAAGATCAGGTTGCTCATAATGTGGCTGAACCAAACTTGTAACATAACTGCTCTCTTTACTTTGGATAAGTGGATGGATTTGGTTTCAGAGCATGTTTTTACTCCTTACTTTGCACAATATCAGTCAGAATATAATATAACCATCTCAGCAACACAATTCTGACTGCGAGCGCAGCAGCCTCATCCATATGCTGTTCATATCTTCGGTTTGCATCAGACAGCCAATTGAAAAAGCTTAAAGGGAGGTTGGCCTTAAAGGGGGAGGAGCTGAAACCGCTTCTTTTAGGCATTAGATAATATGAGGATCTGTGCTAAGTCTAATATAAGATAAATATGGATTGAATGGATTGGACAGTGAACTGATCAAAGATATTTTACAGAATAAAATTATGAAAGTAGAACAGGGGATAATGCATCCCTTTCTCAAATGGTGCTTGCAGATTACAACTTTTATAGAAAGCCTGTAACATGAACTGAAAACTGTCTACTACCAGTCCTTAAAGCAAAGCAAAAACCAAAGGATCCACCTTTAAAATTCCATCCAATCTAGGTCTTTACTTAAAAGCCCCAAACTAACAGCGAAAAACCTACTTATTAGTGTATGGACTGATATAGCTTACTTTTACACCAGTATTGTTTTTCTGACACTGTTAAATGGGCTACTTTTTTGCACTGCCCAACATAGTTTTTCTATAGTATGATTTTCAGGCACTCAGTCCCATATAAATTGAGCTTGTACAATAATTATTATTAATAATAATATTGCCAGCTGTTTCAGCTTCTATGGGAGTTCTTTACATCTTCAGTAGAAACCAGCTAACTTGCCCTGGTGGAAAAAATAATCTACTTCCTTTCACTGAAAATTAGCAGCCTAAACAGTAAAAGTCAGGTTATAGACCAATCATATCATAGACAGCAAGATGGATTTGAAGTGGGACATTGTCTTACCATCACCATGTCTCCAGTGAGAGAGTTGGCCAGGTCGGTTACAGAGGAGTGGCCATCAGCATCAGGAGGTTGGCCCTTGGGGCTGTTGGCTGGCTTGTTGCCTCTGCAAAGAAAAGCTCAGGTTGAAAGCAAGAAAAGACAGCGAGGACATGTGAAGCTAATTCATCTACAGAAAGAGAGAATGTCTGAGCACCCAGGGAGTCCAACCTCCACCTGTTTAACGCTTGAAACCTGCCTATCTGGAACAATCGATGGTGGTCCAAGTTAACTTTGGATAGATGTCACTTCAAGCTGCTTTTTCTGTAGCTTTCATGAGCAAAGCCAAGTAAAATGTGCCAAAGATTCCACAGATTAATGGCGGGCGCTAGAACTGAGGACAGTTGATGCGGCAAGTGGTGTTTGAGGAAAACTGGAGTCTGAGATGACTATATATAGAGAGCTCCACCCTGGCAAACATCCACATCTTTACAAGAAAGTTACCTCCACTAAAAAAAACCCCAAAACAAAGACATTTTCAGACAAAACATAAAACAGAATCACTAAATTTATTGACACAATCCGATTAATCATCCTGGTAGAAATTATGCTCAGTCTTTTGACAACTAACAAATGACAACTTTAACAGGACACACATGTATAATGACATATATAGCAACATGACGTTACTTTAAAAACAGTAGACAGACATATATAGCAACATGAAGATGACCAGATGTTTAACAGGACAGACATTACACGGCTTTGTAAAGTATTTTGCGTGTTTAAATTGCACCAACATCACAAGTTTTATAAAAACAAAGGTGAGTGCAGAAATCTGCCATGGAACAGCTGGTTCTTAGGTACAGATGTTAATAGATGTGAAGTTTAGTTCCTTGTCATGAGTATTGTTTAAAAAACAACATGTGGGATAAACATTCTGGGAGAAAAATCACTATGTTCATACATCGAGAAAACAAGAATCACAAAGTGGACAAAAAAAAGGAAATTAGCACAAGAAGACAAAAAAAATTAAAGAGAATAAATATTTTAAGATTAAAGGAAGTGTGAACAGATATCACAAGAAAAGAGAGTCAGATGCAAAAGTCCTGCATAACATGACGCATTGGACAAACAGCACTGGATAAATGACTAGTCAAGGCACATGGAGAGGCTGAACACTGAAACACCAACAAACAAACAGTGAATCGAGAAGGAGAACAAGAACAGAAACACTGAGAAAGAGAAAAGCAATGAGCAGACACAGAGAGGACACACACACTAACACTGGATGGAAATCATAAGGACTGCAGATAAGACAGAAGGTTCAAAAGGGAACGTGAGAAATAGAAAAAGCAAGCTGAAAATTATTTATCTGTATTAGAAGAGATAGCAAGTATTAATAGTATGAACAGTAAGAGAAAAAAATAACAAACACCAGCACATTAAAGAGAAATAGAGAGCTGCAAGAAAAGATAGGGAATGAAGGAAGGAAAGCCTGGAAACACAAGAGAGGCTTAGTTTGGTCAGTCTGATAAGTATCAAAGAATAAGAGACAAAAAAAGAAGGCTATGCACACGTAATATCTTTAACAGGAGACAAAGGGGCATACATGCTAAAAAAGAGGAGAGAGAACACAGAGAGTAAAAGAAAAAGACAATAAATACAATTGATCTTCAGGAAAAAGAGAGCAAGAAGCACTATTCTCTGCATGGAGAGCTCAAAATAATCGATAGAAGAACCAAAAAATATAGAGAGAGGGGAAATAAGGAGTCGATATACCACACGAAATGATAATACCACCAAAAACACAAAAAGGAACAAGTAGTAGGAAAAGCACATTTAGAGTGTTACAAAAGAGGGTGTTGATAGAAATTAAGTTGAGAACTACAAATGATAAAAGTTGATTTTAAGACGAACCTGAATTTTCAACCATTTAGCAACACTCTAAAAGTGTGGACCAGGGACACAGGGGCCAAAGCACAAACTGGCATTGGCTACATGTGCATATATGTTATATGCAAGTAGTTGTCACTCGGAGAGTGAAGGCAATGCCTTGAACAGGCAGTAGACAAGGAGCCCATAGAAAGTCTGTCTGTCCGGCCAGCATTCTCTGTCGAGCTTTTCACCAAGTTTGTTTCGAGGGATGTTTTTTGGTTTGTTTGTTTTTCTGGACCCACTAAGCTTCGAATTTGGATGACAATTGATGTTGAATGCAATAATGTGTACATTTTTGCAGAACACACGGACAAAACTAGAGGAAAATATACTGACAAATAGACAGACAGAAAAGGCGAGCAAACAAGACAAGCAAACAATCACTTCAACCAGCAAAGGAACCGGAGTGAGACGGGGGGGAAGGAGGGATGTTAACCATTTCAGGAAGGGAAGGGGATGCTTATGAATTGCTGTTAGTTGTATTAGTCGCCAAGGGAGGTATTTGCATTTCCATATTGCCTGATTATTATTGCTTTTATTGTTATTATTCTGCACTGGCTCTAAACTGCAGGCAATGAGTTTGAGAGAATCAAAAAGCTGCGCAAAACACTACACCTAAAACATGAGCATCTACTCAAGAAGTCTAAAGCAAAGGGAGACTCTTAGGGCTTGAAGTAAAGCAAGGCACCTCCCTCCTCCTCCACCTCCCAACTATCGATGGGGGAGTGAACGTCTTCAATTATTCATTCTCCTTCATGCTTCATTCAGGGGTTCAGTGCATTCTCAGGTAAGAGCTACTGCTGTCAGGGGAATGGCCGCTCTATAAGGCTTGCTCTACAGCACCTGAGGTGGTCCTCTGCTCCCTGCAACCAGGCTGCTTTAAAGAAACGTCTGGGCCTGCGGATCAGTTAGCGCTTCCAGATCGTACATCTCATTGTGTATTGAAAGTGATTGGTTTCAGTTTATTCAATTTCTAGCAAGGCAATATTAAATGTGGCAGATGGCATTACTACAACTGATACATTTTGGTGCCAATGCTTTTTCCCTCTGACCCCATGGGGGTTGATGTGGTTGACATGATTTAAGCCTGCAGTTGTCTACAGTATCCAGTGGGGGGCAGAGTAGACTCAGATCAGATTCTCCCACAGCTAAGACACAGAAAGTGGGCTGTTGGCATAGCAACGACTCTAGAAACACAGACCATACATATGAGGGTTTGGGATGTGTGTGACAAGAGGATGTTAGGAGTGGCCGCAAGGGAAGGGTGTGTTTAGAGGAGTGCAACAAACAGGCAAACACACTGAGAACAAAGAAGTTAAGGTATAGGATATATGACAGGTACAGGTGAGAGCCTCGCAGACACACACATTCACATACAGACGTATGGAGGCAGGCGGGGCCACTTTGGGTTTCACCGTCCTGTGATACTATCCTGTTTTGTTACCTGACCGAGGGCCAGCAGCTCGTAGAGGGGGGGAAGGGGGAGAAAGACACTCCACTTCTAGGCTGGAGAGAGACGCGAAAAAGAGAGCCCAGCCCAGCCCCTCTTTTTTTAAAAAAAAAAAAACACATTCAGACTCCCCACCCCTCTGCAAACATGTCACACTCAAGCAAACACGCTCGCCTGAAACCATGAAGTGATGTATTTCAATGTATATGCTCAATTTCATAGCCGCCATCTGTCATTCTTTACAGGTAGGGCATACTTTCCAGGCTCAGTCACAGTCAAAACCACAACAGTGCATTGCTTACATAACTCATTATCCACATGAAACACAGGTACATTCACACTAGACTCAGCCACTCGTCCCCTATGTGAAAAAGAAAATGTTGTAAAAACTATATGCCGCATACTATCATTTACTCATGAAAGTGGCTGCTTTCTCATTTTTCCTGCACAGCATACTGTTTGTTTATAACTGTGTTGCATTAAAAAAATGCAAAAGGGTGTGGAGGACCAGAACTGCCAAAATAAAAAAATAACAAATAGTTTGATATTTTTAAAAAAATCCAGTAAATGCACTAAAATATATAACATATAATTAGAATTCATATAAATATATTTATTTTCATTTTCATAAAATATTTTATTAACATTTCTGTTGGTGCTGGTCAACCACTAGGGACAGATTTGGCACACTTTGAGCCTCCATATTTGCATGCTGAAGCATGGCATAGAGAAAGAAATCAAGAAATGAAAATACTGAAATAAAAAAGTTTGAATTAATAATGAATAAAGTAATGAATTAAAAATAATAAATTAAATTAAATGAATAAGTAAAATGAAAGAGAAATAACTATTAATAGATGAATAAATATACAGAAGGAAATTTAAAAAAATAATATTTAATTTATTCTGCATTTTATAAATTAGTTTTTCTTTTAAGCAGCTTTGGTCTTCCATAAACTGGAACTCTTTCATCAGTAAATCATGGTATGAGACATTTATTTCTCATAAGACATAAAATACACGTGAAACTAAAACATTTAGTGTAAGTTTGTTCTGTTGTTTCTATTCCATATGGGCCCTGCTTCTTCCCTCAAGCTACAACCAAAAAGTCTCATAAATATGGATGCTTTCACTGACGACTAATTACTTCCTGCATGTTGAAACTAGAAATTAGCCTAAAATAGCATCATTTACTGAAATCCCATTTCAGGAATGAGCAACAAGTGAGGTGCTAAATACTAAATACTGCCTTCTGCTTCTTTCACTGAATTCCAAATGGAAATAGAAAAAAAAAACCCAAAGGCACTCAGTCACTGCCAAATGTTTATTTTTATTAAGTAAGTACTGTTTTATATATATTTTATTTTGACTTTTTAACATGCTACTTCCCCGAGCTTCAGTTTCTCTCTTTTTAATGTTCAATAAAGTGCTGAAGGTACTAAAAAACTGGCAAGCATGATTACTTTCAAATCGAAAGATGAGCCTAGTCTCTACCTAACCTATAACAGTCCACGGTTCCCTTTATGGCATCCCAAAACTCTCAGCAATTTTAGTATTCATGCCTCAGAGCTTAATTAAAACAACTAATCTATCAATCCAGGGAATATCAGCAACACAAAATAATAAAACCGCTTTAACGGTCCATTATAACTTCAAACACGAATCTACCAAATGTTTAAAATTTCGATTAGCTTCGCAGATTGGCTTCTGAGGTGGAGGCTGCCGCATATGTGCCACCTGTTCTGAGGCAGAACACAAGAGTCCCAGGTTAATGCTCCTAATAGCTCGTCTCCCCAAACGCCATCCATCTATCTGGATGAATGAGATGAGCATGTGTAGCAGCCTGTACCTGCTGGCGGGAGTGCTGCCTTCAGCCCTGCCTTCAGTACAATAAGTACTCCCTCCTGCTACTCTCATTGAAGGAAGATGGATTTTCACTTTGAATTTTCTCTCATCCTCCCTTGACCTGTGGATGGATGGATGGATGGATAGATGAAAGCACTCCTCCTCATCTCTTTGTGACCGAGTCTTTTTGTGTGTGTGGTTTTTTGGGGGGTTTCTTTGGGAGGGTTTTGCCTTAATGCGATCGACTCCCCCCCCCCCCCCCCCCCCCAGCATGTAACTGAATGCATCTCTACATTCCCCCTGTAATGCATGAATGAGCACAGTGGCCGCAGGGAGCCAAAGCTTCGGGGACAGTCTTAGCCAGAGCCCCCGAAGACTGTGCTGATTAGTCGGGTCTGCAAAGCCCTTGTCACAGGAGGAGCACTGTGTCAGACTAGCAGAGCGCAGCATAATCAATTTACATGTTGATGTACAAACACACGTGCAAATTATATCATCTTGAATTATAGTAATATCTCCTTTTTTTTTCTAAGAAAACGAGGCCTGAAATAACGACCATTAAAATGATAAACTGTGACCTCAGGATGCCCTGTCGTTACATTAGCCTAAACACACACAATCCTCCACCACATAAAGATTTAACTCCTCCCACTCTGGCTAATGTGGTTAGAGGACAAACACACACTCACAGCGTCAAACAAACGCACACTTATATTGATTTGGGTAAATGGTCTTAACCGCCATCCACTGCGTTTGTCTTTTATGTCAATTTAAGCAACGTAATAAGCTCATAAATTATGAAGTTATATGTACATATATATATAGCCCACTTGGCAATTAACAGAGACTCAGAATCTCACTGAGTGCATCGTGTCTTTAAGGCAGAGAAATACACATCTATATCTATTAATATCAGAGAGATGTTTTCAGGGAAAAAAAGACAACTCCACTGGCTTACACAAAATGATGTAACATGCATGGATGAATAATTGAAGGACCACAGGCAAGTGGATTGAATGTTAATGTGTCACACGCGTAAAGCCCGCCCCCTTTATCCTGAGCCTCCATCCTCATTGGGCTGTGCAGTTGCTGCTCAGAGAGAGATCTAGATTCGAGACTCTCTGGGATTGTGCCTTCTCTTTATAGCAACACTGGAGGAGAACCTACAGTATATGTTCACTGAGTCGCAAATGAATTGTGAGTGCAGACCAATGAGGCATAAACAAGCCACTCTAACATCCTAATTAAGCCTTCTTAGAAGTCCAACCTATGGATGGCTGGACCGCAAACATCTCAGCATGTGCGACCTCCTCTCGCCCCAAAATTAAAGCAACACTCAATCTTAAAACCTGTAGTTGCTCTCTCTGATAGTCTATCGTGTAACCTTTACTTCCTCTTTCCCCGCCTTGTTCTGTAACCTTGGTTTGAAAGTCCACATGACTAACACCAGCTGTGGTGCAGTTCAGTCTGCTCCTGCCACACTTCATAAACAAATGGCCACGGAGAGCACTTTCATCCAGCCATCGCACACACAAGGTCAGTGAGGAAGCATTAAGAATCTCACACACTTCAACACCTTCTCATGGCCAGTGGGATGTTTGGATTGCCTTCAAGCAGCAATGGACCGTTAACATACTGCTGATGGCTTAAAGAAAAGCCTCAGTAATATTTGTGTCTTAAGTACTTTAGATACATTTTACCATTAATAAGATTGCTTGGCTAATTGCATTGCAGGACCAGGAGCACTGCTGTTTAAAGTGGTGAACAAAGCACTTGGATCTTTTAATTAATTAAATATAGTATGGGAGCAATTTAAAAACTTCACCATAAAAGGAAGTAGCACTTAAATCAAACTTTTGAAATACACCACAAATGTGTTAACCTTTCACATTATTATTTGATAGTGAAGCACAAACATTTTCATTCAGTTGTAGCTGGCTAATTTGAAATATTTTGTGTAAGGTTTCTAAACCTTAGTTTTAAAGACTGGGTCACTTAAAAGAAAAATGGTAAAATTAAAGGCTTGTGATTAAATACATCAATTATACCCATTTCCAACCCCCTATTTTTATTCATTTACGGCAGTGGGATAGCTTTATTCTACAGTTTATTGATTGATTCACATGATTCATAGCCTATTCACAGTGAGAAAAATGCACATTTGACTGCCTTTCACATCCCATTCAAGTCAATTTTCTTCTAATTGGATGTCCCTTGCAAACAGAAGGTTTGAACAGTGGGACGTGGGGCTTCCTTTAGTCACAGCCAGATCTGTGTGCCTCATATAAGTGTATTAGGGATATCTACTCTTACTGAGATAATACAAAACTAAGAACACCAAATTTAGAATCTGAAGCCTGAGCCTTTGGCTCAAAGTGACCACTTGTACATACACCTTCCATTACTGGCATCCATTATTTTACAAAAAAGTTAAATTTCAAATGAATCTCTGCAATCCTGTGAAAAACTAAGTACACCATTCCTGCTTCCACAGGAATGAATAGGGTTCTGTAAATAGCAGACAGGTGCTGCTAATTAAAGCACTTGATTAATTGATCATCAGCAACTGTGAGGAGTACTATGAAAGCAGAAGTTTTAACTGTTGCCTGGTCTGGAGCATTCAGGTGTGTGTTAACACACAGTCTTCCAAGGAGTGAACGCCCCAGATAAAATTCAACCCAAGGTCAGACGGTGCAGTTCTCAGAGAAAAACAAGAGACCTAAGATCTACATCTCAGACTCTGCAGGCCTCAGCTAGCATGTTAAATGTTCAATTTCATGACAAGACAAAACAAGTGTGGCTTGTTCGGAAGGGTTGCCAGAAGAAATCCTTTTTAGTCGTATTCTTAGCCATAACGGTGGAAATCAAGCACCTCATATCAGATGTGAAGCAAGGTGGTGGAGGGGTAATAATTTGGGATTTTTTTTTTTTTTTTTTTGCAACCACAGGGCCTGGGCACCTTTCAGTCACTGAGTCCACCATGAGCTCCTCTGTACACCAAAGTATTCTAGAGTCACACGTGAGCACGTGAGGCCATCTGTCTGACAGCTAAAACTTAGCTAAACAATGATCCCAAGCATAGCAGTTAATCTACAACAGAATGAAAAGAAAAGAATCAAGGTTCAATGAAAGACCTCAACCTGACTGAGAGGCTCAGATGGGACTTTAAGAGAACTGTGCATACATGAATGCCCAAAAACCTCAATGAAGGGATGTAACGTTGTACAGAGTGGGCCAAAGTTCTTCCACAATGCCATTAAAGACTGATAGTCATACAGAAAACCATTGCTTCAATATTGCTTTTTAAGTTGGCGCTACAAATTACTGAATCATTGGGTGTACTTAGTTTTCCAGAAGACTGCATAGAATCTTTTATTGTCATTCCAATACATGAGGCAGGCGAAAAGGGAACAAAACGTAATGAGGTCCCAGTTAAACAGCATTAGAACAAGCAAAACAACTAAATCAGTATTACAATTAAATAAATTAAACCTCTTAATAAAAAAGACATTGTTTGTTTGTTTGTTTGTTTAAATAAATTGAGCTAAATTTTATATCTAAAAATATTTATTCATTTTCCCCATTTTAATTTCAAACAGTTATTCAAATAAAACTTTATAGTTTTATAGAAAAACTTTATAGATGTATTGCAATTTTGATGGAAGTAGTAACAACTCACATGCGTCTGTGGCCAAGCAGGCCTTAAAAAAAAAGAAAACCTTTTATAGGGCCGTGTATCTACTGTACGTTAAAAGCAGCATAAAATAAGATTACTCAAACAAACAAGAGTCTACAAAATTAAAGCTCTAGCTGGTTCGATCCCAGGAGGAGACACAAATCCCTGTGGGGTTGTGTCAGGAAGGGCATCCGGCGTAAAAATCTGCCAAATCAGACATGCGGCGCTACCCGCTGTGGTGACCCCTTGAGAACAAGGGAGCAGTCGAAAGTAGCTCTCTACTCGGGTACATTTATTTACAGTAGTTGCTCTGAAAAACTGACTGGTTCATTAATGTAGGGCATGAAATATCAGTTGTGCAGACGGCAGCTCTTCTCTGTTCGTGGGGAGCACAAAGAATTCCCTTTGATGTTAACACTGACTCCGTTACCATTTGACAGATATATAAAATATTCACATTAACTTCAGAGGCTCGATGTTTGGCTGAAGCCATTTGCCAGTGACATGTTTTTCAGATCTTAGGTAAATAAATTCATGCGGGGTAGCATGAGTAATGCAGGTGAAGATGAATGATGGGCACGAGCACATGTTTAAATGCACAGACTGTGATGAAACACCGAGTGTGAAGGGTAAGAGAGACGAATGAAAGCGTGCCTTTGTCTTTGGCTTGAGAACCCCTTTCAGAGTGAGCAATATGCCAGGAGTGTAATTGATTCAATCACGTTTACTGTGAAGTCAGCACTAACACCACCAGGAACTATACACTGCCAGCAAGCTTACAACTTGCACTTCTAATAGACTGTTGAGGTATGTTGGGGGGTTTTCAAGCTTCTAAATTTAGCAGCCAATTAGAGTGTGGCTAAATCACTCATTAAAATTTGCAATTTGCAATTTTACACGAAATAAACAAAACCATGAGAGTCTCAAGTGGAATTAGATGACATATCAGCAGAAGGCTCACTAAAAGGTCAACACTTTTAAAGCTTCAATTACAGTCAAATTGTTTATTTGCTTCCAGTTCTCCAGTGTTCACGGGCTTTAAGTTACCAGTCATTCTTATTTGAGTGAAAGAAATTAAATCCAGGAAACAGCACAATGCAGTCTGCTAATAAAGGCGGATCCTGTTGACCACACGCTGGCCCGAGCGACAAACGCGCTGTTTGGTCTCTTAGTGGATTTCACAACTCATTTAAAGAGGTGTGAACACAAAAAGCTGAAAAGGCAAGACGCAATGCACACAACAAATTACAGAGGAAGTCATTCTCCTCTGCGGCTCGCTGCGTTTCAGGCTATAATTGTGAACAATGCGGAGACTTTTGATATTAGTAAAAAAGAAGCAACATTTCTTCTCAAAGGATACTTTGATGGTTGTTTGTAACTCTGTGGTCGCAGAAAGCTCAGGGCCAAAAAACAAAACCAGTAGACAAAGCAGCTGGTGGCTATAGTAGCTCTAAAAGCAAACTTATGATAAATAAAGGAACTTATTAGTTAAGGGAGGCCTATTTCTATGACCCTGAAGACACAAGAGGTCCTTCAAATGTCAGCAGCTGCATGGTGCACATGTGCATGTCTGCACTGCGGCTGTGCAGCCCAGATAAGAAAACAGTTACCATCTGTGTTGTAATGGAGCTCTAGTTTTAAATCACGTGTCAAATTGATGAAACACTTGTGAATGAGGAATAATTGGTGTGACGAGTACATCAGAATTTGTCCGCCGTCCTCTGCCGTTTTTTTTTAAAGGTGTGTGTCATATTATGCATCTGCACACTGTCGCCCATTTGTCACAGAATCAAAGTGAGGTTAAAACTGCCTAATTGGACTGCAGAGGAAATCGAGTGTGTCGCGTCTGCCTAAAGCTGGACCAAATCAAGGATTTCTCTGTGACACTGTTGTGAACAATCGAAAACGGCCGTCCAACGACTGAAAACGCTCTGCTTGTTTCACACTGTACTCATTTGTTAGCCTTAAATTGTTTCACAAAAGTAGGTCCAATTCCTAAACAGAATGCAAACCCAATTATTTCAAGAGACTGGGGGACGGTGAGCAAGGCTGGTGGATCCTTATAGATGAGTGGAAATATTTTGGCTTCTAGTGTCTAAGTTGGCTGGCAAAGAAAGCGGTTATTTTTAGCAGCATGTTTATGTAAGTGACTAACATGTTGTGGAATAATGAGGAGGCTCTCTGGGCCCTCGGTGGAGCTGCAGAGACGAGACTCTCAGAGCGGCAGAGGGTGATTGAAGGCAGCTAATGAGCAGGAGGGAAGAAAGAACACGGGGCAGAAATGACTTGGATAGTGAAGGCATAAAAATACAAAGGAAATAAGACAATTACCAATGGGAGGTCTCTGAAAGGCAGGAGTGAGAAGACAAGCAAACAGAGATGAAAATGGTGCTGAAAAATGTCATTGCAATAAGGCAGATAATTATCGTGGTCAGGGGAAAAAGGAAAGAAAAAGTACACTGGCATGAGAAAGCACTGTTTGATTTGACTGGCTGAAATTTTACCGCTAAAAGCCAAAGATTAAAAAAGAAAAAGAGTAGAGTACCAGTGAGCATCTCACTGCTGTGATTTATGAGCTCATTACTGCTTTCCAGCTAACACCCAAATTGTTTTATCTCCTCACTCATCAAAGCATTACGGCGAAATTTTCTACATTTGGTTGCGTAGTTAGCGCTCATTTTTATTTCTGTAGCAGTATGTTGAGCTCTGGTGCTATTTCAGGCGCAGGTCTATGACACAATAGACTTCAACGCAGTGACTCACCAAAAACACTGACAAACAAAACTACCCTCCTCTACCTAGATTCTGAAATCACCTCTCATTTTTCTTCAATAGCATATCCTTCACATCCTTTCATTTGCAGCCAATTTTCTCTCTCACACACAAGCACACACACACAGAACAAGCGCTCTAGTACATTGTCTGGTACCTCTTCTCAGGGGGCGGTTCCTGATTGGCTGGTGGCGGTGGTGCTGCCTGCGCTGTTTCCTGCAGGTCAGGGATATTGGCAAAGTCATCTTGCTCTGCCACACCAATGGCCAAAGCCAGGACCACCAGCTTTCCTTCACTGGCTCCCCATAAAAAAATAAAATAAAATAAAATAGATAGAAACAGAGGTAGAGAGACAGAGAGGCAAGGAAAAAGAGAACAGATGCAAAAGGTTCGAGCATAAAGAAAGGCGAGGTGCAGGGAGAGAGAGGAAAAAGGAGAGGTCATTTTAGGTGACAGCGAGGGCTGAAAATTCAGAGGCAGAGAAAACAACAACAGATCATACGAGAGCAAACAGCAGAAGCGGCGACGGAGAAAATGGTCATAAAAGAGGAACTCTGCAACTCCACATAAAACCCCACAAAGTAAGCGCACAGTCCAGGGAAGGATATTAAGAGGACACCTTAAAGTGAAAGGCCAAACTGATAAAAATCGAATGATTTCAACGGGAGCGGGTACAGGCCGTCAGACAGCAAATACATCAGGAAACTCTGGGTAATGATTGTTAATGGATGTGATATTCAGGAGTTTGCACGTCAGCTTCCACGCATGTATAAGGTGTCTACAGGTGCGCGCACACACACGTCACACAGGCAAAAAACACTACACCCCCAACACACACACTGTCATTTATCTAGTGATTTCACCTGCCTTCTGCTTTTCCTCCACATTCACCTTTCCCACTGAACATGCGAGGCGTCTTTCTCCAGAGTTAAGATTTAATTAAGCCTCATTAAGAAGATCTGGACTAATTGTTTCTATTTGAGCGATACAGTATCTTGAGGTGCACGGTGTGTGTCGTTTTCTGGGTCACGGCTCTCTCACTGCTGCACTCTTCTCATTTCATCATCTCTACTGTGCTACAGATTCTCACCAAATCCCCCCCACCCTTTTTCGCCCTTTTTTTTTTACCCCACCCCCCTCACCCACCATATTCCCCCTCACCCCTATGCACTTAATTCTCTGACTCCTCATCACTGCCTCCTTCCTGTCATCCACACCCACGGTTCTATAGCTTAAGCCTCTCGCTGTGTTACAATATCTCGGCAAAGAAATATATGGGGCTGCCAAGCCGCAGAGAGATATCACCCTAAACTTCACAATTTCATCTTTCTCGCATACCGTCGAAGGCTTTTACTGCAGGACTGTAAAGTCTGTTTAATAATCTCCCTTTTATACACCAGTAGTTTAAAAACTTTTATGTCTAGTAACCCTTTTCAGATTAACATGAGTTCCTGACACCATCTGTCACACGTGTATTCATTTTTCCAGCAACTGTATTCATAGTCCTTTTCATTGCAGTGATTTCAATTCATATATTCATTACTGCTGGCTAAATGTATCAATTCCTTTTTTTTATATTTCTATTTCTATAATAACTATTATTTTGTCTGCTTCAACCTCTCTGCCTTTTTTCTTGCTAGTTTTATATACACTCAGCTTAAACATTTTGCATTCTGGTGTTACAGCTCACTCAATATGAATATATTGAATATATTTGAATCAGTTATTCTAGATTATTCTATTCAGATCCACTGAGGTACCTCGTTATCTGGTGATACTCGCCTCTGATTGTTTTTGTAATTCACGATACACCGTGGTAGCTCAAAGTGTGCCCACATCAGCCAGTGCCTTTGCTATATCTGTCATACTAGCAGATCTAACCTAGAGAACATTATTTAAGTTGCTTTACTTTGCTTACGTTTGCTGCAGAAGTCCAAGCCACTTTGCATCCCACCTCCTCCTAAATCCTCCTTTTTATACTTTGCCTGACTTAATGTCATGCTTGCTCAGTTCTGTATGGGGGTCTTGCTGCTAGTCTCGTACAAGTGGAAGGGCGGGGGCATCCTAGATGGAATTTATCCTCCCAAATAAACACTCACTGACCACCTCATTAGGTACATCTGTTAAACGTCTCATAAACACAAATGTCTAATCAGCCAATCACGTGGCAGCAACCCCATCAGGCGTTTAGATATCATAGAGACCTCCTACTGAAAGCTCAAACCAAGCATCAAAATGGGGAAGAAGGTGACTTTTAATATTTCATAGTTGTTGGAGCCAGATGGGCTGGAAACTGCCAATCTACTGGGTTTTCCTACACAACCATCTCTAATGTTTATAGAGAATGATCTGAAAAACAGAAAAATCCAGTTAGTGTCTTAAAATGCCTTGTTGATGTCATGCGTAAAGGAGAATGGCCAGGCTGCTTTGAGCTGATTGGAAATCAAGCACAACTCAAATAACCAATTGTTTTATCTAAGGCATGCAGAGGGCCCATAAAGCAGATGACCTCACAGCAGCAGAAGACCTCACCAGGCGCCACTCCTGTCAGCTAAAAACAGGAAACTCAGGCTGCAATATTCAGCTGGTAGGATCAGAATTTAAACAACATTCAGCATGGATCCATTCTGCCTTGTATCACTAACTCAGGCTGCTGGTGGTGTAAAAGTGTGGGGCATATTTTCTTGGCACACTTTGGGCCCCTTAGTACCAACTGAGTATTGTTTAACCACCCCAGGCTGCCTGAGTAGTGTTGCTGATCATGTCCATCCCATTATTCTGAGGCTGTTTCCAGCAAGTTGTAGCAAAGCTCAGAACATCTCAAACTGGTTTTTTGAACATGACAATGAGTTCACTGTACTCCACAGTCACCAGATCTCAATCCGGTAGAGTATGTTTGGCATGCAGTGAAACTAGAGATTCACATCATGGATGAGCAGCCGACAAATCTGCATTCACCAAAATCTCTGAGGAATGTTTCTAGCATCTTGTTGAAACTATTCCAAGTGGAATTAAGACAGCTCTGGAGTCAAAACGAGGTCCAACCCAGTACTACCAACGTATACCTAATAAGGTGGCTCTGGATGTATTTTAAAAGTTGTTTTATAATCACATTAAAAAAAATGTTATTTCAATAATGACCAATCCAATCCAAGGTGTCTCTAATAAAGTGGCTAGCGAGTGTACAGTCTTCTTTTGTCTATAGTGGTTCTGATATAAATATTGCAGTCCAGGCATACAAAGCTAAGAGTCCCTGTCATAATATTTCAAACTATCAGCAGAATTAACCTGTACTCCTCATTAGAGCAGGGCGATATGGCCAAAAATATTTATCACGATATAGATTTGAAAATTTGCGATAACGATATAACCGACGATATAATTGATGCGAGACAAAATACAACTCCACAACATTACTAGCGCAAAAAGACAACCTTCCATTTATTTTCACTTAAACAAGAAGCTGGTTTTTATGTACATTAAAGCTTTATAAAAATGTAACAGTGCAAATGCAAATTCCTTGCTGAAAGTTTAACCAAAAGGCATTTCCAGTAGAAATGGGCTGACATATCCTGAGCATAACCATGTATAATATCCACTGAAGTTAAAAAGAGGTGCTTTGCAACATTAAACTGCAGTGTGCAGTATGCATTTTTCGGACCATAAGGTGCACGGGATTATAAGGCACATTAAGCGAAACAAAGCAGTCAGATAAATCAAACTTTATTAAACTCATTCTTCTTGCTTCCTCCACTTCTGTACCATTGAGTCATTAATGCTGAATCCTCTCACAGCTGCTCTATTCCCATGTTGTTGCAGTATATTAATGACTAACCTCGTATTGTGGATGGATTATCTCAGTTGTTCTCCTGACTGAAGTTTGGTCTGTTTACAGCATCCTGCCATGCGATTGCATTTGTCTCTAACTATCAGGAACCTTAACGTTAACTTTTATAAGTGGAAAAGTGTTAGTGTTCGTCCTCCAGCTTCACTGTTTATGTTATGCTAACATAGCTGTGTCGCTAGCGATCACGTAGCACATCATTATATACCAGCTAGCCAAACTTCAGTAACCCTACAAACGTCACTGCTGTTTAGTTTCCTGCCTTCATTTATGTTGGAAGTGATAGCAGAGCTGTACGTTTGAATTTTTTCAGAAATCTCTCAGTCAGAACATGCAATATCATGCTTAGGTAACTAGCGAAACTAGCGAGCTAACTTCCGCTAGCTTCCTGCTAACTTCTAACTCCGTTAAATGTAATAACTTTTGTTTTCATGGATGCCTGGAAGTTAAACTTCATAGTTACACCTGGTAAAGCAGCAATGCTGATCGTTTTATTAAAGATGAAAGAATTTAGACAGTTTTTAACTCTAAGTGATGCTGCAGTGTTGTTTGACCTGAAGCATACGGAGTTTAGGACCCAGATTACTCCCAGATTTAAGAGCATCTTAGAACGGCCGCTTGCATGTTCTGCAAAAAAATGTGCTTTGTTGTGTATCTGACGGACAAACACCAAACCAGTTCCACATCACGGAAGTTGCACCATTTTTACAAACCAATTCTGGTTCATCTGTTTCACTCAACAATCGGCCATGTGCGTATGAAAACAAAGGCACTGCGCATGCGCGTTTTACTCCCATTCTATCGCGATATTTCATTTTCCTATCGTTGCCTAACATTATACCGGTATTACCGTGAACGGTATAATATGGCCCAGCCCTACTCCTCATTGAGAACCACTGAATAATATAACATGGTCTATGCAGTAATACTGTAGATACTGTAGGTATGATGTTTATTGGATCTCTCTACTCTCATCACTTTTAAGTACTGTATGGGCAATATTGTTAAAGCACTTTGCTTGAGCCATTGAGCACTGGGAAGGAGAGAGACCATTTAGAAAAGACATTACAGACACTGGGATAAACGATCGATTTAAAGCCACAAAAAAGCCATGTGGTCAAACGGCTCCAAAAGTCAACTATCTGTGTCAATGACATCAACGCATTCCTTCAGCAATGATTCATCAGGACAAGGATTCTGGCCAAGATTGAAATTAACCCGTTTGAACAATGGGTCACGTCTATTACCAGACCGCTCTGTCATCAACCATAGGAGGTGTTCCTGTTGCAGCAAAGTAGATACAACGACAATGACCTCAATCTCACATTAGCAACGATGAGTCCTATAGCTGACTATTACGAGCAATATTCTCAGTGACCTTGGTGCCTGCATGTGCTACGTTGCTGGTGCTCCGTTAGCTAGTGTTATACTGAAACACCAGAGAGGCTTTATAACATGTTTTTTTTTTTTAAAGAAGAAAGAAACAGATGATGAAAGGCTAGTGTAAAACTGATTCAGTCGACATTAAACACATGTTACTTTGGCAGTGTCCTTGCTCATCCCTTCATCCCTCACCCCCACCCCCCCACCCCCAAGTACCGGTGACATAAGATCAATGCTTCAGGGTTAACACAAATCTACACACAGCTCCTTAACCCCTGTTCTTATAGTGTTGCAGTGACATGTGGGCTGTGTGATGTACACACGGTCCCGCACACGTGAGCAGGCTGGCAGCACAACCAGCAGTTATACAGAGATGATGAAAGAAAAAGAAGGCGCCATTTTAGCTGCAAACACTCATGAAACATGGATTAGGCCCACTGGTGTGTCTCCAAAACCAGATATTTAACAGCTATCCAAAGGGTGGCTCAGAAATAGCATGATCTAATTGGGTGAGAAGGAGTGAATGTAAAATATATTGTGACTTTTTTAATGAGACCAAATTCTGAATGTTCTGAACCAGCACCAGCAGCGCTGTCCTGTAACCACAATTGCAGCAGACAGGCTGAATGCCATCCAAACAGATGTTACTGTTTAGCAGAGCATGCAGCGTAAACATTTAACAATTTTGCCACAGAATGGGAGCGAAATGGCCTCCAATATGTCATACCTCCTTGCTATTTTTTCTTGCACATGGCATTCAGTCTAAATTTAGAATAATAGTTTTCTAACAAACTGCACAATAAAAAGCTTTTAATTTGTTACAACCGAGGGGTGAAATATTGTGCCTACATGATCAGAAGACTCATTATTCTAGGATTTTCAGGAGCCATATCGAGTTACTATATGTACCCAATAAATAATATGTACTATGTATTTTTAGTATAAGTGGGTGGATGACTTGGTAAAGACATACACTGATCCGTGTCCTGCAGAGCCACATAGTATACATAACAGCAAATAAAGAGAAAAGGTGCTATTTACATTCATAACTGTACCCCTTATTAGCATGATCAAGAGAGTTTTCATCCAAGCCAATTTCTTGTCTCCTCATCTGCATTAAGCTTCATTAGCATGATCAGCTCTAACATTGTCTGAATTGCCTTTGTAAATGTACATATAGAAAGAGAGACTATCTCCTTGTCAGCAGTCAGATTTACCACAAGTAGCAGTGAAAGCAATGATTAAACTCGACTCTGAAACTCACAGTTTCACACACACTTATACATACGCTTATATAGACGCGCACTGTACAAATTTTGACAGACAGAAGTAATATCCTTCCCTGGATATCAGATGCAGACTGAAAGAAAAAACCTGAAGGGAAAAGGCAGAGAACAATATTTCATAAAGGTAAAAGCAGATTAAGTTATTACTTATTTACTGATGTATTAGAAGCAATTTTATTCAATGGCACTAAGTCAAGCAGTAAAGAACACAAATGCACACAATAACTCTGAAAGACCTAGCGTATACTGTAATACACTTAGACAGAGGCCTGAGCAGAGTGACGCTAGTTTAAAGCATGAATGAAGAGTTATAGAGACTCACAGGAAGGACTTGACATCCAGCCCACGATTCCGGATCTGGTCCATCATGTAATCCCAGCTGCCCGGGTTGGCACGCGAGCGCCCTCCTGCTCCACCTCCCCTATAGCGAGACGCACCTGCCGCTGCTGCACCGCCCCGTGCACCCCGGGGACCACCTCGTGTACCTGCATCCCCACCCTCACCACTGTTGCCACCTCCCTCTCCTCTCCCAGCACCCCCGCCTCCCCCAGGCTGTCCAGGTGCAGTGTGTAATTGTCCCAAGCTCTGGGATGTGGTGGGGGGATGGCAGAGACCAGGGCCTGACGGGTGGATGAGAGGCTGCTGAAGGCTCTGCTGGCGCAGCAGCGTCCGAGGCCGGGCCGGCCCGGAGGGTAAGTGCTCCAAAGTGGAAGCATAGGATAAGACTGGATCCCCAAAGCTGGGAGGGCAGAGGAGCAGGGAGGAAAGAGAGCGTGAAGAAGGCCACGGCCGGCACAGAATAGGATGATGACGAGGGGCAGAGGAGTCAGAGGTAGAAGAGGAATGAGAAGATTTAGAAGAGGAGCCGTGGCAGGAGGTGAGTTGGTCAGGAGTGGTGATGTCAGGTGATGAGATGAAGAAGAAAAGCAAAGAATCATCAGGGATGAGACAAGGTGGCACAGGGCAGTAGGGAGGCACAGCAGGAGAAGTCAGGTTGACATCAGGGTAAATACAGGAAAGTTCATCCAAACAGGAAGTTGATGATGGACGGATGGAGGACGAGGAAGGCGGAAGAGTGGTATTAGAGGACAAAGAGGAAGAGGGAGGAGTGTTGGGAGGTGGAGACAGGAGGAGGAGGAGAGAGAAAGAGAGCAACGTGAGGCAGCAGCAGTAACAGCAGTAGCAGAAATAGCAGTAGAAGGTGCAGCCTGAGTGATCGCTGTGTGCTGTGTACTGCTCATGGGGCTGCGCCGGGCAGCAGTGTGTAGACTGTGAGGTAGTCTTGTGCGTCTGAGTCAGACGTGTGTGCACCCTGTACGTCCGCGAGGTTTGAGCGTGCTGTTTGCATGAGGGTGTGTTTCGTGGTGCCAGCGGTCGGATGTGCACTGTCCGCACGGGCGTGGAACGGCTCTGTGCCACGTGACCGCGTCGAGACGGATGGGTCGTGGCTTTGCAGCTTCCTGGCCTCGTCAGCGAGGGTTTTTTGGTCTGATGAGAGATCACCATTTCCTCTACTCGTCAGTCAACTTTTTCCCATCCCTGACAGACTCTCCTCCTTTCTCTCTAAGTCTTTTTCGTCTTTTAAATATGCGGCGCACCTCTAGAGACATCCGAACAGCCAACCAAGTTCTACAGCACGACTCCCTCCCTCTGCCAGCCTCTCATTTTTCACTCCTCCCCTTAATAAATGCTGTTTTATTGGCTCACTGCCTTTCCTAAAATGTCACAAACAACATAAAGATGTGTCACACATCATATATGATCGTATTTGCATGAGTATGTTATACATACTTCGTTGCTACTGTATATTTTGTCGGTTCTATTGTCACAAACATGTCATCATCTTTTTTTTTTCTAGTTTCTTCTACTCCCTAAATATATCCTCCTCTTTCTCAGATCGCTGTGTAACCCAGACTACCAGAATTAGGTCATGAGAGAGCTATTCACATCAGTTAGGGGCAGTTTACTCCGCATTGCATTACTTCACCTAACACAGTTTTGCATAAAGCTTTTAGCACGACACACATCACATTTAACAGTCACGAATAAAAGGATAAAAAGGTCAGTGAAAGGTGTTGCAAGAGTTCAATGTTTTGAGGGCGGAACAAGGGAAAAAATAAAAGAGAGAATATGTAGAGTGGCTTTAGCTGGTAAGAGGAAAAAGGGAGAGGGAGATGGCAACGAAAAGAGAAGAGGGTGACGATGGAGGAGAAAATGGGGTGCGAGACACAAACACAAGAGACATAGACACTTACAGCGGCCTGAAAATAGAATCCAATTATAGACAGGGGCAAAATGAAAGATGAGAAGAGGAGAGAAGGAGGGAACGAGGAGTGAGGAAGTGATGAGCGTAAATGTGTTGTGGAGGAAGAAGTCCCACACATGGAGTGCCAAAGGGAGGTGCAAAAATCACAAAGTACCGAAAGTTAGCTGCGTCTTTTGCAGCACACTGAATATAGACCCCCAGTGATGTCATGCGTCATGGCTGGTGGGTACAGACAGTCAGTGACCAACACACAGTTCGTCTTTCAGCCTAAATTTTAATTAAAGGGAGGTGAGGGTGGGGGGGCTGCCAGCGTGTGGTGCATTATTTCAGTTAGTGTGCGAAAATGAGACTATTTCTGTGCACAAAGCTGTACTGTGCAGCCGTTCTGCATGTGTCAGCTGGAGGCCTGAGTCAGTGTGATACAGCTCGAGGAACTATTGTTATCTTCTCATGATGAGGTTTACATTCCCTAGCACTCACACCTTGCGCTGTGCCCACACGCTTACATCACGCTGTCATCGAAGCTGCACCTTCCTCCCCTGCTGAACTTGACCTCGCTCTCCCTGTTTCTATTTTGAATGGATTCATTCAAGGCGCGAACTTGTAAGAATAAATGTCGTGCCGTGGAAAGGTGTTTATTCTGCTGCACGGCGACTGAAATGTTTGCTTTTTCGGCTCGGGTTCCGAACTCACTTGCTGGGTTTCAGTCCTCCAGACTGCATGTGGCCCTGGACGGTCTGCCACCTCCCGGCCTTCACTCCCTCTGTCACCATGCTCTTCACGCTGTCACTGCGATAAGGACCCCCCCCAGTATCCCCATGGCCAGTTGCCGCCCCCTTCTGACCCCCTGATACTGCCCCACTAAGAGAAAGAGACAGGGTGCAAAGGGATCCCATGGCAGACAGAGGGTATAGAGGGAGGAGAATAACGACAGGCAGAGGAGAAAAAGACCAAAGAGTGTGAGAGAGAGACACAGACACACAAACACAGATACACAGACACACAAACACACACACACACACACACACACACACACACGCACGCACACAGGGAAATAGATTGAGCAACCACAGGGCTGAGGTGGTGAGACAGATCAGTAGACTGTGTGAAGGGGCAGGCCTATTTTCCAGGCCAAGTGAGAGGCAGGTGGATAAAAAAGGTTTGGAACCTATTGAGGAGAAAAGCAGGGAATGGGGCAAGGAGAACAGAATGAAGGAGGAGGAGGAGGACGAGGGGGAGGAGGAGAGGAATTTACTGGGAGCCTGTGGAGGATGGAAAACCAGCAAAAAGTCCCAGCTTTGGGCCTGGAGGACCAAAACTCTAACTGGCAGCAACAGTGTGCAGACACTAGTCATTGAGTTGAGATGTGCTACTTTTTATGGCATTATATTCACTGCAGCAGCTTAGAGGATGAGTTCTGTTTGTGTGTTTCATCCGAAGCTGTTAAGTGCATCTGGTCCTGATCTCAATGTCTCATATTTCATTTAGAGTATGTAACATTACTCAGAAATTAGTGAAATTCTTGAAACTCCACAGTCGAAATTACCAGGAGGGCAATCAGATGACAATGGCTACAGATACAGTGATTAATCAGTGTGTTCATATTAAGGCATGTCATGCCTACAGTGAAAGCATTGACGATCAAAAATAAAGAACATTAGTGCCCTCTGGTGACATGACTACATTTCATTAATATGCAAGGTCCTCCTGCTCTTAAAGACAAAATATATGAGGTAATGAAAACACAGTGAGTCCACGTGGGTACAGGAGGTGCGAAACTTGCACCGTGCCCGTTTAAAGGTCACCTTTCACATGAAACTCTGACCAATTGACCTGACAGCGCTGGTGGATAAGTCATCAATCACAACAACAACATAGATGACACTGCTGGAGCAACGGTCAACACAGGAGACATGAGCCTCATTTATCGAACTGAGCACAAGGGGGATGCCTTTACTTTTCATTAACAGGAGGAAAACATCAATAAGTGGCGCTATGAATCAGAGTATTCACAGATGTATAAAGCTTTTAGACATCAATCCTGTTTCTGACTGAACTACAGTGAAAGCTTAAGAGATTTAAAAAAGAAGTAAAGCCGCATATTATTTAGCCGTTTTTTAAAGCCACCAGATAGATAAAATATTGAGTCTAATTAAAGTCACTCCCTAAGCTTGACTTCATAAATTTGAAAGATATCAACAGACTACAGCCACTTTTCTAAGATATTATGGTGGCTGCTGACTGCTCCTGACAAAAAATGTATAGTTTTATTTTTTTTAAATGATAGAATTGAACTTCAAATCCAATAAATCCTTAAACACTGAGAGCGATCCTGCTGGATAGGAAACCTGTTTGATAAATGAAGCTCAGCGTCATTACAGAGACTGAAAGCTGCTGATCTCAAGAGAGTTTCAAACAGGAAATGATTTCCCAGCTGTCTGTTGGCTTTAGAGGCATATTATTGGTTGATGTCACAAGGTCAACCCATCTCTCCTTGGGAGAAATAAGTTCATAATTTATTCAGCTTCTAATTGAGTGTTTGTTTTTGATTTTAAACTGGCTCACACGTTATTGAAAACAGCCTATTTAACCATTACTGAAGTCAAAAGTTCATCTGTTTATGTTCCGTGAAAGCAAGTCCAGCTGAAAAGACGTCTATAAGGGCAATCAAGAAAAACCTTTAAAAGATAGTTTGGGTTGAATTGAATTTGCGCTATACACTGTAAGTAAAATTGAAATGAACTGAAGGTGAACTTCTAAAGAAACAAAGATGAGGGTCTATCGTGTGGCAATTTGAGATCAGCAGCCATCATCTTAAGGCATTTTTCAGACGCAAATGCATATAGCCACTGTGTTCATAAACACATTGCTGCCTCCTTTCTCCAGGCATTTTTTTAACACGCACTCCTCAATGGCTAGGTCTGGTAAAGATGACCAGTTATTAAACACTTTATCAGACATATGCCTGGTAGCAGGGTGTCTAAACTGTGAGCTCTCTCAGTGCCCACAGGGGCATGGCCTTGCCAATGCTTTATTGGAATCAAGTGCCTAGTGGATGGAAAAATAAATAAATAAAAAAGAGCTTTCATTGCAGTAAGGAAAAGCAGTGTTACCATGAATTCCAAAAAGATAAACAACAGATGCAGTTCAAGTATTTCAGTGTTAGTAGCAGCACATGTTAGATTTTATACTGATGGGATTCAGAAAGAAGCCACAGATGGATGTAAACGGCAGGCGAACACTGGCACAAAACTGCAACCTGGTGTAACGGTCAACCCTCCACCGCCACGGCAACAACAACAGCAACCAGCAATTTTTAGCGAACACAAGGAAAAGGAGACGGAGATTACAGAGAAGGTGATTAAAGTATACACATCTCTTTTCTTTTTTTTTTCTTTTTTTTTGCTAAGGGGAACTACGAGGGTTGTCCGTCTCCATGGTTACACTCCATGGGAGAGAGGTTAGAGGTCAGGAGTTAGTGTTTAGCGGCAGGGCTGTAGGGAGTAGGGGGGCATCTGAACATGCGCCTCTGTGTTCATTTAAAGGTGACAAGATGTGAGGAGAAGCAGCAGAAATTAGCCTGCAGGGTTTACGCCGCTGTGCTGCAGTCGGAGTCGAACAGCCATTGCGGGATGCTGAAATGTGCATGTATGGCATTTCCCTCACTCACATTTCCCAGGCAGATTATGAGTAATCATTACTAACCCTTTGTGCCCTCGGGTGTGCTAGCATTGGATGGATTACTATAGATGGTGGAAATTAGATTAAACAAGAACAACAACAAAAAAAACAGGTCTTAAAATGTGCAGCCTGTATTTTATGCAACACTGTGACATTTATGGATTATGGCTTTTTTTAAAAAAGGCCTTTGGCTAAACAGCCCCAGTTATTCATAAGAAAATGTGGGCCTAAGGAACAGAGACATAATGGAGATTACAAAAGTAGGTGAATTTAATAAGCTGTCATGCGTGATAACAGCCACATCGAGAAGTTCAATTTGATGATTGACTAGCAGTGGCGACTAGACAACTAGGAAACAGGGACAGTGGAAGGGTAAGGAAAGGAAAGGAAAGGAAAGGAAAGGAAACTGGAGTGGCACTGCCCCTGCCTCATTACAGCCCTGCTCAGGGGAAAGTCTCTTACCAGCTTTGGACCAAGACTCACTTGAGCGTGAGGCGCGGATCTCCATATGGGGCATAGGGAGAAATGTTTAGTACGAACTCCTTGGGCGGATAGGAGCTCCACCTCTGCTGCACTGTGCTGCTGTCATTGTTATTCCAAAAGTCTCTGTCTAGATCACTGTGGCCAGAGAGAGAGACAGGTCAGAGCAACACAACTATGGACAGCCTCGGCACCAACCAACCATTCCCAAAAGCCGCTCCTCGTTTTGGAGACGATGCAAGGTCGGTTTGAAGAAGAGGGTTGTTCTTAGAGCTGCGTCAAATGGGAGTTTGAAACAAAACAAGTCCAGATTCATTTCTATCTTTCTATATGAAGTAAACAAGCCACCATAGTGGTGTGACTGAAAAGTAAATAAATAAATTTAAAAAAACAGCAGCCTGGAGGAAAAAGGCATTCACTGAAAGCTTTTTATAGCAATGTACTGTAGCAAAGACACAGAGACAGAAAAAAAGGAGATAGAGCAAGAGAAGAATTATACTCTGATGAATACATACAGCATGTGATTACATTCTGTTCATTAAGCATGGTACCACTGATGAGAGACATTTGAGTAAACATTAAGAAGTCTGGCCCCCGTCCTTCGCGTGAGCAGTGAGAAAGCGTGAACGCATGAGACAGAAGGCAGAGAGGTAAACTGCAGACAGTCATAGAAGGGGAGAAAAAGGTGAGCAGAATCACTGATGTCATACAAATCACACAGCAGTGGTCAGAGCTGCAGCGCGGGGACAGAGCGGGAGAGAAAGGCGATACACAAAGAGAAGGAGTTCAAAGCTGAAATGATCAACAGAGCACAGCGATGCTGCTGGAGCCAGTGAGAGAGAAAATGCAAGAAATTAAGAGTTTAAAACAACCCAAGTCAGAATACATTCACAGAAGCTCGTCTTTAGTGCTCAAAACCGTTCAAACGGAAAATAAAAACACGGTGCACACACGGAAAAATAAGCTGGAGCGAAATCAGGCTACAGGAGAAAAGAAGTGATGAGCAGGTTAACAGAGGCATTTTGTGGAATAAAGTGGAATACTCTGAATTATGATTCTGACATTTTCTGGTACTGACCTATGGCCTTGTTTTATCAAGAACAGAAAATACCTTAATACTAGTTTGAGCCCTGCAAGAAATGTTAGAAAAAACACATCCTCCTGAGCATTTCACTGTGAATGCTCGAGTCCCCGCTTGTTTTACTTGACCCTGAACCGTCTTAAGCGATGCAGATGTGCGGCACTTAAAGGAGACCTGTCTTACATCCAATAAGATAAGTGCAGGAGCAGACTCGTCCAGCCAAAAGCTTCACAGGTAAGATAATGCAGATTTAATCTTTACTGATTAAATCACTAACCTTTCATTTAATGCCTCTTGAACATGCTCTTGTAGAGATTGCCCTCTTCAGGATAGAACAACGTGGGCTCTCTTTCTTTTTTTGTGTAGTGTACATCGAGGGACTTGAAGCTGAACCAAATGGACTTCATTATCACCAGATTTTTCTACCCATACCAGTTACCAGGCACTTACTTGATGGCTTTCTTCTCCCCTCGCCCACGTGCCGAGTCTGGAGTGTCTGCTGTTTCCACTCCTGGCTTATTCCTCTTCCCCTTGAGCCAAGAGCAGGGGGATGACAGAAAAATAATAAAAACCAAAGGTTAGCTTAGATTTCTCCTTTTGAAGCCGTGTTTTTTTCAGTCCTAAAATGAAATGTAAATGCCTCTCCTGTTATCTCAGGAACACTGTGACATCAGTCCTTTACCTCACGGTCTCCTGATTACACTAATCAAAGTCAAATCATATCTGCAGTGAAGAGCCATTTCTGACTATGACTATGAGACTGGAGTGTCTGTTGTTTCCACTCCTGGCTTATGCGTCTCCCCCTTGAGCCAAGCGGAGGGAGGGGATGACAGAAAGCAGAGAAACAAAAGGTTAGCTTAGATTTGTCCTTTGAAGCTGTGGTTTTGCTGTACTAACTTCAAGTGCGAATGCGTCTCCTGTTATCTCAGGAACACCGTGCCATTGGTCCTTTACTTCTTGGTCTACTGATTACACTAATCAAAGTCAAATCAAATCTGCAGTGAAGAACCATTCCTGACTATGACTATCATTCGCACCACCCTAAAAATTTACATAGCAATTGCCTGTTGAAGGTAATCTGCTGGGTGTTGCAGAGAAGCCTCTTGAAAGTCCTGCAAAAGCCTTATTTCAAATAGCTAGCACATTACCTGCAGTAACCAAAAAGTAAGGTCGGCTGTGGGCATTCTTCTGGAAAAGCTCATTTCAATTAAAGGTGCTTAACACATATGTCATACTGAAGGTAAGCTCTATTGACACTTTGCTGGAAGTGGAATAAGGGGGGAGATCAGTCTGAAAAGTCCCTATCCCACAAAATACAGTGAATGCAACTCTGAAAGTGATGCTCTGATACACATTGAGGATAGGATGGATAGGATTCTCCTATCTCCTTGTTGCATTTCGCTCTAGTAGCCATGATAAGCCAGAATCTGGTAGCCCAGCTAATTACAAAGCAGCAACACGGTGCATTTAGGCAAGTAAAGTCGACGTCCTGCTGAAGATCACACTAAGCATTAGAATGAGGAAGAAAGGTGATTGAAGTGACTTCGAATGTGACATAGTTCTTGGTTTCAGATGGGCTGGTCTGAGCATTTATCTACTGAGATTTTCCCAGACAGCCATCTCCAGGGTTTACAGATAATCTCCCAAAACAGAGAAAATAGTCAGTGAGCAGCAGATCTCTGGGTGAAAATTGTTATGTGAGGGGTGTGAGCAGGCAGGAATGGTGGACCCAAAGTGCAGAAGCTCGGAGGCAAAAGGTAACTCAAAAAGGTAACAAAACTGAGACTCCAAATAAACTCAGGCAAGCAGACAGAACACACAGCATCGTAAACGGTAGATCACGACACAGAGAAACACAGGGCTTAAATACACAGAGGGAGCAATCAGGGAATGGGTAACAGGAGGGAAACACAGCTGGGGCAAATCAGGCCTAACGAGACAAAGGAAGCAAAACCAGACGCATTTACATGACACAGACTTTCAAAGTAAAACAGGAAACATAACACAGAGACGCGAAATTACAGACAGACTCACAGGCAGGCACTACAACAGAGGGAACAGAGACGTGGGACCAGGGCAGACACAGACACTGACTGGACACGGGGATATAGCAGACAGGCGAGACAGCAAGGATTACACAGAGACATAAACCATAAGACAGAACTCTAACAAAGAAACCAAAGAATAGAAATGATAAATAATATAATAAACTCAAAAACACTGGGTGAACGACCCAGGCATCCTAACAAAAATGTCTTGTTGACATCAGAGGTCAGAGGAGAATGGCCAAACTGCTTCGAGCTGATAGGAAGGCAACCATAGCTCAAATAATCACTTGTTACAAAGGTTTGCAGAAGAGCATCTCTGAAATGATAGCACATTGAACCTTGAAGCAGGTTGGCTACAGCAGCAGTAGACCACACTGGGCACCAACAACTACAAAAACACTAGAAGATCGGAAAATTGTTGTCTGGTCTTGCGAGTTTCCATTTGTGCTGCAACAGTTCAGATGGCAGGGTTAGCACGGATCAGTCCAGCCTTGTAACAACATTTCAAGCTGGTGGTGGTCTGTTGGTTTGGAAGAGATTTTCTTGGCAGAACTTTGGATCCATTAGTACAAACTGAGCATCTTTTGAATGCCGTAACCTACCTGAGTAATGCTACTGACCATGTCCATCCCTTTATGACCACAGTGGGCCCATCTCCTGAAGACTGCACACTATGCCAAAGAGCTCAGATCTTCTCAAACTGGTTTCTTGAACGTGACGGTGTGTACACTGTACTCAAATCAGTCCATAGTCACCAGATCACAATCCAATCAGTAAAGGAAGATTATCATCATGGGTATGCATTCCCCAAATCTATGTGATGTTATCGTGTCAACATAGGAATGTTTCCAGCACCTGTTAACTCTATGCCATGAAAAAATAAGGCATTTCTGAAAGCAAAAGGGGGTCCTGTACCCAGTACTACCATGGTAGATCAAATCTAGATCTAAAAGTGGCTGGTGAGTGTATTTTTCCACGTCATTTTGAAATCACATTTGCTTTAATAACAAAACTAATCATAATTTTGATCTTAATAACATGTAGAGAAAACAAAGGAAAAATCAACCACATATTCTGACTGCCTCTGGACTGACTCACTTCTACATGATCGATGCTCAGACAAAGCGAATCTATATGGAAATGCAAATGTGTCAGAATCTATATACTGAATCCCAGCAGGCAAACTGACACTGTGGCTTTGGATCCTGTTGAACTAGTTTCAAAGCCAGTGTTGACAATAACACTGCTGAGAAAAAATGATAAAGCCCACACAGCTCTACTGATAATATCCATTGCACACAGTGAAACAAAGCCACTCGCCTATTGTATAATCAGCGCTAACCTAAATTGGAAAGGTCCCCAAATAAATAAAGACTGATCTGACAGGATGACTCGCTGAACAGCTGCATACAAGAGGTGTATGTAGCTGTTATTATAGACACAGAGCTGCACTGAGCACATGTCCTCAGCCTATTCATGAACTTTTAAAGCACATTTTTGATATGACATGCTGGCTAGAGACCTAAAACCAGCGATTATGATTTCTTACACCATTCCCTATACAAATACTTGCACATAGGCAAACACAGTATTCTTGAACAATCATTTCTGGGAAGGCAGAACTGTCTGTATTTCTGTGAAGCGAGGACAAACTATCAAAGGAAACTCATGCATCATTCAACGCTATCGTGAAATTTTCAGGAAGGTGGGAAGACACAGATGATGAGTGAGAGTCCAGTACAGAAAGAGGGCTGAGGGCTGAAAATAGAAATCAAATTTGAAAAAAAAAAGAAAAGAAACAGAAGATGCTACCAGAAAGGAGAGAAAACAAAGGCGGTGCAGAACAGCGTGAGAGACAAAGAGATGGGAGGAGGGGGGACAGGTGCAAATAGTGAACTGAGTGAAGCAATGAGTGACAGATAGTCCCGAGCGGGTTGGATGTGAAAACAAGGAAAGAGTCGAACACTCTGCAGTGGGCACTGAGTGACAAACACACATCTGTCTTTCCGTGCACGTGCACACACACACGCACAGCTTCAAATCCATCTCCTCTTCACTCTTCCTTCGGCTCATTCACAAGAATGGATGGCAAACACTCTGCTTCTGCCTTCATGGGAGGTGTGGAGGCTACAAAAATAGTGATGAATACAACGGCACAGACATGAGACGAGAAATAATGAAGAAAATGAAGTCAATATTTCAAATGGCGGCTGAAAAAAAAAGTGTTTTTTGTCTTCTTCTTTAATGGCAGGGAGTTTACAACGATCATAGTATTGGGTGGCGTCTGGCTCTGTGCCATTACTTCATAATAGTTCCAACTCTTATGATGAAGCAATTATAAAAGATACCCAAATTGCACTGAGGCTCCACTTAGAGAAAAAAAAAATCCACTAATACGTTTTAACAATCAAACTGCAGCAGAGCAGGTTACAAATTAAATTATTGGAATATAGAAGGGCTGTAGAGCAGGACGTAGTGGAACTAAGAACCCAAGGCTCTCCAAAAAAAAGAGTAATTAGGCAATTAGCAAACATTTTCAAATATTACATAATCAGCATTAATACTTTTGGTTGAATAAATAGGCAATGTCTTGTTCTTTATCAGCTCTGGCTTCTCTCAGCTGTCTCAATTAGTTTTAGTAATGTGTTCATAAACTTTACTGATGGAAACGTCATTTTGCAATATATATCATTTAAATGCCTGCAAAAGAGTTCAAGAGTGACAGCGGGCCCTAAATCCTGAGTTTTTTGGATGCATTGTGCTTTTAAGTTTTATTGTGCCACTTTATGTTGCTGCAGATTATGCAAGCGCCTGGCAGTTTGTCCCCTCAATTGTGCAAATAAAATATAATTTTGTTGAAGCCATGTTTGGAGGTCTTTTTTATCAAGGACTAAAGCAAGCCACTCTAAGGATAAGAAGACAGCGAGTTCTTTAAATCAGGCCAAAATAATGTGTTTAAATTTGAGTGAGTGGAAAAAATGAATTGAGTCAGGTCAGGTGACATTAGCAAAATACTGCATCTCAATACTGAATGCCTCAGTTTGTTTTTCATTCCTGATGAAGAGCTGCCCTTTTTATAACCTTCATGTGGATGATTCATTTCTGTTGCATTAAATATTGCAAAATTGGAATTTAAAAGCTTTACAACAGGTTTAATAGAATCACTGCCATTGGCTCCCTTTTCTGATGCTGTTATTCATTTGTCGATCGTAAGTATTTGCTGTGGTTTCCTCTCTGGGTGGGGTTAGCAAGGATAAGCAAGCTTATTAAAATTTCAAAAATGTTCCAAGTAACTCTTATCTATAGCCCTAAGGCTTTCAATCTTTTTAGTTTTTGAGCTGTCACTTATTAAATTTGGGGAAATTTATTAAGGAAAACCAGCAAATATGTCAACTATTGGCTAACCATTCATTCTAGACATGTAGTCTTTCATGCTTCATCATGTCTTGAAAACTCGCTGGATGCCCTTTTTTGGAGAAGAAGAAGTTTTTATATGATACAATATTCAGGGTTCAATGTAGTGATATGGCCATGTAAACATTAGACAATTTAAGCTTTTTTATTGTTGCTTTTTTTACTGGTGTAATTTTACTATGCCATCTGAAACAGGTCATTTGTAAATGAGATATTGAGTCTAAATCAGAATACCCGTATAAATAATGGTTAAATAAATATGGGTTTGCAGCTTTAACCAATTCAACTCTTCTGTGAAGGCTTTCCACAAGGTTTAGGAGAGTGTTTATGTGAATTTTCACCTCTCTTCCAGAAGCTAATTTGTGAGATCAGACGCTGATGTTGGATAACCCTGGCTTGCAGTCTGCTGTAATTCATCCCAAAGGTGTTCTGGCAGGTTGAGGTCAGGACTCTGTGCAGGCCAGTCAAGTTCTTCCACTCCAGACTTGCAAAAAAGGTTTGATTTTGCCTTGTGCATGGGTGTGCACTTATGTTGAAACAGGAAGAGACCATCTCCAAACTGTTCCCACAGAGTTGGGAGCGTGAAATGTCTTGGTATGCTGAAGCATTAAGAGTTCCTTTCACTGGAACTAAGGGGCTGAGCCCAACTCCTGAAAAACAACCACAACACTATAATCCCCGCTCCACCAAACTTTGGCACAATGCAGTCAGACAAGTACCGTTGCCCTGGAAACCACCAAAATCAGATTACTCCATCTGACTGCCAGACGGAGAAGTGTGATTCGTCACTCCAGAAAACACATCTCCACTGCTTGCCAGTGAGTCCAGTGGTAACGTCCTTTACACCACTGCATCCGATGCTGTGCATTTCGCTTAGTGATGTAAGACTTAGATGCAGCTGCTTGGCCATGGAAAACCCATTCCATGAAGAATACACAGTCTACACACTGTCCTTCAGCTAATCTAATAGCCACGTGAACTTTGGAGGTCTGTAGCGATTGACTCTGCAGAAAGTTGGCGACCTCTATGCACCTCTGCATCTGCTGACCCCACTTTGTGATTTTAGAGTGACCTATTCTTTCACAAATGTTTGTAGAAGCAGTCTAACGCCTAGGTTCTTGATTTCATAGACCTGTATCCATGGAAGGGATTGGCACACCTGAATTCAATAATTTGATTGGCTGAGTGAATACTTTTGGCAATATAGTGTAACTTGCCAGCTGTCTCCAGAGAGACAGTGTCTGAGCTACATGACCAACAAACTAATTCAGCCCACACACACACAAACATAGACACATGTATTTACTTTTGTCATTGATATAATCTGATCAATACTTCTTGTTTTGTAAGAGAGCGTTGACTTGATGTTGACTCTACCGTACTCCTTTTAATTAGCCACCTTACCCAAAACTGAGTTTTCTCATCTAATTTGTAAGACTTGCTGTTTCTTGTTGTTCAGTAAGCTACGTCTTCTTTTGTCTTATTTTTGTCTAAAACAGAGCGAATTAAGACTGTACAGGCTATTCTGAATTATTAACTACTACTTATTAACTTGCCGATTCTCTTTGTTTTCTGTATTTGCTCCATCAGATAAGTGAGCGCAGACGAGTGAACAAAGGCTTGATGCTGGACTGCCCAGGGTAAAGCTGAGGGTTTTCTTGAAGGAACACATGAGAGGAGACTGAGTGAAACTACCACTTTCTCTGTCTCTGCTGGCAGTGCACTGCCTTCCAACACCCAGCTGTGTTTGTTTGCTGTGAATTAGCAGGCAGCAAGAGTCTACATGCTCGCTCAATATTACCCACATCACACCATAATTAGAGAGGAGTGCACTATTAAAATGGTCGTCTGCTGCTAAATCATCAAGTGATCACTGAGTTTTTAGCATTTGTCAAAACATTTTTATATACGTATGTGTACCTGTAGTATTTTCTGACATGAAGAAGTATGTAATGGCGGAAAGATAAGGCACAGAAAGAACCGACACCGCTTTCCGTCATTGAACGTGACAGGTCAAGAATCCAAACGTTTACATACTGTGCAGTTACTGTAATTTTCCCGATGATTGTGACAATTCTCCTTTTGAAATTTAGCAATTATCAATTTTCACATCTCCCCCCTCCTCCGATGAATGTAATTACTATCATCCCATTAACGACTGTGAACTCCTGACATCCACTTAATGCAAGCAAAGTGCCGAATGTTGTTGATACAAGCCCAACAGGGACTGAATCAGGCTGCGACTGTGGTCAGGTCCAATCTCAACCTCACTCACAACTATGTCATGGATCAAACAGCACAGGGCTCACAGGAGCAGGCGGAGAGTTTCTGAATGCCAAACAGCCACTGCTGCCCAAACAGATGTTAGCTGCATCACCTCTGATATCTCAAAATCTCTCCCAACACCTACAACACAAGCCCCCGCTGACAGTCCTCAGCTTCTCAACGCACGAGCTCATCACTGCATTATCGTCTGTACTTCCTTTAGTTGTCAGGATGGAAGAGCACAGAATAATTACTTGACTAAAAAAAGCAAATATTAAAAAAATATTAATTGATGCCAGCGAGTTTATAAACAGCCATGAGCAAACAGGAAGCCTAAGGAGAAGCATTCAATTTGTAATACTTCCAGGGGGCTTAAATAACAGAGAGCTAAGCAAGAAGGAGGCTTCAGGATGACTGCACATGAGGACTTTTTAAATAAAAACCCGCTGCACTGGTTGCCAGCTCTAAAACACCGAAAGCAACACTCGCCCAAAATGTCTTGTCTATTAACCTATGAATCATAAGCGAAAGTGGCATGGGCCCACTCGCAACTGACACGTGAAGCTTCAGGCAAACATTTGTTTTTATGAAAGCTGACACTGTCAAAGAGTACACTCAGAAATATCAAAAATTAGAGTTTTAGACATGGACTGGCCCGTGGTGGCTTTAGATAAAATGAGCATCAAATGATCGAATGCTGAGAGCTTTTTTCCTAATGACAGTATCATGTGAATAAAAAAAACAAAAGCCTGTGTGATTTTGTATCATACCATATATTGCAGGTATTTAAAATAACAGGGCTTAGTTGGAAGTTACTGTGATAAAGCAAATTATACTGTATGTGCACTCTACTCATGCTTTCAGGCAATACGTCGCTGCCACGGAAAATAACAGAGATAAAGAGCTCCAGCTAAGTGTGGATGCGGAAACCTTTTGTAGTGCAATTTATGTTAGAAGAACAGATTATATAGCTGCCAAGCCTTCATTATTGTTAGCCCCATATACAAAATAGGCATTTTGAAGACGATAAGATTAACGTGGGAAGATGATTTTGAACAAGATTAGCAGTTTTTGTGCTTCGTCAAAGTGCGCTGTTTTACCAATAACAAGTTTCTCATCAATGCAAATGACCGCCATTCATCTCAGTCACACTTAATTATTTTGTACATCAACCGTCTGCGTTTAATGTGGTTTCACACCAGTGGGCGGCTGACATTTTTCTCAAAATAAGTGGTCCAAAGATTACAAAGGCCTTAATTAACATCTTAATGCCACTCTGTATAACCCCCCGCCACAGCACACACACGCACAAAAGCACACGCTCTGATGTAAACAGTGTAAGATGCACAGATAAGAAAAAAACATAAGTACGCAAATTGGTATCTTCAATGAGATGGTCATCCTGTGCCTGAGGCACAGTTTTTTAGGTTTGTCAATTTAGACTTGTTGTTTATATGAGCCTGGGAAGTTTTTTTTAGCCTTCATAAATTAATGGCACAGAATTATAATACCTATTTCCCTCTTGCCAAATACCTTCATGTCAGACCTGGTTTCCTGGCACCTCTCAGGTGGAGCAGTAGGCTGGTTTTTCTAGTTTTCTGGAGCTTGTGCACATGTTTCTCATCAGCTCATCAAGGATGCAGTATTAAAGACCGGCTCAAGCGGAATTGTTGCCTCTTCGTTGGTGGTAATCAGGGTTTGTAGTGGTTTCTCACGGTTCCGTTCTCCATGAAATTCCTAACCTTGCTTTCTGTTCTGTTTCTCTGGTGAGTTGCCTGGTGCGAAGACAGCTGGAAACACGTCTCTGAATTTCCTTGCCCTGTGGAAAGTTTCTGGACCACTCCTTCAAACTCGGTTCACCTGCGCTCTCATGCTGGTTTCCTCCTGCTGAGGGAAAAATGCTTTCCAGTTTCTAATCTGCCTGCCCATTTTCCACCCCATACTCTCCCCTCCAAACTCCAAGCTTTAAGGAGGCAACTTTCCTGTCCAAATATACTGTTCAGTTGTTTCTTGTCCCTGAATCCTGGATTTGGCTCCATATTTATTGGCATTATGACAAAACATAATGGAGGGTTTAATGTAATGACTGAGATCTTGAATTTGGTTGAAGATGTAGGCTTACCAGACACGATTAGGTACTCATTTGTTTTCCTTCAGAACTATCTTAATTCTTCATTGCATAGATTAAACAAGGGGCTGGAAACAGTCCTCAAAGGTGCTTTACTGGTTTGAGATCTGGTGACTGCAGGCCATTAGAGTACTGCTATGTTCAGGAAACTAGCTTGAGATTATCTGAGCCTTGTGACATGGTGTGTTATTTTAAAAAGATGGGTACACGGTCTTGGCATGGTCAGCAACAGTACTCAGGTAGTTTCCACTCAGGGACCCAGAGTGAGCCATGAAAATATATTGCACACCATTAGACAATGACCAGCCTGCACAGTTTCTATAAGGCAGGATGGATCCATGCTTTCATGCTGTTTTTGCCTAATTCTGACCCTACCATCTGAATGTTAAAGGACCAATTAAGACTCATCATATCAGGACATTTTTCTTTTCAATATTCAATATTTTATTTTGTTTTTTTGCACCTGTATGAATTGTAGTCATTGGTGCCCAGTGTGGTCTGCTGTGGCTGTAGCCAATCTGCTTCATGACTTGACGTGCTATGATTTCAGAGATGCTCTTCTGCAAACCTTTATAACAAGAGAGTTGAGTTCCTGTTAGCTTCCTTTCAGCTTGGAGCAGTCAGGCCATTTTCCTCTGACCTCTGTCATCGACAAGGTATTTTTGCCCAGAGATCTGCCGCTCACTGAACATTTTCTCTGTAGAGATGTTGGTGTGGGAAAATCCCAGCAGGTCATCATTTTCTGAAATACTCAGACCAGCCCATCTTGACCTTGTCTAAATGTATAAATGCACTGAGTTGCTGCCATGCCACTGGCATTAACAAGGATGTGAACAGGTAAACCTAAAAAAGGGGAGGTGAGTGTATTCCTCTTAGCCTTCTTTTCACAAATCAAATATTAGCTTAAAAGCCTGATTGTAATGTAAAATTACCCCATTTTTTAATTAAATCAAAGCCAGGTCCAATTAAAATAAATCAGTGATATTGGCTGCCTTCTTCTTTATTCTTGCTATTGTTAGAAAGCATGACATTTGCAAGAAGAAGAAAAAAGCTTTCTGTTTTATAGATGATAACATATCCAACATAGTGCTAGAAATAAGCTCCTGAAAACAATGCAAATAAAAACTATAAAAAAAACAACTATAATAACTGTGGTGTGAGGACAGTTGCCCACGCAGGGTCATAAGGCCTAAAGATCGGCCCCCTATCCCAGCCCCCTGCTCCTCTGTGGCTGCTGCACAGCACTATCACAGGATGGAAATAAGATCCATTTACAGCAGTGCTCTGGAGAGGACCTAAGGGACTTTCCAAGGTAGTGGCAGCAGAACTACCTCCATCCACAGCAGAAAACTGGGAGTCATTCACTGCTCCATTTACTTTAAAGTGGAATATCAAATATAATGTGATGTTCCACTGAAGCAAACAATAGAAAGCCTGTGTTGTACCTCTGTTGCATTTCAGCACAGATCATTTCCTCCCTATATGTTGTAATGGCATCAAGAAGTAATCTAGATACAGTCACCTTGCTGGCGATACAAATGATATTATGTAGTGAGACATGTGGTGTGTGGAGCCTGTTGCAGTGCCAAATTCTGCCATCTGTGGACCAGTAAGTTTAACAGCAGCGTGATGGTGAGCTCAAATAAATAGGAGTTGGAGCCAACAATAAATGTGAAATAGGTGACCCGTGTTCCTCGGTTGTACAAGCACAGGATGAACCTGAAACCAATTAACTTTAGAGGCATGTGAATATAAAAAAAAAAAAAAGAATCAGTCAGCCAAAGTGCCACCAGCCCATACCGCTCGGTCTGTCTAAAGAGTGGTTGCCTCCCTTTAATCAATCACATTTCATACCACATAATCACGATGACATGCCCCCTGTCAGAGGTCAGTCTTTTTGATCTGGTTCTTCCCATCGAGTGGACTGGTGCTGACGCTGTATCAGCACTCTTTAGAAATGCTGAGATGGTCATATTTAGGAGGTTAATTAGTACCCTACTACAGTGTTTATCAGCCTATTTCATCTAATGTACTCATACAGGCTGTCAGATGGACTCAACAACCCTTTCATCAACAGAACCTCATTAGAATTCATGTTAAAGTGGATGTGGATTACTTTCAGCTGTTTGCTTTTAGCGACAATATTGATCGGATTGTAAGCGAACTGTCTTAGCCATTTAACTATAAATACAACTAATACTCCATTAACAAGTGATCATAATATTTAGCAAACTATCTGAATGGTTTATCCATTAGTTTTAGCTCACAGTTTCATTGTTTTAGCTGTACTGTTAGCTAATGCCTTAACTAATAGCCACAGTTTAAGCTAGCTATGGTCATTCCTAAATCATTTATCTGTTCCTTTATGTTTTCTTTATTGTGATCCTTTTTGTTAGCTTATACCCATTCTTCTCAAAGCTGTTTAGTTCCACTCAATTGTTGAGTTAAATGTATTTTTGTGGCAAACACATGATAATGTTTCTATGAATCTCATAACCCATTTGGAAATCACTATAATGCTGCTTTTTACAGGGACTCCTTAGACTGAGAAAGGGCCTTGTCATTTTGCAAAAGTCTTTAAGTTGGTCCCATTGGATACATAGTTTCTTTCTAAACCTTTTACAGAGTACTTTCTATTGCATAATTGTTTGAGTTTTTAAAAAGCTGTATTATTCACAGGACAACAAAGAGTCAGTTCAAAGTCCATTCACTGCAAATATATGAATGTCTTATTTTTTATTGTTCAGTTAGAAACCATCTTATGATCCTGTCATCCTCTTCTGATAAACTTCTAGAAGAATCGATGAATAGCTGTTTAAAAAGTTAGATAAAATTAATTCTAATCCAGATACAGTGATTCAACTACTTACACACTAATTAATGATTAGCAGTTAATACAAAACACTGTAAAATCATTATTAATAATCCCGTTTTGGTTAGTGCTAAGAAAACTCAAAATAATGAGGCAAAATGAGTTTTCAAAACTTGTTTCCAAGAGTTTTGGCAACTCAAATTTGTTGTTAAGCTAATTACTATATTCCTGTGAGGTGAACAGTAAAATTATAGCTTCAGCAGCATATATTTCTACCATCAAAACAAGTTAGAAATGTTTGTTGAATTTAAAAAAAGTTCCAGTTCCAGTTAGTAATGTAAAATTTGCATTTACAACTTTCATTTCCTCTGTTATTTCCCACAGTAAATCAATCCACATATATACCTTGGCACAGATTTCAATGCCAGATGCAATCCTCCCATTTATCCAGGCTTATGACCAGCAAGGGCTGAATACTAGTGCGTGTACTGGAAAAGTTGGATTTGTGTTTCCTGTCACTTCTAAATCAGGGAACTTATGCTTGATTCGCTATCTTGCTAACCTCACAGGAATATTGTAATTAGACAATTAATGATAATAATAAGTAATTAACAAGAAAATTCAACTTGCTAGAAGTAAAGTCAACAATAACAGTCAAGTAGCGCTAGCTGTTAATAACAAGACTACTACTTGCAATGCTGTATTTGAATTGTCAGTCCACAATTAATCCGTCCACATAAATTGTTGCGTTCGAAATTTCTCAACTGCACAAAATATTTGCACAGACTTTCTTAATAGCTGCACACATTGTACTTTTTTGATGATGCTCTGAAATGTCTTTTTTTTGTAGCAAACCCACACTGTTTATTTAAGTCTCTCTGATTACTGAAGGATAATGGGGTGGCAACAAATGTGACTGGAAGCTACAGTGTGTGTGTGTGTGTGTGTGTGTGTGTGTGTGTGTGTGTGTGTGTGTGTGTAAACTCACCAGCTTGCGCTGACACCAACCACAGACGCCACACAGAGCCACCAGCCAAACAGCACACACTGTCACTGCAAGGGAGACCAGGAACACACTGAGGGACACTGAGCCTGTGCACAAACACACACACATACAGGAGGGTGGAAAGAGATTTTTTTTTAAATGTGAGTGATGGTTTTTGGTACACACACAGATATTTTCTTCAACATGTGTAAAATAGAAACATGGAGGACATTGTACATCATGTTGTCAAAGGGTGCAACCCAAAAGAAAGCAGGGATTTCTCTCACCACGTTTAATTGAATAGCCGAGCAGAGCTCCCTTTTTTTCTTTTTTTTTTTACATTCTCATAAAAACCTAAGAAATACAATCTCATCACCAGCCCTTTCATGCCGGAGCGTTTCAATACCTTTCCAATAAGGAGTGGAGCCAGGCATCACTCAGATGCACACACATCACTGTCACTGTGTCACAGCTTGTTAAGTGACAGTCTGAAAGTGGAGGGAGGAGGGGAGAGAGGAGGAGGAGAGGAGAGGCTGACAATACAAGAGAGCTCATGATTTATGGGTATCGGTAGATGCCCAGCGAGAGAGGTGGCTCTGGAAGAGAGTCATAAAAAAACATCATCTATTGCTGCTCACATGTGTCTCAGTGTGTGACTGAGTCAGAATAGATTCACACATCAGCACTCTTGAGTTTTCAATTCCACATTCTCTCACATTTAAAACAACTGGATGGGCTTCACTTTGCAGCACGAGGACAGACGGCCTCACTGAGCTTTTCTTATCTGCGCTGCAGGAAAGATGGCTATGTATTCAAATTCAGGATTTCTTTCTAACTGATTCTAAAACATACAGCGATAAATGGATGTCAGGATACATTTTCACACCCACAAGTGATAAACAATGACAAACAGGCAGGCTTTGGCTTTCAGTTACTGGGTTTGCCTTCCTCCCAGCTGCTGTCTTCTTTCCTTCCTTTGCTTGTCATAACTGCCCTTTCCATTAAGGATACACCAATATACCGGCCAGACGTGGGGCCGGTACTGGCCGTAGGCCTACAGGCAAATGCGATGGCATTAAGTAATGGCAGTGGTGTTGCATTAATTTTTGTGCCGGCCTAACGATTAAAGACAGTGGGATGAAGATGTCATGGTAGCTTTTCATTGATTTAGGCGATTAAAATCTTAGGCATTGTATTAGAGTTTGACGTTTTGGATTAAAGTTATCCTCTGATTTCACTATACTCTGATTTCATTACTATTCTAGCAATTTTCAGCCTTGTTTCTTGCTTGATTAGTTTTATCGTTGCACTGTGATATCTGGTCCCTGTTTGTGTCACGCTCTGAGTTGGAGATTGTTATTCATCCCTCTATCTCGTCACGTCTGGATTATTGTAATTCGTTGTTTACTCATCTTAACAAAACGTCCTCGGAGCATCTGCGGGTTGCCTTCTAGGTACTCGCATGACACAGCGCTGCTAATTCAGCTGCAGAGACTCTCCATCAACTCCAGACTTTTTTTTTTCTTTTAGAGTTTTGCATGGACAAGCACAAGAACTTTACATCCATGCATCGCCAGGAGGTCTCTGAGGTCATGTGATCAGGCTCAAAACTAGACAGAGATTTTGCAACACTGGAAAGCTCTCTCACTGAGACCTTTGGACGTGGCGATGGCTTTTCAAAGGCAATTTAAACTTGCCTTTCTGCATGGTGGTATAGCAGGTAGTTTTTTTGTAGTGTAGTGCTTTATACATTTGCCTAACAAGCAAAAAAAAAATCACAGCTTCAATCCTGGGAGACGACACGCTTTTCTGGAATGCATCGGCCCAGGAGTGAGTTCCGAGGTATCTGGAATGTGGCAATAGTCCCGTCTTCTCTTTGTCTGCTGTTAAAGTGTCTGTTATGCCTTCCTCTGTGAACTTGTGCACCTTTGGCTTCAATAAAAGGTTTTTTATTGTTATTTACATCCCACGTCCTGCATTTGGGTCCATCCTTCAGCACTCCACACATCAACTCCTTTCACAGAAGAGTTAAACGACTTCAAAACAGTCGAATTACTTCTTTATAACAAAGATGTCTTTGTGACCCTGACATAAAAGAGCCAAAATAAAGAGCCAAAAAGTATTTTAAACCTTGGCATCAGCCCATAATTTACCATCACTGCATCCTTACTTTTCATCTCCCTTCTCTGTCACATCTTTTGCCTTATTGTCCACCTTGCCATCTCCTCGGGGAACTGACGTGACTAGAAAGGAGTAATAGTGGCAGGTGATATTTCATAGGGAAAGTCTGAATGGGATCTCCATTTTATTCGCGCTTTCCCTCAACCTGAACCGCTGTTTTCAAGTCACTGAGACACCCGAGGCCACTTCAGAAAAGAGAGAGCAAACTCAACCACACAAGCATTGCCACACACGGAGTCTTTGTGGGACAAAGGATGGTTATTTTGTCTTATAACATTTTATTTTGGGGTGCAAAAGAATCATTTAGTTTGCGCATTAGAAAAAAAAAACCTTGAACCCTGGATGGGGAAATATAGGCAACACAGACTGTGCATCCCTTATAAAAATAAATAAATAAATAACAAGTAATGTCGTCCTTTTATTTTTCCTTTATCAATGTTCCTGCTGACTGTCCTCATTTCAGCTAAGCAAACAACCTAAAATGAGGAATAGTGTTGCCAGGTCCTTCTTTTTACCTGCCAATAGCTGGTTTGTGTTAGCCACCTTAGACTCTCAACAGGAGCCAGTAAATTATATCATTTATTACAGTTTAAATGCTTGTTTACCGGTGTGTCTGTCGATCCACTTTTAAATATGTCCCTGCACCATTGTGACCAGCTAATGATTTGTGTACTCTGTGGAGCTTTCCTAGAAACAAGATTTGGCTTACATTCAGTGCTTTCTAAACAAAATGTCGGCATCCTTGACTTTTAACACAATGAACCTATTTCACACAGCGCCACATTTAATTTCATTATGTAGCAATAATAATGTTTTTTGCATTTCTTGTCAAGTTCTTACCACTCTTAGATCAGCTGTAAACTGAGAAAACAATAAACGCACAAAAAGCCTCGACCACGCAACTCCTTCAGCAGCTCTGTGTCGTGAGCTGCTTGCAGATGTTTCTGTGGATTTTCAGACTATAGCGACAGAAAGAATACGTGTCTTAACCGGCGCCAGCGGGAACTGAACTTTGCTCTGTGTGGCTGATGGAAACCTGCTTTTACACCTGTATCGCCTGCAAGATAAGAATCCTAAACATCTCAAACATTAGACACTACCTGAGTTTATCTCCTGATTACAGAGACTGACCCAGACTGGAAAAAAAGGCACAATCCAGCTCGACTGAACATGCACTGATTGTACAGATACAGTAGATATAATCAGCATAATAGTCTTTATCCATCCATCTGTCTTTATCAACAGACGGGCTACTAATGGTAAAGAAGAGCAAACATGCCCCTCTGAGCATGAGAGGGTCAGTGAAACGCACCCATATCCTGAATGATGATTATCTCTATTCATAGCGGTTTGAAAATAGATGCCATGTACTCTGCTACTGTATATTCACAGAGAAGTCAATAAAGCAGAGTCCATTAGATGCTATGACATCAGCGAAGGGAGTGATAGATCTTAAATAAGGAGAGCTGAACTAGTGTCCAGCTACGGCTTGTGGTAGCTGCAGAGCTAAGTGGCTCTCTGATGGCTGTTTTGAACTGTGGAAGAGGTTGGAGACTCAGGTGGATCTGTGAAAGCCAGCAGCTGATGTAGGGTCCTGTATTCTCTCTGAAGGTCGGAGGGTGTGGGGGGGTGTGCTTTATGAGCTGTGTCAGTCATGAGAGCTAAGGGAGTAAAAAGCTTCCAACTAAAACGCAGTCCAAAGAGGCCATGCTACTGCTCTCAGTAATGGACAGCTGACTTCTGCTTTCCACTTCATGGGATATGTGCTCCTTTTTTGGGAAACACTATAGACAGCTATAGCATGCAGGCTGAGGGATGACGAGAAGGAAATGCACTGCTTCTGCAGTATTATGAAGATATGCAAATCTTCAGCGCCACGGCTGTGGAGGAAAAAGAAGCATCATTAGAGTAAGAGAAGCCCGAACAACACGCAGCTATCACAGCACTCAGGAAATTCAATTTATCTTTCCCCGTGAACACTACAAAACTTTTAGCCTGAAATCCTCGAGCAGGTGATACATTAGCGAGGTGGAAGATAAAACTTGTATGCCGGAGCTGAAATAAGGTTTCCACTTGAAGTTAAACGAGGGCAGCAAACATAAAATGCAATCTTTACCATATGTAACCAAGTAACGAAAGAAAGGACCCTTTTTAAATGAAGGCTGGTGGAAAATGGCACCACTCAGTAAAAACTGACAAGTGAGCTAAACGAGCCATTGAACCCTTTGATCAGAAGCTTTTAGAAGTCAGAGCACTCTTGAACTTGAAAGTCGCTTGTTTGCTTGAGATTTCAGTGGCGATCGCTTTTTATATGTACATAAAAGAGAAAATAAATGGCACTACATACTGGTGTGAGTGGTGACGGTGATGTTGTAAATGAGCCTGCAATAAAAAACCCTTTCAGGACAACAAAGCGCTTCGTGTAGGAGGTTAAATGTGGACGGCTAACGAGAACTTGCAGGAAATATCAAAGCGCAGACTCTTTTGCATAGAGTGTATGGCTAGCAGCATTGAGGGATAAAATGCACGTAGGAGATCTGGTGCACATGAAGTGAGGTAAGCCAGGCAGAAAGGGACCAATCCTCGGGGGGGGGAGAGAAGAAATTGCTCATTGGACAGGCGGAACTGGAGCAGCATCCAGTCAGCAAAGCTGCCATACCTCATCTTTATGTACTGACTGAGGTGGAGAGGCCAGTGCCTTAGAAGCTCTAGGTGAAAAGCTCATAGCCTAATTGCCACTTGAGCCTGGGCTCTGCCCTCTTTATATCCACTGAGCTGCGGGGTAATCCTTAGATGTCACTCAGATGTCTTCACAGTCTGTCCCCTCTGAGGCAGAATCTGTGCGTAACAGCAGAAATGGTATTTACCTCCAGGTATATTGTAATACTGAGCATTTCAATTTGCTTCTATCTACCTTCTGGCTCAATTCGGAGCTCAGATAATTTCCAATGTTTGCAGCTGGCGTCTCAAGACAAAAGGCTAGATGTCAGTAAACAGCGCATGCATACGAAGGCACACAAAATAAATATTTCGCCTTTTGCTCAGTTGCACAAAATAATTTGAGTGGGAAGAGTCTAAAAAACATTCAGCAGACGAGATGTGGATATAATGAAAAATGATTGCAGTTCCAGGTAAATAATGCAGTTGATGAGGTGACATTTAACACAGTGAGCACAGAGCTGGATGCTGGAAATGCTGCAGAGTGCTCAAAGAATGACCTGCTGTTTTGGCATGTTTCATCACATTATTGTAAAGCCAGGCAGTCTGGCGAGGCTCAATAGGTATTTGCTCGCGAAAGAACGCCACTTCAAATAGGACGGACGGAAGATTATTGACAGTTCTATCCTTCTTGCAGACAACAATGTGAGCCGGTTGGTGGGTGCATATTGGTATTTGATTCAAAAAACAAAGCAGCTCTTCTGGAAATGTCAAATATCTCCTAATCGTTCCTTTTTTGGAAAAATCCTTTCTGAATTAATTTTCTGCCCCAAAGTCGTGTCATTTTATATCAACAGCACTTGGTTTAAAAGAAGTGTTTTCAGGGTTTTGGTACCTGGACCCTGGACTCTTGCTTCTCAGGTGTCAATGCTTTCCATCCCTTTATGTTAGCATGCGGTGATGATAACTGTGCAAAACCATACCAGACAGCATAATGTAAATCCCAATTCACAGTGAAACCTGGAGCCCCATGTGCTGCAATCACTGGGATGTGTAAAGTAACCAGTGAAGTTGTGACAGGTGGCGAGCACCTGTGGTTAGAGTGTCTCTTGCATCCGCTGTAAGCTACAGGGACTTGTGCCGGTTTTCTGTCCATATATGCTCTCAGTGGCTCAGCTGCAACACTGTTGTGCCATGACAGAGCCTGTTTCACAGCAAGAGGACAGCCGCCTACGTCTGTCTTAGATGAAGGGTAAGCACAGTGACAATCTGAGCTGGAGTTTGACCAACAAAGCATCACGTGGCACATGCCTGGTGTCACCTATAATGCCACCATCACCCTATTAGCACCTCTGACAGTGAACGGATGAATCAACCATAAAATCCAACAAAATCTGGGCAGTAGGGGTGTAAAATGAGCTGCAGCTATGATAGAATGTTTAAATATTTATAAGGGAATGAAATAAAGTTCTCAGTCTGCCATATAGCTGTTATATAAAATATCATTTAAAGTTAGACTGTGGAGTTTACTTGTCAACAAACTTATATTTACATCAACTGTTACCAATACACATAATACGTGTATCCCTGAGGCAAAGATCTGGACATCTCATATCATGGATAATCTTAATTTTAGTATATGATCTGCTTTTATGAGAAATCATGTTCTTAGCATCTGGGTTTTTCCAAGGGTAGCTGGATAGGCAGAGACCACCCTCATTAACTTCTGATGCACACCCGGTCATTTTGTTCTATAAGCAGGCCTGAAATGTGGCAGAAGCCACTCCTTATATAAAAGAACTTCAAAGCTTGCTCCTAGACTTGCAAAGGGTAAAGAGTTAATATTTTTGAAACCAGCCTCAAATGCCCATTAAAAGAACTGCAGCTTTTGGCCCTTGGCAATGGCAGTTTTATTTATATAGCACATTTCATTGCATGGCCCTTTTTTCATTTTTCAGCCTCGTGGTTGCCGACCGGTGCATCGCTGCATTTTTTTGACACATTACCAACATCTATAGATTAATCCAACAGTGTGACACCTGCGTAGTAATGTGTATTATGTCAAAAGAGCACTCACATGTGTGTCCCCATGAGGATGCCCAAGACAAATAGCTCTAAAGCTCCACTAGAATCCCCAAATCTTATGAGGTAGTGTTAAATACAACAGAAGGAATCTGTATGTATGTATTTATCCTTTGGCAAAATAATACAATAACTCAATAATACAAATGGTTTTCTTATCTACTGTATGCTACTAGTAAATACTCACAAGTGTCGGTGATAAATAAGCAGCAGCCTGCTCATGGACAGATGCTCACAGAATAGACTGACAGCTTAACTTCTGTGTGGTAAATATGCCTGTAATAAACTGTCAGAATAACAGCTGAATCTTTCTGTATATATAATTCGTTACACTTTTGGCTGCACATTGTTCTTTGGATTATCATTTTGTTAAAGCCCACACTACCCTGTAGGAAACAGTGTGCTATCAATAAATTATATATTTGTATTTTAACTCCACACACTGATTTATAACATTTCTTCTTTCTCCTTGTTGTTGTGATCTCACCGAGGGGTTAATGAATATTATCTACTTCTAATTTTGATTGGACGAGTGATAAAGTTGACATTCAGCTTACATCCATTTCTTCTGTCTTTGATAAGGACTTTATCCTGTCTGCACGGTCTGATCTATCACGTAATCTATCAGTGTGTCTGCTATAATTTCTCCCCCAGCTCAGCCTCAGAAAGACTGAATTAACTGGTCAGATTGAAATGAATGGTTTTCATATGTAAGTCTCAAAGACGCTCTCTTTGAGAAGGCAGACTTGTGTTTGTAAGTGTGCGTCTGCCTCGCATCAAACGCACATTAATAATGGATTACAGTTGTTTGTTGAAGGATGCCTGAAAAAACAAAAACACTACTTAAAAGGAGGTTAACTCATCTGCCTGCTTGGACTGCAATTTATCATTTAATCATTTCTTTAATTATTTCATTTTCTCATTAATTTACCTCTTTACCTGATGCTCCTCAGGTCAGATTAACCATCACGCCTTCCTCAGACTTGACCACTCTCCTCTCTTTTAAATACTCTTCGCACTTTTCCCCTCCTGGGTGTCATTTTGGGATAAATGACAGTTACGTACGGACAGACGCCTGGTCAAACCAAATGAGCTTCTCTTGGCTCCTAAGCTTGAGGATGTTATGGCTCCTTCACACCGTTACAAGCAACCTATTATTCACCAGTCCCACTGGTGCCCTTGAACGTATTGATTTAAGTCCTCGTGGTGGCTGTTGATACTCTGGAGGTGGACTAGTGTCCATCCCTGTAATGAGTGTCTGAGCTTTAAACTAAGTCAACCATGACTACCATTATTCTAGGTTGAAGGGCATTAAATTGCCTCTATATACCCTATGCTATTTGTTCTAAGAAGGGTCAGGGCTCACAATAAACAGTTTATTGAATTGTTTGATACACTTTTCCCCTGGTGTCTCCATTTTTTCCCACATTTTCCTTATTACTCAGGCTGCGAACTTGTTAAAGGAGACCTATTATGTCCATTTCCAGCTGTAGAAGAATCTCATTGTTGGAGTTTTACACGATTGCCAGGTTTTATTTATCCTATATGAGCCCTCCTGCTCAGCCTATCCTGTTCTTTTAGCTCCTCTCAGTTTAAGGCCACCCTCCCTTTAAGTAAACTATCCTTTTCTTTTTTTGGCCCGCCAAAACAAAAGGTTTGAACGGCATGTGGCTGGTTCTCATAGTTAGAGCTGTATGTCTAAGATTACCACATTAGTCTATGTTATTATGTATGACATAAGTTCATTTATCATAAACAAATTATATCTGGGAATCCACTGACTATTGTCTCCCTGGCCTGGGGAGCCGATAGCTATCAGCTAGGTTTTAGCTGATAGGAGAAGCACCCAGTTTGGTTTTCTCCTGCCATAGTCCATCTGCTTCAAGGTTCAATGTGTTGTGTATACACTGGTTGTTAGTTGGCTTACTGTTGCCTTCCTACCAGCTTGAAGCAGTTTGGCCTTTCTGAACTGCTGCTCACTCGATAGTTTCTCTTCTTAGGACCATTCTCTGTAAAACCTAGAAATGGTTGTGGGGGAAAAATCCCAGAAGATCAGAAGTTTCTGAAATAATCAGACCAGTCCATTTGCCATCAAAAACCATGCCACACTCAAAGTCACTTGAATCACCTTTCTTGCCCATTCTGATGCTCAGTTTGATCTTCAGCAGGTTATCTTGATGTTTACATGTCTAAAATGACATTAATTTACATTAATAAGCCATTGAACAGGTATACTTAATAGAGTAGCTGGTGACTATCTGGTTATAGAGGTTCAAGGCAAAGATTCAAAATCCTTATTAGTCAATGATCCACAGAGGTCACTAAAATAGAAAATTCTTCTTGTCCTTGTGTTTACTTTCTCATATGCACCACTGAGAAGCTTTTCATTTAAATGAATCTTGTAATCTCGTGTCCAGTTCCCCTTAATGTATTCACCCTGTGATCCCACTGAATATTTAGCTCTTGCAGTTGGTTAATGTTATGTTTACATCACAGCAGTAAACACTGGTTAATCCATTCCTTATATTTTTATCAGGGCCTTCTTTGGCTGTGGTGAGGCTTAAAAGAGCCACCATCCTTCAAAGTCTTCCAATGCTGTGTGCATTACTACAGATATGTTTACATAACGTGGAGAAATGCAAAGCGTGACGGAGCTGCTGTGCCTGGTTACTGCATGGTTGTACACAGTCGCTGCCACCGGTACAGCCCTTTTAATTTTTTCCCTCACATTTTCTTTTATTTTTTTCCAATAGTCATCGTCATCAAAGCTCAAAATGGTTATAGTCTTTAGCGCCAAACATTTTTCCTGGCTCCTCTGACTTCCTACGCCTACTCGACGTTCACTTTTTACCACCTTCTTATCTGTGTGCCTCTCCTGTAACTTCTAATTTATAGCTGCATCGCTTTTCACCATCTGTGTTGAAAGTTGTTTTTTAGCCGAAGCCCTCCTAAAAATGCGCACATGTGCTCAAAGCTGCACGCACCAACACGCACACATATTCTTCCACTTGACACAGCTTAAGCACAATGACATGAGTGGGAACGCATGCACTTTAGGGATGTGAAGAAACCAAGAAAAGTGGAGAGAGAACAGTGCAGGAAAAAGCAGAGTGGGAGTGAGGGAAGAGAGATTCAACTGTAATGCTATTGAGAAGCAATTTGTGAAGCTTGTGCATATGCATGCAGGCCTACAGTCCCCATCTGCCCACATCATCAGCTCACTGCTGGTGACATCAACCAAGACAAAGAGGTTTCGGATGCTCCAGATGTATTATGTGGGTGGTATTATAAAATCGAATCCAAGTCAAAGTCAATTGTATTTGCCTAAGGATACCAAGTTGCATGCATTCGTGGCATGTGTTTGTATGCGTGCACGCGTGCGTGTGTGTATGCGCTATTTTTTAATCGATGTCTAACTTCCTGCACTACACTTACATGAAAAAATATTAGCCTAAATATTCTCTGTCTTTCAAAAGTGGGAAAACAATTATTGAGGGTGTAATTAAAGTATTGGCAGGACAAGTGCAACTTTAATTGAATGACAGCTAAATGACAGCTAAATGACAGTGAAGCGGCCTAGACTCCGCGTATCCGTTATGGTTTATATAAAATCTCATCAAACTACACAATGAGCTCGGCTTAAGGCATTCACACGACTATTCTCGTCCCAGACGGTCACACATCTACAGAGCAAAGTTCATATGAAAATGCCAGACAGACTCCATTTGTCATAAATGAATTAATTTTGATTCATGGCTACCTGGAGGGCGCTACCTTTGCCTTCTTCATTCAATTAAAGGCTGCTTGTAAAACGCACTTTATTACCTGTCTGGACAGACTTGGCAGTAAAATCCCAGAACCTTCCTTAGCTTCTAGCTAGAGGTTAAAGTATTGACTCGGCCACAACCCAGCCAAAGTCATCTCCCTTTAGACTCCATAAAAAAGCCACTAAAACGCGAACCTTAAGTGACCCGATGCCAGCCTTGCGTGTGTGTCTTTCTGTACGTCCACCTTAAATGTAGGTCTTTCTGCAAGTGGCGTTCCCTTTCCACTGAGTCAAAACCTCACGCTGATAACCTCAGCTGGTGCAATGAGTGATCACCCTGCCTCTCCTGTGACCGCAATGTTCTCGGCGGCTGGTGTCAGGAGCGCTGACAACAGGAGGATGTGCAAGTGTGCGACAGCTAAGTGAGACGGAGTGAAAGGTTCGTTTAGAGGAAAAATAAATGGGTCCGGTGTCTTTGTATGTGCAACAGGCAGCCAAGCTGTAATTTACACTGTCATAGGAGCACAAAGGGAGAACAGGCCAACACCACTATAGGGTGCATTATATTTGTTCAGTGACTTCTGCTCTCATCTGATGGAACGGAGAATTCCCAGGTGACCTTTCTCGTCAGAGGCCTGTGCATTAATGGTTAAGCTCCACTACGGCCCGACTGATCCTGTTCTCTACACTGTTGCGAAATGTGCGGAGGCCTGAGGGACAGCACTGCATTGGCTTTGTGTCAGGAGAAGATTTAAATACCCCTCTGCATTTAGATTCCAGCTGGAGTGACACCACAGAAAATAACCCTCATTAGCATCAGGCAATGTCAAAGGAAGGACAAATTAAAGTAATGAAATGTATCCTCTCTTAACGGCGACTCTTTAATGTATCTTCTTCCTCTGACTCAAAGCGGCTTTCTTCCAAAAAAAAAAGAAAAAAGAACACATTTGATAATTAATTATTTAAATGAGTGAAGTTTCACTTTTTTGGAGACATTATAAACATAATTTCATTTTCATAAGCACGGGGTCATCGAGGAAGGGCCTTCAGCGCTGCTGTCTGTTGCTTGACTGCTCATTGATGTGTTTGCTTGTAAAACTGTCAACAATTTACAGCTGGGTAGTACCCAGCAGACTGAGACTTATTGACGATGCCACGCAGCTGCTCGATGCGGCAGGCTACAGTCGAGCTCATGGGAAATATAGTTTTCCACAGCTTACCGGTCCTTGTGGCCTTCGCTTCTGCGGGGAGTGCTCTGTGATTTTTCCTTCCACATTAAGTCAATTATACAACACCTGAGGACACTTCAAGCCCAGCTCCACGTTGTAACAGCTTGTCTTAATTCTTCCTCACTAGCATATTAATACAAGCTGCTGTGACAATGCTTTACACTCACAAGGAGGGCCTGCTCCTGCAGTCAATACCACCTCTGTGTTACAGCTTGGGAGTGGCCATATTACTCGCAGTACTGTGCGTGTCACTATTTGTCCATCCATCCATCCATCCATTCGCTTCCGCTTATCCTTTTCAGGGTCGCGGGGGGCACTGGAGCCTATCCCAGCTGTCATAGGGCGAAAGGCGGGGTACACCCTGGACAGGTCGCCAGTCTGTCGCAGGGCTAACACACAGGGACAGACAACCATTCACACTCACATTCACTCGCACATTCACACCTAGTGGCAATTTGGATTATCCAATTAACCTATCCCCACAAGCTGCATGTCTTTGGACGGTGGGAGGAGGTCGGAGTACCCGGAGAGAACCCACGCAAACACGGGGAGAACATGCAAACTCCACACAGAAAGACCCCGGCCTGATGGTGAAATTGAACTCAGGACCTTCTTGCTGTGAGGCAACAGTGCTAACCACTGTGCCACTGTGCTGCCGTCACTATTTGTCATGTCAGCCAATACTGCAAAGTTTTCCATCTGGCTGGCAGGGGCAGCGGTGAACTAATGGCAGGCTTGGCTGTCATTAAGCAGAGCGATACACACCCAGAGCTCTCATATCTACTTGACATTATCACCCTAACATCATGACAAGGATGCCATTTGGCTAACTATTGCTGGCATAACTGAGGAAGAAAATAATAGAGGGAGTGTGAGTTCAGGCTGGAGAGGAATTAAGAGAGAGAGAAAGAGAAGAGATTTAAGTTATTACTGGAAATCACAGTAGACGTCTCTTCTGGCAGGGTAATAATGAGCAACACGGTATTTCCACCCGAAATATATAATTAAATGTGGAAAGCGGCAGTGCGCTGCTTTCCATCACTGTCTCAATTTACTTGAAACCCTCTTGAGAGCGCACAATGCTGAGCTGACCACATGTAAACTGAGTTGTCACAAACAATCTAACCGGCACTGCGGCGGTTATTTATTGTAATTGGAATGAAAAGCTAAAGCTCTGAACTAACCTGATCTAAGGATGATTAATTAAGTCGCTTCAAGGAGCTACAGTTCTCGTCATGCATAATGGGTCAGATGAAAAAAGAAAAGTTTAAAAAGAAACAAAAAAACAAGCGATGCTATCAAGGCAGACTCTCAGCCTCCATGAGGTCTGTTAGATCACTAAAAGGACAAACGGGACAGTTGTGTGATCTGTATGCAACGTGACCTTTAAGCCAATCGGGGGGGGGCAGATTCCCGAAAGCCCCCAAAACAGATTTTTCTGTATCATTACTGTTTCTAAAAAAAGATCTCACTCCGCTGTGCTCCTTGGAATAGGAGCGGGTTCAGTCAGAGGACAGGTTTAACAGTGCTTGTGTCATGGTTTTAAATAAGGTAGTTTTTGCTCAGTTGAAATACACGCTGGATGGGCACACTGGATGAATTACAATGAAATTTAGAGCAAATATTCATGGTCCCCCCCGAGGAGGAGTGTAGGGACGCGCCAGCACTACTTTTTGTCTGATAAAATGAAAGTACACTAAAAAAAATATTCATGCCCAAACTGAATTTTAAGTAATTTAATTATATGTAAACTTTCCATATAATTTTGTTGCATGAAATCAATGCAAATTTAATAGAATCTGGTCAAATGAAATTAGTTGGTATGCTGGTATGCATTCAGTTCAGCGTATTTTCCTAATTTTTTTCCCCATGTACTTATAAATCAGTACTGAACACGTCACCAGTTTTCTAAGCAGATATTTTTCTATCGACGTGAAATTCTCACTAGATGTCGGAAACAACCCATCAAATCCATACATGCAAAGAAATCAAACCATAGATTATTACACATAGAATGTTTAATAATGAGAAATGGCACAGGGAAAAAGTATTGAACACACTTGCTGAAGTTTATTTGACACTTTGTAGAAAAGCTTTTGTTGGAGATGACAGCTTCAAGACGCCTCCTGTAAGGAGAAACTTGTCGGATGCATTGCTCTGAGCTTCAGTTACTTCCATAGATTTTTTACTGGATTCAGGTCAGATGATTGGCTGGGTCATTCTTGCAGTTTTATTTGCTTTCTATGAAACCAACTGAGAGTTTCTCTGGCTGCGTTTGAGATCATCGTCTTGCTGAAACATCCACCTTCATCTCATCTTCATCATCCTGGAAGACAGCAGCAGGTTTTTATCAAGAATGTCCATCCATCTTCATCCGCTTTGTCCGGGGCCGGGTCGCGGGGGCAGCAGCCTAAGCAAAGAGGCCCAGACCTCCCTCTCCCCAGCCACCTCCTCCAGCTTATCCGGGGGAATACCAAGGCGTTCCCAGGCCAGCCGAGAGATATAATCTCTCCAGCGTGTCCTGGGTCTTCCCCGGGGCCTCCTCCCGGTGGGACATGCCTGGAACACCTCACCCAGGAGGCGCCCAGGGGGCATCCTTGTCAGATGCCCGAACCACCTCAGCTGGCTCCTTTCGATGTGGAGCAGCAGCTCCCGGATGGCCGAACTTCTCACCCTATCTCTAAGGGAGAGGCCAGCCACCCTTCGGAGGAAGCTCATTTCCGCCGCTTGTATCCGCGATCTCGTTCTTTCGGTCACTACCCACAGCTCGTGGCCATAGGTGAGGGTAGGGACGTAGATCGACCGGTAAATTGAGAGCTTCGCTTTTACACTCAGCTCCCTCTTCACCACGACGGACCGGTGCAGCGTCCGCATTACTGCAGCTGCAGCCCCAATCCGTCTGTCGATCTCCGGCTCCCTTCTCCCATCACTCGCGAACAAGACCCCGAGATACTTGAACTCCTCCACTTGGGGCAGGAACTCATCAAGAATGTCTCGCTACATTTTCTTGTTCATCCTTCCTTCAATTATATGAAGCGTGCTCGCTTGATATTATTGAACTTGATTCAAAATGTTTTTCCTTCAGCGATGGAGTCTTTGGTGGTGAGCGTGCAGACAGGTCATGGCAATTGAGTGGGACTGAACCAGCTGATATTACTTTGCACTAAGTGGCAGGATTGCTTTCTAATCACTGATAGATTTCAGCTGGTGTCATGACTTTCGGTGCCTTTTTGCCTTTCTTCATGTGTTCAATACTTTTTCCCTGTGTCATTTTTCATTATTCTCTTATTATTGAGCAAACACACAAACTCCCTGAGCGGTCCCTTGGACCACTGTGAGCAACAGCAGACGTGTGCACTGTGGTCACGCCAGCATCGAATCCATCCAAGTTACACGGTTTATTAAAATAATGAAATTACAGCATTTATGTACTTTTAATTAACTGCTTTAGCCCACTTACAATGAAAATTTAAAAAAAAAAAATCTTGTTCATGACCTGTGTAGCATGTTAACACTATTGGAAGTAAAAAAAAAAAATAACGTGAACTCCAATTTTGAAAACACAATTTTATTTTTTTTATTTTTTTTATAAAGCTCTGACTTCTATTATGAGTATGAGTCTGTGGTCTGGGAGACTGTCCTGTCTGCAAAATACAGTATATAATGACCAATGTTGGGCAATTAATTATATAGTTACTTCTTCAAAAAAGTAACTGAGTTTTGCAAACAACAAAGTTTCTTGCAGCTGTTTACCCAAAATGCAGCCAAGGCGTTTTTTAAATAAACATTTCAAACTATTTACAGAACAATCAGCTGTTCTGCATCAAATCTGATGCCACACAAATCATTTGTGCCACTCCAACAAATAATTTCTGTCCACTATGAGATAAAGGAGAACAACAGCCTGATAGCTGCAGGCCTGACAACAGGAGATGTATCACTCCTGTAACACCTGTAACATTCAGCAGTCGCCTCATTGTTCTGACACACACACAACAACACTATCGAGTACACTACACACTAACTACACAAGATTTGCGCTAAACGCCACAAATCTCTCACATCTCAAACCACCGCCGTCACTCCTAAAACGTCCCTCTTCCTAAACAACTAAATGCCATGTTGCCATATCATTTTTTGATTGGTGGACATGGTACATTTTTCCACCAATAGGAAGGAGTGGGGTTTTTTTGGTTTTGTCTTTGCTCACAGGTGGAAAGGGCTTTCGAGCGTTTTTCTTATAAAACGCCGTTTTTACTGTTTCTTCCTGTTGTAAATATAAACAACGATATAGATAATATTCAGGAAGAAAACCAAACATTGCATATATTTTTATCATAACTCTGGTTTTACGTGGCCTATCAACACAATTTAAAAACTGGTATAAAGTCCACACTTTTTCAGTCAATTGTTCCGTCTGTCCTGCTCACATCTCCAATGGTTGTACACGTTGTCATTAACATGGCTTCACTCCACATCAGCCACACCGCTTTGCTAGCTAAAACACCGGTGTCGGCGCATAAGGACGCTGTCATAGCCTGTGGACGACGTTGATTAGCTGCGTATATACGAATGTGAATCGCATTATTGGCTGGACTATGGGATAAGGTGGCATTGTTGTAATCCCATACGGGAGCAGCCAGTACTTACTGACTAACACGGCAAAACAGAATTGTTAAAGTTTTAATTTTAATTTCAATTCAGGTTAGTTTAGTTTATTACTGGTTAGTTTGTCCAGTTGAGGTAATTTTAGATTATTGCATCTTTAAATATTTAATCTTTAGATCTTTAAATTAATATTATCATTATGATATTCATAAACAAATTTAAATTGCCCCATTAAAATTTTCACAATACCTCTCTTATTCGTTAGATTTGTACATTTTATATTAACCTTTTTATACTATATTTGGATTCTACATTCTGTTTTCTTTAAATGTGTTACTTTCTTGTCGATTTTTACCTTACTGAGGTATTTTGTTTTGTTACATTGTCTGCATGTAACATCTTCATGCTGTGGGAAGCAGCTACAGCAATCCATCATTATCATCAAAAGAGAGAAAACAGAAGGTGGGTATTTCCATCTGCTGGTGGCATTTTAAATTAGAGCTGAGTGTAACTGAGCCTTTGCAACATTTGCCTCATTTTTTGTTTTACCGGTCACATGTTTGCTTTTGGATATTTAAATAATGTTTAATAAGAATTTCAAAATGACAAGAGAAGCTCAACACACATCTGCAGTCCTCTCTGACCACTCCTCACACAATAAAATTCAAAGTAAATGTTTAGCATGTATGTTTAAAAAGATACTCTGCTTAATGTGTTTTTGTTTCCGATATCACGGCTGGTGGGGCAGAGAGTTGCTGAGTCGAGAGTCTGGCTAGAAAGGTGGAATTTCAATATGCCGGTCATCTTTTTTTGGCATCATAGCTGCCTCTGTGATCACCCATGAGTTTGTAGCTGTCACCGTGAAATCACTACATGAAAAATACATAAAAATATTTGACTCCTCCAGCACAACAAGGCCCTACAACTCGTTTAGCCTTTTAGTCATTACAGAGATTTTACTCTGTGATAGTGCAGGTAGCAGTGAGATGAAATTTGGGCACATTAACATTGGCTGGAATAGAAAAGTTCATGATGTCAGAGTTTTAGTTAACTCCTAAACACAACGCTGATGCTTCATAGCCCATAACCCACCACAGAAACATAACATCTGCAGATTTAGATCATATTTGCAGATTTTGTGAAATCCACCATGAGGATGTCATGCTAGATGACAATCTTCATCAAGAGGAAAATGAAGACAATATAGAAAATCTTTACAGATATAGGCAGTGCAGACACAAGTGTGTTTAACACCTGAAGTACCCACAGCCAAGGTCAAAAGTAAGAAGGAAATTTAATAACTCAGTTGGGTAAATTAAACTGATATTTCTGCTGTGCTTTTATTTTTCATCAGTGAGTTATGTTGGTGGTCATCAAGGTTTTTATGGCAGCATGTAAACTTATCCAAATGAACCACACAAACAGAGCAACCGCACAAGAGCTTGTTTTAATTTACCTAAACCTGCAAAGTGTGCAAATGCACTTTGAAGAAACCAGCAGTGGGACTAAAAGGCCTGCCTGAAGTCAAAGCGTGAAGGTATGATGGAAAAAGTAGAATAAATATTGAATCAAGCACTTGAAAGCTTTGTGGGTATTTTGAAAATCAGTGACTATTCATAAGTTAATGAAAGGGCACTAGTTATCTAATGGAAGTGTTTAAAGTGGCGAGCACAATACCTTCTCAAAACACTAAACGATGCACGGAAGAAATGTGAGGCTCAGCAAAGAGTATGATGTGTGTGTGGGGGTATGTGTCCATGCTTATTTGTGCGATTGCCAGAACGTGGCTGAGCTGTGCCTGTGGATGCAGGGTGATTCACCAGGCTGTTCTGGAGGACTCCTGTGTGGGCTCACCATCATTGAAATAGGATCTAAGACGAGGAAGAATAACGAAGGCAAACAAGGGAACACAACATACAAAGCAAAGATCTGGGCTTCCCTTAAGGACCACTGTATCCCCCCCCCACCCCCACCCCATTCTGCAACAACTTACAGCAAGTGCCCCTTCCACAGTGCTTCTCACGGTGATGTGTGGTTGAACGATGGAGTGGTCATAAAGCAGATTATGTAACAATATGTAAAGGTTTGGGAAGGGGGGAGGAGTTCCAAGGTGTCACTCCTCCGTGCATCTGGGCTGGAGAGATTGTGCAAACCTCTGCTCAAAAAGCAGCACCCAAAATAGGATTAGACCAGAGCAAGTAATAAAAAAAAAATCTGAAACGTAGACAACTGCCAGCATGCCCTACCTCCAGGCTGTGCTAGTTGGGGCCTGGCAGGCTGGAAGCTGGGGAAGGGGAGGGGGGAGAGGAGACTGTGCGTATGGCTGTGGCTGTGCTGCCCTGATGGCTGGAGGAAGACAGTGAGGGAGCATAGGCATGCAGGCCTACAGATGCTCAGGGCTTTTTATTAGCCTGCTTCCCACTGCAAAGCCAAAAAGGGCCAGGCAGGGCTTACTTATTCCTCCTATTCCTAATGTCATCCCTAAAACATTCTTGAATCTCTCAGTACTTCATTACCCGTGTGCTGATTGCCAAATGGGTTACAGTTTACAATAGTTATCGTCATTCTTCCTCCTGTTCTTCTTCCCTGCCCACGTCAGGTTTGCCAGCTGATAAAGATTCAAAATTCTTCTCGGCCTTATAGCTGTGGCTGGTGGCCCGTGATTCTTGCAGAGAACAGCCATTCATGGAAACAAACACGCATCCAGAATGTGCCTAGAATAAACTGCAAATTACACTTGGCCTGACCACATTGCTTCCTGGCACACATTTAATGTATGTTTATAATGTTGAAAGGATAAAAAAAACACATTTGTTTTCCTCAGCCACAGATCTACTGTAGAGACAGGAAATGCTGTTTGGTTCCCTCGTGAATGGTCTTCAAAACACAGCCCGCCCTGCTTGCCACAAACAAACAACTTGTGGTACTGTATGCATGTCGTACAATGTTGTGGATGACCCCACAGCCTTCACATGCAGTCAGAGAGGCGCTTGCTTTCACAGTACATTGAATATGCAGTCACATGCATCACTGACCACTGCTGAAGGTTGTTTGAGCTATTTGATCGCAGGAGATCCTGAAAGCTGTTTAGGTGCAGGAACACCTGTATTAGGAGGCTTCATTTTGGATCAAAATGTAAACAGAGCTTTAGAATAGAATTAGAATAGAATAGAATTCAACTTTATTGTCATTGCACATGCACAGGTACAGGGCAACGAAATGCAGTTTGCATCCATCCAGAAGTGCTTTAGTGATATAGATATATTACAATATATATTAGCAATAATATAGATATGTAAGTATATTACAGAAATGGGTCTATTATGGTATGTTATAATGTACACGGTATGAAGTATGTTGTGAATATTCTATAACTATAAGTATGTACAGGCTGTAGTGAGTACAAGCTATGTACAGGCTATGAACAGGATATAAATATGAAAAACTATACAGAATATGAAATAAATAACTTTACAGAAATCTGAGATATACAGCTATACAGAAATGGGAACTATGCAAGTTGTAAACAGTTGTAGGATTAAAAATTATCGAATGTACAGAATGATTATTTACACAGAGCTATACAGTAGTGCAGTTAAGATAAGTGAGGGTGTAGGGTGCTAGGGTGTAGGGTGCTACTACTACTACTTTAGTAGTAGTAGTAGCATTGGCTCAGTCATAACAAGCACAAACACAGAGGCTGTTTTACAGCTGTGCACTCCCATTAGAGCTGAATTTGAAGAGAGTATATTTTACTACTCACTTAAGAAAGATAGAGAGATAGAGAGAGAGATATCTAAATACAAAAAACTTTTTAATCTATCCAATACAAAATCGCCATCTGTGATTCATTTTTACCAGTGGACAGTCTCCTTGCTCTCATTTTGAACATTCAGGTTTTTCCAGCTTGTCCCAGTCCTTCCTAAAAGCCGGCGCATGTGATAGGCCTTGACATTATTCAGTTTGTCCTTCTTCTGAACAGATCCAATGCTAGCTGCAGGGCCACTCAAACCAGAGCCTGCAGTCAACAAACTCGTGCTGCTATGCTGAGCTCGCCAGGGATGCAGAGCTAACAGCGTGTACTGTCACCAGCTGTAAGTCCAAGATGGCGGAGTCCATCAGCAGAGTAAGAGACTCATGAAAAAGGGAGGTCCTTATATTTCTCTCTTATTTCTTTATTTTTTTTCACAAAGTACAACCTTCAGTATAACTTAATCATTTGTTTAACAAACATTTTGACATTGAATAACTGTTGGCAGTCATTTTGTCAGTTGGTGGAAAAATAGTTGAAAATTAATGCTGAACCGACAGATGTTACCACGACATCGGGTAAAGTGGACATGAAACACATGTATAAAGGATAATTTACACTATGGATTCCTGCTCTCAAACACTGAGATAGATTTAACTCTGTCTGTGAAGCTGAATTTAAGAAATAAGTGCATAAAGTTCAAGTTTTTAGAACATGTTTAGCGCCATCTTGTGCCAGTACAGAACGTGACGTCATCTAGTTGGCTGGTTGGCTGCGGCTAATAGACTTAGTAACTTTAAGTTAGCAAACTAGTGACAGAAATGGTAACTCAGTGGGAAACAAGGGTAGTAAAACTAGAGGAAAAGCAGAGAAACCGATTAGGATACTTGTATTAGTCACACATGCAGACCTCTGTTTCTAAATCAGACTGCAAAGCTGCATGCATGCTCCAGCTTCATCCTCCAAAAGAATACCTTAGACCACGGACACACTATAGGTAAATGGATGCATGCACTGCATGTTCCTTCTCCATCACTGCACACAGTAATAGCTTCAGGTCAGCACTATATGACCCGAGTAGAAATCATTCATACATATTCAGACAGGTTACTCTGAAACTACATTGCCACATGATTGAGGTTCCACTTTAAAAACAGGACGTATGTCATTGCTGGAATATTACCACATACGTCATCAAACTGAAATGAGATGATATTATCAGACAGTCAAAATTAAGCTCCATTTATTGAGCTATATATTTAAAATTAAACTCCATTTACAGTGGAGAATCCAACTTTGCATAAGATTTTAAGGTCAGGGAAGAATCTTCGACCTTAATTCCAACCTCTTCTTCCCCATCCTGCTTTCCATTAATTCCTCTTTTCCTCACTGCTCTACCTAAACCTTACAGACTCCAAATACCTGGGTTTGTGATCTCTTGGTAGATAGCGCGCCAGCAGGAGGCATTTTATGGTCCACATCCAGGTTGTCAAATCTGTCTGGAGCACATTACACAAAGTGCTGCTGCAAACAGTGGGTAATAAACAGTGGGAAAAAGAGCACGGCATGCCGCATTTAGAAGCAGAAGAAGAGGAAAATGGAGCAGTCTAAAGGACACGGGATGCATTTTCACTGAACTTCCCGAAGCAATTCTCTGCTCACACTAGACACTGTAACATCCCCTCCTCTCCCAACCATCATCTGCTCCTCTGCCGGCCCAAATCTCTGTCCGTCCTGCAAGTTTTCAACATTTCAAAGGCAGTAGTAACACTGACCAGCAGTATATGAGATGGAGATATAACACAGAATTAAATATTTAATACCAACAGGCTATTACATTATATTAATATTTCAGAAGAGTTAAGGAGAGGGGCCTGGGGCTGGGGGGGGGCTCTGAGATCTGGATTGAAACAGAGGTGTCAAAAATATCTCTGCACAGAATGATAATATTTTACTGCTACTGAACCAAGGCCCTTTATTTTTACACATAATAATCAACATGTAACATAGTTCAAGGCACAAGACAATATACAGCAAAGATACATCACGTATTCCCCGACATGAGAGACCTATAGATCTATACGTTCTGCCCTATGACCTGGTGTAATTCATGTTTCATGCTTCCTTGGTGTGTTTCATATTAGTGGACGTTGCATGCATGATGAGGTTTGTCAGGCGCTTTAAGGAGGAGGAAAATTGTCAGAGGAAGCTGGGAGCCACACGCCTGTCAATCCTCGGCGACATCTGATGTGCAGTCATTGTGTGTTTTCCTCAGAGTCAGAGCCTGCTCAGTGGAGGATCTCAATTTGCGGTGATCACCAAATATTAAGTGTCATTTTTTAAGCAACGCTCCGCCAAAAAACAAAAAAAAAAGGATCCTAATTACGAACGCTCTTGACGTCTGGCGTCTGTTTCTTACAGCTGTTCCCATGCGTGCATTTTACCTCCTCTAGTTACACGCTTAAGCCGCCTTCTTTCCCATTTCTGCTTTTACTCATTTCTCCCACTTTGTCCTTACCTCCTCCTTCTGTTGCTCTCTAATTAAGCAGTGTTTTGTAGAGGGCAGTGAACTCAGAGACAAGGGAGGAACAGATATACCCCAGGGAAAGATGGTGCGAGAGGCAGATACTGTGACGTCCTATGCATTATCCCACTGATAGCTTATTTACCAAGTGAAGCTCTCAATCATGTCATTAAGAGTGTGCCGACTGTCACTGATGAGCAAGCAATTCACCGTCCTTATCAAGAGGAAAATTACATATAAGATAACATATTTTAGCACAATCACTCTTGTGTACAGTAGCAGCTGACAAACATTACCACCCAGGAAGGACTATCACCACAGGGAAGACGCGCTGTAAGAGTCAGCATACTGGATGATACCATGACAATTATCATTTAGTGGTTTTAGGCATTCAGGCATCTTGTTTTGATTATGCAATCAACATGCTTATTTTGCTTGTGAGTGAGCTGAGCTGAATCACAGTGAGCTCTCTGTTTGACCCGCCTGTTTGTTTTTCCGGGCTGTGCAGCGGGATCCTGCTTGTGCCCAAATATCCTGAACGCATGGAACACACCACGGGACTGGAAAGTCAAGATTTCGCTGTTTACTTGTGCAAATGCGTGTCTGAGGGCATCTGAGCGCGTGCCAACTCTGTGGGCAAATAGACTCTGAGAGTAAGTGACCAAATATTGAAATATCACCCAATGTCAAGACTGTTGGAGTGTATAATTAGTCGCCTTTTATGACTCATTAAGGGTATCAGCAGCCCCTCCCAAGTCTGAGAGCCATAATCAGCATAAGAAGGGTCTCAGGGCGGTTGGCATTAATCAATGACTGTTGTGGACATGAAATATGATCTGTGGATGTAGAGAAGTGCTGCTGTTCTTTAGCGTGAGAGCAAAGAGCAAGAAAAGAAACAAAGAGAAAGAGACACGTGTTTACCAGAGGCACAAAAGGCACATTTCATCTTTGTAGCCCGGACCAATCAGAAATGTACTGCTTGGACGACTCGGCCCAATCTGGCGTGTCTCAGCTCTACCGAGTCCAAGGCTGAGCTCTCTCAGCTCACTCCCGTGCATGCACAATTGCTTGCATCCAATTCATTGTGCTCTTCCAGCTGTACCAGTTCATGGCGTCACTAAAGCAAACAGGACGATAATCTTGTGACCTCAAAAAGAAAAAAAAGTTAACTTGGCAAAGGAGCGGGTGATGAAAATAGTAAACCAGATCATTTTTAGAGACAGAGTAGGCGAGGAGGAGATGGTAGCATCAGTAATTTCATCTTTTTGTACTTATAGCAGGTACAAATAACTTGAACCCAAGCCCCTTGATTATATAGAATCTGCCCTCACACGCCTACACGTATACACACACACACACACACACACACACATTTTCCCATTTCCCTAATCAGCCATGTGAATCCATATTTGGGTTTAGAGATGTGGGACTGTGTGTTTCTTTTGTCTATGTCAGGTTTTCCCACATCATCTGTCCCTCCTGCCCAGGCTCATTACTCTCTGTTCTGCCTGCTCCTCTTCCTCCTCCTCTCACCAATATGCGCATCCCTTTCCCTACAAGACACTCAGAATGGCGAGATAAATCTAAAGCAGATGTGAAATACAATAATAGTGTAAACACGTTTGCTGAAATTGTCTTTTTGCAAAACAATACCTATATATATATATTTGTTTTTAATAGAAAATGAGTGAACTTACAAGGATAGAGAAGAGAGCAAAGCAAAAACATACTGACAGCTGTTGCTCCAAGTCTGTCTATGAGTTGCAGTAAAAACAGAAGTGTGAAAACAACCCACACAGGGACAATGAGTCTGCTGAATCCTATTCATGACCTGGCCCAGTCCTGCAGAACAAAAGCTCTCCCAACTTCATAATTTACAGTTTATGTGTGCTTTCCAACGTCCTGATGTGGCCGCAACCTGCTAATGGAAGAGAGTACACACTGAGAGTGCTCACTGGCATCCTGTGCATTTTTAACCTCACATAGTCAAAAGCTACCTCCCTGGTTTGTGCACAGAGGGAGACAGACCAGGACGTCTGAGCCAGCATTTACTGAAGCTACAGTTATGGAACAGTGAAGGGACTTAATCCATGGAGCACGCTTACCTATACAGCTAGATAAGGTGAATGAAGGAAAATATCCCTTGCCCGGCTGGTCACCACTGAAGGAACGGGAGATGAGACGGAGGAACGAGGGAGAAATACTCGGCCAGCCAAGCTGAGGAGATGGCAGTCATACAGCCCAATCTGTCAGTCTGACTACCTTGCCAGATACAGGGTGGCTCACACAAAATTACACACTTTTTGCTAAATACCAAGAGACAGTGAGGCTATACACACACACATACACACACATAGAAATTGTGGCTCCAGCACACACACCAAGTTGTGGAACATGCTGTACTGAAGCAAACAGCATGATGCAACTGCAATTTAAACGCCCGTTCTTTAACAAAATACGCACACAATTCCTGGTTCACCTTCTCTTCCTGTTAGCACACAGTGTCATCTCTTGCATTAAGTTAGCTCGATGGCAACTTGCGGTGACTTTGGTGTAGGAGCTGTATTTTGCTCTACTGACATGTACGGCTGCCCTGTCTCCCTTTGACGAAGCATCTGACATTTTAAGAGAAGCGCTTTAGTGAAGAAGAAAAACACCACCCTGCTATCTGTACAGTAAGTATGAAGCTACAGCTAGTAGCCTGTTTGCTTAGTTTTGCATACACTCTGGAACTCTAATTTATTTAAAGGTTACAAAATCTCACCATGGTAAAAGAAAAAGATCCTTCATACTAAATAAATAGTAATATAAATTTTTAGACTGATAAGTAATAGAGGGATGTTTGTACTTTGGCAGGTTAGCTTTTTTCTCAGTGTTTTCATCCTTTTGATCAGCCTAGGCTAGCAGGGTGAATTAAGGTATATCCTATTAAAAGATGCACAATTTCTGTCTCTTCATGTGTCTGTTCAGAGTTCTCCAGCATGACCATGAGATCAGGAACCAAACTTGGCACACAAGTACTATTAAACTAACTCTACACTGGAAGAGATTCACATGATGCTACATGATGCTACCCAGCAACCACCTACCAATCCTTTAGACACCTACAAGGTTCATGTAGCATAATTAACTGTATAACTGTACTTAAGGCAATGGGATTTCAAGCCATGTCAATTAGTCCAGCATATAAAACCAACTTTTTTCCTGCCTGTGATCTTATGCATTTTAGTCGAGTGCATCATGATGACGTGCATAGGGAAAACCATGATGCATGTAAATATGCAGTTATATTGGATTTTAAGTTATAAAATCCTCTTTTACTTTATGAGTGCATGTTCGATTGAACAAAATCTTGCACACCAGTTTCTCATTCTACATTTAATAGGGTGTACAGTAGGCATGACCTGATAAACTCATGTAGGTGTTGTTCCTACATTATAATAACACTCTGACTTCAGTGTCATTTGACTAAACAGACCTTGTCTGGGCATTCATTTTGCATTAGCCAAGAAGTTAGCTAACGCTATTAAAAACTATCACGTGCAAAACAACATGAGTAACCTGATCATATAAATTAGTAAAGACACTTCCACACAAGAGATTTATGTAAACAATGGCATTTTGTTACTTTTTCCTCCATATTCCAAAGATATGACATCACAGCAACTTCATTGGTCAGTTGTAATGTTGGTCCTGGACCAACATTATTATGATGATGCAGGACACCAACACGCGGATATCAGATACACCGTAGTAGTAGTAGTACTTTTTTTTTAATGGACAGGTGTCAGGTGTGAAAACCTTGATGATAGACGTAAATACATTTTACCATATATAAGCATGCTATGAGTCTCATATTTGTCTGAGGTTTATTTATATAAACAACCTCTACCACCACTACTTTTACTCTGCTCAGTGTGGTTGTACATCAGTTTGCTAAGAGCACATACAGACAAAACACTACAGCATGGGCGTGTAGTAGTACTCACCATATATAAGCATGGTTGTACCCTAATGGTTAATAATACTGCATAATAATCTACAATGAGCTGGCCCTTTGTCACACCTACATTAACATTACCCTTATCCACACACCACAGAAAAATACTATGAGGAAAAAAGCAGAGCAGTCTGAAAAGCATAAATGAATATGTGCTACTTTTTCTGTGCAAATCATTCTGGGTATTTTATTTCTCAGTTCCAGCATGAATAGAAAGTAATGTATTCTGGTGTGAGAGCACAGAATTGCAGTTAACTGTGCTCACATAGAACTGGTATAATTTAAATAGACAGATATTAAAGCATGCTCTTTTTTCTATTGTAACCAATATGTAAAAAAAACATCTTAAAAAAATTCCTTGATGCTTAGACCCAGCCGGAGGGATGCTCAAGCACAATGTATTTGCAGCACACTGACAGAAACCCTGTAGTCAACCGTCCCATTTAACTCTCAGTTACAAAGGGAGTACAGTAATCGTTTTTCCCAAAATGTCAAACTATTGCTTTTATGACTTTGGGCAGTTTTCTTTTAGAGGACACCTTTGTGGATGAGTGGATCCAGCTGGGGGCTTTTGTTGCGTGTCATACCCCCTGTCTCTCTCCCTTAGTTTCCTGTCTATAGTCATCAGCTACCCAATATATTAAAAAAAATACAAAAGTTCAGGGTCATTTATGCTAGCTCACACTGCAGATCAGTTCTGCAGGGTCTGTTTAAGATGAGCAAAATTACAGTTGGTAGCTGGAAAAATGCTTTGAACCCATTATAACAGAAGCTATTACTCTTCATCTGTGTAAAATCGTGGTGTGGAAAGACTAATTATGCTCTGGAATGGTAATGATGTCTGTCAACAGGATAATTCGCAAAGAATGCACTCTGAGCCTTAAAGTGAATGCGATTGTGCGACCACTGGAGGTTTAATGCAAGGATTAGTGGTGGTGATTTAAGACTGGCAGCGAGGGAAAAGGGCACGTTTTCTAAAAAAGTAAAATACTACAGAGCACGACTACATTACTGATGAGGCCATATAAAACAATAAGAGTAAGAGCTTGGAGTGACCTCAAGGGGCTTAGGCAAACTCTTGACCTGCTGTAAACATAGCCATCATATATTATCAACACTCCAGACACTGTTCCTCTGGAGAGATAATCTCATAGAGCGCCCGAGCCACCTCAGATCTTTCATATCAGCGCCATGGTGCTCTGAAACACTATGGCAACTGCTCGCACACGTAATCTCTCCTGGGTGTGAGATGCAAACAGAGCTAATAAGTTTGAAGAGACAGCAGTGATCACATTTCCAAACGACTCTTTGCATCCTGCTCGGATAACCGAATAAAGGATATTCTCAGCAAACCACAATCCCACTTTCAAAACACTTGATCCTAAGATGACAAGCGCCAGGCTATCCATTATGCAATACTCTCCTTTTCTCCATCGCTAATCAAAAGTGGAGCAACTTCCCTGGATGGGATTAACAGTCGCTCAGCCTTGCCTCTTTGCTTTTAGGACAGGGGAAAAAGGTGGTAGGATGCACTTAACCAAATGCATCATGGCACCTACTGACAGTGGGAGCTGCAATGAGACTGTGGAGGTCATTGTGGTGGCCGTGGTTGGGGAGGGGGGATAAGGAGAATAAGCAAAAGAGATTGCGAAGAGAACACGAACCGGCACGGCGGCACTGGGTGGTTACGCAACAGCATACACAGAAACGTTCGCTACACACACGCAGTAACCACAAACATGACAAATGTCCCACCGCTGCCTCTAAATTTGAGTCAGCCATGTTAAAAGTTAGACATTAAACCGCTCCAGTCAGTTATGAAGTCACATTGCTCTTTTCAAGTTTGCCTTTTTTTCTCCTCTGCTTCCTTTTCTCCCCTTCCCCTATCCCAGACTAAAGCTGTCAACTACCCTTCATTCTTTACTATGCATGCCTCCCATCCCCGCTCTTCTTCCTTTTTGCACACACGTACATAGACATATACACACAAGGCCTCCTCTCTTCTGCGTGACCTTGACTGGCTAGCACTCCAGGGCTTGTTCTTTGCCTCTCCCTCTCCCTCTGTCTCTCTTGTTCCCTCCATCTTTCAACGCTCGTCTCCACTCCATCGTCTGCCTCCCTAGCTCTTGCTTTCTATCACTCTCCTGCCGGCCGGCTGATGCTAACCGGTGCCCCCCCCCCCCCCCCTTTTTCTTCTTCTTTTTTTTCTCCTCCTCGCGAAGGCACAGAGGAGAAAGGGACAGAAGATGGCAGAGAATGGAGAAGTGAAAGACCTCCCCCTCCTCCGCAATCTAGTCAGCTGGGAGAGTCCACCATAAAAATAACTCCAGCACTAAGAAGCTCTATCAACAAGTCTGCTATATAGGGCCTGACTGATTTGTTATATTAACAGAAAAACTGGACTTCCTGCATGGATAATTTGTAATAGCTGGTCAATTACATTGCAGTTACCCCTATTTAGCATCTATTGCAGCCATATAAATATTTTAAAATGGTTTAAAACACACTTAATGCAGTTTTATATCAGATTTATCAATGCTTTGATAACAACTCTATTTTTTCTATATAAGAAGGCAGTTGATACATTGACCTAAGAAGTGAAAGATCCCCGGTTTGATCCCCAGAGGAGACACAGATCCTTTTGGGGTTGTGTCAGGAAGGGCATCCGGTGTCAAAACATGTGGAGCTACCCGCTGTGGCAACCCCTTGTGTATAAGAGAGCAGCCAATAGTTGTAGTGGCAATAATATGAAACATGTCTGTAAAGAGGAAGTCTTTGTTAAATGCTCAATCGGGAGGGTGCTTTGGATAGTGGGAGAAGCGAGGGGGGTAAACGAGACAATAAATATTTAAATGTAATGCGTCTTTACATTACATAAGGCTGATTCCATGTTATGTATGAGTGATGCTCCCAGAAAGGGTGCAGGTGGAGCAAAAAATAAATCTATTCTCCACAAATGCGGTTTTTATTTCTCAGTAGCGCAAATTGCTTGATTCAAAGTGTGATTAGACTTTGCTCTAATCAGCTGATACGGCTTCCTGTTCCACCGGGGAGGATGACGAGGCCTCTCAGTGGAACAGTGAAGCAGCAGGTCCAAATCCATGTTTCGTTGCAGGTGTTCCTACAAAAGCATCTAATTGCCTGAAACCGAGCCTGTTCTTCGTACTCCAGTCATCCTTGAGTTTTTGTTTTTTTTCCCCCAATGGCTCAGCTCATAACACCCATCTGTATCATAAATTGGAGCAGTTAACTCTTTGACTATCCATTCAAAGCTGAAATAAACATGAGCTCAGCTGACAGAGCAATCCATTAAATGTCAAACAGGCTGATTAAGCACTCTGTACAATAACACTGTTCCCGTGCCAATTTATGTACCTTACACATATCTAAAAGGTCTCTGCCACGATTGTGCTCAGCAATCTGATGCATGCAGACTGAAGCTCATGTGTTTAACTCCAGATTTGCTATAATATATGACATTTCCATCTAATCTACATCTGAAATGAATGCAGCAAGCTGACAGGACTTCAGAACAGCTCCCAGCTGCTTTATGTTTTAAACAATATTAGAAGGGAAAACAGAGGGCTTCGTGAATAAATATCTTGAGCAACCTTTCTCCAAAGTTTGATCACACAAATGCAGACTTGTTGAATGCACCTGCTAAGCCAGACATCTTTTTCTCCCAGGATCCAGTTCTTTCTTTTTTCTTTTTTTTTTTCAATTCATCTTGCTCTAAGAGGCATGGTCATTACAAGACTGCCACAGCAATCCCCCAAAAATAATTTCCCGTTCAACATTAGTAAAACAGCCATGAAGTCGAGGGACATCATCAATTTCTACAGGGCAATAATAACAAAGAGGTTAGGAACTCGCAGTCTTCCGCTGACACCTACACTTCACACCGTGTTAAAGACACCCCACAAACCTCCTCCGTTTTTTCCATTTCATTTCCCTCGCACTTAAAATCCTTTGATGCACGCTAAGAAAGGTGAGACACCCGGGGCACAATGAGGGTCTTTTCATTCAGCGGTAAGTGATTACAGTAAATCACTCTAACCACAACTTTGGTTCATATATAAGAGCATATTTCAGCATGTTGCCCGTGGTCTGAAAGGTGGTGGCAAACCATAAATAGAAATGGGTTAAAGGTTAAAATAAAATCTATACTAGCAATTGCTAATAATTTTATCTCTAATCATATAGAATCTCTCTGAGGTCATGCTAAGGCACAGCAATGCTTTTATCTAAATGTGGTGACTGTTTGATTTTAACGTGTTTGCCATTTGAGTCAGGCTCATTCGAATGCTAACATCTGCAAAATAACGCTAAAAAAAGCTGAAGCACATGGGAATATTATTAGTACTAAAGAAAAATATGGTATAAACCGATCATTATTATGCCAAAACGTGGCCCCCAAAAAATTCTCAAAAATGTGAAACGTGAAAGAAAGTGATTGGATTTGTTTAACTTTTGTGAAGACATCTCACCTTTCATCCGAGAGGCTTCTTCAGTTTCCTGTCCCAGGTATTTAAACTCTCCACCATCTGGTTTCAGAACTGAAGAAGCTTCTTTGATGATAGGTGAGACGTCTTCACGAAACTTAAAGAAGTCCAGTCGCTTTCTTTCCGATCTCCTTAAACCATGCTCAAACGTGATTCGTCAATAGCGTTCTGTTTCCAGACTACAAGTGGACTGCAAACAGAAACCAGGAAGCTTCCTGCACCAAAAACGTCTCTCACTTACATATGCTACATTTTCATAAGCAGAATCTGTTTGTGAAGAGTCATAAGCCAGTGTACTATAGACATATTAAATTGCAACTTGACAATGGTGCTTCATTCAAAAATAATGGGATCATCAAAATTATAACATTTATTTTCTGGAGCTCGTCCAATCCGGTAATTGATGAGATAATTCACAGTCATGATATTACTCCTCTAAAATGATGCCATTTGCTTGCTGCATAACCTTTATTACAGGCTGCATATTCTATGAAGAAGCCAAAAAATATATATACTCTACTTGAAGAGCTATCTTAGTGCAGCTCCTGCATGCCAAGTTTAAGTCATTTAGATTGGTAGCCCTGCCCGAATGTTTGGACGCCAGCCCAAAACCAAGGCCAGCATCAACCTAAATCAATAGTGAACCTGACGTTATTACTATACATCATATTCAAGTAGTATGGGGTGCCAGACAGAGTCTGGGACCACACATCAAATATATTTAGGGTAATTTGTCCCAGATGGACAAACTCTGTTTCCAGAAAGTATGCATCACAGAAAGCAGAGAGAATAAAATGTCAGTGTACAGCTTTATACGTTATAGTTCTAAAATTGTGTTTGCCGTAAACTGGATTGTTTTAATCACGCATCCGACAAATTGGGACCCTGCCCCAAGAAGACATATTAGGGATTCACCTCTTACTGTCAGCGACGCAGGGTGAGTGCATAATACAAGAAGTCAGTCAACCACAGGTTCTCTCTCTCGGAGCGTATCCTCAGTGCAATCTATCAATAGATGTCTCAGTATCGGTCCAACAAATCTATTATCGATAGATGAAGCTGGAAAGTTCTTCTCCTGCTTTTCAACAAGCTGAAAAATGCACTTTTTCAACTGGAAACAAAACCTCCAGTCTCTGACTACTGTTGTTCCTCCCGCTGAAGAGGGAGTCGAATTGTAGCACAGACATTTCACAAGTAGAGGCAGTCTTCTGGTTATGCATGGGGTGATGATGCTGCATGCCTCACAGATTTTTCACACTCGCTGGTGATCGTTAAAGAGAAAAAAAAGCCACACAATACACACAGTGAGGCCCCATACAGACCCAATCCATTGATGAACAATGGCAGTGTCACTAGATAATTCCAGTGACTAATTACCTAAGTATAGAAAATCAGTTACAACAATTATCTTTAATTAGGATACAGCAGGCTTTGGTTTAAAACAATCATTGTTCAAAAGGAACCTAAAGATTGTATTTTAGATATAAGGATGAAAGTTAAAAGAAAGCGCTATAGCCATCTTTTTAAACAAAAAGCAGCTGTGAAGCTGTTTTCAACTTCTCAGATATGAAGATTATCTGTTTTTCTCTCAAAGCAGGCTGAACATCTTTGAGCTTGGGACTGCTGGATATCGTAAAAGGAATCTGAAACTTTAATTTTTAGAGAATAAACTATGAATCAGTAGCTCGTGAAAACCTGAACTCTCAGAGCACCCAGCAACTCAGAAATCCAAAAAACTGATTACTGTTATTTAAGAACTATTAGTGCCACTGTGCATGACTTTCCAATTGGCTTTCCATCCATCTGCTTATCCAATTCAGGCCTATCCCAGCTGTCACTGGGAAAGATGCAGGGTACACCGTGGACAGGTTGCCAGTCTGTCGCAGGGCTAACAGGCTACTATTCATGCTCACATTTACACCAATGGCCAATTTAGAATCACCAGTTAACCTAACCTAATCACCAATTAACCTTCTTCCCACAAAGCTGAAGTACTCGGAGGGAACCCACACAGACACAGTGAGAGCGTGCAAACTCCACGCAGAAAGGCCCCAGCCAGGTGATGGATTTAAACTCAGGATCATTTTACTGTGAGGCGTGCTAACCACCACAGCACTACCCACTGTTTTCCAATTATTCTGTGTTTAAATAGCAAATACTTCCATCAGTACTGATCATCCTGTCTTCAAAAGTACATTTGTCATATTGCCGAAACCATGAAACACGAGTCTCTGTGTATTTTTATGTGCCAATATGGCAAAGTAGGGTGGTAGAGACTGTGCCGAAACAGCCACATGATCTGGCAGGTGTTTATACTAGCTGACTAAAATGAAGGCCTAGTTCAAAACGGGTGTGGTTTGGCATGTGAGTGCTGAATATCGAGTAGTAATGAGAATTAAGTACAAATGAGTTGGAACATCAGCATGCTGCCTACTATCAAACACTCCTGGAGCTCACACTGCAGCATTTTTCTGATCAGTAAATGCTCTTAATAGTTGCTGAATGTTTTCCAATGGGCATAAATGAGGAACCGTTTAGCTGCCTGACTGAAGAGACAATAACAGGGTGCCACATTATCAATCTTCAGTCTTTTCTTTCTTCAGTGATTGACTTTTGTTCTCAAGTTATAGTGATCACAGCCCACTTTCAGTCCTATTTCGGGTGTTTATTTGACGGTAGCCCACAGTTTGTGTGATTGTCAGGTTCACATATGATCAACCTGTTTGTTTTCACCCCCCACACTTTAATCCTCTGAGGCCATAATCAATATGTCCCCGGCAGACCTTTCTCCCTCTCCCTGCCACTCCACCTTGAGACGCGGTGTGAATTTAAAGGCCACATCAGTGCAGCGAGGGGAAACACCGACTCGTTTCAATCAATTAAAAGCGTCAATCACAAGTTCTTCACTCAGAAGAGTAGCTCCGTCACGTCGGGAGCCCGTACTCATAACTTTACTTCCTCAGTTGCAGTCCATTAATTCCTGAAAACATTCTTTTGTCTAACGCCGGGTTACAGCAGCGTTCACTTTGCAAAGCTCGCCTTGAACCTGTCTCTGACACGTGTGGCCCCCAAACTACAGATTTTTTTGATGTTCGGATTTCCCTTTGCAGAAATGCGTAGGCAGAGGCACAGCGGTGCTTTAAGCACAAATTCTAATGTGCTCACAATGACAGTGCTAGCATGCTGATGTTGAGCTGATAATGTTCACCATCTTAGCGTTTAGTGTGTGAGCAGGCGAGCATTTGCTCTGCACCAAACATTACCACAGCGGAGACTGATTGTGTTATTAAAATGATGGATTTTGACAATAAACCAAAGTATTAGAACTCACGGTGCCAAGATAGTTATGTTCTGGAAAAAAAATATCAGGAAATCAACAGATTTGGGAACATGAATATCTGTACCAGCAGTTCTTGAGACATTTCATTTTGTAATAATCCTAATTTGTAATAATATTTTGTATTAATCTGGCATCCAAACACTAAAGCCACAGTATAGCCACAATTAAAAAACAACAACAACAACAACCCCAAAATAAACAAAGTGGAAATTCAGATGTAAACTAACCACCTTTAGCTGTCAGCAGGGGCAATTCTAGGATCAAACCTTTTCCTTCCTTTCCTCCTTTTTACCTTTGCAAACCTAAATTCAACTGCAGTCTAATAAGACACTACTTATTGTACTGTCGAAGAATGACTCAGAATGAATAATCACAGTTCTTATACTGGTTTTGGGGTGGGCACTTCAGTTATAAAACCTGAGGCAAAGGCTCAATTATGTTGACCATAATTTTCCAGAGTTAAAGAACAATTTGTTGCAAAGCAGATAATAGCTTTTGTCAGTATCTTAACCACACAAAGCTAGTCCATTGTACTTTAAGCAATTTTAAAAAGTCTTAGTGCCACTTTATATATCTGGACATTAGTAATAGAGTTGCTTTTAGCTGTAACCTGTGCTGTGCTATGATGAAATTCAGATGTGCTTAGGCACCCCCCCAAAAAGGGTCCAAACTCACCAGTGGGTGCCAATAGGTTTGGCCACTAAAGTCATGTCCAGTCCAGTTTTGCATGCTTAAGCAGCTTCACACTCAACTGGGAACCCTCCACGCGAATGTCAGCAAGAATAATTAAAACAGTGAATTTTGTTGCATCAGTGTGAATTTTAAAGAGGTGAGATGACCCCCCCCCCCCCCCCCAAAAAAAACCGACATGTTTTTGTACCCTATTGGAACCCCTTGACTTTTTTGAGGGGGGGGGGGGGGGGGGGTACATTGCTTTACTGTGACTTATCATCAGTTCTCTTTATTCTGGAGACACATCACTTTAAATGTGCTTCAGTCTTCTCAGGTTCCCCCAAAGTGTCTAGTGTTGAAGGTTTTTTCTGAGGCGTGGGCGTGTGTGTGTGTGTGTGTGTGTGTGTGTGTGTGTGTGTGTGTGTGTGTGTGTGTGTGTGTTGGTTGGGGGGGGGGGGGGGGTGCTGTGTAATCAAGCCCATATTTCTGCTGTTTCTGACACCGCATTTATTCGCTGATCTCACTTGCATCATTGTTTCTAAAGCCAGCATCTCTCTCCGTCCCCAGTGGTGCTGCCGATGCTGCTGCCACACATCCCCGTACAGTACATCGTGTTGTGGTCCTTGCATGTGTGCTGGGGATCACATTATCTCGCATTACAGGGAAATGAACAAAAAACGGGCCCTCCCACTCTGCTTCTTTTTTCTTCTTCTTCTCTTTTTCTTTTTCTTTTTTTTTTTTTTTTTGCTCTTTTTACACCACCACCCCTCTCAGCACGTCCCGCCACTCCCCCTAGCCCTGTCCTCGGTAAAAAAAAAAAAAAAAGCAGCAGGTGTTATTTCCGTATAACCTGAAGATTTAGGTGGTAATTAGCATTACCTCTCAGCCCGGGAGAGTTATATTTATGCTTGCTGGTGACGGCAGGGGACGCGAGTCGAGTGTGCTTCTGGGCACCCGACGAGAGAAGAAATCACGCCTCAAAAACACGTGGGAGAGATTACTCAAATATTCCTCCTTTGTACCCTCTTTAACCCTCTAGCGGCTGCACGGTTGTCTCTCCCCGTTAAGCAATAAGCTGCAGCCCATTAGTAATTTATTTTTTCTTGCAGGATGTCAGGCACACCATAAATACACATCTACATGCACACAGGTTTCACTGTAGCTAAGGGCTTTGACCTTGTGTTATGCTGCCCTTATTAAGTAGCTGTTGCAAATGTCCCGAAAGCTCCAACAACACAACGCAATGCACGCTGGCAAATCCATGCATATGACAAAGTAGATGTGCTTACAACAGGTTCACAATTGATGGTTCAAATGGTGCACTGGTAGAAATGCAGGAATGGGCTAAAGATTCTCCTAGGAGGCAATTAACTGCACAGATATTACATAATGACAGCCCACACTTCTCACCAGCATCCCCGGTCCATGCCAAAGGATGAGATGGGGCTTGTTCAGAAGAATTACGTTAACGAGGAGGTTGGGGATGGCGGGAGGGTACACCCCCCTCTCTCATTCCCTAACACCACCACCTTTTCGTGCCAGTCACCTCAAAAGGAAGCAGCGGGTCAGAAATGAAACACCTTGAAACTGTCACAGGACGCTCTCTCCCTCCGCACAGAGGGGCACAATTCTTGACGGGATCTTACCTTTGCTATTGTCCTCTTCCCTGTTCAGATACATGGCTGTTACTTCACTCCGAGGCAAACGCGATCGCAGGTATTTGTTTGCGTACTCCTCCGGCGCGTACCGTGAGCTCCGCTGATGTGATTTCGTAGTAGTAGCTGTTTATTGTTTTTGTTGCTCTCCTCAACAGCTTCTCCTCTCTCCTCCTAGTGGATAGGTAGGCTAACCAGTTTGAGACTCTCACTATCTCCCTCCCTCCCTCTCTTCCTCTCCCTGCCTCCTTCTCTCTCTCTCTCTCTCTCTCTCTCTCTCTCTCTAATAACCACTGTGCGCTGTGGCTCAGAGGACAAAATGGGGAAAGTGACTTTTGCAGCAGTGTTAAGAAGTCTGCCACGTGTGATTTTTTTTATAATTTCGCTTGCTTTGCATATGTTTATCATATTTAAAAATGTGCCTGTGCGCGTAAAGGGGAGTGCAGTCACAGCCCACCGATGGAGACTTATTTAGGCAGGGCTTGTAACCATGTTGCACAGGTTAATTTGGAAAACTCTTTGGTTTAAACAGCTTTTAACTGTGTAAAGGTACCAAATTACAAGCAAAATCCTGCGTTCATTTCAGTCTTTAGCTTCTCTTTTAATCAGAAGATTAATGCGTTAAAAATGTAAATGCCCAGTGATTCTTTTATTAGAATGGCCATAGGTTGTGCATGTAAAATGCAGCTGAAATGATTAGCTGACAACTAAATCCTCATTTAAGCTATTTATCAAGCAAAACTGTCTCCTTCTCCAGTAGAGTTCAAGCTTTTGTTCGTTGATGCCAACATTAACTGATTTGATCCACTCAGGAAAAAGGTCATGCCCAAAATGCTGACTTTAAGTAATCTGATCACATGTTAATTTTCCATGTAATTTGTTTACATGAGTACATGTGACTCGAAAAAAAAAAAGTTATAAGTAAATATTTAATCAACAGTGATGCTAATCATTACTAAATAACTATTTAAATATCCAAACAAATGTTGAATATTAAAAGTGCATTTCTTAAAAATGATATGATAATAGTGGAGTGGAATCACCAGTCTTTAATTAATTGTCTTTAATTAATAAAGACAAACCAATGGCAGCGCTCATGTACTCGGCACACTGTCTGAATGACACATTTTAATGGATCAATTTGTAAAACCCAGTGCTTCACTACCACCTAACACTGATATGATGCGAGAAAAGTTGGAAACCCATCTGGCCCTGTCACTTCACCCCACCTGCCTCATATCCATATCCCCGCGTTGTATAGTATTTCATGCAAGAGGGTATCCTGCATGAGTTTGCCGACCGCATCATTAGGCCCCGGGCAGACTGAGGGCTTTCTTGGAGTCATTGGGTGCTTCCCCTGTCACTTTTTGATGCAAGGTGATGTGACGACTATCCCTATATTAGATGCAGAAATGAGATGTCGGTTATTTTACCACTCGGTATTCAGCCTGCCTTACATCACCCATTGGCAGCCCAGGAAGTGGTGAAGGAACAGTTTGTCCATGACCTTGACTTAGTTCTAGAAAAAGCCAGTTAGAAAGCAAATTAAAACATTTTCAATTATTTTTTTCCCTTTCTATGAGCAAATTTCCAATTTGTGCTGGAACTTCCTGTCGCATGAAGCTAGAGCATTATAAAATAAATGGGATAAGTCATGACAGTTATTAAAACTAAACCATAGAGCCCACATCATAACATTTGCCACTCAGTAGATGTTGTAAAAAAAAATAGAAGTAGTTCAATTAATCCATGGCATTAAATCTGAAAACAAATTATCATTAAAATGGACACTGGTCATCAATTCCCTCTGCTGTGAAATTCTGACAGCGTCTCCTGCGGTATGTTATTGTACTTCACAGACTATCAGAGACTCTCAGATCGCCTGAGTAATAAATGTGAATGTTACCCACACAAGTCTGCAAAATAGAAAGCTAATATTCTATTCCGTCACGTGGCCCTCTGATATCACAGATTAGAAATTCAATAGGATATGAGAAGAGCTGTACTGTAGATGCAAATGCTGTGTGCATTTGCAATACCTCAACTAACTGTTTGCCTGCGTTTTGTCAATAGAGCTGCGAAGGTCATTTGCTCAGAGCGTCCTGCAGTGATTTCCATTTGATTATATTTTGTTTTCCACTGCGCTTCGTGCTATTTGTTCACGACCTGAGAATCTTTTTGCCATTTGTTAGGAGAATTCTCCACAGGCTAATTTGACCACAGTCTATTCGCACCCCCTGCCCCACGCCGCAGCCACCACCCCCCGCCCCTGTGCTCCAAGCAGCATTGTGCCTGTCACTGATGCATCTGTCTCCACTGGTATCTATAAATACCCCCTTCTCTCCCCTTCAAAAACCTGATTCCCATTGATTTAGTGACCTATATACACATCACCGTCATCCCCTCCCTTCCTCCGGCTCTCTGCTCCTTCTGTAGATGGTCCTCTGCTGTCTCCACCTCTGATTTCCTCTTTCCTTCATCATCCTTTCCCATTAAGCCCAACTTAGACCACCTCTTCCTCCACCTTCTCCCATCCTCTTGTTAGAAAGCAGGAAAGGCTAATAATAGTTCACGGTGGAAAGCTTTAGTCATGACACATGAAAAGGACTCGAGTGAGGAAAAGAACAGCAGCTGGTGCTTATTTCTGTATTTCAAAGTGTTGTCATTGTGGTAAAATGAGCCTTCAGCTAATCTGCTGTGCGTGTAAACACTGGAGTGGATAGGAAAGGAGTCTCTCAGAGAGGAACAGCTTTCAATGTGAAATCTAACTCTGCCTAAATAAGATCAAAGACAAAGACATACAGAAAAAGAGAGAGCGGGGTGTGTGTGGTGTGCATGCAGGGCTGTATGAAAGTGCTATGATGTAATAATGCTGCAGGCTGCTGCAAAATAGCACCCAGAGAACTAATGCCATGAACAAAATGTTAAATTCATTGCAAACAGCAAGGGATTAATAATGAATATGTTCTGCTGACACAAGCAGGAATCCTAAACCCCAAACATTAGGCTAAATTGCACAAGAAAATGCACTTATTCCTATCATGCAAGTTCTAAACACATAGACCTTATTCAGCGAGTGCAACCACAAAGAGCTCAGGTAAAAGAGGCTCAGCTGCCTATAAGGTCTGCCACAGCTGTAAGAGACTAACAAAAGAAAGCTGAAACAGTGAGTGAGATGGGAGCGCGTGATCTTCTACCACACCACCCCAGCTTAGCATACACCTGTAGTATAAGGCGCTGTTCTGCTCTCTTCCCACTCCCACTAGAGGACCACAGCTCTACTGCGACCCCACACTGACACCTGGTGGCTTCATCGGGCAAAAACCATAACAGCAGTCACAGCTGCACCCGTGCCCCGAGGAGCCACAATGTCATCCTTGTAGTCTTCAAAACATAGCCCTACTGTTTAGTCTTCACAGCACTATTACACGTGAAAAAACAAAACAAAACGCTGTGTCAGTTCTTCTGTGTTCTCTCGGACGACCGCTGGACCACAATAATGAGAGTTGGAAAAAGTGTGACACTCAGCACACAGACAACCACAACAGGAGATTTCAGGACAGTGAGTTTATTTAACAGCGAATTGTGACAGGGAACACAATTTATTTATTTTCCATTGCATTGTAAACCATGTCTAAGACAACCGTGTCATTCACCACATATTCATAAACACCCTCTATGTCACAGAGAGACTTTGTAGGTGGACAGCGGGGGTGGGGGGTCCTCGATTTCTAAAGTGCTATAATGCACAATTCCTCTTGGAGGAAGAGAACAGAGGCCGTGAAATGAGCTCAGACCCCCCAAAAGGCCTCCAAGGTCCCCCCAGCTGCATTATTCATACACTGTGTTTCCTGTGACTGACAGATGGTGTTCAGCGTTTACTTTTTTCCTACTGAGTCTCTGTGTGTGTGTGTGGCTTTACTTATTGCATATCAGTGAGCTGGTTCGTGAAATTTCTCGGTGAATGTGTAAAGCACAAATCTTTAGATTAAAACGTAATAAACTCTTCACTATATTCATAATACATCTCACCTACATTACATTCTTATATTAGATTCGTTTAGAATATGTACGAGATATACATTTGTGGATAACTGGTGACGGCTGACGTAGTGAACACCATCACGTTGGGTCTCTTATAACGACCTGTTGTCTCAGCCCTATGGATCCAGTTTTACAGACATACATAAGCTAGCATGTTCATTTCATTCAAGACTTCTGCAAAGAAATAAATCAAGACTTTTAAATCACGTCTGCAAAAGCAGCAGATGGATTTCCAAGATTTCGAGTATCCAAAGCGGGTCTCTTGTGCCTAATGATCCTTTGTGCTTTCTTTGATTGTATACACTCCGGGTCGTACATTTGGTGTTTTAAAAGCTCCTCTGTGTTAGCCCGCACCCTGGCGACAGATGCTGGACAGATTGGATGGCAGAGGAGGGCAACAGATAGAAAGAACGGGAGGGGGGAGGGCACTGGACCGACAATCAAGAGAATCAAGAGAAAAATACCGCGGTGTCACACTAACAACTACACATCAACTACACCACTACACCGTCAGACACGCACGCACATACACACAAAAAACCTAATGCACAAGGTCAGTTTAAATTCACAGCAGGGTTTAAAGAAAATTGACTTGCACAGTGTGTTCAAAGTTCGGGCAAAAAAACAGATGAGAACGATCCGAGAGCAACGAGGGAGGGGTGGGCTTTTAAAGGAAATCTGGACGAGACAAACGTAGGCATTGTGATGACAATAACAGCAAATACGAAATGAACTTGGAATGTGGAAAAGAAAAACAAAAAGAAAAATTACAGCGGTACTTTATGAAGCCAAGCTCACGTGAGCAGACGGGCCATCTTATTATCTGCCGACATGGCTGGAGGTGCCAGATGATGTCCCTCACTGACCTATGGCTTTCAGTTAAGACATTGATAACGCTGAGATTAGCTCGAAGTGATTCAGTCAGTGTGGCCTTGGTCGTTAGTGCAGCCACTGTCATATTGCAGCCACCTCATGAAAGAAGCACCATTCAAAACAGACAGATTTTCTTTACCGTCCGATGCCAGCAGGTCTCTGTCGGCTTTCACATTTAATTTTTAGAACTCTTTAAGCATTTCTGCGAGTCGTTAACTTAAAACAAAAGACACTTCCCTCTATCACCGATGCTTCATTTGGTCCTAGCTGATGAAACAGGCTGACCCACACTTAAACAATAGCAATAGGCAATAGGCAGAAATGCCTCCCCCTCCCCTCCAAAAAGAAAAAAAAGAAAGAAAAAAAAAGAAAACGACACTAATGTTTCCCACTGCAAACATTTAAGAAAAAAATCTCATTAAAATGTTGCATTTAAGTTCATATGATGTGTCCGGCGTTAATATTCCTTCATTCGATATGTCCACATCATCATAAAACATAAAAATCACCACAACATGAATTGACAGGGGAGCTGGAGAGGTAGGTGTGCAAAAAAGCCATCATTTACAAAACAAACAATAAATCCTAAAACGTCAAGTTCATATCATCTGCATGTTTACAATATAGTTAAGGTGGACACTTTGACACAGGAAAAGAAAAACAACACACAAATACATAGTGCTATACTGCCCACAGAAAGGAATATCGATAAATAAAGCTCACTCCCACAAATTAAATACACTGAAAAGTTGCATCGTGTATCTACAGTGCAACAGTGCAGTTGACGAGCTGCTTGAATGGTGGGAACAAGGAGGGAATGTGATTGGAATAATACACTTCAAAGTCACCTTGATCTCCGGTGAGATAAACCAATGGCAGCGCTTCAGTGTCGTGATGCATAAACGAGATACAACAGGGCTGCTTTCCCTCGCAGCTTAAAGCAAACAAAACCCTCTAAAGCAAATAAACAGATGTTTGGTTAAAAAAAAAATCATCGACTGCACTGAGAACGCATTAGTGTGATTTTTTGATATCCAAAGGATTTTTAGCTCTTTGGGTCCTGCCATTGAATTCAAGTTTGGATAAAGAATTCAAACTGAATATGAACTCATCTGTAAACAAAAATAATTTGGTCTGTATCTGATGTGAGGATGAAATGCTCTGGACTTGCTGGCTCCACAATGGATGACTGTATTCATAAATCTCAGGAGGTGAGGTCTGACCGTTTGTTAGCATCAATAATTACTAATAATCTGGCTTTCCATTAGAATTACTTTCAGCTCATTTAGTGTTCACAGCAATGCTGTCCGTCTGAATCCACCGTGCATCACGCGTGGCAGAAAACTGCTTGCTGCACTTTAGGTCGCAATCCAATCAGTGATGTCACAGCAGGTGTTTTCGGTCGCCTGACAAAGGCTAACTAAACCCCCGCTGTGACATCAGTGATTGGGGTGTGGGCAGGAGTGCGATACGCTTGACCCATAAAAAGGCGTGAGGGCGCAGCTGTTTTGTGATTCCGTCAAAGTTCAAACAAAGTTTACGCATGTAGTTTGTAGTTGAGCACCGATTCTCACACTGGTGCTTCAGTCCAGTGTGCATCCACGAAACAAAGCTATAGTCGTAGTGGAGGGGGGCCAACAGTTGAACCATTGTGGTAGTGCAACGCATCAGATGGAACCTGATCTACTTAAAAAGCCATGGCAATCAAAGTGTGCTCAGAGCTGAATGGCTGGGTTCATTACAACCACTTACAGGAAGGGATGTGGCTCCTATGGAAAGATCATAGCGATTGTGCTGGTATCACATCAACAAGTTGCCTCGGTCTTTGTCTGAAACAGAGGCCTGTGTTACTGTAACTCGTTGTGTGTTACCTTTTAAGACATAAGGTTAAGGGAAGGTTGTGTTTTTGATTTGTTTTTTTTTTGTTTTACAGGACTAATATTCTTCTACTTGCCTAAGTAAGGAATGTGCATTTATTTTTAATCTGATCATCATCATTTATAATTTATAGTTTCAAACCAACTGGTAAGATTTCATCTGTCACTTAAAGACTAAAATTTGGTACTGTAGGGTGGCAGAACTGCAGCAACCGAGGGCAGTACATCTGCTTTAAAACTTTAACAATCATATTCAAAAAGATAAGTACAATGTTGTAATTATAAAGTGATATTCTTTTTCAAACTTAAAACAAGCTGATATTTGTGGCTTTATTTCCAGAGAGCTGGCTAAACCTGCCAACTGGATTTTTTTTTGTGCCGCCATAGGCAGCTTGGCAAACTAAGGCTCCCTCCTGAATGATTTGAACACATTCAACACAAAAAAACAATCTGTACTAATGGTCACGCTCGGACCCATCACAAACTTCTCTCGGTATGGGATGAATCTTCGCGAAGTTGGTGTAATGCATTATGGGAGGGAAAGGCAGAAAGGAGGTGCTCCTTATTTGTCTTTTTTAGGCAAGAAGCTGAGGATAAATTCACCCACGCCCAGGAAGTAGACCACCTGGGCGATGCCAAACAGAGGAGCGATAACCAAGGCTCGACAGTAGGCTCCCTTCAGGAAGGCTGATGGACCCTCGTTACGCATGATTTTCCTGGGGAACAAACAGGAAAACATAGGATTAACCCAAAAACACATCCAGCACCGGCAGACATGGCGGGTGACTGTACATAGCACTTTGCATGTGCTGTAAAAGCATAATTAGGTCACCTGATGCAGTCAGTCACTCCAGCGTACGTGTCTTCTGTGTTCCCTCGGGTCAGCGACTGCAGTCTAGTCTTTATAACTGCAACACAGTGAGTTCAGGTGAGTATAACATCAAACATCAGTGCAAAGACTGCAGAAACAGTGTTCTCAGTGCCACTGCTCACCATCAACGGGGTTTACAGCCACAGCTGCTGTGCTTCCCGCAACGCAGCCTGATATAAACGAAACATAGAAAGGAGCAGGGCCCTCTGCGCCTCTTTTTCCAAAGTTATTCAAGTTGGCGAAAAGGGGGAAATAGATAATAGAGAATGGAACATCCCTATAAAATCAGAGAAATAAAACCATGACAGTAAGTTCTGAGAAATTCACTAAAACTACAAAAGTACAGTTGCCAAATCTGTTTTACCTGAGCAGCGTGGCACCAAGGCCTTTATACAGCCCAGCAATGCCCTTTTCCCTCAGTAACTGTCTGGTTATCTGCATGGCTGTCGGGGATTTCGTCTCCACGGTACCTGCTGCCACTGTCTCTGGCATCAGCTTCCTTTGAGCAGCTACAAATTGCAGGGAACATTAAAAGAAAAGTTCAAGCACTCGATGCTAAGAGCAGGTATACATGAACAAACATTTTGGATTTGTAACAGAAAAAAAGACAATAAGATAAAACTGTTGTCATCTCTGACGTGACCACATGAGGCCACTGTTACTACACAATGTCACAAACAACGCAGTATTTGCTAGATTAGATCTCCTCTTACCAATCCGCCCAGCATCTTGGAGCTGAATTTTCAACATCTCCATAGGAGTTGTGACAATAACCTACAATTAGAGCAAAATAAAGGTTTCACATAAACTGTCAACATTTACAGACTGTGAACAAATTAATCTGAAACGACTGATTAATAGAGTGGAGGGGGGAACAAAACAAATGCAGTGTAAATCTAATTTCATCCATTAGTTAAATGCCAACTCTTGTTTTCCTCTCTAATCCACACAGTAGTAACTAGTTAACTGGATTAAGGGTGAGATGGTCATGTTCTCAGCTGCAATCTTAATCCAAGGTCTGCTACACTTAATCTAATCACATTCCTCGGGCTTGAAGCCTTTGGCCTCATTGACAACAGGCATTTCCTTCTGACTCACTCACTCAGCGCACATGGCTGAGCACTCTCACAGAGTCTTATCTGAGCACTCACGTCTAGCTGCCAGAGTATAGCCCGCTAACGGGACAGCATCTCAGTGATTAGAAATCATTCACTAAAAAGGAATATTACAGGTCACATTCAGATCACAGATAACACTATCTGCAGTGAGAAACTCCCAAGTATGTTTTATGACTACCACCTCTCATTTAAAGGTGGCTGTGGTTAATTCCAGCTGTAGGCAGAGACAAATGAGGTCCAGTAGTTTGGATGTGATCTGACACTGGCAGTGTTAAAGCTGGGTGTTCCAGATGGAGAACAGGAGGATGCAATTAAAGAAGCGCCTCACTCACTCACCTGGCATGTACCTGCACCGCAACCGGCCAACATCTCTTTGAACAGAGTAATCTTTCTGGAGAAGCAAAAGGTAAAAGCGCGATCAGATTAAAGCAGACACTAGACTGACAGTGTGAGAGCCAGACAACTTCATTTCCACAGTCCTCGAAAAAGGAGTTGTAACCACTAGTGCTGGTGATGCTAATCTTTGTCTTCCATATCAACATGTCAAGCACAAGGGCAGATTAATAATTCACAAGGCGAGCAGGTGGGCCAGACAAGTCAATCATTCATCAGCCTACATGTTTGTCTCCATAGCGATGGAGACGGATGCCCCAGAGAGCTCCAGGGTTGTCTGCACAGACAGTGCTCATGGTGGATAACAGGTACTTTTTTATTCAGCAGCGCACTGTGATCGGTTTTTGGCGCATGTAATGTGATTCCACTGTGTGCCAATTATATTTCACACGTACATGTAACTCTGTATTTAGAAACCAAACAGTTAACAAGCCAGCGTGAAGTGCTCGGTGCCTCTGAGAAGATGACAGAAAATGGGGGATTAGCTGGAGCCTTGGTGACACTAAAGACAGCTAACATGTCAGGTTATATGCTAGTAAACACGCCAGTTAAGTACAGTGGGAATTAGAGGAGTGGGCAAGTGTCAATCTGCCTGTCAGCACTTTCATTTCTCACCCATCCTTGGAGAAGTGATGCCTGAAGAAGTCGTTTGCAGCTAATTTGATGGCTTTCTCCGGTGTGACTAGCGTTAAGTTCACGGCAGCTCCTGAGAGGATAAGAATGGCAGAGAAGGAAAGTAAGACACAAAGAAGAAGAAGAAAAAAATAAGTATTTAAGTAGTCTCTTTTTTCTCTACAGTTTGTGAGTTTTGTTGTTGTTTAACTTTGTGTACCAGGTTTTTCTTGATTATTGTAATGGCTGTATGTTTAGCCTTTAGTACATGTTACTACTGTAACCTGGTTTCCACTGGTATTTAAAAGTGTTTATATTTTGATCTTGTTTAGTCTAGCGTTCCCAGCATCCCCTGTAACTTTTTAAATCTTCATCTCTGTCAGGTGACTCCCTTCTTAGTTATTTCCTCTTGTGCCTTGTTGTAGGTTTGACTTCCTTTGTTATTGTCTTAATTAGTTTTAGCCGTTTCTTGTTACCCTAGTGTTTCCACTTCCCTGATTACCTCATGTGTGTATCTATAGCCTCAGTTTCCCTTTGTCCTTTGTAAGAGTGACTGTTATTCACTCATGTGTGTGACTGTCATTGGTTGTTGTGTCGTTCTTATTTTGCCACATGGGATTTATATTCTTGGAGCAATAAAAAAAACTACGTAAAAACTAATAAAGGGAAATCTATGTTTCTTAAAACTGTGTCTTAAAAAAGACACATGAAAAACCACCACTCCCCATGTTATCTCATGTTAGACTTTCCACATCTGCAGAATGCAAAGATACACTTAGGTCTGAGTGACATAAATTTCATCATCAGAGGGTGAATGTGAGGCTCTGTGCTCTGTGCAGATATCCATGTCCCTGCCAACTACACTAAAAAGCATCAACTATTAAAACATTGTTTAAGTGAACACCAAACAGACTTGATACGCGCATAACAGGAGGTGCTTCAAGCACACAAGCTTACACAGGTTAGAAAAATGATTATCTTATATTTAAATGAGTTTGCACATTAATCACATACAAAGTCAAAAATCTTCACTTTACCTCTGTACATCCCAAAATATCCCTCTGACCGAATGGTCTTAATAAGGCAATCTGACCTGTAACACAAGCACAACAGTTGTGGTATGTCAGTTGAAGAGCTGCCTGATAGGCTGAGTGACACTACACAAGGCTACTGTGGATTAAAGCTGGAAAAAGAAAAGAAAGTCATACATGCTAGTGTAAAGGCGAGATCCATTTTGCTGGTTTTGGAGCCGAGTCTTGGCCAGGTCAATGGGAAACACACAGGTCACTCCGATTAGGCCAGCGATCCCCCCATTGATCAATTTGGCAGGCAAACTGGATGAAGGTAACAACCATAAACACAAAGACAAAAATATCAAATGTGGATGGTCACTAGATTAAAAACAAAGCCACAGCTCCAAACCTCTGTAACCTTACCTGATCTGCTTGTCAGCCATTTATCTGAAGCCCTGACTGGTCAAAGTTTAATGCGTCTGCTAACCGGCTGGTTTGTTGTTAAGAGTAGTGTTCGGCTGTCCGGGTGGGATTATGTAGCGGGACTATCTTCTGTCCACTTGACTTGTTCCAGCTGTTGTCAGGTCAAGCTAGGGGATATCTGTAAAGAAACAGAAAAAGAACCGGTCCCATCTATCACTGTCATGAAGTCGCCCGAATGAGAAAAGTTTCAAAGGTTACCATGAAGCAATGTCACCTCTACAAATATTACAACATGGACTTGCTTTGGTAGCAAGTTACGGCAACAAGTATAAATATATATGCATGCTTCTGCTCAAAGCAACTTATATTAAATGCATTGAAACTAAAAATCTGCCATAGGTTTTGCAAACCTTCCTATTAAGGTTATTCTGTTTGTTTAGTGCTTTCAAAAATGAGATGAAAATTATGTAAATGCATGCAATGGAAAGTCAATATACCAAAAAATGGGTTTTTAAGCTTTGGTGAAAGATGGGCGGTGACACTCTACAGTCCTGGTGTCTGTGGATACTTCATTATGCTCTGTATATCCCACAGTTCACAGACGAGCATAAATATTTCCACTCTAACCCAGGTAAACTTTTTAAAAAAGCACATCTCAAGTGGGGAAAGAAAGAAGAAGATGCAGGCCTAAAAAAAGCTATCTACAGCAGATGAATTATTTCCAAGATGGCGCCGCGGATGGCAGCCTCGGTACTGCGCTCTCTCGCACTTTTCTTGTTTTTGTTTATTTTCTGCGCTTTTGGTCACTCAGACCACATCACTTTCTCCAGAGATCAACTGCTTAACATCAGGCAGTCATCTCACTATAGTTCTTATCCATTTTTCACAAACCCGGAAAGTTTTTTGGAGATTTTAGTTGGAGGCGCAGCAGCTCTCTGTGGCTCCTGGAGAAGACGTGGACGGGGGAGTCGCGCCGGTGCGCTGGTGAAACTACGTCGGCGAGGATTCCACACGGCACTCCCCTCCATTCACCTCGCGAATCTCCGCTCTCTTCCAAACAAAGTCGACGAATTACTGCTCTTAAACCGGACTAACAAGGACTTTGCACGCTCTGCTGCCCTCTGCTTCACTGAAACCTGGCTCAGTGAGCGAGTCCCAGACGCTGTCTTAAATCTGCCGGGCTTCCAACTTCACCGGGCGGACCGCGAAACAGAGCTCTCAGGGAAAACAAAGGGTGGTGGAGTCTGCTTCTACATTAATGAAGGTTGGTGTACTGATGTCACAGTGTTACAGAAACACTGCAGCTCACACTTGGAAAGTTTTTTCATCAACTGTAAACCTTTTTATTCACCGCGGGAGTTTTCTTCCTTCATGCTGGCCGGAGTTTACATCCCTCCACAGGCCAACGCGAACAACGCACTGTGCGAGCTGGCTGACCAGATTACTACCCTGGAGAGGAAATTCCCGGATTCCTTTACAATTATTCTTGGGGATTTTAACAGAGCAAACCTAAACTACGAACTCCCTAAATACAGACAGCATATAGACTGCCCCACCAGGGACAACATCATACTGGATCACTGCTACACCACTCTAAAAGATGCCTATCGCTCTGTGCCCCGGGCAGCTTTGGGACATTCTGATCACTGCATGGTCCATCTTATTCCAGTTTATAGGCAAAAACTCAAACGTGCCAAGCCTGTAGTCAAAACTGTGAAGAAGTGGACTAACGCAGCAAAGCAGGAACTGCAGGACTGTTTTGACTCCACTGATTGGACTGTTTTTGAAGCTGCATCTGAGAACCTAGATGAGCTCACGGACACTGTGACATCATACATCAGTTTCTGTGAAGACGTGTGTGTGCCAACAAAGACCTTTTGCACATACAACAACAATAAACCATGGTTCACTCCTAAACTCCAACATCTTCGTAAGGCCAAGGAGGACGCCTACAGAAGTGGTGACAGGGTCCTGTACAAGCAAGCCAGGAACACACTGACCAAGGAGATCAAAGCAGCTAAAAGGATCTACTCCCAGAAGCTGGAAGAACGGCTCTCAGCCAACGACCCTGCGTCAGTGTGGAGGGGCCTGCAGGAAATCACCAGCTACAGACGCCCCCCACCCACTATTGAAGCAAACAAAGACCTGGCCAACGAGTTAAACACTTTCTATTGCAGGTTTGAGACGGACAGACTCCCACGCCCCACCCTCCCCTCCCCAGGGACATTGCTTCAGACATTGACCCCCAACACACCTTCCACCTCTCCCCCCTTCACCCTGCCCCTCCCCAATCAAGACTCAACGACCACCCCCACCCTCCCCAATCCAGACTCAACGACCACCACCACCCTCTCCAATCCAGACTCAACGACCTCCACCACACCTCTCACCCCCCTTTCCTCCTCCCTGAAACTAAGAATACACACTCAGGATGTGAGCCGACTATTCCAGAAACAGAAGCCCAGGAAAGCCCCCGGACCAGATGGCGTCTCACCCTCCTGCCTCAAAACCTGTGCTGAACAGCTGGCTCCCATCTTTACTCGCATCTTCAACAGATCCCTGGAGCTGTGTGAAGTTCCCTCCTGCTTCAAACGCTCCACCATCATCCCTGTTCCCAAGAAACCCACCATCACAGGACTGAATGACTACAGACCTGTCGCCTTGACGTCTGTGGTCATGAAATCCTTTGAACGACTGGTGTTAGCCCATCTGAAAGACATTGCAGGCCACCAGCTGGACCCTCTGCAGTTTGCCTACCGGGCAAACAGGTCGGTGGATGATGCAGTGAACATGGGGCTGCATTACATCCTGCAACACCTTGACCGCCCGGGAACTTATGCCAGGGTCCTGTTTGTGGACTTTAGTTCGGCTTTTAACACCATTGTGCCTGAACTTCTTTCCTCCAAACTCTCCTTGCTCAGCGTGTCACCAGCTACCTGTCAGTGGATCACCAGCTTCCTGACAGACAGAAAGCAACAAGTGAGGCTGGGGGAGATCACCTCTGAAACCCGGTCCCTCAGTATTGGTGCCCCTCAAGGATGTGTCCTCTCACCACTAGATAGATAGATAGATAGATAGATAGATAGATAGATAGATAGATAGATAGATAGATAGATAGATAGATAGACAGATAGACAGATAGATAGATAGATAGATAGATAGATAGATAGATAGATAGATAGATAGATAGATAGATAGATTTCGATTTCCAAAAAAGCACAGCACCGACAGAAGTTACAGAAGTTACACTACTGTTCTCCCTCTACACTAACGACTGCACCTCCAATAACTCGGCTGTCAAACTCCTAAAGTTTGCAGATGACACCACTGTCATTGGCCTCATTCAAGATGGTGATGAGTCTGCATACCGGCAGGAAGTTGAGCGGCTGGTACTCTGGTGCAGTCAGCACAATCTGGAGCTGAACACTCTTAAGACTGTAGAGATGACAGTGGACTTCAGGAGACATCCCTCAACTCTGCTCCCCCTCACCATATCAGACAGCCCTGTGTCAACTGTGAAGACCTTCAAGTTCCTGGGTACAACCATCTCCCAGGACCTGAAGTGGGAGACCAACATCAACTCCATCCTCAAAAAGACCCAGCAGAGGATGTACTTCCTGAGACAACTGGGGAAGTACAGTCTCCCACAGGAGCTGCTGATCCAGTTCTACACTGCGGTCATTGAGTCTGTCCTGTGCTCCTCCATCACAGTCTGGTATGGAGCAGCCACTAAACAGGACAGGAGCAGACTGCAGCGGACTGTACGGGCAGCAGAAAGGAACATCAGCGCCCCCCTGCCCTCCATCCAGGATCTGTACCTCTCAAGAACCAGGAAACGGGCAGGGAAAATCATCACAGACCCCTCACACCCTGCACACAGACTTTTTGATCTGCTGCCCTCTGGCAGACGGTACAGAAGCCTGCAGACCAGGACCACCCGAAACAGGAACAGTTTCTTTCCCCTCGCCATCTCCCTTCTTAACAGTTGACCTGTCACACTGCTCCCACTGCCAGACTGCAACTGCACCTTATGTACATTTTGTAGTATTCATTCCACCTCATTCATTTCTGTATTTTATGTATATAAGTTTAGATTCGTTATTTATAGTTGGTTTACATAGCTTTGTGTATGTATGTGTAATGTGTATATATAGACACTTGTGTGTGTGAGATTTACATTGCTGTGCTTGAGAGCCACCATCTACCGGAACCAAATTCCCTGTATGTGTCTGCACATATACTTGGCCAATAAACACGATTCTGATTCTGATTCTGATGAACAGTATCTAAAAGGTATGTCCTTAAGAACTAGAAATAAATCCAGCAAAGACCTGACAGAGGACATGTGGCATGCATCTGGCCCTTCAGCTGATCTATCTAAGCATCACTGAAGCCTCATAAGAAATGGTGGCTGTTAACAAGGCCTTCTTATGGAAGGAAAACAGGGCGAACATGACAAAATGACTCAAGATCTGGACTGAAAATTAGTAGCAACAGGTCTTATGGTGTGATGAATCCATATTTACAATTTTTGTTCAAATCATCATCAAAATGTACAGAGGAAGTTAGGAGAGTTGGTGCAGAGAGCGTCTACAGTCATCTATAAAACATGGTGGAGGCTCTGTCATAGTTCAGGACTGCATTTCAGCCAGTGGTGTTGGGTAATTATACAATTATTAATACAGAAAAATAGTGACAGATTTTGATCGAACACAATTAGCATCACAATGGAGTAAAAGCACAACTGGGTAGAAAACACACAATGAACCACTATCAGTCATTAACTGGCCTCCCCAGAGTCTGGACTTCAACATTATCGTAGCAGTGTGGGATCATTTTAACTGAGATTGTAACAAAAGCAGCCAACATCCAAAGAAGAGCTCTGAATGTCCTTCAGGAAGCCTGGAGAACTATTCCTGAAGTCTACTTAAATACATTACGAAAAAGCTTGACTGAGTTCAGGTTACATTAAAGAATAGATTTGCTTGTCTCAAATATTGTCTTTCAGGCTCATTAGAATTGTTTTTGCCTAATATACTGTTTTTCCATTTGTGCTGCACAAACCATTGCATCTATTTCCAATTTCCTGAGGGGTGGCTCGAGACTTTAGCACAGCAATGTAGGTCTTTGGTAAAAGTGGAGGTTTGATAAAATGTCTCCTCAACTTTGATAGCTATATTGCCATAAGAAGGTCCTGTTGACAAACTCTTTCACACTGGACAAACTTAAATGTGTTTCGTTTTACATGATGAAAGACAATAAATCAATGTGTGCCATTAATACTTAAAACTATCAACATGTTATGAAAAAGCAAGACTAATCCCATAAATGTAAATGTAGATTTGAGAGAGCTTTAGCCATTAATGCAGACTGATTACTAACTGCTAAACAACTCTGTCACCAGCCAAACATCTGTGCAGCATGCGTGTCCTTGAATGTTCATGTTTTCATGCCTTTCCATGCTTTTCATGCTTTCATTGTCAACCTGAGGTGCTATAGAGGAAGCTCAACCCTCTGCAGGCTAAAACAGTAATTATGAAAAAAAAAAAAAAACCTAGATAAAATATGTCTGCAGTGGATAAGATGCACCCTATTTTTGGTACAGAATGCCTTCAGTTTAAAAGGATGCTTCCCATTTCCCCTTTCATTCTCTCCTCCCCCTTCATCCACCAATCACAACCTGCCTCTACATGTGCACTCCGCTGCCTTCTCTCCCTCTCCTGCTCTCTCCCTCTCACCAACCCTCCCCCATCACTTCCCTCAGTCACGAGTCACGACTCTCAAACGCAGCTTTTCCGTCTCAGATCTTTGCTGACTTGTGGGCTTCTTAGTGAAGTACAAATGCTTACAGTTGCACAACACCAATATCACTAATTCCTCGGATCCGCTTTCAGAGACATTTCGCAGCACGAGGTGATGTTTCGGTTTACAGAGGGCACGAATGCAGCTGCAGTCTGGTGTGTTTAGTTTGGATGTGGACTTGAGGCCCCTGCTAGCTGCTCCAGAGGTGGAAGAGGGAAGAAAGGGGGGGGGGAATTGGTTTAGAGCAGGTCAGCGAGCTGTCTCTGGTGTCTGTTGCCTGGGCGTTGTCCTCACTGCTCCTTGGAGCCAAACACAGGCAACTTCACAACCCACCTCCATCGCTCATCTTCCTTTAACTGTTTTCTCGCCGAGCAGCGACACTGCGCCCACATTTCCACTGTGCTGCATGCTCCTTTTGTTTTTCTCTCGCTGACTTCCTCGCGAACATAGGCATATTAACGCTACGGCCAGCAGTGGGGATATAAGCTGAATTTAAAAGTGGCTATACATTTGGTTAGTAACAGGACTGAATATTAAATGAAAGCCACGAAACTGACATCTTCCTCCTTCTCTACACTGCCTGCAGCTTTTTTTGTCGACTTCACTTCAGCCACACGCCACAGCTATGTCTGCTCCAGCATCCATCTGACCCCTAGCCATAGCGTGGCTGCGCTGTCTTGTCATGACAATTGGAGTCTGTGTGGAAACAACTAGGACCAGTGTGCAGTGTTCACAGCAAGAGACACTGCTCATACTTCTTATGCTGTTCTTTGCACAGCATAAGCGGAAAATAACAAAGCGGTGCCTCATTTGTAGTTCACATAACCAGGGATTTTTCATGCTCATTGTACACACAAGAACTTTTAATCCACATACAGTTCAAGCTAAGCGTCTGTGTTACCTTACTTCACAGCAACATTTTCCAACATTTGCCATTTGAAAAACAAAACTACATTTTAAGCTTGAGTAAATGAAACCCCACTTAAAAAAACAAAAGACATTTACAATCCAGGGTTTCCTCTTTGGCGGCCAACAAAATCTTTTATAGGCAGGCACGATGTTGATTTATCGATCAAGGAAGTGAATTACTTCTGGAAAAGTCAAAGGAGCTTGCAAAGAAAAGCTTCTGGACTTCTTTAAGTTACTTGAAGACGTTTCACCTCTCATCCGAGAAGCTTCTTCAGTTCTAAGGTCTTCTGGAAAACAACTTAAAAGCAAAAAATGAGACAAAAGTGAAAACTTAATCAAATCAGCCAAGTAAAAGTGACTCGAAGCATCTCTCTGACACACACACACACTCGCACAGAGAGTGTTCACACTAAGGTCATATTTTGAGTTTGGACTACTGAAACTGATAAGCACTCATAAGTAAACAATACATGATTATGCAACTCAAGCAGAACCTTGAGCTGAACAACTTAAGCCGGCCCCATAAAACCACCCGCTAGACGTTTCTGATTAACAGCCTCGAAGAGAGTCAAGGCTCAGACTGAGACAGATAACAGTTGAGTTTCTGACCCCTATTCTCACTTCAGGAACGGGACAAAAAATGCTGCCATAGAGAAACAAGAACATGGGAACAACCTACCTAAGAAATATGTGTGAAATTTAGTGCTTCCATCCACGTAATCCTAACAAAGGTGTGCCATACTGAAGCCTTTTTTTTTAATCTAATACAAATATTTCAAATAATAATGCAGCAAGCACAGAAAAGACATTGGATCATTATGCAAGTGACATTAGTAATGTCAGATAAGTAGAATGCAAATGATATTCCTATCATTTAAATCAGCTACAAGCATAATTCCCTCATCTGCCACAGAGCCTGGGCTACTTCTCCTCTCCCAAGTGGCAGCAGGATAGAGGTCTTGCTGACTGAGCATGAAGCATAAAAGGAAGTAAGCAGCAACAATGACAAAGTGCAGTGGTAGTAAGTGCTCAGCTAACGTGACTATGGTTGGATGAAAAGACAGAAACGCACGAAAGTCAAACAGGCCATCGTCATTAGCTCAGCGCAGGCTGTTGTTACCGATCCATCTGTCTCACAAGAAATGATCTGATGAATCAGATGCACACTCTGAGGCATCCAAGGAGAGAGGAGGGGGACAAGGGGATTTCTGCAATTCTCTATCAGATGTCGAGTACTTTTCTGAGCTGCAAGAGCACAGAGGTCACACCTAATATAAACTCAATCTGTCCAGTTTCTTCCAGGGACAAGATTTTCCTCATTTTTAATTTATGAATTCGGTTAAGTTTACTGCAAAGCTGCTTCAACATATTATCATTCGGCTGACTTCTATATAGATATTAGAGCATATTTGATGACCGAGTTTAAATTTCCTTACTACACTAAAAGCAACATCTACTGTTTTCACCATGAAGCATCAGCTGCTTGTATTTTGGCTATTTTTGGACAAAAGTGCAGAAACAAGGGATGAAATTTGTGGTGTCACAGATAAATCTGATTGCTACTCCCTCTTCCCTACTGCATCGGGATTATAAATCTAATGCCTACTTATGAAAGCTCTCTCGCAATCTCCATTTACAAAAAGGAGGGGTGGGAGTTGTGATCTTGGCACAAATCATCTCTGTCAGTGGCAGTGCTCTTTGGGGCCATTAAAACTGACACACAGAGCATGCATTGTTGGAAACACCTGCTGGAGATGGGAACCAAGAGTCCACAGGTTTCAGGCTGCAAAAAATACCCGCTTCTTTGCCAACGAATGCCGTTGTTTAGTCCCTCCTCTGGCACCAACTGTCTCCCTTGTGGCCCAGTTTCCAGTCACACGGGGCTTTTCTCTCCCGTCTCTTCAGTTCTGCTTACATCTCACCTTTCCTACAACCTCGATAAAGGAATAATCATGCTATTGTTGGTCCAGATTCAGCTTTAAAGTATCTGCTTACAATTTACAGTACTGTCCCCCACCATCAGTACCACTACACTTCATTCTCCATTCGGTGCACATACATTAGTGATATTTATCGGTCCTTGCCTAGACATTTTAGCGTACTTTCAGGGAAGGCTGAAAACTTGCAGTTTTCTGAATGAATGTAATGCCAAGTCATGAGTATCACAGTCATACAGGTGTGATAGATCCAGTGGAAAGCACAGGAATGACACCCTATACTCAAGAGTGGCTCACCTCATGAATTATTTCAAGCAGTAAAGATGCTTTGTTTGGACTACTTCTCCACTACAAATGCTGTTCATCTGAAAAACGTGCTGGTTTTTCATGTACATGTCAGCACACTCAGCAGCTAAATGTTACCTTATGTGTGCACTGAAGGGAGTTTGGGGCCCCAGACGGAAGAGCGAGGAGTCACAGTAAAGTGAGTGGGTACTATGGGAATGGCCTCCGTTATGTATCCTTTTCAGCAATAATGCCATTACCTAATTTTGCAGATTCTTTAAAATGCTGGATCTTTCTAGAAGTGGTCCTAAGTTAGCGTTTAACCAGATGCAACGTGTGCCTTGTCAGAGTCAAAGAGGAGCAGCTTTTACTTTTCTCTGCCAGTTAAAAAAAGGGTAGGTGGGTTTAAATGGGTTCACTACTACAATCCCAGCCCACATGATAACACCGTCACTATGGAGGAGAAGCCGGCAGAAGACGGACTCTGACCCGTTTCTACCGTAATAACCAAATATCAAAGAAGCTAATATTTGCGTTCAAGGCATTAAAATTTAAACAAACCCCATCATTTGTCTGCAGCACTGCACGTACCCCGGTTGCACCTGTGTGCGCGGTTTGTGAGCCAAATATGAGAAGGCATATTACCGACCACCGGTGTAACGGTTATTCCGCTGTTTCATAACGGTGGGCCAGACATAACGTTAGTCTGCAATAGGCCCGGCTATGAACTAAACATCTTTAAAACCAGCACAGGATAACAAAAAAACCCCAAAATCCTCGGCTTACCACATAACGGAAAATTATTTACTGACCATGAATACGCGACAAACTCACATTCAAGCAAGCTAATACCCCATCTCTCCTGTGCCGTTTTACACATTTAAGCTCAACGTGCCGCCTTTTACCCTATTCCCAGGTGAGATTTCAACGGCTCTAGGCAAACAGGCACATTTTGTGAGTCAGATACCAGACGGTGAGAAGCGCAAGGCTCTGCCTGCATCCCGTTATGTACATACCAGACACACAGAGCCGCTTCCGCTGTCTCCTCGGTGGTGCTGCGGTATGAAATCAAAGCCTTTACTCTCTGTATCTTCAGCTGAGAAACCCACAGTGGTTTACCTACCGGCGTTACTAGCGGTTCAGTCCGGCGGAGGGAGGTAGAGGAGGTGGGAGTGAAGGCAGGCGGGCAGGGAGGGAGGGAGGGAGGGAAAGCGATGGAGTGAAATAGAAAAAAAACAGAAAAGAGGATTTTAAAAATGGGGGCCTCTAGTGGCGTGTAGTGGAAGTGCAGGAGGTAAAGTTGTAGCAATGGGGGATGGGAGTCGGCGTCATGGTGACGCTTCATCACATCACAGTGACCTTGAATACCGAAATAGAAAAAAAATGGCAGGAGCTGAAATATTGGGGCTGAGCGTGCGGCAATAAATGAGTGAGTCACGACCAAAGAAAGAAAAACAGCTGACAAGTACAAAAAATTATATCCCAGTTTTACTTATAAGACATATTAAAAAAGTGTACATTCATACATTACAAAGCTCTAACGTCCTCATATCATACTGAGATTGTGCTGCAGCTAAACTGATTATTCAGTGACCAAAGGCACACAAGGAGGAAATGTAATCAGCTGTAAAAATGGCTTATGTTTGCAGTTTTAGTGCAGTCCTGTAACATGCTCTCACAGGTCTCAGAGCTGTTTGCTGTCTGAACAGGTACCAGAAATAAAAAAAAAAAACAACATTAATAGATCCAGTCATTGGTATATTTCAAAAATAATTATAGTTTGTTATTATAATTTGATTCTGAATCAAAAACATGAAATGCTCTTTCAAAATTATAGTGAAATTATGGTTTGAAATAATGAGATGTTTTTTTAAATGAATGAGACACATTTATAAAGTGCTAAAGAAAACAAATATATAAAAAGTTAAAGATTTGAGATATGGAGTCAAAAGTTTAAGATGATTTTGATCAGGACTGTCAAACATAAGGCCTAGGGGGCAAAATCTGCCCAGCAAAGACTCCAATCCAACCCGCTGGACAGCTTTGGAAAATGTTAAGGAGGTCATAAAATTATGACTTTTAACTGCATTTTATTACGTTTTGAGCATCTCTTCCTACTATTCCTAACACATGTTCCTTCATTTTACACCAAGGTAATAGATTCATTAAATAAAATAAATTAAATAATTAAATGACTTAAATGAAGATCAAAGTCGATTGTGCATGGCCATCAGGTACAATGAGCTCAACATCCCTGCTTTAGATGCTTACATACTTGGGGGGTTGGTTTGTTAAAAACAAGGTATAGGCCATTACACAGTAAATCCATTTTACCTGTTCCTCTGTTGAGCTTATGAAAGGTGCCACCAGCACATAGCCGGTTATCATGATTGTGCACTTCTGCAGTTGATGACAACAGAACAAGATAGTGGAGGCCCACGGTAAACAAGCAGGTCACTCAAGTGTAAGTCAGCCATCTGTGTCCAGCATGGGCTCATCTACTGCTGTTTTTCACCCAGAGAGGAGCTCTCTGCTTCCAGACCTACTCTCCTCAAAGACTCTGTGTACTTTCTCTTTCCTATGTTGACAATGTCCTCGATCTCTTCGGCCAGGTCTCTCCGGCCGCTCTCGATCATAGCAGCCACCAGCCGAGATACTGCCCCGGGTGCTTCGTTCTTCTGCGCCCGGGCCCAGTGAAACAGCATGTCCAGGACCAAGGCACCCAGATTGTCCCTGGTAGCGAAGGAAAACACACCACTGAAATATATGTTCAAATCCCACAGTAAACTCTCTAATCTCCTACTGTTATACCTGTTATATCTAACGCACATTAGTATTAAAATGTGAATAGATTCGTACATTAAAATCCTACACACAAATGCAAAAACACACACACACGCACACACACATACATATACATAATGCGTTTTTCTTCCACCTCCAGGATGAATCAATAGAGGGTTTCTGAACACGAGGAGAAGGGGGAGGGCCAGATGAGCATCAGCCTGTGTGTAATCTCCTGCAGTGTCCCAGATGGCTTCGTGATGGCAGTGCAGATTAAAACAATCAAAATTCACTAGCATGTCTCTCCCACTCCGGGAATTTTCCTCCTGTTACATACATCTCACGCCATCTTGTTCCTGGCAAAGCTTTGACTGTGCCATGATGTGTGATCACTCACTCAACAAATGTACTTTCCTCCTTTTCTTTTTTTTACCTCTCTCTTGGCTAAAAATGTAAATGACTTAGTTTGACATATTTATTTTTTATATGGCACCCATTACCAAATTATTCATATATTATTAACAAGAATTTGAGATAGATAGATAGATAGATAGATAGATAGATAGATAGATAGATAGATAGATAGATAGATAGATAGATAGATAGATAGATAGATAGATAGATAGATAGATAGATAGATAGATAGATAGATAGATAGATAGATAGATAGATAGATAGAGTAATGTTTTCACACACACTTCTTTTGCATAGAAAACTATCCACTCAGAACACATCACAGAGATTTCAGAATGAGGTTGCTTGGGTAACCCTCTAGTGAATTTCCTACTCTGTCATTCAGGGGTATTTTTGAGCACCACTGATTATCACTTCATTCACTCACCTAAAAGTTGAGAGTAGTTACTGACTTATTTGGAGGTTCATAAAACATAAAAAAATGTATTTGACATTACTGATTTAAAATCAACACCTTCAAGCTCGACTGAAATGTGCAGCTTCCACGTGGAAAAGCCAAATGTCTTCACTTAAGTAATTCTAAGTGAACATGATTGTTCAGTCCTACCTGTTCTTGTACTGGATGCGTTCCAGTTCTTGATAGCTCAAGCCCAGATTGAGGCCAATAACACGCCAGTCTTGTGCTATCTGAAGAGAGATGGACAGCAGGTTGGCTTCTGTCAGGTAGCCACTCTCAGGGTCACCCAGGTTCAGAGGAGGATACTCGACCTCCTCCATGATGAAAGTGTTCTCTGAGTTTAGAGCCTACAAGAACAATAAAGAAAGTGGTCCCTTTAGAGCATAGGGAGAAAGCCTCCTCTGAAATAATGCTTAGAAAACGTTTTTCTGTACTAACAAGAGTCTAGTTTAGAAACTAATAATAATGTATATAGACAGAACATTTTACATGCAATAACATCTTTTAAGATAAGAATAAAATAGGATCCATCTCTTCAACTGACAGGAAGTCTTAGAGGTAAAGTTGTAAGCCACTGGCTGTCGAGTCCTTTCCTCTTTCTGGCTACTTCCTCTGGCAGGTTGCTGGGAATCTCCCCTCTATAAAAGGACACCTGTAACAGAGGTGCAGAGCATATTATCAGTGTTGTCCAAAACCTGTTTAACCATAAAACATAGAAAGCACATTTACCTTTTTAAATGTGATTCATTATAATCAACAAGAACATTTATTAGGAATTAATCTCCTTTAGAGACAAACTCCATTGGGCAAGAAGTATTATATATCAGGCCCTGAGAACAGTTTTATGTTGTTGGTCGCTCTGTGGTTCCTTGGAAAAACAGGCTGGATTACACTGTTTCCAGTTTAGAATAACAATTCCTTTAAATTGATAGCCCAGGGTCCACGGTTTATTGAGTTAAACCAAAATTGCCCTCAAATAATGGAGCAAGCACACCGCAGGGCAGCGAGGAAGAGTTTCTTTATTGCCACGCCGAAACTGATGCGATTCTTTATTATCATTGTGAAGTGGGTGAAGTGTGTAATTCTCTGTCTAACATGCTTGCAGTTCCAGACTGATGTTCGTTGGGTTGCCAGTAAAGATTGAGTAGGGTACTACGGCATTCCCATGTGAGCTCCACAGAGTAAAGCTGACGAGGACAGATCTTTGTCAATAAACCAGTTCTCCACATAGATGCCTCTGTTAAAAATGTTCTCTTATTCACCATGCGAGGAGCACAAGTCTTCTCCTTGGATATCTTACTCATAACAGACATTATCCAGACATATACAAGCACACAGGAAGCACCAGTGAGTTTACTAGAAGGAACTAAAACAGAAGGCTTTTTCCTTTTTATTCCCCTTTCCATAAAAACTGCACTACATCCATTAGGAAATAATGGGAGAGAGACCACCAATATCTAATATTCTAATGGTGAGCAATTGCAACAGAGAATTTCATTAGTTTTCAATCAACTGTTTTAGGTATCCTAGGAAGGTACAAGCTGTAAAAGAACCATTTTTAAAGAAAGTGTAGTCTTCTGACAAATCTCAGCTGTCAGGCTTAAAATTTGGATTTATAGGTCCACCTAAATAGGTACCTGGCACAAAGGACACACAAATAGATATCAGTGAAGCAAATCAGGCACACCTCACCTCCCACACACATTTGGGGATAACTACTTTCTTGCTATCTTTGGCTTCATGTTGCTCTAAAGAAAACATGTGAAAAGAGATTTATTATCTCTGAACTAAGCCATGGGACATCTGAGAAGTACTGAGAAGATGATATATGCCTCAAGAGAATGTGTATCTTTTTTAGTATTTACTTTACCTTCGTCTCCCCAAAGGTAAGGTCATTCAGCTGTCTACTTTTAACAGAGTGGGGTCTTCTGAGGCCATTCATAGAGAAATTATATCAATTCCCATGTGCTTCCACACATTTTTTTAAACCAACAGATTTAAAGGTATGTGGGGTCTATGTATGTAATGTTGTGCTATCTTAAAAATCCATACCTCACATTAAGTGTTCAGCTTTTGCTATAGACTAAAACGCTTGACCACAAGTTTTGATTCAATTCTGAGCTACCAGGACTGGACCTGCAGTGTTTTGAAAGGTGCAACTAATATTTTTTTCCAGCTCCAATGTAGCATACAGGAAAATGATGAGCTAAAATACAATAAAAAGAAACCACAGGACTGAATCAACACCACTAAGACAGGATCACAAAAATCACAGCAGTAAATATTATAGAATTGTTTTAACCTGTAAAATAGTGTAGGTCACATCTGGTCCCATCATGTAGAAATTGCTGCACAAGCATGTTAAAGGATAAAGTGCATGATGGCACTTTCACAGATGTGACCTTCAAGCTCATTTATACTGTGAAAAGTCCGTTTTTTTCTTATATACTATATTTGCATGCAAGCCTGTGAGTTTAAAAAAATGTGCTTTCCTAGTTAAATATAAAGCAGACAGTGTGTGCATGGTGGTGGTGGTGGTGGGGGGGTGGGGGTCTATGACTTACCTGCCCCCTCACTGGTCCCTTCTGAGCCTGTGCTGAACAGATATACACTTCCTTCAGATTCTTCAGGCTGGAGTAAAACTCGAAACAGAGTCTTCCCCCCACACAGTCTGGTCTATCTGGAAAAAAACAGGGAAATATCAGTGTGAGACAAAAAGTTATGTCAGGCCAATCATTACACAACCGCACATCATAAGACCTCGGAAGAAAAGACAAACAAGCTAAAGTCCTTCTCCTGGCATTGATTAAATCCTTAAAAGAATCATCTGTATAGGTTTAAACACATATTTAATTTTTGTCCAAGAAGATAATTGATTCTCCTTTAAAATGACCTTTGTCCTGTTTATCGTGTGCAAATCTAGTAGTTAATTTTCAAATCGCGATTTCCAAAACACAGCGACATTGTATTCCTGGGGAAAAGTAACCTTTAAGTTAATGAAAATGTCATCACAAACAAAACATTTAAAAAGGTTTAGCGCTTTGGTGGTAAAAAAATTTTTACAGCAACAAAATAGGTTGTGTTATTTTGAGCCATGTTTTAACTGTTCCTCTTCTCCCCTTCTTTGCTCCTATGTGTCTGTTTCACTGTGACAAGCAGGGAGGGGAGCAGAGGAGAAGAATAAATGCACACAGAAGGTGAAACAGTGAACAGAGGACCTAACCCAAGCCCAAAACAAACTATGAAATATTGAGTCTGAAACCATTGCAACATAGAAATGAAGCTTTTTGATCTGATTACATAGTTATCTATGAATGTGCTGCAAATATTATGTAAATCTTGGTTGTGATTCCTATATCTGGCAACTTCACCCCACACGTGCTGAAGGACGACGGGATTTCTCCCTTAGATTGGTTACCCTGGCTGACAATACAGTTCAGAGGAGAAAATGCCATAATGGTATAGTCTGCTCTGTTCACTAATGATATAAAAACACCATCCATCCATCTTCTTCCACTTATCTGTATCAGGGTTGCCAGTTAAGCTCACTGTGTGAGCAGTGGCGACCATGTGATCAGTACAGTAGATTTGATAAAAACTCCAAATCAACCTCAAACAAGTTTCTCTAAGGCTTCATACCTGTGCTGATTTCTAAGCCTCTTTCAAAGCCAGCAAAGAACTGCTCTCCTTCCAGCAGGTCACACAGGTCTGAAGGCTGGGGTCCATCATATTGTTCTGTCAAAGACTGCATTCTGCTCTCTACCTGTGCAGGAAACACCACAACCATTGCTTAGCACCTGAGCATGCAGTTTACACCAGAAACAAATCAGTTCAAAGTCATACACTACCAAGGCTATGACACCACCCACAGTGGCTGACTCTGTGCACAGTGACAACACAGGAAAAAAAAAATCACCACAAACCTTGTTAGAAGGTAAGCACTGCAGCAGAACCTGTGAAGGATCAGTTTTCCTCTGGAGGACCAGGAACTGGACTTTGAACTGTTTTAACCTCTGGTAGATCTTCCTGACCGCCCCACTGACGCAGCGCTGTGTAGTATACCAGAGCCAGTACCTGTAGTGGTACACACATTATAATCCTACACTGTAAATTACATTTCAAAAGTGCTTTATGGTGATATAGAGCTGACCCTTACCAGGAGAAATGCGTAATGTAGAAAATGGCATACAAATGGGTAACATAGAGAGAGACTTGTGCTGTGATGTCAGTCCAGGTTTGGGCAGTGGGATCTCCATGGAGCAGATGCAAACAGGACATATCAACTGTATGGCCTGCAAAGAAAGGGAGAAAAACATTAATATACACTAATTTAATGTGTTATTACACACATGTGTGAGCATCAGGAGGGCCTAATGTACCGGTGACACCAGATGGCAGGGGAATCTGAACTTTGATTGGCTGTAGAAAATGCATGCTGGGAGTCTGGGAGAGACAAAGCAGGGGGCTGACTCTGGCCTGAGGATCACCGCACAGCGCCTGCACGTCTGACATAGACACCTGCAACACCTGCAAATCAGGAAACACCAAAGTCTTGCAGACCAGACAAGAACAGTGATGTCAATCATGTGTAGGTACTGCTGCTAGCTGACCTGTAAAGTGATGGTGCGAGTCTCCACTGTGGAATCCGGAGGAAAGTGAAGCTTTACTCCAGGATCAGCACTTGACACCAGTAAGCCTCCGGCTGGTGTGACAGAGCAGCTGTCCTTTACTGGGCGAGACACGGCCATAAACCAAGAAAAGTGGTTCACTGAGCAGCATGCCAGCTAAAGGTACAAAAAGAAGCCAGTTTCACCACTAATATAGTAATACTGTTTGTCCAAGACAAAAAAATAATTGTAATAATATCCATTTGCAGTAGCATGTTTTATGGGTTACCCTGGCTGGACGTCCCCCAGGGCGACTGCTATGGCTCTCACTTCCTCTCCTTAGCTCAGTGGGCAAAGTACTCCATGACTGTCCATCAAACGTCCGCACCACCACCTCCTTTCTTTTCGTCCGGCGATATGGCACACATACCTCAACAGGCTGTAAGCATTTTAGAGGTGAGATGCATTTATCTCATGCAAGTGCAAGAAAGAAACAGATAGGAAATAGCAAATATTTGATGGAAACCACTCAAGTTACTAGTCACATTCACACATTCATACAGTGCTTTATTTTGTGCATTTTAAGCCCATTATCTACCTCACATCCACACCTATGGCACCTGCTAACCTAACGTGCAAACAAACATAGAGAAATGGCCCAGGGTTTGATACATACATTCACCAGCCACTTCATTAGGTACACCTGCTCAATCCCTTACTGATATCAGAGGCCAGAGGAGAACAGCCACACTCCTTTGAGCTGATATGAAGGAAACAGTAATTCAAATATCTACTCATTACAACCAAGTATGCAGAAGAACATCTCTGAATGAACAACACATTAAGCCTTGAAGCAGATGGTTAGCAGCAGTGGAAGACCACATCGGGTGCCACACCTCACAGCTAAGAACAGGAAACTGAGAATACAACTGGAAAAACATTGCCTGGTCTGATGAGTTTTTTGGGAAGTCTTTTCTTGGTAAACTTTGGGCATCTTACTACCAAGTAAGCATCATTTGAACACCACAGCCTACATAAGTCTTACTGCTGACTAATCTCTTTATGAACACAGTGTACCAATTTTCTGATTCCTGCTTCCAGCAACTGGTTTCTTGGATATGACAAAGAACTCACTGTACTCAAATGGCCTCCACAGTCACCAGATCTAAATCCAGTAGAGCATCTTTAGGATGTGGTGGAGCGGGAGATTCGAATCATCGATGTGCAGCCAACAAATCTGCAGCAACTGTGTGATGCTATTGTGTCAATTTGTACCAAAATGTATAACACTGTGCTGAATGTATGCCATGAAGAATTAAGGCAGGGGGTCAAACCTGGTACTAACAAGGTGAAACGAATAAAGTGGCTGATGACTGTATAACTAATATTACAAAAGAACTAGGTTGGTCATGTTTACCCGAGTGCGTAAATAACTAAGGTTCTAAACAAATATGCAAACAGAGGTAAAGTTCGGTTTCTCCACAGCTGCAAATCACAAACTACCAAATCATGATAACTAAATAGTTATGGAGTGTTCCTATACGCTTTAAAATACCTTTAAAAATGTGACTCCATGAGGACGAAGTTCCAGCGGATGACTAAGAAGGATCTCATGCTCCTCCAGCTGTACCCACTTTCGCTGTGGCCTCTTCTCGGCCCAGGCCAGTTTTGTGGCTGTCACTATGCATCCTGGGGGGAACACCAGCTCAGCCCCCCCTGGGAGGAACACGTGACACCCGGCAGACGAAATGCAGAAACTAAAGAGCAAAAGGAGCATCAAACCTTTTTTTTTTTAAATATAGCTTGTATCAATTTAACTAACGGTATTATTTCAAAGAATGAGAAAATATGAGCCTGCTATGAGTGACACTGTACCTGTGCTGATTAAACCCAATGTGCAGTTCTGGGAGTTTTGTTTCTGCTTCATCTGGTGAGAATAAAACACAGTTAATATGCTAAAAACAAAGTTCAGCACTGCATGTTCAGGATCAAAATACATTGAGCTCTAATCGATTTTAAGCTCCTGTTTTTCTCTGTTCACCAGGTGTAGGAGAGAGAGGAGGAGGAGTTGGAGGTCGTCCCAGGGGATTGTCACGGACGTCTATTTTAAGCAGAGGCAGTTTGTTCAGACAGAGTGGGATCAGACGGAGGCCATTGCTGTAGATGACAAGTTCCCTGAGTGAAAGGAGAGAACCTGGGCAACAAAAAAAAGACAATGTTACTCTTTTTGAATTGCTCCAGAACCAATTTATCTTACATTAAGTGATTTTTCACTAGACACACCCACTCACCCTTATGCCCTTACCCATGCTCTCTGGTAGCTGCTTTAGCTTGTTCTGGGACAATTCCAGCTTAACAAGCTCCTCCAGTGAACCAATTTCGTCAGGTAGCTCCTGGAGGAGGTTATTTGACACATCCAGAGTCTGTAGTGCTTTCAGTTGACCCAGACCCGGGGGGAGAGACACCAGCTCATTCCCCAGGAGGGAGAGGTAGGTGAGGGAGGAAAGCTGGCTTATATCAGAGGGCAAAGCCGAGAGGTGGTTGTGACAGAGGAGCAACGAGGACAACATGGAAAGGCTAAGCAGACAGGATGGTAAACAGGAGAGCTGGTTGAAGGAGAGATCCAGGTGCACCAGATGGGAAAGTAAGGAAACAGATGCTGGTAAGGTGGTGAGGAGGCCAGGCAGGGGGTCACCCCTTGAGTCATGTAAACAGTGTCCTTTAGTTAGAAAGAAAAATGCAATTAGAGCAAAAGAAAAAGACAGAGAATCACAGAAGAATTATCATTCTATGACACAGTATTACATAGTTTAACTTAACTAAAGGCAACAACTAAAATGCAATGAAACAAGTATGGTGACAACCAGATGACACTGAAATAAATTTATGAAAAAAGTACCCCGAATAGCCAGTGATCGTAGCTTTGTCAGATGGGACAGGACATCCAGTGCACCATCCAGCCCTGCTTTTTCCTCAGAGCCCAGCCTCAGGTACTGAAGGCCCTTCAGCTGCCCCGGGATGGACTCCCAAAGGAGGGGCAATGCAGCTGCACCTCCCCGGTACACATCCAGGGTCAATCTTGTATCAGTCAACACAGCTGAAAGCTCCACGGAAGGAGGCAAGGGTGGAGACAAGGACAAGGGAGAAGAAGATGAGGAGGAAAAGTCGGTGTGACGGCTGGAGGAGTATGAGCAGGAGGGAAGGGTGGATATGGAGGGAGCACAGGTATCCATAAGGCTGATGGGAGACACAGAGGGGGGATCAACAACATCTCCCTGCTCTCCAAACATAGTGGGGCCAGCCATCCTCTCCTGTTCCTGATTCAAAAGTCCCCAGATTCCGTGGGCCAAAATTTCTGCAACTCCACCTGAAAGGCTGCATGCAGGTGTAACCTCCACCTCTCCGTCTTCCGTGCTGGCTGCATGGCATCCACAATCTTCATCGGGAGGCGCGTCGTCTTCGCTGCCTCTGTCCATTGAACACACAGTCTGTTAGCTGACTTGCCCCTCGCCCAGTACTTTCCTGAGAATTTCTCCCCGCATAACATTTGTTATGTACAGGTCATGTCATTACACCCAGACGGAGCTAAGAGGCTCCCATGAGAAGGGACGAACAGTTTATGTGTGGCACAAGTTCTGAATTAGTTTAATCTAACCACTACGAAGCTAAACGTTATTAGTTATGGCCATAGCTATAATTAAGAACAAAAATGCTAATTAAAAAATATCCGCTCACTACGGTGGAGCTCTTAGTATTCGCTTTAATTAACCAGAGCTGTGTACGACTTAATGCAACGTTATTAGATTACTAACGTGTAACAAAGGAGTCTGGTTTCTTAACTCTTTATCGCTACTTCCGGAAACCAGATTGTTTTTTAAAAAGAGGGCTCTGCGTCACTGTTGTTCGTTTGTTTTGTTCACAAGATCTGGCGACGGAAGATAGGAGGAGTCAAATCGACATTTTCCGTTTAATTCTAGAAGCCCGCCCCTTCGGTAGCTCTTGTGTATCACAACGAGCGCCTTGATGGTGGCGCCGCCAAAGTTTCAGCAGAGAGCGGGACTGTCGTTTTAGCAACGTGTGCAGTGATGTTAGTCCCCCTTTGTCCATCGGGCGGCGCTGTTGAGATCATTTTATTGCTGTAGGCGTTAGTGTGATGATGTCCACCCATAAACACTATTTTCAGATGTTTCATGCTATGAACAATTTTAAACGCGAACGTAATGATACGATTAATGAAATAATTGTAAAATTATTTTTTTAAATTGGTAAAATTACCAGTGACTGTGGAGGTAATTTGAGTACAGTGAACTCATTGTCATGTTTAAGAAACCAGTTTGAGATGATTTGAGCTTTGTGGCATGGTGTTTTATCCTGCTGAAAGATTCCATCAGCAGGCTGTGGTGTTTAAATGATGCTCAGTTGGTAGTAAGGAGCCCAAAGTGTCCTAAGACAAAATCCCATACAACTTTACACCACCACTAGCCTGAATCTTTGATACCTCCAATGGATCCAAGCGTTCTTGTATTTTTCAGAGATGCTCGTATATATACCTTAGCTTAAGTATTTGAGCTATTTTTGCCTTCATATCAGATCAAAGTGGTATGGCCATTCTTTCTTGACCTCTGGTATCAAAATGACATTTTCACCCAGATCACTGGATATTTTCTTATTTTCAGACTATTCTCTGTAAGCCCCAGGATGGCCTGTGGAAAAAACCCAGCAGATCAACAGTTTCTGAATTACTCAGGCATGCCTGTCTGGCCCCAACAACCGTGCGCTTTTGAAGTTATTTAAATCACCTTTATTCCTAATTCTCATGCTTGGTTTGAAGAGCACGTTGTCTTGACCATGTATACATGCCTAATGCATTGAGTTCCTGATTTAATATTTGCATTAACTTACAGTTAACATATTCATATAAATTATACACATACCAAAATTGTTACTTTTAACTTACTGACAAATGTTACTTAAAAGTAAGTCTGCAGTTATTCTGGCATACACAAAACAGCCATAACATATGATATTTAATATATATGTATGTTTATAAATAAATATTTTTTTTATATAGAAAATAGCTCTAGAAGACCTTTAGCTTCTATACTGTCATCATTCGTCCTCAAACGTGCTACTTGTTTTTAACTGTGTTGTCCATTTGTTCAGTGATAAGTCCAGAAATCAATATGTCGATGAGGAAATTATGTCAAAAGGTCATAGTGGAAAATTTGCTTTAAAGTGTAAAAGTATTTGTTTGACTAAGATAAATTATGCCGAAGGTCAAAGGTGGTAGAGTCAGAGTGATCAGAACATAATACTCGGTCAGAAAAAAGTGTCACCTCCTGTATTCTTTTGTTGTTGTTTTTTAGTGGCTTTCTTATGGAAGAAATATGGTGTCCCGAACAGAATCTGAATCAGTTCCCACAGCAGTGACTATTTGCAATCTATTTCTGTGAAGTGTTGCAGAAAAACATTTCAGTGTTATTGCTGGGTGTACTTCAGGCGCAAGAGATTTGGGACTTCATTACTGTATGTTGCGAAACCCTACTACCATTTCAACTTGTACCAATGTTTACTATTTTGTGGCGATACGCGCGGGAGGTATGTGTGTGTGTGTGTGTGTGTGTGTGTGTGTGTGTGTGTGTGTGTGTGTGTGTGTGTGTGTGTATGGGTGGTGGTGGTGAGGGGGGGGGGGATAATCTGGTTTATTTTGCCAATATTGCATAACAGGAAATCAATACACCTTCCGAGCGATAACACCAATCGTTGAAGAAAATCCTCATAGTTGTCAGGACATGTTTTCCTGACAACGAAAAAACATAAACAGATAGACAAATATAGAAAGGACAAAACAAAACGCCTTGCTCCGTCTGGGGACGAACTTTTGACAGCTGTCAGAGAAGACGCGTGTGACCGCTCTGTGACTTTCCGGGTGTTTCAACAACGCAGAGTGTGATTGGTCGCTTTAGTATCTTTCTCGATTGTGATTGGTGAACTAGAATTTGCGGTGTCGTTGATGATTGGCCAGCCGGGTTCGCTCTACGCCCTCCTCACGCCAGTACTTCATGAAATCACAACAAGTCCCCGTGGTCTACTGCGTCGGTATATTAACCAGTCCAGGGCTGCTTGTAATTACAGCTTTCTTACTTTTTACCGTGAAGGCATTTTTAAACAGTCTGACTGTTTCGGCGCTACCTGCAACGGAAAATCTGACTTAGGCTTAACCAAAACAGGAGACCGACATTAAGTTATGAACAGGCTCTAGAAGCAGACTGTTAGCAAGTTTTTATAAGTTGGTATCTGCGTAAACTCAGTCGTATCGTGTTCCAGCGACCTTAGCCCCACTGGAGTCCACAGCTGTGGACCGCCCTGGCAGGATGTTTCCACTGGACTCCCCGTGGAACATCTCTTTCGCCGGCTGCGGCTTCCTTGGTATCTACCACATTGGCGTGGCTAGCTGCCTGCAGGAGCAGGCTCCCTTTCTGGTCCAGAACGCCCGGCACATATACGGTGCATCTGCTGGAGCTCTCACCGCCACTGCTCTGGTCACTGGAGTATGTCTCGGCAAGTATCTTTTGGGTCTTAGATTACTAAGCTCGAGTACTATGTAGGAGTTATTGCATGTAACTATGCGTTATAGCTTGAAATGAGCGGGATAAGAAAATGATGTAGCATGAAATTGAAACAGAGTGGCATTGAGGCCATCCTCACGCTCATCAGCTCAGTGGTGCAACTCAAAAGTGATAACCATCTTCTGAGGAAGAGAGGATGTTTTGTAACAGGATTGTCATCAATCTTCTAATTCTTGCTTTAAATGTATCGCCTGTTACCCGAGCAAGTCCCCTTATCTGATGCTGTGCATGTAAAAACCGATTGTGAATGTATTTGTGTCTATTTTGTTGTATACTACACGACCTTCCCAAGTACTATGAATGTAATATTGGAGTATTGCTAAAATTTGGCATGCTTTTAATTATATATATATATTAAAAGCATTAAAAGCATATATATATATATATATATGTGTGTGTGTGTGTGTGTGTGTGTGTGTGTGTGTGTGTGTGTGTTACACTGATGTCCATTAACCTGTCTCGCTGCAACAAAAGCACCAAAACTTTCTGTCATAAAGTGCACAACAGTTCCCAGACGCCAATGTCTGTTTCCCTGTTTCACAGGAGAGGCTGGTGCAAGCATCATTGAGGTTGCCAAAGACGCGAGAAAGCGGTTCCTCGGGCCGATGCATCCTTCCTTTAACCTGGTGAAGATCGTGCGACACATGCTGCGACGCACTCTGCCAGCTGATTGCCACCATCGAGCCAGTGGGAGGCTGGGAATCTCTCTCACCCGAGTTACAGATGGAGAAAACGTCCTGGTGACCCAGTTCAACAACAAGGAGGAAGTGGTGCAGGTATGCAGTGTTAATACTTTGATCAGCAGGCTTGCTGCAACATAATATTCATCTCCACTGCAGCTCCTTTGTTATTGAGGCAAAACAAATGATATGCAGATGCTACATTGGACTATGACACACAATGTTTTCACCATTTTCTGATATGTTGTGCTTGAATTGTTGTGTAGGTTGTTATATTGTAATAATAAAAGTTACAAGCTGCAGCCCTAGTTTTTAAAAAAAAAAATTCAGTTAATGTTATTATAAAATATCCTTTAAGACCAGAAAAACAATAATAATAATTTCTGATATCACAGCGTTTATGTGCTGAGAGTATTATTTAGCTGCAGTCTGCTTGATTTGATTTAAATCAATCAGAAAATCTCCAGCAGTCAAAGAACTGTATTTCCTTTTACAATTATTAATCAGACGTTGTTTCTTATTATTTCTTTTCCAAATCAGGCGTGTGTCTGCAGTGCCTACATCCCAGTGTACTGTGGCATCATTCCTCCCACACTGCAAGGAGTAGTAAGTAAATGTACTCTTATCTGGCACCTGTGCACCTTTCTTTTAATCTCACGTTCCTGCTTTTGGAATATTTAATTAAATCTTTCCCTAAGAAGATATTAAATGTTGGAATATAGAAGCACAGCATGTTTAAAACATGTCATGGCGAGTCCGTTTTGCTGCTTTGCTTGAATTACACATCGTGTTTCCTTCTATTGTGCTTTGCTGTGACTTTTGGCAGTTTTTCTTCTTTCTGTAAGTGCTCCTGTCAGGGGCCTCCCTTCCCTGAGAATGTGTTTGCTCTGAATGGCATGTGCTTGGAAACAATGATTATAAAATTCCTGCAGAGTTAGTGTTTGTCGCAGATCTCACACTAAAGGGGGAAGTTTTGCTGGCCATGTTTCTAGAACAAAGGTTTTTTTTCTGGGAAACATCATTGAGCAATACCAGCGTTCCCAACTGCTCGCCGTGGCCTTTGTGATGGTTTGTTTGGAGCTCACGTGCTCTTGTTTGTATGCAGAGCTTGTGACCAAAATTAGAGAGTAGCAGAGCCAAATATGATGGTGCAGACACAGGCTTTGAAAGTTAGTCCGTTCTAACTCTCTTAACCCTCAGTGGCTCAAGTTCAGATGGCTGATGTCATCCACATCTTATCTGTTGACACAGTGTGAAACCTCTGCCATGCCTCCACTTCAATAAAAACACAGATTAGTCAATACACGGGATTTTATGTCATTGCTATCATCATCCTGTTTAGGAAATGCTGTAAGGACACGAGTCCTTTAAAGTCAATCATGTGTTACTTTCTGTAGATTTTCTGATGTTTTTTTTTCTTTATTCGTGTAGCGATACGTTGATGGAGGAATCTCAGACAACCTCCCTCAGTACGAGCTAAAAAACACCATCACCGTGTCCCCGTTCTCAGGAGAGAGCGACATCTGCCCCCGAGACACCTCGACCAACATGCACGAGCTTCGCTTCACCAACACAAGCATCAAGTTCACTCTCAAAAACCTCTACAGAGTCTCCAGAGCACTTTTTCCTCCAGATCCAATGGTATGTAGCTTGATTACAGCCTTCCGGATCTATGCACATAGAGATACACACACAGCTGCCGACAAATTGATTGGCTCAGTGAGTGAACTCAGTGGACCTCTCTGACTCATGTGAGATAACTCTATGTGTTTGTTTTGAGTGCAGGTAATGAAGGCCATGTGTAAACAGGGATACACGGACGCGCTGCATTTTTTAAAGAGAAATGGTAAGGGTTGTTGATCTGCCAACTTACTTCAAAGCTTCTTCTGATTGGTACTGACAAGTCGAATCGATCTTTTGTCCCCTGGCTCTGAGATATGTACAAACATTATCAGCCAGATATACTATCACTGCTTGTGCTTCCGATGACTATGTGATCAAATCAATAGACTGATTTTTCCTGTGATTTGGCGTCTCTTAGCCGTTATCGTTAGGCGTTAGCTTTATGTAACTCAAAGCATGAGTTTACTAAGGTGACACTTAGCAACACAAGTATTTTAAACATTATGAACTCGTTAAGTTATTTATTTTATTAAGAAATGACTCTGACAGATGGTCCCAGATTAAATGAGTTACTCTGGTATTTTCTCTTCTTTTCAGGATTGCTTAATCTCCACCGAATTTATACAGACAGATCACTACTAACTAACAAAGAAGAAAATGAGGAAGTCAGTGAAGAGGAGGACGCAAATAAAAGTGAAGACAAAGAAAAGTCCCAGGTGGAAGAGACAGCATTGGAGGTTTATGCCTGCGCCTCTTTCGACGAGCAGATCATTGAGTACCTTCCTCCCGCTCTGCACAAAGGTAACATGATGCCGAAGGTACAGACTGAGTTGAAAAGTTGGTACACTGTGACAAAGCAAGAAATGGAACCTTTTAGTGTAAACTGAAAGCAGCATCTGCCTGGGTAGTGGATAAATATATCTAGAGATTAAAAACAATTTAAAACTCCTTTAATAATCTTTAAAATATTTGTCACTGTGAACAATAATGCAAGGACTTAATGTTTAAAATGTTAAGCAATGTTGCTTTTTTGTTCCATTTCTCCCAGTTTCAAACAAAGTTTTTAGCATCTTGCACAGTTGGTTCATATTAAAACTCTCTTTAGGAGAAATCACAGCTTGTAAGCCTTTATGTAGCCAGCTGAGTTTTTCGATCCTTGTGAAGCCTTGTAAATCTAACTAAAGTCCTGAGACCTTTGTAAACATTTTGCCTGCTACTCTTTTTCCAGAAAAGAGGCAGCAATGGCCAAGATCTTTATGTTTTTGTGACTAGACGTCTTGTGTCATATCTCAGGAATACCTGGAGTGAATTCTTTAAATTGAACTTATGGAGGAACTCTCTGTGTTTAAATGTCACTGTGACCTCACAACAAACATTTGGGTTTTTTGGGTTTTTTTGTTAATGAAGAATTCGTACAACATTTATACAAATGTCTAAAATGATAAAATTGCTAAAGGTCAAATCAGGGCAGACTTGGATATGAACTGCACCTCTAACCCATGGGTAAAGGCATAAAACTGAGAGGTGATTATTCTAGTGCCAGTTGTTTTATAAAACCCTTATCTTAGTTTAAAATTAAAAAGAGCATGGTTCATCTTTTGGAAATCAGCAAATTTTCTGCTAACTATAATAGTCACAGCACAAATTCAGAGTAAAAGTGCTCAAACCTTTACGTCACTGCAAGTCTTGTGGGAAAATAAAGTACACAATCTTCCCTGTACCGAAAAAAATCGATTTGATATGTCATAAGATAGAACTTGTGTACAGTTTCTTTGTAGTTTTGCACAGAGGAGGGTAATTCTGTCTCTCTGCCTCCCTCTGCAGCTCTGGTCGAGGCCTGCATGGAGAGGAGGAGCCTGGCGCAGTCGCTAAGCAACCTGCTTCCTGTCAGGATGGCCACAGCCATGATGCTTCCCTACACTCTCACCCTGGAGTCTGCTATGTCCTTGACTCTCAGGTGCTATAGGACTTCATTACGTCTGTCTGTTTGTACATGTAGTCCCTTTTATTGAACTAATTACCTTTAAACTGTATTTCACTTAGAGTGCATACAGTGAAAATCGATCTTAGCACCATTTTACTATTACTGCAATATTTATAGTATTATTTAAGTTGGTTCAGTCAGTTACTGCTCTTACTGTCTGGGAGCAACTGTAACCTTATAATTTCCTCAGGGATTAATAAAGTATTCTGATTTTGATTCTGGCGACTATGTCCTCTGGTGACTAATAATCGTTTGTCCCTTGTGTAGACTTTTGGAGTGGCTGCCAGATGTACAGGAAGATGTGGTGTGGATTCAAGAACAGTTATTGAAAATCCTACAGTGTTTTCTTCGCCAGACCTCCAGAAGCTTGTCCCGCAGTGTATCTGCCAGGTAGGTTTAGCCCTGCAGTTACACAAAGCTTTGACTTACTGTTTCTGCCATCCATTTATGCCACATATTTACAACGCCTGTCATTATGATGCCATGTTGATAAACCCCAAAACTGGATCTGCTTCATACAGTGAATGAACAGGGCTGAATTTCAACTGGGTTAAACCTACAGTAACTGGTTATGTGATCCTGTTGGGGGCAGCAGAAACAAGTAGCGACTAAAAATCCCTGTTCTGTCTGATAAATTGACCGTGTTGACACATCCAGCAGTTACAGAGCAACAGTATCATTTGGTTGCTGTAGCTACCTGCCGTGTAGTTCACAGAAGATGATCTACAGTGAGGTTTTAGGATCTATATGATAATTTGAAAGTGAAGCAGAGCCGCTAACTGCAGATTCCCTCTCCTCGTTCACACATCTGCATTTGATTCGTTGTCATAAAAATGTTTTTTTTTGTATCTAAACCTGATTTAATAACACAAAATCACACAGTTACAGCTTACTCCATATTCATGCTGGTAAATACTTCTCATGAATACTAGGTTGTTCTGCCAACTGGAGCTGCACCACTACAAGTCCATCCCATCCCACTTCAGCTCCCCAAGCCTGTTTCCCACTTGGGTGAACGGGAGGAGCTCTTCAGTCCAGGATGTCTTCATGCGTCTGGAAAACTACAAGAGGCAGCTGCTTTCAGATGTGCTCTGTATCAACATGGATCTGCAAGGCTCCTTCAAAACTGGAATGATGTCACCAGATAACAGCTCTGCTACTGACCTTTCCTCTGACCTTTCCTCTGAAGGTCTCACAATGCACACAGGTTGTCTTAATCTTCCAAATGATGCTAACTCTGGAAACTACCAGTAGCTGCTAAGAGTGCTGATAGAGAGAACATCAAATCAGATTTAAAGATCTGTCTTCTTCCTCATGTTAAGGTATTTTCGGCTGAAAGAAGATCTTTCTAATATGATCGTCCCCATTTTCTAATGGTTGGAAATTTTAATTGTTTCACATATTTACACTTAACTTTGTATTAAATGCCTTTGGACCAGTGCATGACGCTGAACTGAGGTTTTTGCTCAACTATTGTAAGGCCATACACACATCATGATCGTATGTCTATAGAAGTGCATTTAAACTTAGCACATGTGCTCAGTCATGTACAGACTTGAATTACAGGATGTTGGAAACAAAGAATGAGCACTTGAGGTTGCACGGTTAAAATAGGTGTGTGTTTATGTTTTTGGTGGAGTGCTGACCAGTAGTTAATCAGAGTTTTCCTTCTGTATCCAGTCATGAGCTTTAAGTAACTTTTGCTACACAGAGGGCAAAACGACTGATGAACCAGTCTGTTTAGTACACGTACCTACTCCATTTATGTGATGCAAGTGTCAATGCATAGTGTGAAAGACAACACTTTATGTTTCTTGGTTCATTTTAATGGCAATGCCTTATGTATTAACAATTATTTATATGAAAAATACAAAAGTGCTTTACTTTTTCCAAATCACGTATATATTTTTTGATCATCTTGATTTATTTAGATGTAAGTTGAAGCTTTTTATAAATGATTTTAAATATTTAGCATTGAATGTTGACAGATTTGATTTGTTGCTACATGTTTAGTGCATAAATCAAAAATGTGATTTTTTTTTTTATGAAGTCCCATTAATCTGACTGTGCCTTTTGTTCGTAGGTTACAACCTACTTGTTAAAATTCTTCTTGCACTGTGTGCTGCATCTTTAACTGTGTGATCTACTCCCATGCTGTGCCTTAACCTTCAATGAAATAATTGCAAAATGAGTGCCAAATGATGTAAAACAAAAAAATGTTTCAGAGAAAAATATAATAATAATAATGGATACTTTATTGATCCCCATGGGGAAATTACTTGTTTTTCCTCTGCATTTGACCCATTCACTCAGTGAAGCAGTGGGCAGCCCACTAAGCAGTGTGTAGGGACGGTACCTTGCTCAGGGGTACCTCAGGGTAGCCGTTAAGTGGATTCGAACCGCCGACCTTCCGATCATGGGGCGACCACTTTACCTACTGAGCTATCCCTGCCCCAGGGATGTATGTTTGTTATTGTGAAATAAAGTGATGATCAATATTTGTGTCTTCATATTCCTCTTCTCACATTAGCCTGTAAACCTGTAGCTGACAATGAAAAGAAGAAAAACGTAACACATGCCAGGCAGTGACCAAATAATGACTCAGGGATCATGGCAGACTTTGAAAAATACCGCAGTGAAATGAACAAGGACAAAATAACACAGCAGGATACAGTTGGACAGCAACTAAAAGGGTAACATAAATAGTGTCCTAACATGGACAATGCCATGTTAGGACAAAAGAAAAGCTGCCACAATTTCCCTGTTTGCTAGTAGCTATTGAGAAACTCAAGCAAATTCACTCCAACATCAGACTGTGAAGTGCTCAGAGAAACTATGAAAAACTAAGAGCTACATCTCAGACTAGACAGACCTCAGTTAGCATGTTAAATGTTTAAGTTCATGAGAGAACAATTAAAAAAGACTAAATAAGTATGACGTGTTTTCTCAGGAGAAATGCTCTTCTCTCTAAAAGGACCATGACATTTGTATCTGAAAAAAAAAAGCCAAGACTTATAAGACAATCTCAGATTAGATCAGGAGTGGAGTGGTGATGATTTGGGTTTGTTTTACAGCCACAGAATCTGTGCAGCTTACAGTCTAGTCTGTGACTGTGTCTGTGGTAAGAGACTGAAAATGCCATACAGAAAACAATTAATCCAAGTGATATATATTGTATCCTCTGGACAGATAATATATTACATATGCAAACAAAATACATTCTTGTTAGTATCAAGAATATATATTTTACTTTTTATCCCCCTTTTCCATTATATTTGCATGAAAGTGCATGACTCTTGAGTTCTTCTTGAGTTACTAACATAACACAGCAGTGCATTCACTTATTCAGTCACTTTAATTCTAAAACTGTGTATATACTGTATATTCTGTGTATTTATCAACTCATTCTTATTGCCTGTTTATGCCCTGTCCTTATCTTTAACGTCATGCTGCTCTGTTGTATCTTAATTGCCCCTTGGGGATAAATAAAGTCTTTCTGATTCTGATTTAATTTAAAATATGTTAAATTATTGCAGTACAAAAAAAGGAGTTTGTTTTTTGGGTCAAATTGAGGAGCTTTTATTGTTGTTTTGGTTAGAGGAGTATTTGAATATCCCCCCCATTCTGTTCACATATAAAAGCAAAACGTGTCACACATAAGTCTCATCACTTCTGGCCTTTTAAGAAAGCTGGTGAACTTGGTATCATCCAGTTATTAGCCATAACTACCCTTAACTTACACATGCACATGCACTGATAAACACACCACTGTGCAAAACTACATTCCATGTGCAATAACCCAAACAATACAAAACGCTGTTTATTTACATATTTACTTTTCTGTCTCTCTCTCTTTTCTTTTCTTTTTTTTTATATTTGTACATTATATATATATATATTGTCTAAATACTGTTCATATGTATTTACCCCCCACCGCCATGTTTGCACTGAGTAGGAGATGCATCTGTATAGTGACAATGAAGGCATTCTATTCTATTCATAAAGATCAAAACAAGAAAAAAAAAGAAAAAAGAAAAAAACGAGCATTAAAATAATATGACAGAAAAACATAAAAACTGTTGTATTTACTTATATAATTTTGTGTTTGTGTTGAAATATATAATATAATAAATATATAATATAACAAATATTAAAAGGGAATCTGTGTTATTTCTTTGATTGTGTGGTTGGTCATCTTAACTGTCTGAACTTTTTTTCCCCTTAAATTGATGTGGTTGTGGTAAAAAAAAAAATAACAGGGAAACTTCCGAGTAGTTCCTGAAGGCAGCGCAGAACTGCCACTCAGTCGCAGAAGTTCGCTATGTCGTGTTGTCCGCCAGGGGGCGCAGTCCGGGAGGTGTGTTGAGGGCGGGGGTGCGGAATCCAAACACGGCACTCCGCTTCTCTCCTCGTACCATGAGCTGAATCTGTCCGGGACAGACCAGGGAAGATGGCGGCCACTGACCATTCCCGGTCCGAAGCTGCCAAGCAGCGACGGCAGGATCAGCTGCAGCGATGGCTGGGCTCAGAGACGGATCAGACGGGTTCGAAGTCCCGGGAAATCTCGAGCGGTTCCGGAACGCGCCGGGCGAAAGTTCGGTTCGCCCAAGGAGCCGTATTTATGGCTGCTTGCTCCGCCGGAGACCGGGAGGAGGTGGCAGCGCTGCTCCGACAGGGAGCTGACATCAACCACGCTAACGTAGACGGACTGACAGCGCTTCACCAGGTAGGAAGTTTTGCCCCTCTAACTGTCAGCAGCTAGTTTTCCTTTCTGCCCGAGCTAATCGCTACAGTTGCTACAACTGTCGCTCATCTAAAGGGAAAAGGGCTCAGCGTTGATCCCTTAATGATCCTCACAGCGAAGAGGACTCACAGGTAAAATGGACCACTAACGTACTTCCAGCCCAGCAGCTCCTGTAATCCATCACTCATTCCTCTGTGCGTTTGTTTTATAAAGTCCGGGAAGAGTTTCTGGCCTGTTTAACACTAGCAAACTTGGTTTATTAGCCCGTTGGGAGGCTGTCTGATCCGCACTGTTGCATTTAGTAAATTACAGGCTTCTTTTTATGGCGTAAAAAAAAGCGAACGAGAGGGCAGCAGACGGTAAAAACCAAAGAGCCTGGTGGACCATTTTTAGACAGTTATGGGCAGGCTTGTGGCATACAGGCCCTGCCGAAGAGTCAGGAAAGTAGTGGGAGAGAGAGTTTCACCGTCCTATCTAAAGGTCTTAAAGCAAAAAAGAAAAGAGGGAGGGCATTATAACTGAAGTTTTCACCCTTACATTTATTATTGCAGTTTTCGTGATTGTTGCGTTCATGAGTCGAAGACAGGCTGGACTTGTTCGGTGCATGTTCAAGTCCTCCTCTTGTCCCTGCTCTTGACTTAAGTCATAACACCCAGGCTCACTCTGGACACCATCACTGTCACACAGGCCCTCGGTGATGCAGCATTTCCTCCACTTTAATGGCACTGTGTGGTAAACACATTGCTGTCTCATCTCATAAAGTGAAAGCAGGGTCAGATGAGTTTTGACCAGGATTCCTGAGAACATACAGAAAAGATCTGCTTCGAAGTCCTCTGGCCTGCGTGCTCATGCAGATGTGGTTTTTCCCTCCCAATTTTGAGGCAGTTTAGTGAATTTGCCCCACCACGGCTGGTTCAGATGAGTCTTCTGGTGGCTCCACATGTCCGACCGGTCACCCAGTGTGGTCACCCTCCTTGCCCTCCATCCCTCTCTCCCCCTATTGCTCATCGGTTGCCTGGAAACTCGAATTAAATATAGGGCCCGCACTCTCCAAACTTTCCATCCTCTTCATCCAAAGCCTTTTCTGTCTTCTCCCTCCTCCTCCTCCTCTTCTTGTTTCTCTTTCTCCTTCCCTTTGCCAGTTCCCCATGGAGGGGACTTTAGGGATTTCGGATGAAGAAATGGAAAACATGCCTCAAACAGCACAAACTGCTGTTGTCAAAGGCGATTTTCACAATGAGTCACTTGATGACCCAGTGAAGGAGTCTGCTGAGAGTGTGTGTATGTGTGTGTATGGACCGTCGTCACACGCAGGGTGCCAGAAGTACCCACTGTTCATTCATTCAGCTCAGAGCACCCACTCCATTAGTGGGCGACCCCCGCCCCCCCCCCCCCCCCCCCCCCCCGCTCCGGCTGTTACTGAGCCCCATTTTCAGCTCTTACAATGATCACATTTTTGTTTTTTGTTTTTTTTCCCATGCATTACCTGCCTAAATCTCTCATATTATAAAAGGGAAGGAGGAGGCTTTCCCCAGCTTTGTGATTAGTTGATTTAGCCTAAAAGAAAAGCCTCTTAGGTGGCTTAAGACAGGCCTGATGGAGACGTTTCTGTACGTGTTACAGACACTTGGCGCTGTGACGTCCCACAGAAGAACTGCTTCAGTAACGTCACATTTTTTGAGTAAATATCATCTCACCTGCTGACATCAGTGAAATGAGACACCAGTGCAGATTAAACTAATCGTTTTGTTGTTAGTATTCAGTTCAGCTTTGCTTCAGAGTCACAAAAAGACAAATCTCCACCTTTATCAAGTATTTATAGCCATGCCACTGGCTATGTGCCGCATTGGCCCAGGCCGATCTCGGCAACTACGCAGTAGATTGCCACTAAATTTATTATAATGTTTAAATAAACACTGTAGTCCCCAGAGGAGGAATCCGTATGACTTTGCAACCTTCTTCGTGAAGTTAACATTTGTAGTTTTTAGTGAAATGTATTGACAGCTATTTTTTTTTTAAAAAAATAAAAGTTTTTTTTTAAACTTCATTTGTATTTCAGAGTATTACAGATGTTTACATATATGCAAACTCTGAGAGAGCAGGAGAAACTGTGTTGGCACTGTATCTAAAATATGGACCGTCACTTTTGATTTCACTTATTGATTACTCAGAATCGCTCTCGTTTTGGAGAAGCAGCATCGTCGAAAACTCCTCCAAAGTGAGTCTGCAGCAGCTTGTCTTTGCATACATGCATATATGAGATAAAATACAGAGGAATAGCTTCATTGCCAACAGGTACCCACTAAAAAGATGGCACACCATGATCCCTCTTTTAATAAAGAGTGGTTTCATTGTTTACGATTGAAAACGTTCTCTTCTGTTCAATTTAGCTAGTTTTCAGAGAGGGTGCCAGTTTTAGTTTTAGTGTTCTTTAATTATTCAGAAGCTCAGGGCGGCGATCACAATGCAAAGACCTGATTCACAGCCACACATGTGGTTTTTCCAGTAAACACAAAAGTATTTACCAAAGCCTATTCGTGCTGATTTTGTTGACAAAGTTAAATAAGACAAAAACTTCAAAAGTGTAGTTTTTGATTTTATTTTGTTACTTCAAATATTTATTTCCCGCCTAGTTTTAGTCGTAGGCTATAATAGCCGTGGGGCAGCATAATGTCATGATATTTTTCATATCGTACCAATACCGGGACACCAAATATCGATATTATCATCAAATCAATGAAAATGCTCATCTCATGCACCGCCTTCCCGAGATGGTGTTAGCCGAGCAAACTTGCATTAAAGCGACTTTACTGAAAAAAATCGTCCAACACTGGACGCACACAGCATGACAAAACCGCATCCTAATTCAAAGTTACACAAGTTAAAATAGGAAAGAAACCTCCTTGCAACTAGAAAATAATTTTTTCACATTCTACAACCGACTGCAACTTGTGGTGACTAAATGTTTGCTCAGAGCTCGAGGGCGTTGCACGCTCACGACCGCTTTTGATTACGAGACGATTGCGTAGGTCACCTGATAGGAGGCAAATTTTCTGCAAATATTAAATAAAAAATACTCAGAATATAGGAAAATGTTCAAAATTGCCATAATATCACATATTGAGTAAACTATTGTCTTACTTATTATCTTACTTTTGAAGTAGAGACTCACAAACACAGAGCATTACTAATATTTCATAGACAGGTGAATGGAATTATGGAGTGCTGCAAAGTTCAGTCAGTGAACATTTACGCTGCTCTAAATTGACAGTTAAACATTAGTGAATGTGAGCTAATATATCAGTGCATCCCTGTAATTAAAAGACATTCGTAAATTAACTAATAATGCTATTTATAAAGTCAGTGTCTACATCAGTTTTCACCCAAAAATGAAGAATAACAAAAGCATAATCTTATGTTACTCCCTGTCTGATTCTTACACCATCAAAGAGTAGGTACAGACGCTAGTAATATATTTTTAGTTTTTTGTGTTATTAACATTTTATTTATTTGGTCTTCGCACAGATTCTGAGCTACGGCTCATTTCTTTATATTTTGATAGGAAAATGTGAAATTGGTGTAGTGGTAGATACGGAAACATTTGCAAACATGCATGGAAATACATTATACAAGCTAAAAATGAAGCTTGTTCATATTTAATGCCTTTGAAAGTCAGTATTTGGTATGACCATCTTTATTCTTCAACACGGCCTGAACTCTCCTTGGCAAGCTTTCTTATCATTTCTTTGAGTACTCTTCAGGAATTGTTCTCCAGGCTTCTTGAAAGACATTCGATGCTCTTCTTTGGATGTTGGCTGCCTTTTTGAGCTCAAAGCTTCAAATTTGGATCCGTCAATCCATCAGGCGTGAGGAATCGGTGCTGCCACTGATTTTCAGTCCAGTTCCTGTGTAATTTGGCGCATACCTCAGGCTTTTCTCCCCGTTTCCCTTAATTAAAAATGGCTTATTGACAGCCACCGTTCTGATGAGACCAGAGCAAACAGTAGATGGATGAAAGGCCAGATCCATCTTTCTGGTCTCGGCTGGATTCTTTTTTTCCTTATTTCTTAAGGCCATGACTTTAAGAGACTGTCCATTTGCCAGTTTTTTTATTTTTATTTTTTTAAAGCTACCCACATCTCCTTTTGTCATCCACTTGTTCTGTTTCCTCAGTGTTTAAGGACACACTGCACACCATGCCGGGAAATGTTGTCGTTAGCTAATAGCTGCCAATTAAAAGTGGTTACTGGTGAAGTTGACTGTTACGTTTAGATTCAAAACTGGTTTATCTCTTGAGTTAGTTTTTGAATGATTCATAGGTCAGAGTTAAGTGGCTTAAAAAACCAAATAAAAACATTCCTCTGAAAACCATCAGCTGAAAATGAGTGAAAAAGCAGCCAAAAAAAACACTTATTCAGTACAAGAACCTTCCATCTGGCTCTTTTTAATAAATATTAATTTAAATCAAAGTAACCTATCATAGCAAAATCCCATGAGGTCCTCGTGGGATTTATCCCGGGACTTGTGTTTGATCACACTTAGATTCTTTGCTCGACCTAGCTTGAGGAAAAGCTGCTAAATAGAATCGCTGTTTCACTTGTGCTGCAAAATGACTGTTTTGGAAAGTACTTGAGGGCTTTTAGCAACCCACTTAGCAGAAAGTCATTACAGCAAGGAGACACAGTAGTCATTGTTTTAGCCCCGCTGCTTTGGTTGAGTTTAACAGATTTTGGAAGAGTCTGGAGTTTTGCCTTTAGCAACGAACCATGGTGAAGTGGGTCAGAGACCTCCTCTACTGTACTGAAACTGTACTCAGACTGGCATCCATTTGTTAATGTCAGAATAAACAGTAAACACTTGTACACGGCAATCAATCATGCGGACGTTTGTCCTCTGGCAGGCCTGCATTGATGAAAACGCTGAGATGGTGCAGTTCCTGGTGGAGAACGGGAGCGACGTCAACAGAGGAGACAACGAGGGCTGGACTCCTCTGCATGCTGCAGCCTCCTGCGGTTTCATCCAGATTGCTAAGTGAGTGTCGACCACCATCACTTTGTCACATCACAGCCGAGTGGTGCTGAGGGATTAGAAAACACAGACGTAAATCAGTGTTAGATAACACACATAAAACTCACACATATTCAGGGTTTTCCCAGGCTCGTGATTGGCCTTCTGGAGAGGGGGTTGACTGCACAATCGGTCGACATACATTTAAGGCTAACAGTCGGTGTTACTTGACTTGAATAAAAATGTATTTTAAACTCAGTGAACCAGTGATCTTCCTTTTGACTGAAGGCCAAAAGCTCATCGGAGGGTGCCAAGAAAACTCGTTTATCCTCCATTCAGGTTTTACCGTTGCTATCTGACAAATGTATCTTTGTTTTTTAAGGTATCTGATAGAACACAGTGCTCATGTTGGAGCAGTGAACAGCGAGGGAGAGCTTCCTCTGGATGTTGCCACAGAAGATGCAATGGAAAGGCTCCTGAAAGCTGAAATTAAAAAACAAGGTAAAAGCAACAAAAACGGGAGAATTGGAACCTCTCCTCTCCACCTTTCTGGTGTCCTCCCTCTAAGTGACTCATAACATGCAGTCACATTAGCTTGTTTGACTATTGTGATTGCTGGGTGCCGTACTCTAGTGCACTTTAGGATGTGGCTCCAGGTACAGTTCAGCTGGACTTGGGCACAGTATCGATTGAGATCCTAGCCTTGAAATGCTTCCTCAGTTTTAAGGTTAATCACACGAGAAATATGGGCAATTGTGCAAGATAACTGCTCCCAATGTGAGCGCACGGGGGCTTGATTCAAGGTTGTCAGTTCTGTTGGGATGTGCACATCCATCTTAATAATTAAAAGACAATATAAACCCTACTTTTGTGTAGAATCAACACAAATGCAAGGTTGCTTGTAATCGGATATTGTGCGTTTCCGTGTTATCTGTATTTTTAGGTCCTTTAATCAGCCAAACCTGCAATCCTGAAACCGAAAATCAAATTTTCAGTGTGATGAGTGATGATGCCAAATTAAAAGAGAACTTTTATGTACAGTCAGTAATCTTACTGAAGTTAGAAGACTGAAAACAAACGTGAGCTCACATGTGTTAGTCAACCGAAGCGATGATGTTGGGAGTATTTCAAGGAATTAACTATACTGATGATTCTACACAGCTTTGGTGCCGGTTGCGTTAGTTTTTCACAAGCAGCAATAATCAGGAAATCATACAGAGCTCAGGCTTCAGTTTTTGTTTTGTTTTTTATAAATATGGAGCCTCAGAACTTCATTTTTTCCTTTTTCCTGTTCATTCCAAAAGGAGGCAAAGAAACAAGGACAGCGGCCGTGCACCAAATGTTCTGTGACCTTAATTGTTCTGGACTCCAGGCTTGTGCTTTTATCTCTGTCGAATGTGTGTTAGCTGAGATCCAAATACAACCGGGAGCACAGATGACGTATATGAGATAAATTTACACTCACAAGTATTTATTTTTTTGTGTGTGGGATGCTTTACTTACAGAATTGTCCTGATATTTGTAAGCTTTTCGTAAACAAAACTTAAGTTAGAGTACATTAAACCTGACTTGTAACCCCGATGTCATCACTCATCATAGATCTAAATGGAAGGGGAGTTTTAGATGCTTTGAAGTGCTTCTTAACTCGAGGTTGTCACTGCTTGTCACAGGAATAGACGTGGATACGGCCCGAAAGGAAGAGGAGAGGATCATGCTCCGGGATGCCATGGCGGTGCTGGCAGGAGACGGCACACTCACACCTCACCCAAACACCAAGGCAACGGCTCTACACGTCGCCGCTGCCAAAGGCTACATTGAAGTCCTGAAGTGAGCATAAGTGCACACATAAGAGCAGCTTGTTGACTTTTGTTTAATTTTGTTACCATGCCAAGTCAAACGGCTTTTATTCTTAGCCTTGTTCTCTCCCCCACCTCCACTCCTCCCAACTCCCTCACCTCGCTCAGGGTACTGTTACAGTGCAGGGTGGATGTGGACTGCAGCGACACTGACGGGTGGACGCCTCTGCACGCAGCAGCTCACTGGGGGCAGGAGGAGGTGTGCAGCCTGCTGGTTGACAACATGTGCGATATGGGTGCCGTCAACAATGTGGTGAGGGCACGGCGAACAAGCTTTCCCTCTGCAGTTCAGTCTGTGATTGGAGCTTTAGCATGTGCCATCACTGATCACTGTGGCTGTCCTTGTAGGGACAAACACCTTTAGATGTTGCAGACGAGAACCTCGTGGACGTTCTGGAGGAGCTGCAGAAGAAGCAGAACGCTGTGAGTCTGTCTTCACACACACACACACACACACACACACACACACACACACACACACACACACACAAGGCACTGTGACTATCTCACTTGCTCGGACAGACCTGTCATGATTGATGGCGTTCCAGCGGCGAGTGCTCTCTGTGTTTATGTCTGTTTATATTCCTCTTCAGTTACGTAGCGAGAAAGAGAAACAGACTCCTGTTATTGAGCCCATTTCGCATATCCCCATGGTACCAGTCCGCCCACGCAGGTCAGTGCCAGTGTGTTGGTGCGTCCGTATGTTTGTGTATATCTGTGTGTGTGTGTGAGTGTGTACACGCTATGCTGTTCCTCAGCCCAATCCCAGTAATCCTTGATCCAGCTGTTGTCTGCATGCAGGTGTGACAGTCCCAGTGTTCCCATCCCTTCAGCTGTGTTACTTCTACCCACCAACCTGGGTAGATGTAGCAGTCTGTCTCTCAGTTTCATACTGAATATTAATGCTTTCTTTTTAAGTCTGCATCTGATCACCAGTGTTGGGAAGGTTACTTTTAAAATGTATTCCACTACAGATTACAGATTACATGCCCCAAAATGTATTCTGTAACGTATTCCGTTACGTTACTCAATGAGAGTAACGTATTCTGAATACTTTGGATTACTTAATATATTATCATGCTTTTTTACAACTACGTGAATGTACTATTGCTGTGATTTATGACTGTTACTGAAGGTCCGCGGCTCCGAACCGTATTAAAGGGACCTCTGACTAATATGTCGGGCTCCGAGTTGGGCTCGTAGCCGAAAAATAGCTTTACTTCGTTGTCTGGGTCAACTTTGCTAGCGAGAAACAGAGTGAGGCGTTGAAAGGCTGCTCCAACGGAACTTATTGTTTTGGAGGAAAACACGAACACAGCGTCTTAATAGCTTACTTACAACTGGGCTCATCAGACACTCTTCTTGGCTGCAGTGGTTATTATTATATTTACATGCTTCCAGCTCCTGTTTCTGCTCGATGATAACTCGTAGTTTTCCACTCGCCCTTTTCTCCCTCCTCGCGCTCACAGACACATAACGGGTATGGCAGTCCATTCTCCCAGCAGCACGGACTACACTGCCCATGAGGCTACATTCTTTAGAGCATGTAGCATCCTGCTTAGCACAACAACAACAAAAAGCCGCTCTCTCACCCAGGAAACACGCAGAGAAAGAGCGTCACCCTGTAACCATGGCAACCGTAACGCTGCCACCTGGAACAACAGAACGTAGCTGTCAAACAAAACCCAAACAGTCCTGACCCGCGACAATATGAAACAGGAAAGTACCGCCGTGTAATCCATTTATTTCAACAAAGTAACTGTATTCTAAATACCACCTTTTTAAACGGTAACTGTAACAGAATACAGTTACTCATATTTTGTATTTTAAATACGTAACGGCGGTACATGTATTCCGTTACTCCCCAACACTGCTGATCACATTGTAAATGCTAAATCCAGCCTGTTGCAAATGGCAGCTTACAACCAGTGTTGGGTGTAATGCGTTACTAAGTAACGCGTTACTGTAATTAAATTACTTTTCCACTGAAAAAGTAGAGTAACTAATTACTGTTCATTTTTAGGTATTTTAATTACAGTTACTTACAATTTACTTGCGTTACATTGTAAAATAATTAAACTGGCTGAATATCATTATTTAATTTCAATAATTTGTCTTCTAAATGTAGAAGTAAACTCTGCCACTTTAACATCGTTGCAGTGCAGGTGCACATCATTTCGCGCCAGTTTGCTGCATAGTCGTATTCTAAAGCAGCGGTCCCCAACAATTTTTGCGCCACGGACCGGTATGAATAAATTTTCTTTTTTTCGGTACCGGTACTAGTTTTATTTTGTTGTATTTATCCGCGACACCTTAAAGTCCTTTAAGGTGTCTTAAGGTGCCACCTTAAGGTCCATGAAAATATTGTCGGGCATAAACCATACCTGAAAAGACCCAGGAAAACTGAGTAAACGATAAAAACGATAACAAAATAACGCTGAAAACCGATAAAAACCCTGAAAACTATACATTTCACACCTGAGCCTCAACTCTCGCGGCCCGGTACCAAACGACTCACGGACCGGTACCGGTCCGAGGCCCGGGGGTTGGGGACCGCTGTTCTAAAGCGGAAGATGTCGGACTCGGCTGAAGCGAGTGGCTGTTTTATGAAATGGACATATTCCCGTCTCTTCACCTTTCTGAAACAAGCAGACAAGAATATTACAGTAATATGTAAGCTATGTCCTGGGGAGAAAAAACTATCGGCTGCTGTTAATAGCACGAGTAATCTACTGAAGCGCCTGACACGAGAGCATAGACAAACACTTCCGAGTGATCCTTGTTCATCATCCATGGATAACACCGCGGCAACTCCTGCTAAGCAGGCAAAACTTGATTTTACTTCAGCAGCACAGAAAGCGTCTGAAGGTGAGCTTAAAAAATGATTGCAGGCTACATTGTGGAAGAGATGCTACCGCTGCGTACTGTAGAGTCTCCGTCTTTAAAAAATGTATTTATTATTTAAAGAGTTTAATTTCTATTGATTGTCCACTCAAGGTTTATAGGGGTTTTAAGAAGTATTTAGTAAATTACTTATTTAGTAATTAAGTTACTTTTCAGACACAGTAATTAGATAAGTATTTTAAATACAATATTGACTAAGTAATTAGTAATTAATTACTTTTTTAAAGTAACTTACCCAACACTGCTTACAACAAATAATTAAGTCCCCCTAGCAAGACTATATTTGCCATCAAACACTAGAAGGAAAAAAAAATATTAACAGTAAAATAAAATGGTGGGTGATACGAGTAAATTCCAACATCGCAGTATATGCAGCGTAAAAACTACAGTGAAGGTTGGTGTGCTCGCTCACAGAACATCCGATGTGATGTGCTCATGTAAACAGGGGATCAAGAAAACAGTGTTAAAGATGTATTTCATACATTTAAAGATGGTTGAGATGGTTAGGTAGATGGATTCTTTTTTTTCTGTACATGAAAGATTCCAAGAACAAAAACAAACAAAATTACAGATGGAAAAAAAAATGCCAGTGACTTAAAGACATTCAAATAATGCTGTCATATTCCTTCACGTTAGATATTAAAGACTAAACAGTCTTAAATTTGTAGGATCCTCTTTGCTCTTAGTACGAAGGGCCTTCCAGGCCAAAAGGGTGGAACGGAATAGTAGAGCAGTAGATGCACAGGATATGATGTAATGTCAGAAAAAGGTTTTCAAATTTGTGACTTCTCATGCAGCAGTGCAAGCGTTTGCAAGCAGTTGATTAAAAGCTCCACAAAAAAAAGAAAAAATATATACATTTTTTATAACATTTTTTTAACATTAATTTAACCAGGAAACTCTAAAGGTAAACAATGTGTCTTTGGAGAGTGTCCCAAGGTGTCCTGTTGTTATCCCAGCATGTTTCTTTGTGTGCTAACAATATGCAGTAGACAGTAGAAATAAAGGACTTTTTCAAAACTTTGCAAAAACCGGTAGAAGTTGGTCAAGCGGGGTAAAAGAAACAGAAACTGACTAAAGCATAAATATTTCTCTGTAATGTTGAATTGAAAAGTCATGTAGAACTAAGCGAGGATGTTTTAAGTTTTTCAGGTAGTATAAAATGATTGCCCTCTAAGTGTTGTTGACGATATAAACGCATACTTTGTTTCTCCGTGAAAAGATGTCTTATTTTATCTTTGAATGCCATTTTTCACTGTTTCTCCTTCTCGAGTAAAAACAAGTATAATTCAAACACTTTTCAGAGGATGGGTGCTTTGCTGTTGATGTCTTGGTTAATAGGGCCAAATGTGCACGTAAACCATATTATTTACCATTAATATGTAGTGTGGCACTGAGAGACAGCATTTGTTTTTTTGTTCTTTTCACTTCTGTGGCTGCTCCTTAATCTGTGTGAATGATTTCAACGTTTCACTTTAAGGAAACGGCTCGAATTGGTGCAAAGCAATTGGCCACAATTACAAACGAAGCAGAAACGGCGGCACAGAAAATGACCCACTGTTTCACCTACCGAGGTCTTGATTGATGCATGCTCGCTCTAATTGGCTGCACATGGAATGATTACCCTCACTGATCAGCTCCCTGCATGCCACCTGTTGTTCCACCCCCCCACCCCCCACCCCCACCTTGGCCCCGCCCCTGCAGGACTTCTATCTCTCGTATGAGCAGCAAGGAGAAGATCTGCCTCCACGAGCGGGAGAAGCACCCTCCGCCTCCTGCCCTGCAGAGCAGTCCGGCAGAGGACGAGGAGGAGGAGGGCCAGGCGGGACAGAACCAGTCTCAGGGCCAGGCGAAAGCCTCGAGCAGCTCCAGCTCAGAGGAGGAGAGCGAGTCTGAGAGCGATGCAGAGTCAGGTGAGAGAAGCTGTTTCTGCTTTGAAGTACCTGCTGGCTGTGTTTATAGTTCAGAGTTATTGTTATTGATTAATCCTAATGACCTTTGCGCTCATACAAAGAAGGCAAAAGAGCATTTTTAATAACCTTTGCACTCTTGCAGAGAAAGCGAAAAAGCGAGAAATCATAAACAACTTGAACAACAAGCGCAACACCACCAATCTGCTTCCTACCTCCATGTCAACAAGCACCACTGCGAGCCAAGTGAAAAGGGTAAACGGGAAAAAGACTTGGAGCACATGAGATGCATGTATGGCTGTGTGACAGCAAGGCAGGATAATAAAAATGTTGACTGTGTGTGTAGCAGGAATTAAGCAAGCCTCCAGTCACTGAAGCCCCGGGGTCATGGAGAACATCTCTGAGGAAGGCGGACAGCTCTGTGACTCTGGGCTCAGCTGGGCTATCTGACCCCAGCCAGGACACCAGCAGACCTCCAGAGTCCGGCCTCGGCATGAGCCGCTCTGCCTCCAGCCCCCGCCTCAGCTCTGAGGCTGACACCAAGGTACGCAGGCGCTCGCGTGATTCATAGGTTTATACACTCATGAAACCACAGTCGTACTTCTATAAATCTAGCTTGACAGGCCAAATAAAGGCTTCTTTACTGCCTCCATTCACTGAGTCACATAAATAAATGACAAACTGATCTCTTCCCCCTCGCGCTCAGGAACCAAGGCTTGCTCGAGTGCCGCCCAATCCAACACGGAGACTCTTCAGTATTCCAGATAACACTGCTGACAACTCCAACAGGTGGGCCTCAACTCTCATACACGTCCGCGTTTGTGAAGCCAGAATCCGAATCCCTGCATATGTCCCCTTGTCACCCTGTGTGTGTGTGTGTCTCTCTCTCAGTTGGCTAAGCCGTAGCTCCTCTTACACCCGACGCTTCAATAGTCAGTCAGGAAATGATCTCACTAGCTCCACCCCGTCTTTGCTTCACAGGTCAGTCATGCTGCTCACTGCCCGTCTAACTCTGCTGTTTGTGTGTAATTGTCACTGTCCCCTAACGGCAAACGCTAATTTGTGCGCGGCTGTGAAAGGTGCCTTTGAGTTTCCAATGGGTTCTGTCTTGTTTCCAGCTCATCTTATGGAAAGAGACTGGATGACCCCACCGTGACCTCAGCTAGCACAGGAACGAGCTCTGCTGGACTCGGCCGCCTTAATAGTGTCTTGGCTCAGAGGTATTTTTCATTTTACACTGCATGTACGATTTTTTTTATTTTTTTTTTTCCTTTGGACCAATATGAGTCACCTTTCATCTTTCTTTCTACGAAAAGACTTCCTCAGGAACAGACGGAAAAGAAGGATCAACCAGCCATTACCACCTCCAACTCTCAGAGCACGACCGCAGGCGAACAGGAAGCCAAGCAGAGGCGCAAGTGAGTGATAAGCGTGTCTTTGAGGATGTCGAAGGGCGCGACTTTGTTGCTAAACTTGCGTTTCGGCTAATGTAGGTCCTACCTGACACCAGTGCGGGATGAGGAGGCAGAGGCGCAGAGGAAAGCTCGCTCCCGACATGCACGGCAATCCCGCCGCTCCACTCAGGTGGGGATACTTGCTCAGATGTTCGCCCTACTGATAGAGGCTGTGTCAGTTTGGCGCTTGACTGTGTTTTCTTTCACCTCAAGGGGGTAACGCTAACAGATCTGCAGGAGGCAGAGAAGACCATACAGACCATGAAGACGGACAACAAAGGGAGAGAAAAGGAAGAGGAGAAGGAGAAAGAAGCAAAGCAGAAGAAGGGCGAGGAAGGGGTGAGAGCCGGCACTTTAGAGGCCTGTTGACTGCTGTCCTTATGTAACACCATGTGACGTCACAAAGTAGGGGATGCTGTGTTTACAGGAATTGAGCTGGAGGTCTCGTATTGCCAGCCTGCAGAAGTCAGACCTGCTGGGCCTCACACAACCTGCTGGCACACCTAGACCTCAGACCTCTGACAGAAGAGGTAGGCTGCCGCCCTTGTTGCTTGTTTGGGTTTTTGTTTTCACATTTCCTTCGCTCATCAGCGTGTGGTTTTTGCTCGCAAACATTAGTTTGGTCTTAAAAGGCTGCTGTCTGGCTTTGTTCCAGATGTGGAGGCCAACACAGGGGAGAGCGAGACAGAGCGATGGGCCAGGGAGCGCAATGAGAGGAGGCAAATTCAAGCCAGGAGGAAGGCACAGAGGACCGGGGAGGTAAATTCTGCTTATTAATCTGAAAAATGAAATGCAGGATGGATATGCTCATAAGAAGAGACAAATTTGGCGAGAGAAAATAGAAAACGAAGATGTGTACGATGAGGAGGAATAAGGGGAAAACTTGACTTTAGGGTTTTATGAAGAAGGAGCACAACGCATCACACTGAAGGGAAAAACAGTCAGGCACTCTAATATTCACTAGAGAGCTAAAACTCTTAAAGTGCCTTTAGCTGGCCAAAAACCTTTTAGTTTTCAAGTGAAAAGATTTTTTTTGGCGCTCTGTTTATTTTTCTGGTAAGAATCTAATGTTAGCTTTGCATTAGTAAGTTATTGCATTTGGCTAAACAAGTTACAAACATGGTAACGTTTCTCCTGGCTTTGTGAATTATTCACATTCAAGTCTAATAAAAAATGCAGACTATCAAATTGATTTAGCTTAACTGTTTACCCCTTGAAAGCCTACTAGAGATAACTGTCGAAGCTCTTCTCTGAACCGAGCAGGTCGTCATACTTCAGCTTATGTAACAAAATGACTGGGTTTGCATCAAAAGCCATTAAGGATACAGGGAGGTCGTCTTTGTAGGAAAAGAGTTAACTCACAGAAATGTAGTAGACACAAATTTATATCTGATTATTGGACTGCTCAATGACAAAATGCTTGCATCGCAGCTAAACATACAGTACTGTGCATAAGTCTTGAGCCACCCCTAACTCTTTTGGGTTTCACTTCCAATGAGCCATCCAATAGTCCTCCAGACTTTCTGAAAGTCTTCCAAAGTTTTGCTTTGGACATTGGCTTATTTTTCACTCATTCAAGTCCAGTCCAGTCCTTGTACCTGACCATGTTGAAAGGAATGTTATTGTTTGTTGATTTCCAAAGAGCTACTGGTTCAAACCTTGGCATAGGTCAGTACTGTGTGAAGTGTGTTCTTTTTTTAAAAAAAAAAAAATAGCAGAAATTGGTCAGTAAATTGATGCCATTTATTTACCATTTTCCTACCAACATATAAAGAAATCGGGGGTGGCTTAAGACTTTTGCACAGTACTGTAATATTTCTGCTCATGCGTCTCATCTTAACCACCTTTAACTCCCGTCCGTCTCTGTTTTTTGGTTCGGGAGCTTGCATAAGTGTTGGTTCTGTACTCCAGTAGTGTGTCCCACCACACGGCAGCCTTTAGGCATTTCCCAGTGTTTTGCAAAAAACGGAGACGGAGTGCAACACAAAGTTAGTAGATTGTTGTGGGCCAATGTCTGTAAGAACCTATTGTTCTGTCTGTGTCGTCTGCAGGGTGAAGACAATGATCCCAGTGGAGAGGAAGAGTTTTCCACCAGTGGGCTCAATTCACAGGTCTGCGTGAACTCTTGTTTGTGATCTCATTAGAATGTAACTTAAGAAAAGAGCTGTAAGGTATTTGCTTTCCCCCCCTCTTGTTTACAGACAGACCAACGTTTGAGTTCCAGGTATGAATCCCACTTTTGATTGATCTGAATTTTCTCCATTCACAGTGTGGATGACCTTTTTGTTTTCATATAACCAGGTCGGACTCATCCTATAGCGACCGTACACGGGGAGGAGGATCTGAGACGAAGGACTTTAAGAAGGTGAACCGACAGCAAATGTATCGCTGTTGAGATCATGCGATATATTTGCCTTATTTGTCCTAACTCTTCATTGCGCGCGTGTGTGTGTGTGTGTGTGTGTGTGTGTGTGTGTGTGTGTGTGTGTGTGTGTGTGTGTGTGTCAGTTGTTTGAGGAGGTTTCCAGACAAAACAGCCAGCTCCAGTCACAGCTCCAGGACACTCAGAGGAGTGTCACTCAGACCAGGTTGGATCTGGAAAAGGCCACGCAGGTGACAACAAATACACACAAAAAGTCAAACAGAAACTGTTCTTGTCGTCTTTCACCACGCAGAGTCAAAGCAAGAAGCTCATAGTGGTGGAACTAGTAGGGCAGGTTCTTTGTTACTGCTTATGATTTTTTTCAACCTCATTTCAAATACTATTGCTAAATATAGAAACCCATATAATGTTCCCTTTGTTTTAAGCCTTCGACTGCATTTGAATCCTGGTTTCATACCTTCTGCATATTATTATTATTATTTTTTTGTATTCTCCAATGGGAGTGTATTGTACAGTCAGTGATCCGTAGGCAACCCTTCAAATGCTCTACCCAGATGAGGGAAAAGTGAGACCGCTACTAGATTAAAAAGGTTCTTAGAATTTGGATATTTTTAATTTTTATTTATTTAGTAATTTTTTTTACATTTTTTTTTCCCTAATTAAAATTGATCTATATAGCACCAATTGACAACTATGGTTTTTGTTTTGTAAATTTAAAGTCCTTAAAATATTAGACAGAGAGCCCCCATTGATGAGCCCTTGTGATTAGGGTCTTGGCAACAGTGGGATGGAAGAACTTTCTTTTAACAGCAAGAGAAGTCCAGCAGAATCAGTCTACCATGACTGGTCGATGAAAGGAGAGCATAGAGGGGGAAAACAGTGCAAAACACAAACTACAGGAGAGAGAAGACAAATGTTAATGGCAGTAGTGATGTGTAGTCCAGCAGCCTGAACCTACGAGAGAGTTCTGTTCATGTTCACCTAATCCTGTCGCAACTTTAAGTTTTCTGAAAAAAAAGTAATCTGTCTCCTGAACTTAAACTGGGAGCTGGTTCCACAGGTGCGGTGCCTGAATGCTGAAGGCACTGCCTCTTATTCTACTTTTGAAAACTCTAGTAAATCACTTGTAAGCCTGCACTGTGACAGTTAAATGCTCTGTACGGGGCCAGATCCTCAGGACGTGTAAGGAAGCAGAATTCAAATACAATTCTGGATTGCTACTACTAGCAGTGAGCTCCCAGTTTCACATGCAGGCTTATTGTGTCCATGGTTCCAGGGTGTACCTTTTTGATGTCTTTTTGCATACAGGCCTGCATGTGATCATGTAAAAATACCAGTGCGGGTTATGTAAACGTGGTTTATTGTATTCAACAGAGACAGGAGCGTCTGACTGACTGTTCAGCCCTGCTGGAGCGGGAGAGGAAGGTAATGCATCCCTTGCTAATGATGTTACTTGCTGTGTTTTCGCTTCATCTGCCACACTACAGCCACTCTTGCTGTCTGTTGACGCTTTCTATTCTCTACTCACTCAAACCACTTCCTCGCTTGTTTTCGCTCAACTTTTGTGCTCCTTCTACGTCACTCTCTCTTTTTCTCTCTCTACCTGCTCCCCACCCTCCCATGTCGTATTTTCCCCGGCGCCAGGATCGAAGGATGTTGGAGCGGCGAATGGCGGAGCTGGAGGAGGAGCTAAAGGTGAGAAGATGTTGAGAACGACTCTTATCATGCCCACGGGCACTTTTGCATGCTTCTGCTCGATTAGCTTGGCTTTCGCTTGTGCTGTCCAGCAGTGTGGTGAGAGCACAAGGTAGAGAGCTGTTTTGCACCGTGTCCAGGTGGTGTGACGAGGGTGGTGTCTGTTGGAGCCAATTTCTTCATTTAGTTGCTTAGCAACTTGAGGCATCTTATGTCTCTGCAGTCTCCATTGTGACTCTGAACAGAATGAGTTATTTTGTTGCCTTCTCGAAAGATAATAAACTTCTGTGTAACAGCAGACAAATGATTAAGCATGGCTTTTAACAGAATAGTTCTATTTATAAATCAATAACTAAAAATGCTAAAAGCTAAATGGATCAGTAAGGTAAAAAAAAAAGCAAAGCTCATCGTGTCACCCACTCTAAAACATCAAATAAACAAGATGATATTTAGTTTTGTAACCTGACTGAGGCAGGCTCGCTGCTTCCCTGTATATCCAGTGTTTAGTTATGTGCAATATATAAAAAAAGTACTGGGCCACCTACACATTACCTACATAGCTGCTGGGCCATGAAAGCACACAGTTTTTTGTGCTGATGTTAATGCCAGTGGAGGTTTGGAGCTCTGCAGTTATTTAGTCTGCAGACGGGTTTATGACTCGGCAACTTTGTGGCTAAAACTTCCACTTTCTAGTAATTCCACTTACAGGTTGCTGTGGAATATTTAGAAAAGAAGAAGGGGCACAAGAGACTGTTGCAACAGTTACATCTTATTACAGTATCACACTCAAATTCAATGAGCTCTTTAGATCCAGGTTTGAATCTATTGTCTTTTTTTTTTCGTTCTCTGCTATCAAGTTGGTTTATTAGTTCCACTTCTGATATTCAAAGCCTCAGTGAACTGTAGACGGAGCAACATGTAACATGTTAAATGCTTAGTTTATCCACACCTGATATATATATATATATATATATATCACACATCTGATGGCTTGGAGGCTAAGGCAGCAATTTATAATCAACCCTTTGGTTTAAAAGGAGTTGTTGACTTATTAATAACCAGCCTATCAACAGGATGTCAATTCTCTGTACTGTTAATGTAAAAGTAGAAATACTAAATGGCACTGTTATCTATATCAGCCTTTTTGTTCCCTGTAGTTAATCAGACAAACAAAGCACACATAACTACACTGATAGCTGTTACTTTACTTTAGGAAGTGCTGTTTACTGGTTCTTTATATTGAGCTTGCTGATTTAGAAGTTAATGGCAAAGTCATTAATGATGTGGTTTAGTTTCATGTGCTGATTTTGCTACAGTGGGTCACAGTGCCTGCTGGAAAAAACTGCAAAAGCTATACTCGAATAAATTTAGGCTCCTCTCCTCTTCAAGGTGTTGTGTACGGCCAAACAGCTCCCAGGGCCTTTGTTTTTGTTGTTGTTTGCTTTTTTTGTTTTTCAAAATCACTTCTTGGATATCTCATTTCAACCACGTTTTCATCTGTGATGGAAAGCCTTGACAAAATGGCAATCCTACAACTTTAAATTCATTTTATGGGAAGAGGATGAAGCTGCAGAAAGCAAAAATCTGGCAAGTTGGGCTGGTTGTTGGGCAGAGGCCAAAATAAATAAGCCTTCAATGCACTGTGAGGCAGCACATGAGGGCAGAGGTCCTCTCTCCAACACCTCAGGATGTTACAGCGGAACTTTATGCTGACAACCCGACCATGGGGGACAAATTCACTGCTCAGCCCATGAATGTCAAAAAAATAAAGCTCTAGCTTTCTTCCATTTGTGCTCCTGACCTCAGGCATTGCCTTTGGGCTTAGACACTGTGGACTTCAGAGCCAGAGACCCAGTTCTGATCCCTCGACGTGAAAGTGAGGTCAGCTTGACTTCCAGAGAGGGAGCGAGAGAGAAATGTAAAAATAGCAGGACGGTGAGATGGAGATGACCTTGTAGGGGAGATTGGACAAATTTATATTGTGCATAGTTTTTGGCTCTACAGTGCAGATTAACACATTCGTCTAATGCGAATCTGCGGTTCAAGACTGGGAGGAGATGGAAAACCCTGGGAAGGTTGTGCCAGGAAGGAAGGGCATCCGACGTCAAATCTGTGCAGATCCATCTGCCGCTGCGACTCCTGGGAAAGAAGCTTTATGGGTTTTGCTTCAGAGTCACAAACCTGTTGACTGCATTAATCTCTTAACATCCAACAGCTCATTGATCCAGTAATGTGACCACGACAAATGTAAAATAAAAGCTGCATTTATATTGTGTAAAGAATTTGTTTTAAAGTGAGTTTAATCTTTACCACCAGGTTTTGGTTGACCTGAAGGCAGACAACCAGCGCCTTAAAGATGAAAATGGAGCACTCATCCGTGTCATCAGCAAACTCTCCAAATAGATGCAGGGAGAGAGAGTGACATGAAGAGCAGGGATCCCCCCCGCCTCCCTCCACCCACCTATCCATCCATCACTCCCTGCCATACATTCCTCCCAGTGCCAAAGAGAGAGCGAGAGAGAGAGAAGGGGAGAGAAGCAGCAGAAAGTCCTTCGTACATGAGCACTACAGCATGACTTGGATTGTGGTGCTTCTATGCGAACAGCTGGCGTGTCTTTTGTGTGCCTTAATGCCGGATAGTCACAGCAAAGACCCCGTGGCTGCGGCCAGAGGCTTCCACAGTAGCATCATGAGACCCGACAACAGCCAGAACACTCTGTGTCTGGTGCAACACGCAAAACTGTGCGTCATGGTGAGCGCCAACGCACTCCTGTGCACTCCTATCCGTACTTCCTCGATGCACACAAGACAGTCTGGGCCTTAAAGTTCCCAGTTAGTATTTATTTTTGTGAACACATCTCACAACACACATTCACAATTTATTTTTATTTCATCCCCCCCAATCCCCTCATCCTACTCGCAGTCCAAATGTAATGTGTTGTCAGGCAAGAAAGATTTCGGTGCATCCTACTTTTTTTTTTTTTTCTTTCTTTTTTCTTGTTTAAACATTCAGCGTCATCCTGACAACGGGAGTCATCCGTGAAGGTCTGTTGGGTTGTTGTCTTTCCATGTGCAAGTGTTTGAAGCCACCTACCTCTCCACCTATGCACTTCCCCACATCATTTTTATATTTTTGTGACCACAGATACACTCCATGCTCTTAAAAACAAAAAAAGAAAAGCACACACACAAAAACTGACCGGTCGGTCGACCGCAGCACTTTATTCTCTGCAAAGCGCTAAAGATCTGCGAGGCTTTGCCCGTCCTCCAGACAGAAAACGTTTCAGTTTACCACCTCACGACTGCTTGCCTTTAAGCAAGTAGAGTTAGAAATTACCAATGGGTGAATATCAGAGGTCATTGCACATCCTATTATGCTATGAGTGGTTTTTGGTTGTCATTGGATTAAATATTTTCATAATTTTTCGGCATCAATTCCTCTGACAAAGGAGCATGGTTATGTACAGTCTGTGTATAAATGTTAGCCTTGAACAATACCCCTTTGAAGTAAAATTCCATGTAGCCTTGCTTCACATGTTGGTTTTCTAATATATTAAATGGATGTCTGCACCCTAATAAAAGTGTGTTTGTAGCAAATGCTTGGTTATTATCCACCTCTGTTCAAGCAGACTGTCTTATCAGTGTACACAACACTCAGTTCCCAGATGGATTCCTGCCTCTTTTGTAACTCTAGTCATTGAGTGGCTCACTTTTATGTTTTGTGGTCACCTGTTTGTTTGCGTTTAGCTCTGTTTTCCCACACTATACTGTATCATCCATGTGCACGGTGTCTGTTAGTCTGTCTGCTGGTAGCCAGATGTCCTCTGTCACTGGGGGGGAAAAGAGAGAAACTGAACAGCTGTAACACACCAAGAGGCCTAAAAGAGGAAACAGTCCAACACAGATGTATTTAAAGTATGTTTGTGCTGCTGCATTAATCTGCTTCTGCTCCCAGGTGGACAATACATCAAGAGCTACTTGACATGATAGAAGCTGGTGTCATTACATATGCTGGAGTGCTCAGACATATGGGTGAAGCTGTGCGAGTCCCAGTGTTTCTTTCCCACTTGCAGTAAAGTGTAGTTAACTCGAGCCATCCATCTGTTTGTCTCATCTGAGAGTAGAAAGATGGACCACTGTCCTGCAGGCTAGAACCTCTGACAACAAGCTGAGCTCCTAATAAGGAAGGGCAGGCTGGCTGAGGCGCTCTCTCTAAATATCCCTCAGGTCTGAGAAAGAGAGAGGAAGGGAACTGGGGAGGAAGAGGGAAGCGGATGGATTGCAGCCTTATATGGACAAAGCACTGCTTTTCCCAGGGTTTGTGGCTCTGACCCCCGGCATGATGCCAGATGCTGCACGGGCAGCTCCCTGGCGCCACCGAGAGGTGCGAGTAATGCAATGCTGCATGTCAGCTGACGGTCAATAATTGATTTGATTTTTATTTCTATAGTTTGTTTTCTGGACTCGGCAATAAAAATAAATCTGAGACAATGCTTTTGTAATCGGGGAAGTAAAGCCAAGATCAACATCAAATAAAACAGGCAACAGACCAAAATTTTCAGGTTGATTGTTTGGCCATTTTCTCTCAGTAACTGGTTAACTGGATATTTTGGCAGCATACACTTTAAGACCCAAACCGAATTGGCAACAGCTTTATGGTGGCTTCGGTATTCCAAATCTTACTTTGGATTCACTTTTAGTGTGCAAGCGTGACTGACCTGACCCTAACAGACTGACCTGTATACAGAGAATATGTTTCTAACTAAAGATTTTCTCCTGTAAATCAATGAATCCATTGAGTCATCAATTATAAGCACATAAATTTGGGGCTCGCAAAACACACACAGTCTCCAAACCGAATCAGTAGATGTGGCGACACCCTGACTATCAGTCCCAAGATAGTTGAGCTTGTTGAAACACAGCAGACCTCTGGCACATCTTCATCTTTTCCAAGGTGCACACAGAGAATAAATCTGCAGAGATTAAACACTTGTGGCGCAGAGAATAACTTATGGCTCATAAACCCGATGCAGATAAGAAGTTAAAGCTGTTCCTGTGGAACGTGAATGACGCACCAGCACATACTCAAGAGTGCGGAGCAGAAATCTTGAGATGGGCCGTTACATGAGGATACCTGGACAGAACTGAGGGCATCAATCCCGCAACTGCCAGGAGGAATGGGAAGAGCAGATTCAGAGACTTTTAGATTAGAAAAACTCCTTCAGTGGGACCTGTGCAGCACTATGCAGATCAATCGGCATTCACCAAAGAACATCAGAGCCGACAGCTCCAGCATCATCTCCTCTGTTTGTTAAATGACTGCTGATGTCAAAAATCTGAAGTTGTGTGACTTGCCAAATCAAAACGCATCGTTTACCTCTTTATCTGAATCAGTCACGGCAGCAGGGAGGGGCAAATTCACAGGTCTGGACACTGGGTTGACACTACTGGGGATATCTGCAAGAGGTCACCCAGCCCAGAACAATACACTGTAGAGTTCTTTCTATGATTTATCTAAGTTTAAGCTTTATGATAAAAACTGATGCAGTGACATTTCAACAAATAGGCTTGCCATTAAATAACTGGCACATAATTTGTTTCATGGACATCTATGGCTTTATTTCTTTTTGTATGTAGATTGGATGGGTTGCTACCACATCTGGTAAGAATTTCATGTCCATAGCACCTTTTGAAATATACTTACTTGGAAAAAAAAAGGTGTTCAATGCGTGTTTGTGCTTGAGTAGGGCGTTTTATTAGAGTGATGTTAGACCCCAAGAAACTAATCTTATATTTCTGCTCATTTATTCCACAAACTGAAACTAAAGTTTTTTTTTATGCGTTAGTGAATAAAAGCAAAGTAACAGCAGGATGTGACTCAAGCTGCCCACTTGCTCTGATGTCCTGGTGTCCTCACACAGGTACAAACGAAACAGGGACACTCATAAAAGTGTTGTCCTAGAGCCAGCGATCAAAAACTTCACAGGATACCTCGTATTTAGCCTTACACTCTATTTGAGAGGTTCAATGTATGTGGCTGGTACTGACAGAGGACTGGCGCTTTTCTAGTCTTACTGCCCAAACAAAGGACTTCAGACTACAAGCTATTTTAAGCACGCATTCATAGAGCCCTACGTTTTATCTACCTTATCTATTTTTCCCACAGCCCACAGGAGGACAGGTGCAGCACTGGAAAGCTTAAAAATGCAATAACGGAAAATACGATGGTGATCTTTATCTTTGGAGCTTTTATTAATTAGTTAATTATAACATAAATATAACTGAAAATGTTGTGTTTAGAAAATCCGAACGAGGACAATGCATCTAAGTCTGACTGCTAAAGCAAAGAGAAAACTTTTAGTGTGACTGTGGAGCCGATGGGAAAATGAGGAGCTTTAATTTGGAGAAAGTGACGTGATGCCTCTGGGGAACAGGCCGACAACAAACAGTGTTTCTGTGTGGCCTGAAGAGTGTGCTGCTGATTTAATTGGATATATGTACGGATAAGATAGCAGCCATTTGAGCCTGTGACATAACCGGTCTCATTAAACTATCAGCATTTAAATAAAGTTTACATTAATGTCCTGCTTTTATGCACAACATGAAAAGTGCACCTGACATCGCCAGTAACACGGAAAGGGCATGCTGTTTTTAACAGAGCATCTGGATTTAATTAACTGACTTTAAACTCCACAGTTAATCCAGCCCATGTTTTACATGAGACCTGAACTAAATCCAGATTTTCTGTGCTGCACGACACAGGTCTCCTCCTACAAACGAGTTAGAGCTACTTCATCAACAACTTTCGAGTGCACTAGATATGAAATCTCGAACAAATAAAAGCACATAAAGTTTTGGGTTTGTTTTGTTTTGTTTTGTTTCATGAGTTGAGCCCTAAAGAACAAGCGGTTTGGGATCTCGTCCGGGTCTCGCCTGGACTTTGGTTTTCCTGCATTCTTCTTTGTTACGGAAACAGATGCTTCTTCCTTCTCACGTGAGAATAAAACATTCCCGCTTAAAGTAATGAGTTTAAGGACTTACTGTACGTGTTTGTGCATGCTGCTGGCAGCAGCGACAGAGCTTTAACTTTAATGTGTTTTGAAACCATGATTTTACTTGATAAGGGGACATTTTATCTTTATTTGTGTATTTTTGTTTTTGCGTTGCTAAATTTCAACCAGTGTCTGCATGACACATCTTATGGTTATATTTAGGCATGGCTTGTGACACATAAGTGTCAAAGTCTACACTCTGCAAATGGTCTTACTAACGTGAACCTGTGAAAAATAGAGGGTCCAGGTCCACAGAGGAAAAAAGCCTTTGAGATCTACAGTCTTATGTTTGCATTATTAATCTTAATGGTTTTTCACTCCAAATCAAACATTTTTATCATTTAGGTGAAAACTTCCTGACTTCTTGGTTTGATTTGAGCCTTTAAAGTGAAGGTAATCTCCTCATCATGTCCTGTGATTCGGACCCTTACATCTTCACCACCGACACCCTCCCTAGTAACCTCCGCTTCCTCCCTCCACTTGCGAATGGCCATCTGGGCTGGAGGGTGTACAATAATATCATGCACATGGGGGGCGTTTATAATGGGGAGGGCGGGCGCTGCCACAGAGCAGATGTCCCCTGCCCTCTAGCTGTTAAGGTGGAGCTAGAGGAACCTGTCCAACACACCTACAGCCTGGACACCCACAAAGGTAGACTCTCCTGTGCAGGTGTTTTCTCAATGGTGTTGTTGCCGATCTGGTCTCATACTTCTCTCTCCTGTTCTTGTGCAGGCATTTTTATTCACACTCTGAGCTCCGCTAGCGCCACTGCCACACAGTCTTTGTACTCTCACCGACACTATCCCAACCTGATGGTGATGGAGATCCTGCTGGAGCGTCAGGCGACCTCACAGGAGCCTGTCACGGTTAAGCTGGTCAGCTCATTCACACCTCAAAGCAAAGACATCAGGTTTGAGACCGGTCCTGATTACAGAGGAGGCAGGTGAGGCTAACAACATTTTTTTAGTAAAAGGAAAAACTGTTGCACAATCTAAATCCAGCCCTCTCTCAGCCACATCCAGGGACAGACAACCACAGCTGAGTACCCTGGAGGTTCTTGTCCTACTGTGCACCTCATCTGGACCCCCGTGCCCGTGACTCTGATGCTCCCTCCCGAGCACAGCGAGGCTCGCTGGGGTTTCATCCTGGTTGCAGCCAGCAGTTTAGACTTGGCTGAGGCCAGTTTTGATGAGGGCCTGAATCTGATGGCAACTGGTAGTCTGCGTCCATCTCACGAGAAGGCCTGGCAAGAGCTGTGGCTGCAGAGCAAAGTGGAGGTGACAGGGTCTGAGAGCCTCTGCAAGGCCCTGATTGGCTGCATGTTCTACCTCCTCAGCGCTTTCCCGTCCATACATGACACCTCCAGCTCTTTTGGTGGAGTCAGTCCAGGAGGGCTCTCTAATGGTGGAGAAGGCCAGGACTACTGGGGCCATGTTTTCTGGGACCAAGTGAGGCTAGATTCAGCCAATGGCCATGTGTTGTTGATTCTGTTATATGTTGTGTCACACAATGACTCTTCCTTCCTGTGGCAGGACATCTGGATGTATCCCGGGATAGCCCTTTTTTATCCGAAACTAGCCCGAGCTGTGCTGGAGTACAGGGTGGGGACCATAGATGGTGCTAAAGACAACGCCCAAAAGCAAGGCTACAAGGTATAAGACGATCGGTGGAGTGTTTTTGTTTTTTGTTTCTACTGTTTTTTTTTCTGTTCAACTCTGAAAACAGAACACACAAACGCACTCATGATGTGGTGGTACATCAGAACACAGTAAAGTAAATAACAAAGTTACAATAATAAAAAAATAAAATAAAGTAAAGTTTATTTATATAACACCTTTCATCGACATGTGTCACAAAGTGCTTTACAAGGTAAAAACACAGTACAGTCATAAAAACCCTGGTCTAGTTAAAAGCTTTTTGAAATAAAAATGTCTTTAGCTGCTTTTTGAAGGTCTCCACCAAATCCAAACACCGTAGAAATTGGGGAAGTGCATTCCACAGTCTGGGTGCAACAGCTTGGAAAGATCAGTCCCCTCGAGTTTTAAAACGAGTGTGGGGGACCACTAAAAGGTTTTGGTTTGATAACCTCATGTTACGAGAAGAGGTATGTGTACGAATCAAATCAGCAACATAGGGAGGGGCCTGTCCCTGTAATGCTCTAAAAGTTCAAACTAGAAGTTTAAAATGGAACCTAAATCTGATTGGTAGCCAGTGCAGCGACTGTAACACAGGGGTCATGTGAGCTCCCTTGTTTGAGGGGGTCAGTAGCCTCGCTGCAGAGTTTTGAACAACCTGTAGACGAGCTAGCCCTTTCTTGTTTAGACAAGTAAACAGGCTGTTACGGTAGTCGAGTCTTGTAGAGACAAAAGCATGTATTATCATCTCGAGTTCACTTATCGACACGATAGATCTAAGTTTTGTAATCTTCCTCAAGTGAAAAAAGCAGGTTCTTACTATCTGATTTAAATGTCCCTCCAAAGAAAAAGCTTCATCAAAAACAACACCCAGGTTTCTAAGGTTATGTTTCTGTGAGGAACCTAAGTCACCCAGTCGCCGTTTAATATCAGGTATTGCACTGTCTGGTGCAATAATCAAAAGTTTCTGTTTTGGCCGGGTTTAGCTGTAACCAATTATTGTTCAACCATTGTTTAATGTTGGTTAAACAGTCAAGTTATTCGTGTTAATATTAGTTTCCACCAACAGTGGTGATTCCATTTGGTAGATTTACACAATTTCCACCCAACCAAACTCTCTAAATATTTGGTTATGGACTAAACAATAACATCCAACATGTTCGTTGTTCAGTTTTAGAGGCTCGCAGGCGGATTTTGTTATCAGAACAGGTCTTAAAACACATTCCTGACACAGTGGAATTAATATTCCTGTGCAGATATTTACAATAAAGTCCATTAAGACATTTTTTCAAATGTTGTGCTTTTTTTAATATAGGATGTGACATATTAACCTTCTGAATACTTTCACAGTTACCTGCAAGGATGCTGTATAAGCAATACTACAGGTTGGACATATAATCTGTAATATCAAAACTACTCAGAACCAGAGCAAATCTTAATACTATTAAGAGTTTCTGAGGAATTTCAGGCAAATAACTCAGTGTTAGATTGTAAAAAAAACAAAACAAGCAGTGGGTACAACAGTGAGGCAGAAACGACAGATTCAACTGTAAAATCAGATATACTGTAAAAGATAAACAGGACGACTTTGTTGAAACCTGGTATCCTTCCATCACTTACTTGGAAAGAGATTATGATCGTAATAGCTGTTGCGTGTCCTGGTGCATTCACAGTGCCCATATTTAGTGGAAAATCCATGTTCTCTTATAATCCTTTTTTTCTTGCAGTTTGTTTTTGTTTTGTTTAACTGTGTGACATATTCTGAGAGTAAGAGTAACAACTGGGATATAATAATGAAAATCCTAGAATAAAGATGAACTTGGCATGAGAATAAAGCTGTATTAACACCTCAGACCCTAGTGGTTGTAATATTTTCTGTACATCTGCACCATTGGTGCACAGTTAGTATCTGCTGTATGCTATTGTAGAGCCATATATTTGACTCTCTGTAGGTCCGGCTTTACTTTTTAATAATAACAATCAAACAGAGTCTGAGTCTTCTAAAGAAATATGCTGTTTTACAGGGTCTAAAGTTCCCGTGGGAGAGTGCTGTGTCAGGGAGAGAGGTGTGTCCAGAGGACATTTATGGACAACAAGAGATTCACATCAACGGAGATGTCACATTGGCTTTCCAGCACTATCTCTACCTCACCGAGGTATGCTCGTTCACATCCCCACTCACTGTCCCTCCTACCTGGCGTCGTTAATCTAGCTCTTTGCTTTAGGATCTGTCCATGTTCAGAGAGGGACTGGGCAGCGAGGTCATCTATGGTGTGGCTGATTACTGGGTTTCAAGGGTAACCTGGAAGCCCGAGGACCAGAAATATCACCTAGATGGTACTCAACCTCGTCACGCCAAATAAATTCAGTGCATCAGTTACCCGCTTTAATGAAAGGATCTTACTCACACTTTGGTTTATTTTATATTGAACGTTAACTTCATGTTGTTTCCATTCAGGTGTCATGCCACCCGATGAATATTACTACAATGTCAATGACTCTGTGTACACAAACACAGTGGCCAAGCTTGGGTATTTGTATTCAAGATTAAACTTATAACTATAACACCTTATAACTTATGTCTTATCAATACCAGTAATAATGAAAATATCTTATTTGTCTTCAGTCTTCAGTTTGCTGTTGAACTGGCTGAACTCCTTCAGCACCCTGCGCCCAAGGAATGGCAAGCAGTGGCCGAATACATTAAGATACCTTTTGACGAAGAGCATCAGTACCACCCTGAGTACGACGGCTACATTAAAGGTTAATATTTGTTTCTGTTAAGAAAGAACCTTAAATATTCTTAACTTGATGCTAGAATATCCTCTGGGTGACAAACAGGGCATCCCGTGAAGCAGGCGGACACAGTGATGCTGGGATATCCTCTTGGATTGCCGATGTCCCCAGAGGTTAGAAGGAATGACCTTGAAGCATACGAGCCAGTGACAGACCCTCACGGTCCAGCCATGACATGGGTATGAAAGACACAGCATCCTCTATGGTCACATGAAACTGCTGAATGAACTAAATTTGAGGTTTGTTGAATCTGTGTCAACAAGAATTAACCTCCTTGGACCTGACACTCACATATGTGGACATCATATTTTGTCCCAATAGCAGAAAGAAATTAAAAATGCATGCCATGAAAGAGTTTGGGTCTTAGGAGGTTAAAGTAGTTATTAAGACAAAAGAGGATCCAAATCAGTACTTAATGTACTTAATAAGAAGTCTTACTTCTCACTGTGGTGCAGTGACTGACTTTTGTGTTCATATTTGAATCAAAACTTTTTACTTTCCTTTTTCAGGGGATGTTTGCAATCGGCTGGCTGGAGCTCGGGGAGGCTGAGAAAGCTCAGCTTTTACTTGAAAAGTGCTTCAACAACATCCAGGGCCCGTTCCAGGTACCCTTTGGCTCACACATCCACATAAACACACACCTGACATTTACTGGGTGAAAGATTGATTACCTTTCCTCGCAGGTATGGAGTGAATCATCCGATGGCTCCGGTGCAGTCAACTTTCTCACAGGTATGGGAGGATTTCTGCAAGCTGTGCTGTTTGGCTACACCGGTTTTAGGTTAGTTCTTAATCCAGGAAATAAACACTTCGGTGTGTTCAGTCCACAGTGTGTTCACAGTGATACAAAGCTTCACATACTTGTTTTATATCCTAGAGTTCAGAAGGACTGCCTGGCATTCTCGTCACTGCTTCCCAACGACGTCTGCGAGCTTTGTGTCCGTGGTGTGAACTACCTGGGCAGCCAGATGGACTGGCTGCTGAGGAAGGAAGAAGTCTGTATCATACTGAGGGAACAGGAAGGCAGTCCAGGCAATACTAAGCCCTGTAATTTACAAGTTGTCCTGAAGGCATCAGGAACTAAAATCCCCCTCACACCAGGTAAAGCACAAGTTCAAACATGCAGTTTGAACATGCAGTTCTTCAGAGAAAGTTTTATTCATGAAGATAATTTGATAGTTTCTATGTTAATAAGAGACAAACACTTCTCACAGTATAGCAAAAAGAAATTATCATTTAACTGTTTATATGGGGACACAATATTGATAGAAGTGAAAAACATATGAATCTCATAATCAGGGAAAAAACTTCAAGACTGTGATCTTCTCCAGCTTACCTTATCTAGGCTGGAAGTGATGTCAAAAAATAATGTGTGGGGCATGAACTCAAAAGCATAGCCTGCCAGAAAAAGATTTGAAACCGGTGTGCATACCTGAACCTGATCCAAACTTGTATACGTCTATATTTTCAGGGCAGCCGGTAACTTTCCCTCGAGAGCCCGGATACGTTTGCAAACTGATTTCAGCTGCTTCCTGCTGGCCTTTCTGAAACCTGAGCACCGATCCTCCGAAACATTTCACATGCTGACAGTTGAAAGCATATTATTTGTTTTTATTATATTTTGCTTGATTTACTAAATGTATGGAATAAAGAAGGGCAGTATTAATTTAAGTCCCCCAGCAGCTACGGATCTGAGCAGGGCAACAAATACAGTACTACACTGATGGATTTGTGTAATATTTGTGGACTTTTAAAGTTAATTAAAGAAATACAGAGAAACTTTGAGTCTAAATTACTGAGTTATTGAAGTTTGTGATGTCAAAGGAAATATGATTATCAGAGTTATTATAATTACGTATTTTTATTTAGTGTTTTTGTTTTAGTTTTGAATCTCTTCCTTTCACTTTAGTTCAGAGCAGCTTTGACATTTGAGTTTAATCTTTGTATATTTTTTATATTTTATGTATGCTAATTGTCCTTGATCAAGATGGGACTCACCAGGCACCGCATTGTAACAATATTATCACTTGATTTAACTCATGATATGATACTATAGCAATTTTAAACATTTTGTCATATGCAGAGTATTGCAGTAACATTTACTGTGATTTACCAACTGGAGTATTATCAGAATACAAGCCGCTGGCAGCCAGTTGAGTCGAGTCCCCTCGAGTTTGTTTGTTAATCAAGACTCAGACATCTGGAGACTGATGGCAACATGTTCGCCATCTGTCTGCATTTATAAATTAGACAGCAATTATTTGCAGACCTTCAGCAATCTGTCTGACAGTGATTGCAGTCAGTCCAACTCAGACTGCAGTTGTTTGCAGGAATGCATAATGTGATCAAATTAAACAAATCACCAGCCATCAATTTCTTTTATAGGTTTAAGGAGGTTGGTGTTTAATTTTCACTCATGTGACCAAGCCAATACCTTGAATTAGGAGATAGACTGGTCAAACTAAGTGTATAAAGTGTAGGATGTTGTTTTGTTTAACTGATTTAATGTAAATTTGCTCTTCCAAGGTTCCTCAGGAGATGTGGTGCGTGAAAAGGGCCCTCCTTTCTGCAGTGTTTGAAGAGTATTTTAATTTATTTGAAGAGATATAGATATTTGGTGTCTTTGTATTGATACATTATCACCGTGTAAAAATTGTGACACTCCCTAGTGTCTCTCTACTTGGGGATAATGAATACTTGCACCATCTCCTTTGACTACATTAAGAAAAGACTAATTTAGGGAGTAAGTTTTAGTGAACTATGTTAATTTGCCTGACACTAAGCACATCCACACTTTTTAATGGTGACTGTTAGATGATTAGAGTTGTAGTTAGATATGCCATGCAAAAAAGCAAAACACTAAACAACTTACAATAATTAAAATGCATTATAGACTTTTATTTATGACTGGAAGGATGAGGGCACAAGAGTATATACACAATGCATTTCTGTTTACTTTGACTTACAGACTACCACGACCTTTGTAAGATTCATGACTTCAAGCATCCTGTAGCTTTGCTTCCTGACAGGAGAAAACTATTTCAGTCTCCAGGGGGGAAAAAATCCAGAGGAAGGTCATCACTGTTTACTTGAAATACAATTGTGTCGTCTTCTTGATTTAGGCACACTAGAGTGCTTGTGTTGTGTGTGCTTGCGACCCTCTACCCTTTAATCGTCAAATCCCCTGTGGTAAACTATTATATAATCCAACACCATCTAGAGTCTTAGGTTTTTCTGATAATGAGCACATCCACACTTTCCATCCAGATGTTTACTAATAAGAGCCAGCCGAACTCTAAACCCACAGTTTCCAAGCGTGATTTTAAATAATAAAAAGAAAAAAGAACGAAACAAAGAATAAAATACATTTTTCTAAACTGGTCCACTTTGGTTATATTGCACTGTCATTCCTGCATGTTTGAGTGCTGGAGGGGCGGACCACGACAGATCTCCGATTGGTCCATTTAAATCTGGGCAGCGCAGTAACTCCGCCTTGAACGTCTGCTCGGGTTCGCACGATTTGAGTTCTCGTGTCACGAATTTCGGCACTCCGCCTCATCCCCAGCTATTCTGACCGGGGTGAGCTCCGCCCATCCAAATATTCCAATCCACAAATCGAACGCCTCCCGGGGACACAGCGCTTCATGATTGGCTGGAGAGGTTTGAACAAGTTATAAACGGTTTCAGCGGGACAGTTTGTAGGGTCGTTGTTGTCTTCTTGGGTATTCATTAAAGTGGGAAGCTCCTCGTTTTAGCAAATTTGTCTTTTACGCAAGTATACAATTGATGTAGCTTTTTAAAAGAACGAGCCGTCAGAAAAGTGAACATCAAAGGTAAATATTTTGACATTATAGACAATGTTAGCTAAGGTCATCAACGTTAGCTGGCAAACGTGGTACTTTTAGGACACGGCAGAGCAGCTATCAGTAAAACGCGATAAAGATGTGTTATATTATGCGGATGTGTCTTAAAATTACTGTTGCAACAGTCTTACAGTAGTATTTAAAATAATATGCGTGCACTGTCTTAAGTGTCTTGTGTTAGCTAACCTAGCTTGTTCATTTGAAAACGTTGTTAATTTTGTTCACTTCAATACATTATTCAGTGCTTTTGGAATATTTAGCTCATGTAATGATGCTATTTTTATGGTATCTCAACATGCCAGGTTTGCAATAAGATATTAAAAACAAATCTCTTGGTCGACAACACTGTTAAATACCCACCGACCTTAATTGTCATATAGTGTAGTCGCGGAAGTGGAAAACTGCACTGTTCAAGTTTAGTATACGTTATCAGGAAATCCCACACATTAGTTAGTCTAATATTACTTGTATTCTTTGCACAGCTGTCCAAAGGTTAAAGTCTTATTGTAAAACGTTTTATTCTATAAAACAGTTTTTTAACAGGAACGATAGATAGATAGATAGATAGATAGATATTGGTTATTGAGATGAAAAAATGGTTAGTGCGTTAATCCTTTTAAAGGAACTCCGGGGTTTCTTTTTAAGCACATTTGGTTCGGATATTACCCGTGTAATACTTACATTCAGTGGCCACTTTGTTAGGTACATCTTGCTAGTACTGGGATGGACCCACGTTTGCCCCCAGAGCTGCCTTAATTTTTTTTATAGCATAGATTCAACAAGATGCTGTAAACATTGCTGAGAGAGCTTGGTCCACACTGACTTCAAAGCATAACACAGGTGCTGCAGATCCATGATGTGAATTTCCTCTTCAGCAACATCACTAAGATGCTCTACAGGTTTGAGATCTGTTGCTTGTTTGGCCGTTTGAGTGCAGTGAACTCACTCTCATGTGCAAGAAACAAGTTTAAGATGAATTTAGCTTTGTGACCACTGTCAGAAGAGGAGTACACTGTGACCTTAAAAGCATGGAAATTGTAAGCAACTGGTAACGGGGTGAAGTGTGGCGAGAAAATATCCCCCATATCCTCACCAGCCTGAACCATCAATGGATTTGTGCTTCCAAGTTGTTTTCACAAGATTCTGACTGTATCATCCAAATGTTGCAGCAGAAATTGTTGACTTATCTGATCAGGCAATGGTTTTCCAGTCTTCTTTTGTCCACTTGTGGTGATCCAGTGGAAAGTGTCACCTCTGTTTCCTCTTTGTAACTGACAGGAATGGCCCCCTGTAGTCTTCTGATGTTGTACGGCATCTGCTTTAACACTGAATGAGTTGGGCATTGAGAAATTTTTTTTCTTTTTTTTTTTTTTTTGGTTTGTTTTTGTATTTTTTTTTTTCCCATGTCGTAATTGTAATGAGTGTTTATTTGAGTTACCTTTGCCTTCCCATCACCTTGAACTAGTCTGGCTAGCCTCTTCTAACCTCTGGCATCAACAAGGCATTGTCACCTAGAGACCTGCCACTCACTAGATAATTTCTCTTTTTCAGGCTATTCTGTTCTTCTTTCTATGTTAGGAGATCTCAGTAGATCTGCAGTTTATTGAAATACTCAGACCAGCCATTTTTCACCGATTGACATTTATTATAATATTGGTGCATTTTATTTATTGGTGTGTCATATAAAGGAATTAAATATGTCGTCCTAAAACTGATTTAAAAAAATCAAAACAAAAACACTACAAACAAGAACAAAGAAAAGAAATGCAAAAAATATTGAGACAATGAGAAGGATTTAAAAAAACCAAACATTGCTGCATATGAAACATTTTTAATAAGCTATTTTGAAAAGGACATTTCAAACGCTGATGGTGCCCCATTCAATGAACTAAGTAGATTCCCCAGCTGCATTAGGGCTTCATAAGTCCTTGAATAAGGTGATTTAATGCTTTAAAGGGTATGGGTAAAATTTTAAGATTAGTAATTATTTTCTCAGCTAAACTGTAGCTGATGCTCCGTGTGGGGCTGCTTGAAACTAAGGTGACTCTTAACAGCTGATCCATAATCTTGGAGAGGGGAGAAGGGGCTCCACTGCAAGGGAAAAAGAAAGCAAGATCATAGCAAAAACTAAAGGTTTTCAATTTCCCCCCCAGTTCAAAACTGGTGTTTGGGAGGTGACTGTACATAAGCATGATTTGGAAAAATTGCATTTTCCTCTCTTTGATAATAATGTACTGAAGCTTCAGTACATTACATTTTTCCCCCATATCAATTTAACCTCACTTAAAGAAAAGACATATTTTTAGGAGAGCCCTGCTGATTTTGGCACTAAAAAAGATAAAAATGAGTCTTTTTTTTTTTTTAATACCCCTGTAAATTGGGTCTTAACTATTCTTGTGATCTCAGAACTGTTGGCTTTTTGTGCCTCAGGTCGTCACCATGAACCCTGTACTATCAGTGCTATCCCTCACGCAGATGTTAGGTGGCAAAGCACAAGACATCATCGATGAAATCGATAATGTCCACATGGTTTGGCTTGAGGAGATACAACAAGAAGCCAATCGCATGTTCTCAAGGTAGGCTATAAATATGTTCTTCTATGTAGCTCTACTCTATAGATGTGTTTAATTTTTCTCTAATGGAGTGCTTTCTTTTCTTTGTTTCAGAGATTTTAATGCTGAACCAGAGTTGATGCCAAAAACGCCGTCACAGACGAAAAACAGTCGCAGGAAGCGTGTGTCTTTGGGTCGCCAAGAAGAAAATCAAGGAAAGCAAAGGTTTGTTTTATCAGTTCCTGGTTTTAGTGAAGGCAGTCTGAAGCGTGCTGTACCTTTTTTGTAACTCTTACGTTATCCTTTCCTGCTTAGATACTCAAAGGGAAGGCGCAGTAACCTTCGTGGCTCTTCTGTTAAATCACTGCAATTCACTGCTAAAGAGGATCCCATTTCTGAGGTCTCCACCTCTGACACCAGCAGCACTGGACAGTCCAAACGCACCACTCGCAGAAACAAACAGACAAAGCCTGAGGTGGTAGATGATGAGAGCCAGTCACCTCATGACAGCGATAAAGCTGAAGAAGTGCAAAACAAAACGCAGATGCTGGAGGAGGAGGAGGAGGAGGAGGAGGAGGTGGTGGTTGAAAATAAGGAGGTGAATGATGCTAAAGTCAAACCAAATGACACAGTTGGCAACGCCACACCTCCTGAGTCTCTTAAGATTCCCTTACCTGAAGCCGTTGTCAGCATCTCTCATGCAGACCGCTTGTCTGCTGAGCTTGCAAAAGAGCCTGAGCCCTCTCCTCGTACAGCTGCTAAGATTGCAATAGCTGAATCTGCTCAAACCTCAAGGCGAAGCTCTGTGCAGTGCTCCCTGAAGCTACGTCACTCTCTGGCTGGCCTGCGGCACAGTATGACTCAGGAATCTGTCCGCCGTGCCTCGCGCCGCTCCATGCTTAAGAGGAAAGCTACTCGTGCGGGTAACTCCACATGTAGCACCAAAGTTAGTGGTAAGAAAAGGACTAGTTTGCTTATAATTACTTAATTTCCCAATTATTAAAGGGCTGTTTGAAATGTTTGACTTTTTATTATTGTAGATGACTCTTGCGTGGAGGAGGAGGAAATGGAGAGGGAAAACCAGGAAGTGTGAGTGTTATTTTAAAAAAAGGATATGGGAATCGTAATGATATGGTTTTGTAACAGAGCTTTAAAAAAAAAAAAAAAAAAGTTCTGAATGGTCTTCTTGAATCTACTGATCCTTAAACTAAATCTTTACCCAAAGCCAATAAGCACGAAACCTAGGAGTGATGTTGGATTTAACTTTAGGGCTCATGCAGCTGAGGGTGGTAGACATCTCAATGTCACGTTCTGTGATCAACAGATGCCTTCATGAATGTAAATGCACAAAGTTGGTACAAGATGCAAACTACAAATTATGCTCAAGAACAGGAAGCCCACATTAGACTTTGCCAGAAATCATCTAAATGAGCTGGCTCAGGTCTGGAAAGAAATTCTTTGTACAAGTAGAAACAAGATAAACTTGTACCAGAATGATGAGAAGTAGAAAGTATGGAGAAAGAGGGAAACCAAACTGAAGCATACCATATTATCTGTCAGACATGGTGGAGGTAGTGTTATCTCATGGGCCTAATGTCTGCCAGTGGAACCAGGTCATTTTTTGATGTGTTTATTGATGAAGTAGCAGGATGAACTGTGACATGTACAGGGCTGTGCTCAGACTCAGCCTAATGCTGCAAAACTAAAAGTGAAAACTAAAAAGCTGTAATTCCCAAGCAGTTAAAGTAAAATCTTTGTTAAACCCCCTGCATTAAAGCTGAAAGTCTGCACTTCAATCACATCTTATTCGTTTTTAAAAATCCACTGTGGTTGTGTACAGAGCAACAACACGTCTCATGCGCATCACTCGTTCCGTGGCTGCAAACTCACCCAAACTGGCGCCCCCATCATTGTTTATCAGTGAGATGACTCCTAACCGAGCAAGTATGGAAACTATTAACAAATACAATATATATTTTTTTTAAGTCTAAATGTCATTTCATTTGAGACTTATTTGCACTGAAAACATTGTTTTCTTTCAGTTGTCACTGAGAAGCTGAATTTGCTGCCAGTTCGGAGGTGGGTGCTATATGACTGCTGTGATAAAGAGCACATTTACAGGAAAAACTAAATGAATTGTGTTTTTATTTATTTATTTCTACCTGTGTTGTGTGGGGTTTTTTTTTTGTTTGTTTGTTTTTGTTTGTTTTTTATTAATTAATTAATTAATTTTTTTTTTTTAAAGGTCAAGTCGCAGCACTAAGCGTAAAGCACCTGATACTATAGATGAAAGTCCGACAAAGAGGTGCTCTCCTCCCAAGAAAAGTCAAAGTGTAAGAAGCTCTTAATATGGTTGATGGACATTTTCATGTTTTAAGTGGATTTCTTAAGGTTTGACACTTTCTGTTTGCTCTGGATGAACAGGCAATCAAACCCCACATGAAGTCTTTTCTGCACACCGTCCAAAAGAATCAGATGCTGATGATGACTCCGAATTCAGTCGGCCGGACCGCAGTGATCAAGTCCTTCATCAAACACAACACTCCTCTGAGGATTGATCCTAAGGTAGGCTTCACACGCTGCAAGGTAGCATTATTTAATATGTACCAGCTTCTCTCCACATGCTCGGTATAGTCAGTGTTGCAGTGAATTTAAAGTTGCATTCAGTCACTTTTAATCTGACTAATGTGAAAAGGTCCTTTCATCAGTGAGCATCCCATAAACCTAAATCTTGTATGTATTTGAGAAACTTATGGGAGCTTAAAATGTGGGGGGACAAATAAAAACAAAAAAACACACTTCATAAATGTTGTGGGTCATATTTGTGGTCTGGTATGAATTATGCGGACCTTATTTGGATGTGCTTTCTCCTCTCCTCAGTTCAACACTAGCATAGTGGTAAGTGTAATGTCAAACATCGAAGCACTTTGTTTTTGGGCATTGCTGGTGTTTAATATTCCCGTTGTGTGACTTGATTAAACTTGTACTCATTTAGCACTTTCCCCATCCAAGCCTCTTTCCCACTGGCATGACATTTGGGTGTTTTAAATAAAAAGTCAAGTACTAAATGTAAAGGTGGACTCTGCGCTGCACTTTCTATGGGCATGAGATCGACCTGCATGTAAACAACCTGAAGCTTATCAAATGCATTTGTTTCACAGCGGCCGTGTGTGGAAGGGGCTGCTCTGTAAACATTTCATCAGCCTGATCTCACGGGTCACTAATGGTCTTTGTTTGTCATGTTGTAAGCTAACAGAAATCAAATCACTTTAAATAGCTTTGGTAATCTCAGTGTTGTCTTTGAGACATTATTTCATCATAAAGTAGAAATCCATCTTAACCTAAGCTTTTTATTTATTTTCTTTTGAATGTGATTGACCTGTTTGTGGATTAAGATAAAACTGGGGAAGTATATCGCACAGTTACTTTTGGGATTTGTACAGTGCTGTGTTTGTGCACTTGGTGGTTTTTCCCTCATGGCCTTCTTAATGCATAGTTTCCTTATTTTAATCTGCACATTTGATTTAACTGAACCTTTTAGAGACCATGAAACTGGCATTTTGGATGGATTTTTGCTTTATTTTTGTAGGGGCCTTCTCCTCTCCCCCCCCCCCCCCTTTTTTTTTTTTTTTTTTTTTTTTTTTAATTTTATGATTGTTTGCCACCTTTTCACCTTACAGCATCTTGATCATATTTCTTTGTGACAGGATGAGGTTTTTATCTGAAAATCTACTTAATTTGTAACCTCTTTGTTCTATATTCTCAGACAAAAGAGCGTAACAAACTTGAAGCACTTAAAAAGAAGCAGGAGCAAGAGGAGGAAAGGATGAGGAAAATGGAAGAGGATAAGAAGAGGAAACAGGAGGAACTTAAAAGGTTAACCATGCACATATTTCAGAATCAAAGGCACAACTTAAATTTCTTTTAATTAACTTCTAACATCGTCTTCTAGGAAGAGGGATGAGAGGTTAAGAAGAGTCGTTGAGGCCAAAGTAAAAGAGGAGCAGAGGGAGGAAGAGAAGAAGAAGAAGATTGAGCAAAAAATGGCTCAGCTTGATGAGAAAAATGATAAGGTATGCAACAGCTCTGTTGGGCCTGAATCTGTATATTCCGCTTTAAAAGAAACCAACTCACATTTGCTCGGTCTTTCCCATTCTACACATTCATGCAGCGCGTGGCGGAGGAGAAGGCCAAGAAGAAAGCGGCCCTGAAGCGTCAAGAGGAGCTAGAACAGAAGAGGAAAATGGAAGAGGAGGCCAGAAAGAAGAAGATTCAGCAGGTTATTTGCTTTTTGTGGAGTATTGGCACTACAGCTCTTGTGCAGAGGGTTAAAGGCACTATATTTTCTTATACTGCATGCATGTTTGTTTGTTAAATCAGGAGGAAGAAAAGCGACAGCAAGAGTTGCTGGCCAAGAAGAAAGCTGAGGAAGAGGCTCGTAAAGCTCTCGAGCTGAAGAGGGAGCAAGAACGCGAGAGGGAAAGGGAGCTGGAGAGGGAACGGCAAGCTGCTGCGGAAAGGTCATATGATGATTTCAATACTTCTCACAGTATACAGGAATGCAGAAGAATAATATGTGGTCCTGATTAAACAAGAGCATATATTAGTACTGTTAGGTTTTGATTGGCTTTTCTAAGAATCCACTAACTGTAACGTTTTTTTCCTCTTAAACTGAAAATGTATCCCCAAAAAAAGAAAGGACCGGGGTCTTTTCTCTTGTTTGGCTATACAACCAGTCTGCTCCATATTATAAATGACCCCGCTGCCAATTTAAGGACACCTGTTACTTGGGCTTATCAGATAAAATATATCCACAGTTGTTAACATTAACAGTCACCGTTACAAATATAACTCCAGATGTTTAGCTTAAAAGGCTATTGTTAACTTTAGTGCTAAGAGCTGTGGTGGCTCTGATATCATCCTGCTGCACTGGAAACATTTTGCTCTGCAAAGTAGGACTTAAACAATGTGAATTTCAAATGATTAATAAATTTCTCACTTTCCAAACATCCATAAATTGTCCTTTATTACTCTCTGTCCCTCACAGATGGAAACAGTTAACAGGAAACTGTGATCAGTGATGTGGAGGAGTAGTGTATATACAAAACACCATACCTAACATACCTAAAGTGTTAATTACCTGAAATGACAAACAAAAAAGATTGTTAAAGCCTGTAAGAAAAGGATGTGATTTCACTCCAGGTTTTGTTTTTGGATTTTGTTTTTAAAGTTGATGTGATGTTTGTGCTTGCAGACAGCGAGTGGAGAAAGAAAAAGCTCTTGCTCTGCAGCGTGAAGTTGAGAGAGCAGCGAGAGAGAAAGAGATGAGGGAACTCGAGGAGAAAAGGAAGGCACTCGAGGAAAAAAGAAAACTGGTAAGAAATGGAATTTTAAACAAAACTTGATGTTTGAGCACTCGCAATAGTTACTCCTAATAAGAGAAATAAAAAGTGAGTGGAATTCCCCATGTTTGGGCTTGATATTTAAAAACAAAAAATAGAACTTGATTCAGATGATTAGGAAACATGGGTGTGAATACCCTGAAATTAAAGATGTGAGTCTGTGCGTTGTTGTTGTTGTTATTATTGTTATTATTATTATTATTATTATTATTATTATTATTATTATTATTATTATTAATAATATTAGCAGCATTATTAAATAAAAGGACTAGATGTTACAATCCCTGATGATGCATATTACAAGCACCATTTTAATTGGCCCAAACTATAAGGTATTGGTCCTAATGTGAACCTGTGGTGGTGTTTGTTTTTTCTCTGTGGTGTATGTACCAATATGTGTTATTGCTGGGTGCTTTCCCAGCAAAGAAATGTGATGCAGCATCACAGTTCACTTGTCAGTGGCTTCAGTATTTCAGCTCATTTTTGTATGTGGCAGAGAAAATTACTTCAGGTACTTTCAATTTAGCAGAGCAAAGGAAATCAGATTTACTTCAATGTTTAGTCCTAAAGTACTGAACGGTGAAAGTGCACACACATAATCAGTGTGGCAGAAACATGCAAGTCTGTGGCTTTCTTGCATTTGATGTCATGGTCAGTGAGGTATGTAAAGACTGCAGCAGGTTCTCCACTGTCTATGCTAGAGCTTCTCGTTCACGGTGTTTGATGGGGATCCACTTCAGCAGATGTTAATTAGCAGGACTCTTTCAGGAAATGACTCGGAAAGTTTTCTCTTCTCATAAAAACTCAACACGTGGTAATCTCATTAACTTAATGTATGAGGACGTCTGTCAGCAGCTGTTTGTGACTGCAGCTGCTCAGCTGTCTGGTTTTTCTTCCACTAGGAGGAGCAGCAAAGGCTGGCAGCAAAAGAGAAAGCTGCTAAAGAGCTGGAAGCTGCTAAGCAGAGGGACGCTGCTGCTCAAGAGGCTGCTAAAACACAGGTACAGCAAAACCTTCAGTTCATCGAGACATCTTAACATAGGTACAAACTGGGGAGCAAACCCAAACTACAGAAACATTTCCTGTGTTTCTATGCGTTCTGTTATTTGAGATCATATAGTCAACAAAAATATTTCAAATGAAACCGCTTTTAAGGGTGTTTTTTTTTTTTTTTTTTTTTTTTTTTTTTTTCTCCCTAAACCTCATTAAATTTCCTTCTCCCTCTCCCCATGCAATACAGACTGCTGCTAACCTAAATGTGACTGTGGATATTGAGGTAATAACAATAGATATTATACTTTTTACATTAGATTATATTCATTATACCATGTCTCTTCATCTGAAGCCTTAAGCATGTGAAAATGATTACGTGTGTGTCCATGACAAAGGTAATAGATTAGCATTTAATTTAGTTTCTCAGTAGCAAACATTTATAATAAATGTTTCAAAGGGTGTAAATTAACGTGTAATTTCCCAATTTTCTTGAACTGTTCAGCGCTCAGTAATGAGCACACCTGTAGGAAAAGGTGGTGATCTCAACGTGACTGTTGATATTGAGGTATGTGATTGTTTTATGTATTTTTAACACACGTATATTTATTCTAAACAAAGACTAAATTATTTTTTTCCCTCCTCTTTCTGCAGCACTCCTCGCCACAGTCATATGCCATCACGCCAAAGGGTGGAGATAAACCTTTGATTTTGTCCAAAAATTCAGAAGACTATGGGATGGACCAAAACAGTGATGACTCTACTGATGACGAGTCTGCACCAAGGAAGCCTATTCCATCCTGGGCAGAAGGTATTTAATGATCTCTTAACTCTTCAGTATACCTGAAGTGCTTATGTGTTACACGTTAATCCAGCTCAGTTATAATTGATTGTCTCAAATTGTTACGGTGGATTCATACTAAGCTCAAAATTCACCATGGAGTCCTACTACTGCTACTACACAGCTCCAGTCAAAGAAATATTGTAACCTCCATGAACTAACTCTAACTCTAACTCTCCTCTATCTGGGTCACCAAGCCTGAATTTGTTTGCCTCAGGAAGACTGAGAATTCCCCCCTAAATTTAGGCTGAAACTCTGAGCCTAAATTTAGGGAATTGCTGGTGAAATGAAATGGCCCAGCACCATGATGGTTTTTTTTTTTTTAAGACCCTGCTTTGAAAATCTGAGACAAGTTGAGGTGCCCGAGATTCACAGAATTTAGAAAGCCACTATTTTGTGATGTATATCAGGGCTCTAGAGTGCGACCAATTTGGTCGCAAATGCGACCAAATTTTTCAGTGGTGCGACTAAAAAAAAAAAAAAAAAAAAGTATTTGGTTGCACCTGTGCGACCAACTGTTCGGGTAGCAAAAAAATAATAAAATTCTGCAACCTTCCCTGTGGTCAGCAACAGACACACATTATGCCCCTATCGTGGACTAAACCAATCAGAGATAGTAAGGGGCGGGACCTCTCTGATTGGCTGTGGTCCAGTTGAAAGTGCAGGTGGAAGAGAGAGGTGAGTAGCTTGAATAAAGCGATATCGATTCATTAAATCCTGAATCGACTTTTAAATATAACTGAGTTTTTTTTTTCCCTGGCAAAACAATTTCAACAACAACCAAACAGCAAATGAGAGCAGGTACACGGATTCCACACAAAGACGTAACACAGACCCGACGCATCAGAATCAGCTTTGTCTTTCTCGGCTTTCTCAGCCGACGGCCCGCAGACGGACACGCTGTCGGAGCTCGGCGATTCTGCGTCGGGTCCGCTCTGTGTTTGCGCTGATTCTGAGCTGCAAAAGAAGCAGCAAACTGTGCTTCACATTTGATCAATGTCGTCATGAATTTTGCTTCTCTCTCGCTCTCTCTCTGTACTTTCAGTTTCCCGTCTCCAATCTGTTTTCTGTATTATTCATTCGCTTATTACCCACCAGTCTACCGTTGTTTACAGCGCTGTCGGCTGTGTGCCGGTACGCCTAACTTTTTAAAGTTACGCCCATGGCAAAAAGTTAGTCTACAGCCCTGTATATTGTTATTGGGATATGAGATTTTGGCCATACCTGCACATGTGCAATGTGAACATTTACAGTGGTTAAGATTGTATAGTTTGGCCACCAGAGGGCACTCTGTAACGTCCACGTTTTCATGTGTTCTGCACCCTGAACAGCCAGCTGGTCCAAGCATTTCATTCCCAGTTGGGCAGAGCACAAACGAATAAATACTAACCACAAAAACAAAACAAAAAAAATCAAACGTATTTGTTGGCACCAGTGGAGAGGAAGAAGTCTCTTCAATAGGGAGAGGCAGAAATCTGCTGAGATCTGTTGGACAACTGATTACTTGATCACAAATATAACTTCATTTCCTGACTGAACTTGAAATGTAATGGCTCCCTTGATATTAGCACACTTTAACTTGGGATGAAGAATCCTAGGTATGACACTACAGGAAACTTGAACCATGATAAGATATTTCAGACATTTGTATCACAGTTCTGGTCTCTACGTCACAATTTTACACCCCTACCAAACTGAGCTAAACCCACATGTGTTTGTGGATATTGCATGCTATTTAAAGCCCCTAAACAGACCTGTTTGTGTTCTCTCTCTCTCTTCCAGGTCCCAATCTGCAGCAGATAATAATGAAGCAATACTTCAACCCTCCTGATTTGGACTCTTTCTTTGGAGCAATCGAGTCACCACGACTAGAAAACATCTTTTACAAGAGCAAGCCCAGATATTTTAAACGTACCAGCTCTGCAGTGTGGCACTCGCCTCCAGCTGGAAAGTAACATCTGTACACTCATACAGATGTATTAAACTGCTGTATAGTTAAAATTCTGAAAATCTGTTTCAAATAAAGTCATTTTTTTTGTTTTTCTGAATATTCTTTTTAAATGTATGTTTGTGTTTCACATCTTTGTCTCAGTAGGTTTTTGTATCTGTGGTTTGTTTAGCTTTTAGAGATGTAATTGTTTTGTTTTGGCTTGTAAATTAAAAGCAGGTTAACTGAATAACAACGGTGATGGTTGTTTTTGCTGGACAGTAAAGCAGAATCTCTTTTATAATATTTATGGTTGTTTTCTTCAATCTGGTATGTCAAACTTTCTCTATTAGAGGTATGTGCTGTAAAAGGATTTTGTCACTCAGCAGTTGTCATGACTTTTAGTTCAAAATGCAGCACTGTGTTGAAAGCTGGTTGTAAAGCTTAAAGCTCAGGGAAATCCTCTGCTAAGAAGTCTGCTGTGTGTTCCAGAATAGCTACTTAATAGTTTTGGCACCACGGCTGGGGAAAATTTTAAATTTGGTGCGTTTATTTCACTAAAGTAAGGTTTAGCTTGACTTAAGTTACATCGATCTAGATCACACATGCAGCCTCTCAGTTATAGACTTTGTAATTGGTTTAAAATCTGGGTTTTTAATTTCGTTTAGTTTCAGGCTACAACCGAGAATTCTCTGCATTTATTATTATAAAGTTCAGATGCTCTTTATTCGGGTTTACTGATCCCTAAAATGGGTGTCAGACAGGTCTTGAGCCCAGTATTGGACCCACTGGACAGCTTTGGTAAATGTAAAGGAAGGCCTACATTTTGGACTTTTTGTCTTTGTAGCTCCTGATAAAGAACAGTAGCTATAAACTTGAATGCTTTTAAATGTTTATTTCTTAGAATTTAAGCCTAAAGAGTCATGCTGACAGATTTCATTTATTTACTACAAAAGCAATTTTCTTCATCGCGTAGAAAAAACAGACGTCCTGTTGCAATTGCATTTCTTTTTCTTATATTAACATTACAAGAATGAACTGTAAATAAATGTTTTTATCCTGAGAGAGAGCGGGGAGATTCTGTAAAATTAGACTGACATCTCTGTCAGACAGCATAATAAAAGAAATCGAAATTAAAAGGCGGCATTAAATATGTACCAGTTTCCATTGTAGTGTTTTACCTTTGGTCTACGGAATACGCAATGCATGAAAGACAAGACAGGTCCCAAGATCTACAAGATTTACTTGTTTTTGTTATGAATATTTTCATAGTTTGAATCTTCAGTGTTTAATTTTTGGGGAATGTGTCAGTCTTTAATTTAAACATAAAAAAAAAACCAATGCACAATGATTAAACATAATTTCAGACTAATGCAGCCGCTGGCACACTGGTTTGTGTGCTGTCCACATAGCCACAAAAGCTTTTAATTTTAACGTGTCCATTCCGCACCTTTAACGGCTAACGTCAACAGCGTTGCAGTCACCTAAGTGCGTTTGCGCGTCGGCAAAACGGCGAGTTAAGTCCTTAGTTGGAAATTTAATGTCGCAAGCAAGCGCAACTATCAGCGATAAGTTTAGCGAAACGTGTGAAATCGTCGAAGAAGGTTGGTTTATATAACCGCTTCCTCCGCAGCTGGGTTTAAATGTGCAACCTGTCCTGTTTGTGAAATCAGCTGACTAAGATTTGGTTGCTAGCAGCGATTAGCTGCGCTGAATATATTTGGCAACGCAACTGTTGTTCAGTTAGCGTGGGCTTCGATGCCTGCAAGGTGCACGAAGCTTAAATTTTGATATAATTTAGCCACCAAGTTGGCCTTATTCATGCCACTGCCATAACCTAACGTTCCTCATAGCTGTTAAGCCAGCCTCCGCTTGGGTCACGCAAGCAACCAGCGTTGTTTTTCATGTATTTATACTAAGCATTACGGTAGTGTAAGAAATACCTTAACGATAAAAGCGCTTCTGGGGAATTGGGATATATATATACTCCCTTCAAACTTAGTGACTTGCGTGTAACGAGATCGATTAAGAGTTTTAATATTTCAATTCAACACCAGACTGTTATTGTGCGGGAGACACCGAGAGGCAGCTTTTATGTTAAAAGCAGCACTTACCGTAATGCTTAGTATACGCAGGTACACCACGGCCAACAAGAACAACAAATAAAACAACGCGGGTGGTAGCCCGTTATTTGGCAGTAGCTGCAGGCTTGAACGCTGTGGTTTCTTTGCGTGTGCAGGTAAACAATGTTTGTGTCTCGTCTTATCACAAGTTCAGTGTCACGAAACACGGATTCTGTATTAACTAGGTGCAAATTTAAGACAGAAGTTGTCTGCTACTTTACTATTAACTTTGACCAACAGCTGCTCTGGTGTTTGCCTTTTTTAGTCCCAAGGTCATTTGTCTGGATTAATGTGAATACAGATGACGTTGTAGTGTCCACTCGATTATTTATATGTAGGGACATTTTTCAGATGTTTTAAAAGTAGTTGTGTTTAGTTTGATGCAGGCAAACAAACACGTGAAGTGTAAATTCTCAGTGTCTCAGTATTGATGGCTAGATACTTTTTTAAAATGCAACATACTGCAATTAACTGCCTGAATAATCTGCTTCTCCAGTTATGAACAGCCTTACATTTGATCAGCATTTAGTTATTGTTATGATCTTTCCAGAAATGACTTCTCAGATCCGTCAAAACTTCCACCATGACTGCGAGGCTGCCATTAATAGACAGATAAACCTGGAGCTGTATGCCTCTTATGTTTATCTCTCTATGGTAAGAAATGTTTCTGAGTCAGTGGTGTTATGTATCACAGCCCTGTGTTATTTCAAAGGCATTAAAAAGAGTGTTTTAATCTTTTTGTTTGTTTATTTTTGTTTACTCTCCTGACTTTTAGGCATATTATTTTGAAAGGGATGATAAATGCTTGCCAAATTTTGCAAAGTTTTTTCACAATCAGTCCAAAGAAGAGGTTGTGCATGCAGAGAAGCTGATGACCTTCCAGAACAAGCGGGGAGGCAAAATATTTCTGCAAGACATCAGGGTATGTAAGGATATTTTCGCTAATGAGTTTAAAAAAAAAAAAAAGCCAAATTCATGTCTTTTTATATTAAAAAACAAAACCGTCTTTTTATTCATCAAGGCTTTACAATGTTTTTTAATTATAAAAATGGATGGACTGCAGTGCTTCAGGTTGCTTTAATATGAATAATTTTACATGAATCTGATCGGTGCTGAATCTTCTTGAAATATTAATGCGTTAGAAACCGGATAGAGATGAGTGGGGGAGTGGCGTGGAGGCCTTGGAGTGTGCCCTGCAGCTGGAGAAAAATGTAAACCAATCCCTGCTGGACCTGCAGAAAATGGCCACTGAACACAATGACCCTCATGTAAGAAGCAGGCGTGGAGGATGTACAGTCTCCGCTGTTCGGATATGACTATCTAGTAAGATGCAGCATATTGTCTTTTTCCGTCCCCCGCAGATGTGCGACTTCATAGAAACACATTTTCTGGACGAGCAGGTAAAATCCATCAAACAGCTCGCCGACTGGACCTCAAACCTATGCCGGATGGGAGCCCCTCAGAGCGGCATGGCTGAGTACCTCTTTGACAAACACACCATGGCTGAAGAGGGCAGTTAAATTGAGGCACATGTGATCATGGGTAATTCTGCTGCATGTCTGCCAAATACAGTATATACTGCATATGTTATAAAAGAATGCTGCTTTATTTGTGTTCATTAGCTGTTAGCAGAGGCTGTAGCGCAGACTGGAGTTGTGTAACCCTCACCTCATACTACGTGTAGTGTGTAAAAAAAAAAAAAAAAAAGACTAAGCAGGCCTTTAAATCATGCTAGTTATGCATTCAGGTTTCCTTACATGTCAGGTTTAGGAAGATTGGACCGTGGCGCTGAAACGTTTTAGGCTGCAATAATTTAAATTACATGCATTGAAAAATTGTTAATCAACCTTTTTTGTTTGAGAATTTAAAAAGCAAAGAGAAATTCTGCTTTGTTATCTGTTATACCAGTGGTGTTTAAAATTTTGTGACTGTAAAGTAAGGTAAAGGCACTTTGGACAGAGTTGGACCTACCATGTGTGTCATCACTTCATTAGCTCTTATTTAGCACTTAAGTCCAACCATCTTGGTGCATTTTTTGGCTTTTCAAGCTCCTCTTCAGGTAGTGTGGCACCATGTTGGCATTAAGCTACACCTCCCAAAAATTACACACTCAGGCTGAGGTATTTTGTCCAGCTGAAGCCCCAGGCTTCTGTGTACTGATAAAGCTACCACGGTATTATTCGCAATAAGGTTTTTCTGGCCTATTCAGTTATTTTATTCTTTTTCTTTTTTTCACAGAATATTTCTCATAGTTTAACCACCATCCACACATAAAAGCCAAGAACCATGTTTATAGACCACTCCAATATATTCTTGTTACAATATGTAACAATACTAAAACACTGGTTAATTTAATTATATTTATTATTTTATAGCGTGTGTGTGTGTGTGTGTGTGTGTGTGTGTGTGTGTGTGTGTGTGTGTTGTTTTCCATTTGTCTTTATTTTAAGAAACCTTTGGTTACTAGCACAACTCTAGTTCTCTGAAAACTGAGCTCTGTATCTCACTGTGAGACGCCTTCTGCTTTGTCCAATCAATGAAACTCCACTTTCACTACATCTGACTTAAACAGACGAGCCACCTCAAGAGCATGATGTAGGGCAGTGCGATGAGATAGCTCAGAAAGCTGAAATTGCAGCTAAATGCACTTTTAATGGTGGAAAAAGCCACTTACCCATCTATCAAATCCTGAAGGAAGCATACTTGAAACAGAACACTGATAGTTCACAGCTAAGAATACAATTCCCTATCTCTCAAATATACACCATTTTTTAACATGCCAGGTCCATTGGAGCAGACAAGCTAGCTCTACCATCCATAATTATGAATAACATTGTACATTTTTGTCATTTTTTTAATGTCTCATAAAATCTTTCAGCTTGTTTTATTTTTGACAGTTAAATAAACATTAACATGCATAAGCAGTGAGACCTGTGAAAATGTTTTCTCATTGTATTTTATTTGGACTGATTGCTTCCTTCTGCAGATGTTAAGTCAAATTGTAGATTCAGTATGCTTGTAAAATAAAACAATAAAGTTGTAATGTACAAATAAATTAAAGTTTTTCATTTTATTTGGAAAAAAACTTTAATAGTGTCAAAAGAAGAATAATATATAATATTTATTAATAAAGACACTGATGCAAAGACTACCACAGATGAAGAATATACACATTTTGGCTGCCACTGATGAAACTGGAAAGTATTTTTCCATAATGCACTGAGGGTCAAATCTCATAAGGTCCTTTTTTAAAAAATATTACAAGTAGGTTAATTCTTCTGTGAGAGTTCATTGGAAAGTAAATAATTTTTAGTGGCTCCAGCTGATACAGTCCAGTGCCTGTTTTTGTGAGATATTTGGCACATGTGCTTAAAAAAAAAAACAGTGAGTCACACCTTCTTTTCTTAGTCCTGCTCCCTCCCTCCTGCTGCCTTGTTCACCCCACCATCCACCAGAACGCCCAGCAGGTCTCCTTCGGCGAGTGAGATTCCTGAATCGTTGGGCGAGTTTTGCTGATTGGTTTCTTGCTGCGATGGCGCTGAAGTGGAAACTGTGTTCATGTTATTGCTCAACCCACCGTTGGTGCCCCCGTTGCTTGCCCTCATGTTGCCACTGAAGTTCCCATGGTTACTAAAATTACCGTGACCTGTGCCGTTGCAAAGACTTCCCGTCGTGCCTGCGCTGTTGGTGCTTGTTACATTAATGCTGCTAGAGCTGCTGTTGGGATTACCGGGATTTGCTGCCGTTGTGCGAGAGGGCGGAGTGAACGAGAACACCCTTTCTCCTCCGCCTCCCGCAGCCCGGCCACTTGCTGGTCCAGGCTGAATGTCAGCAGATGGTAGGGTGTCCAGGGTGAGGCGAGGAGGGGGAGGGCGGCGAGATAGCAGGCCGTGTCCCAGTCTGAGTTTAGATATTGGGCAGAGTTCAGGTGGAGGGTCGGGGAAGGAGAAGGTAGGTGCACTCTGCGTATCCCCATCCTCACTCAGCCAGGGGAAAGCAGAGGATGGCGGAGGGGGGATGTGGTTAGGGGTGTCGGGAGGCAGCATCTGGGAGCCCACAGTTGGAGGGGCTAGAGAACTGCAGCTGTGATCCAAGTCATTTTGGGTTCTCCTAGCAGGTCGAGGACGGGGCACCGCAGGAGGAATGCAGTGAATTGGGGTTTGTGGGCAGCTATAGAAACCTGGTCTTTCGTACAAGGGTGTGGTGGAAAAGGCGTAGTCAGGATCTCCCTCCTGGCAGGCTTGACCTTGAGTCAAAGGTGCCTCTGTGTGCAAGTAAAGGGGAAAGCGGCTTAGTGGAGCTCCAGGGCGACGGCGGAGAAGTGACACCCGGGAGGAGCGAGGGAAGTTTGGGGAGTGGACACCGAGAAGACGACCAAGCCCTCCAAGCAGAGGAGTGGAGTAGTTGGCTTCCTCATTTTCTTTGATCTGCTCCAGATTGGACTGGAACTCCATCTCCTCCTTAGGAACACTGAAGACCAAACAGAAGGTTTGACATATGTTCAGCAAGTTTATTAAGAAGAAAGAAAAAGAAAGAAAGAAAGAAAGAAAGAAAGAAAGAAAGAAAGAATCATTAAACCTGATATCCAGCGCTGAGCCCATGAAGGAGGGTTTGCGGTGTTCAGCGCTGGCAGTAGTGTAGGGCGGCTGAGGTTCCGACTCATTCCAGTACATATCCCTCTCAACCAGAGGCAGGCTATCGTACATCTCATCCACAGATAACAATGAGACCTGGGACACAGTGAAAACCACATTGACTCAAACAATACACTCGCTGTCTAGGATCAGTTAGCAAATAGTTTGGTTTAGATTCACACCTGCAAATTGCGGTCCACAAGCCAGTTGGTTTCAAAATCATCATCATCTTCACCGAATGGATTTATGAGTTGTTCAGCCACCTGAGACCAAAACAAACACACTACCTCAATGAAACTCAGTGGACAAATTAACAAGTCAAAGTCAGCAATCAGCATAATCCAGAGTTTAGATGTTAGTAATCCTCCTTTTTAGTTCTTGTTTATATTTATTTTTTCAACACAAGTGGTTATTTCATTTGTTGACCAGCTGTTTTTGTCAAAGTTGGGGATGTTTCATCTGTTCAATTAAAGAAAAATGTTTTCCAAGTCTTGTTCTGCACATCTTTAGTGCTCAATGGGATGAACTGTCCAGTAGCAAATTCCTTTCTTTTTGTGGCGGAAGGCCTCAACTTTAAGAACCACAGACATGATCAATCAGTGGTCCCTCACCTTCAGCCATCCAACATAGAAGAAAAACTGCAACAGGGTAAAAATAGGGAGGTAGAAATCCATTTCATGACCAGGGTATCCCTGAGTTGGATCCAAGAACTGACGACCGATCAGACACGCTAGGAAGAAGCTGTAGACTGCAACTGTTGCCACCTAATTAAAAAAAAAAGTCAGAGCATTAACTGATTATATGCCTTTAATTAGGATTGTTTTACACCATCCTAGAGAAACAGTTTATCTTGAGTTATGGCTTTTATTGCCGATCAAATGCATCTGGATTAGGGAGGGTTAACGATTTAAGGTATATGATGATTATTGCAAGAAAACCATTATATTTTTAGTACCTAATATTACTGCTATCGGCTACTTTTTGGTTTCAGTGCTGAATGCAATATAAACAAAAACCTGAGTATAGACAAGAGGCAGGCTGATCCAGTCATAGCCGTACAGCTTCATACACTTCGCCCGTAAGCTATTCAACTCCTAAACAGAAAACAGTAAAAGTCATGCAAAACCAGAAAATATTTGCAGGCTGTGAGGCTTTGGTTTGCACATGGGCACCTACAGTGAGGAGAGCAGTGAGCGCCACGTCGTTGTTGATGCGACCCTCAGTCCGTGCTCTCAGAGCCAGGCTGACAAACCACATGCAGGGCACCCAGAACTTATTATGAGGGGAGGGCAAATCCTCCAAGTGCCTCAGCTCTTCTGATGTCATCAAACCTGAGATGGAAAAACACAACGTGTTGATGAAAGCAGCCAAAAGGTGCGTGTTCCTGCACGCATAGTCCTGGTGAACAGCCAGAGCTCGCCTCATAATCTTCTCATCAGTTCAGCCACATGAGAAGAAGACATTGGGTCTGAATGCTGTGCAGCTTCTGCACAGCATGCTATGTTTTAAAGAGGCAAGACTAATAACAGCAAACGACCCACCTGCCTGCACCAAATGCTCCATGGTTGGAAACCTCTTGTAGACTGCTGTGCTGACGGAGCGGTAGATGAGCACACCAGAGAGGTTGGCGTACCTCATAAGTGTCCTGCGGGTCAGCCGGGATGTTTCGTCAGCTCCTCGAACGTGACCTCCGACTAATGCTGCCAAACGGTCTGGCCAGGGTACATTCTCAAACTGTCCCCACCAACGGGACACGACCAAAGTCACATAGAAACCTGGTTAAGATAAATGAAGTGAAACTTTCAGTGATGCCCTCCTGACTTAAAAGGGTTAGGGTTAGTGAGCCACAACTCACCCAACACAAATGACACAGGGATGAGCTCTGCGTAGCGGTCGCAGTATATCGACAACTTTTCAAACAGCCTCTTCTGATCATCGTTTAACACAAACCTGGTGAGGGAAATATCAAAAGCACTGACGCGAGCTCTGTTAAAGTCAGAAGGGTTGTTACTTTTGTTAATACCTGCCTTGTGAAATACATCTCGCAGAACACTTAAAGCTATTTTAAGAGCTGTAAAAGGGGTCACAGATGCCGTTATGTAGCAGGGTGCTACTCAAACAGACACGCAACCATCTACTCATAATAAGAATGAACTTTTGAGATGTTTGTGAATTTTCATTTTTGTAGATAACACTGAATGGCACAATAAAAAGGAGAGGAAAGCATGTACAGTGATTTATTACACCATCTGTGATAAAAACAAGAAAACACAACATCTGACCACTAAATCTAAACTCTTTGTTCAGGAATGTAAGTTAATAATAATAATGTGCTTTACAATATTTTTCTTTCTGCTTAACAACAACAATCATATTTTAGCAATACAAATATCACTTTGTTTAAAGAGCCATAAACCATTACAGAAACTGATTTTAGTTATTACCAATACTGTTAAATATAGAGCATAAGGGACATAAACCTTACATTGGAGTGGTAGTCTAATTAATTTATGAGTGCTAGTTTTTTTTGTTTGTTTGTTTGTTTTTTTGAAGCTTTAAAGTAAAATTACATTTAAAGTTAATTATGTTCCTAATCCAACTGAGGCCTAAAAGATGACTCATAATTCCCAGTTTTGGGACCAAAACAGTTAACTCTCTCTTAAAAACAGAAAAATGTCATTATGAGAGCAAAACTCGTGCTGCTGTAATGTGACTTTCCTACCTGTAAACAACACTGAAGAAGTAGTAGAGCAGAGTGAAGATGATAAGCTCCCTGTAGAGCAGTTTGTAGATGCTGCCCTTCCATCGCAGGAGAAGGTGAAAAAAGGTCCCCAAACCCGCATCAGCAACTCGGCGGGAGTACGTCACTGTCATCGCTGCTGCTGCTTGTTGGCCAACGTGCTGGCTGACTGTGGCCTGACATGAAGGAAACCAGCGTGGTGTTGTCCTCCGTGCTTCGTCTGAGCTCAGGTTCGGCGATCAGCCCCTTAAGACCAGTGTGGTGACAGATCTGAAAGGACAGAGAGGTAAACCAAGCAGCTCAGATGGGTTGATTTGTGGTCCTCATTTAATCTGATTGGAAAAAGACACCTTGAAATGTGATGCGATTCGGATTTCAAGGTTGTGAGAGAGGTGATATGCGCAGACTTACTTAAAGAAAACGAAAATGGCCATCATGCTCTCTGCGGTTCAAGATGTGCGGTGGCAGCGTTCAGGGATAATGTTGGAGAAAGCAAAGCAGGAAAGAAAAAGCGAGCGAGGGCCTCCTACACCTCCGGTCACTTGATGTGTTAATCTGTTTCTCCAACAAAGCTGCATTGTGAGGCCAGCTCCTGTTAATCTGAGCAAATCTGAGGGCAGCAGAGAACCCACACTGCCACAAATAGGCTGGTTACGAGTATAAATGCTGAGTGTGTGGGTTTAGGTTAGAAATATGACTCTGTGAACCAAATCTCAGCCTGCTTCGACTTTTTGTAATTTAACACTTTTTCTACATCTCAGAGGTGTGCATTAGGTACACACCTCTGAGCTATTGTTCTAGTGTTTCAATGTCAGGTCACCTTTGCTGTTTTTTTCCCATCTGTAGCAGGATTTCATCATGGCAAACTCCTGGTCAGGTGAGAACGTGTGTGACCCCCCTCTGCTGGAAAAAATGCATACAGCTGAATCGCTACTGGTCAGAGTGTGTTAGTGATTAACCCTTCCTGTATAACCAGAAGGACCAACAGCAGGGCGAAGTGCAGGGTGTTTGGTTTCTGCTGCTTTTGGCAGATTTTCTTCTGCACTAGCAACATCTGTGAATCAGTTTTACATATTTCTGGTGAGTATATCCTCTCTATTTTTTTCTCCTTAATTCATCTCACAAGTGCAGTTTAACAGACTGAGCACAATCAGCCTGCAAAGAAAAGAAAATGTGGTATTCAGAAAGGGGAAAAGATCTTGAAGTTAGTTGCACTGATTTTAAGTTGCAGTATGTAACTCTGTGTTTTCTGCATCTTAGGTGCTTAATACCCACACACGTCAGAGTCATCCTTCCACAAACTAAATCATCCCAGGAGCTATCCAACAGCATTTGATGAATCTCTGCACAGCCTGAGAGATAACTTATGGATGCTTTTGAGGGAATTCACAGCGTCCAGATTTCCTCTTCTCCACCTTCAACTTCATCGAGCCCGGGATATGAAGTCCTCAAGGCGGGAATATCTGGGATTGCAGTATACTCCTCTGCAGTCTTCTTTGGCACACAAAATGTGTCTACTGTCAGGCACAAGTCTAGCAAGGTCATCGAGGAGGAAGGCTGTGTTGTCGGACAGTAAGTGTTAAATCTTGGAGCACTGGATAAACTGATAAAACACATTTTTTAACATAACACGTGCCAGTTGCTGCTTATGTATAAAGATTCATGTATACATTTATCTTCCCTTTATCCAGATTCTCCAGAGATAGTTGTGTAATTCTGCACATGGTGTAAAATGTATCTAAAAGTAGCACATTGCTTTGTCACAAGTCCTGCTCAGTGTGAAGTCTGTGATTGTGGGCGCGTGCACTTGTAACAAGGTGACCGAGTCAGATATGCAAAAGTGCAAACAAAGGTCTGTGTTTAGTTTTAGTGTAACTCCAACAGTGATTGGTATTTTCTTAGGCATGTTTTGTAAATGAAAAATCCTTCTGCTGTTCAGCGATCATGCAAAAGTTGGAAAACGTGCCGGTGTTGGCCTGAGATGGAGGATAAATGCTTGAAATGTAATCCGCACAGAATGTTTCGAGTTTTAGCGTCTTAAACCCTGCAGTCAGCAGTATTCCTAATTCTTTCCTACTGACAAATTCACTGACAGGACATGTCAGAGATTAAAAAAATTTAAGAAAAACTGGACCTTGGAGTAGCCAAGTTCATCCGCTGAAGGAAACCATTGTAGCTCCCTGTCCTCTCTTCTGATTGGCTGCTTCATGTAAACCAACACAGTCTCACAGCCTTGTGTGAAATTGTGATCTATTAATTAGTGTTCCTGGACATGATTTATCCCCACCCTTATCACACTGGTCTTACGTCTACTGATTTGTGCATTCCTTTTAATGGCCAGCAGGAGGCGACTCATCTGGTTGCAAAAAAACCTTGCTCTGTATTTTTAGGACATATTGAAATGATTAGGCTTAGAGTCAGGAGGTTGTCTAAGAATGCTCATTGGCTAAAGACTCGTCAATTAAATGTCATTACCCAACAAGTGGGCTTCCTTCTTGGTTTTAAAGTCAGATCCACTCCTTGCTCATCACGTGCGGTTTCAGGACTTCATAAACAGCTGAGTAGCTACATCGGTCTCTTACACCATCTATAGTAGGAGTGTCAAAAATAAGGCCCAGGTGCCGGAATCGGCCAGTTAAAGACTCCAATCCGGCCAATTGGATGGCTTTAGAAAATGCGAAGGAAGGAATAATCCTAGACTTTTAACTGTAAGTTTTATAGTTTTGCCAAATGATAAAGACCTCCACCATGGCCATTCATACTACACCAAAGTAATTAAGTAAAACAATTCAGTGACAGCAAAGTTCCTGTTTTTTCCAGAAACTACTTAAGAAATTTCTTTTTTGTTTAATAGTAATAGTAATAATAGGCCCTCAGTAAAATAAAAAAATATATACTTACAGGACAGCCTGGGCAATGAGATACCAGAACTCTGTAATTTTACACATTTATTTCTTACAATTTACACCCAAAAGAGTCATGCTGACAGATGTCTGTAATTAATGCAACAGCATTTCTTTATCTCATAGAAGAACCTGAAGTAGATATTTTACATTATATATATATATGTTAACACATAACACTATGTTACTATATCTCAGGGATTACGTGTGTAGTTAAAGAAAGGATAGTTTAACTGGTCCAGCCCACAATATAAAACAAGTTTGACATCCCCGCTCTGTGATTTTGGCAGACCAGGTTTGAAGAGCAAGTGGATGGGGCTTCTGATTTCACAGTAAAAGGTGTGGGGCTGAGATAACCATATTAGAATATTGGCTCTTAGTGACATCAAACAGATCCAAGAATAGAAAAAAATGTAAACTTAGAGTATTGGCGCTGATATTATTATTTGTAACTTCAACCATATTTCATATGAATATAAAACCATGATGAACATTAAAGTTCAGGGACCCTGGAGGCAACCATAGGGGATAAAATCTCACCACCCTTTTGGTACAATAAGTTCAGCACGTTTGCAGATAAGACTGCAAACTAACTTTGGTTCATAATTAACTTTTTTATTTAACATATTTACCTTCAAATCAAAAACTTTCTCAGTTTTGGTTTTACAATCCTCAGCCATCCTGCATGGCTAAGGGGAGAACGCCCTCACTGCCCCAATCCAAGATCGTGGCAGTGAGCAGAGCAAATCTCAAAAACAGTGAATCCAATTTGTAAAAAAAGAAGGCTTAATCAATCGCAATACAGTTAAAAATGACTTCTTCTGGTTGTTCATGCATAATAAAATCAAAAACATTTCTATTTCTCTATCTTTCTGCCTGCTACACTTTCCTCACAGACAGGGCTTAAAGGTTTACACATTAAAATTATATTTTTATTCAACTTTATTTATTCTTGACTATCTTTTGATCAAACTTCTGATTTAATTACAGCAGGAATCAGGTCACTGTAAAATCAAATTAGTTCCCAGAACTTAAAAAAAGTATGCAAACTTGTTGCCTCAAAAAAGCTAATCTTACTTAAGATAACTAAGTTAGGGCAACTTATTTATTCTGAGTACCCTGTACAACCTAATTAGTTCCAGGAACTTAAAAAAGTATGCAAACATGTGGACTGAAAAAAAGAGAAAAAGATAACTATGTTAAGACATCTTATTCATTGCCAGTACACAGTACTAAAAATAACTTGTGGGTAAACAATTAGTATTGCACAATCGGAAAAATCAAGTTCTACTAAATGAAAAAACAATTTTTAGTAACTTACTATTTTTAATTTTGATTACAAAAAAATAAATAAATGCAACTAGCGCACGTTATGTTTTATCATCCTTGAATGTAAGAGATTTTAACACTTAATATAAAGTATATAAACACGGTAAGTACATAAGGCTCTGTCACTCTGTGCTACATTGCACTTACAAAAGCTGGATTTTAGGCCTCTTGCTTCATTTCTGTGCCCTGAATGGCTTTTACCCAGTGAAGAAAAATTATTTGTATGGTTCCATTAAGTATGATAAAGTTACTACAAAATAAAGTAAAATAAAAATTATCAGCTGATATTTGGGGATCAGAGAGGGGGGACTCACTGATTTTCCATAGAGTGACTCTGTAATCGGTTGTCTCTGGTCACGCAAAAAGCATACACCTAAGCAGGTAGACCCGTGACACCTTGTTGGTCCACGTACAGGACGTGCCGGTTGGGCAGTCGGGTGGATGTCATCATGTGACTTGTGAGAGCGAAGAAGAGAGAAGAAGAAGGAGGAGGAGGCAGGAAAAAGGAGATACACTCATTTTCCTGTCTTGGCAAAAAAAAAAAAGGAGAAGAAAGGAGTGAGTGTTATTTCTAGGAAGTGCAAACCAGAGCTGGCATTGCTCTTGATTTTCGTCTTGTTTCTGACTGAAACTGCTGCTGCTGGGCGGTTGATCGTCTGCGCAGGCGTCCGCATTCCTCAGCTGTGATTGAAAACGACTGGGATTAGTTTCACTGAAACTCGCTCGGACATTAGCTTGGTTTATGCTATATTTCTTAACTTAACAGCAGCAGCAGCTCAGGGAAACTGGAGAGGAGCAGCTGACAAATACGCAGACGGGCTGGGAGGTTTATTTATCTGCTGTCCCGGACACTGACAGAGAGGGTAAGGGCGGATACTGACGCGGGACCTCTCCGTGGTAAAAAAAAAAAAAAAAAAAAAAAAAAGAAAGGAAAAAAAGTTGGAAATGTAAGCTAACTAGCTAGTTAGCTCAAGGTCTGCTAATTATTTAGCTGCTTTGTGGACCGATTTATCTGCAACTTGGGGATAAAAGTAACTTAAGCTTCCTTTAAATTCAAATGTCGGGATTTTTAATGCTGTATCAGGGGTTTCCAAGCTGTGGTGCGAGGTCCACCCCGGGGTCTTGCAGTGAGCGCACTGTTGTAACCAAGAAGGCTATTGTTGTTAGATTGTGTTGACACTGTAAAAGTAAGTAGAAATGAATCTCAGGGTTTTGTAAGTAATCACACTGGCTCTAAGGTTGTTATGGTTTGGTGTTTTTTCTTTTAAGTATTATTTGGTTTTCTACAGTTTTAGTTTTTGTTTACATTTTATAGTGTAGTTTTAAAAAGTGGTTCTAGTTTCAGTTTACTTTTTATTTCTTGTAGATGTTTAGTTTATTTATCATTGGTGTTAATTTTAGTCTTTTAAATTACTGTAAAAACCTCATTAGGGTGTAGTTAAGTACAGGATTGATTTTATTTTTATATATTTATTTATTTTTATTACACAATTTATTTTTTGTGGTCTTGTGAAGGTTGGTAGATCTGGATCCAGAACCAGAGACCAGAATGGAGGGAGGAGGCCAGGTCGGGCCCACGTCAATCCGAGGCCATGGCCAGCTCTCCCGGCTTCGTAGCTCCTCCCTGGAAATCAGGGAAAAAGGGTCCGAAATCCTCAGGGAACAGCTGGATGCTGCAAAGAAGGTATAGTAACCTACTTTGTGGTTGCGCACACACAGAGAAACAAAAGATAGTGTGACCAGGAAAACAAGGCGCTGACAATGCAAATGTTCTTCTCTGTTTTAAATGTGGTTGTGTCCCTTTCCCCTGCACATCTCAGGAACTGAAACTAAAGGACAAGGAGTGCGAGCGTCTGTCGCAAGTTAGGAATCAACTGGAGCAGGAGCTAGAGGAGCTGACAGCCAGTCTGTTTGAGGTCAGCAGTAATCATCGCTCTCTGCTGAGTGCACTGTAATTCTGACAGCTGGTGACGAAGAAGGTGGTTGGTGCTATGCCACAAAAGTCCTTAAATCAGCAGTTTGCATTTCTACAGAACCATCACTTCCTTTATATAAATAAAAATTTCAGGTTGATGTGATTTTTAAGCAACATTGTAATTGCTTTGAAAAAATTTTGACCCACTGACTCTGGGGGAGTCCATCTCTTTGTTAAGAGCAAGATTTACCAAGTTTGTTCTAAATTAGCTCTGAGGTTTAGCTACTAAAATGCATCAATATATAAATAAAGATGCAGCCAGCTCAATTTAATAGTGAACAGAAGTCTGTTAAGAGCAGCGCAGATTAGCGGTTCAAAACATGCAGATAATTTCTGATGGAAAATAAAGTATATTTCAAAATCTTACACTCTTAAACATATGCAGTAAGACAAGCTGCAGAAAATACCTTTCAGTCGCAAAATTGACAGCACACTTCTTACCAAAAGTAGCTTTTTAATGCCACGAAGGTCATCTTTTTCCTTACATGTTCTGCTGTGTTGACCAGCCAGTCACTGTCTTTGTCTAGCTGCTGAGCTTTGAACGTACAATTTTAATTAGTCTCAATTTACTTTTCAACAGGAGGCTCACAAGATGGTGCGTGATGCTAACGTGAAACAAGCAGCTTCAGAGAAACAGCTCAAGGAGGCTCAGGGGAAGGTGTGTGAAGTTTCTTTAAAAAAAAAAAATTAAAACAGTGAAGAACAGAAATCTTTCCTGAATCAGAACAGTTTTTTTTCACATAGTTGAAGGTCATAAAATAGCCTCAAATTATCAATATTAAATTTTTTTGTGTCTGGCTTGCAGATTGATGTTCTGCAAGCAGAAGTGACGGCACTCAAGACTCTGGTGTTGACGTCCACACCTTCTTCACCAAATCGCCAGCTGCATCCACAGCTGCAGTCTTCAGGTACCAGGGGATCGTACAAATCGCACATACGGAACAAGAGTGCCAGTGGTGCATTTCCACTCTCACCTGCAAAAAAAGAAGTTTCCATTCAGCCTGTGTCCAAAGAGGACCGAGAGGTAAACTGAAATTTTTACAGTTGTCTCTCCTCTACTTCAGGTATGCGTCCCACTTTATTTCCCATTTCTGTTTCCAGTCACTTTTATCACTTTTAGCCAGATTCTCTTTCCTTTTTTCCCTTCTTTCTTCTAACCTCTCCGACTTGTTCTTCTTGTCTTTATCTGGGGTCTCTTCCTCTCTCAGCCTGCTGCTCCTGCCCTCCTCTCTCTGATCTTCTGTCTGATACCTGGCCAGTCTGTCAGTATGACCTATGACCCTCAATGGCAAAAACAGATAGAGGGGATGGGCACTGATGGCAGACAGGTAATCTGCATTCCTTTACATTTCCTACATTTCTCTAATCTTTCACATTTACCTGCGTCTTGACTGTGATTCTAGACTGTGATATCTGTTGAGTCAAGAGTGTGGTGAGTCTGGTCTGAGAGCTTTTCTTTCAGTAGTTTGTATTGAAATTTGTCAGCGTGTATGTAAGGTGAACAGGGACTTCTTGATGCAGCTGTTTGCTTCTTACTGGAGTTATCTGTGTTGAACGTACATTAGTGATACACAAAGTTTATACCCAGTTCTTGACAGATAATCACTGATATGTTGGCTAATATCGAGATATTATAGATATTTTTGAAAATTGCCAAGCATGACACACTCACTGGATTGTCTAGTATGACTACAACAAAAACAAAAGATACCATTTTATGTCGCCATAATTTCGAGAATTTGTAGAGCTGGTTCAGTAATGTCAGTGCCTCTGGCTCATTGCTAAAGTGTGGTAGGGTTACCAAAACTAATTGTCCCTGGTGTCTCTTATCCATATTACCCAAGGTTGTAAATTTCGGGCTCACAGTTTTGCAGCTGTTGTTTTTTTTTTTTTTTTTATGAGTTTGAAATTATTGTTTGACTTTTCTATCATAATGGATTAATGTTTAACTGCAAGTGATGTGTCATTTGTGGAGATATTGTCTCTAGATCCTGTCCACATAACTGGTGTTATGTCTTACTATGAACAAAGGTTATTATAACGAACTAAAACAAGTTTTTAGAGAACTAAAAACTACCAGAAATGATATTGTGCATTTGAAAACAAGCTAAAGAAATCAAAAACCAAAATCAAAATCTTGTCTCTCTGGAGATACAGTGGGGCAAAAAAGTATTTAGTCAGCCACCGATTGTGCAAGTTCCCCCACTTAAAATGATGACAGAGGTCAGTAATTTGCACCAGAGGTACACTTCAACTGTGAGAGACAGAATGTGAAAAAAAAAAATCCATGAATCCACATGGTAGGATTTGTAAAGAATTTATTCGTAAATTAGGGTGGAAAATAAGTATTTGGTCACCTCAAACAAGGAAAATCTCTGGCTCTCACATACCTGTAACGTCTTCTGTAAGAAGCTTTTCTGTCCCCCACTCGTTACCTGTATGAATGGCACCTGTTTGAACTCATCATCTGTATAAAAGACACCTGTCCACAGCCTCAAACAGTCAGACTCCAAACTCCGCCATGGCCAAGACCAAAGAGCTTTCGAAGGACACCAGGAAAAGTATTGTAGACCTGCACCAGACTGGGAAGAGTGAATCTACAATAGGCAAGCAGCTTGGTGTGAAAAAATCAACTGTGGGAGCAATCATCAGAAAATGGAAGACATACAAGACCACTGATAATCTCCCTCGATCTGGGGCTCCACGCAAGATCTCATCCCGTGGGGTCAAAATGATCATGAGAACGGTGAGCTTTGATCCCAGAACCACACGGGGGGACCTGGTGAATGACCTGCAGAGAGCTGGGACCAAAGTAACAAAGGTCACCATCAGTAACACACTACAACGGCAGGGAATCAAATCCCGCAGTGCCAGACGTGTTCCGCTGCTGAAGCCAGTGCATGTCCAGGCCCGTCTGAAGTTTGCCAGAGAGCACATGGATGATACAGCAGAGGATTGGGAGAATGTCATGTGGTCAGATGAAACCAAAGTAGAACTTTTTGGTATAAACTCAACTCGTCGTGTTTGGAGGAAGAAGAATACTGAGTTGCATCCCAAGAACACCATACCTACTGTGAAGCATGGGGGTGGAAACATCATGCTATGGGGCTGTTTTTCTGCCAAGGGGACAGGACGACTGATCCGTGTTAAGGACAGAATGAATGGGGCCATGTATCGTGAGATTTTGAGCCAAAACCTCCTTCCATCAGTGAGAACTTTGAAGATGAAACGAGGCTGGGTCTTCCAACATGACAATGATCCAAAACACACCGCCCGGGCAACAAAGGAGTGGCTCCATAAGAAGCATTTGAAAGTCCTGGAGTGGCCTAGCCAGTCTCCAGACCTCAACCCCATAGAAAATCTGTGGCGGGAGTTGAAAGTCCGTGTTGCTCGGCGACAGCCCCAAAACATCACTGCTCTCGAGAAGATCTGCATGGAGGAATGGGCCAAAATACCAGCTACTGTGTGTGCAAACCTGGTAAAGACCTATAGTAAACGTTTGACCTCTGTTATTGCCAACAAAGGTTATGTTACAAAGTACTGAGTTGTATTTTTGTTATTGACCAAATACTTATTTTCCACCCTGATTTACGAATAAATTCTTTACAAATCCTACCATGTGGATTCATGGATTTTTTTTTTTTCACATTCTGTCTCTCACAGTTGAAGTGTACCTCTGGTGCAAATTACTGACCTCTGTCATCATTTTAAGTGGGGGAACTTGCACAATCGGTGGCTGACTAAATACTTTTTTGCCCCACTGTATTTGTCTATGCAATGAGCCTGAGGAGACATTGTTGCTGATGTTTGACATTGAGGATGTCTACATGACTGTCAGTCAAGTGGTTATAATGATGCATTGGATTATTTTACTTCCCCGTTGCTAGTACCGCCCATATATTATTACTACTACTACTACTACTACTACTACTACCAACAACAACAACACCATTGATAAGAATAAGAATAAAGAATAAAAAGTAAAACTAACATTAAAAAAAATGAAAGCTAAAGTTAAACAAATGGTCAAAATGGAAATGAACAAACCGTTTGGAGCAGTTTTTAGCTTAAAGAGCTCAAAGTGTCCATTCAGCTAGAAACAATTTTCAATATTACATTTTTTTTTCAATATTGAAGGAGGCGCTGTAGATCTTACAGCCACTGAAAGTGTTCCTGCCAAATTCAGTATAAAACTCCATAATTTTCACACTGTGGGAATCCCTTCCTACAACAAACTCCATAACTTGGACTGAGCGCTGTCGAACAGCCAGTTTTGCCTGGGACAGTTACTGAGTGACCTGACCTGGAGTTATCTGCACAGCAGCATTACTAAGAGCTGTTTTAATTCTCCAGATAACAAAATGAGGTGTTTCAGTATTTCATTTATTACATCCTTTAGCAGAGGATGCATCGGACCATCCTTTTTATGAAAGGAGAGGAGATGATTACATCCCTTAATTCATAGCGATGGTGGACCTTAACTACGTTTTTCACCTTAAAGGATCGACTGATGTGTTTTGAATTTTCTTTAACTGCTTGTTAAACCCACAGGTGACCTATCAGCGCTGTCTGCTTTATTAAAATGGGCTTCTTGTTGAGACTTGCCTTGTTTGAAGTATGAAGAACATAGATTTATAGACACTCTCTAAATCCAGATTATGAGCTATATGAATTGACCAAAGCGTGCTCAAGGTTTGCTCCAGTCCAGTCTGTTTTGGTATTCCCAGACTTCCTGATTATTTTAAAAGGATTTTCACTTCAGGTCTGCTGAGATCATTTGTCTTCTATCATATAAATCCTAAATAAGGTGGAGGAATTTTATGGGCTTTATATTGACGATATTTCCTTTTTAAACTCTGATGTTTTGACAGCCCGAATTCTTTGAATACAAGATTTTCTTATCTTTAGTATTTAAACACTTTTGTGTGTTCAACAGTGGATCTTTTATTGTCAGTCATCGGTCTTTTGGGGATTAAACACGTCTTTAATCTAGATGTGTGTCAGAGAATCAGTTTTGTCCAGTTTGAGTGAGGGTTTGGCTTTCTCTCTGCAGATGGACTCCATTTTGTTTGCTGAGTTTTTGATGTGGAAGGAACACCCGAGCCTGGACCGCTCCTCCGCCTTCCTGAGTCGTATTTACAGAGAAGACATCGGGCCCTGCCTCTCCTTCACGAGATCAGAGGTCATACTCACTGCTTCTTTGTACAGCTACCATGCTGCTTCATGTGTATTTTAACCTCCTAGGACCTGGCGTCCACATATGTGGACATCACATTTTGGGTTATTTAGACCAAAATACTCAATTTTGCTCTACAAGGGCCTGATATCCACTTATAAGGACATTATACTGCTACTGTTTATCAAAATTTTAAACGATTATCCTCATATGTGGCTCTTATTTTTTCTTAAAAACAGAAATAAGGTAAAAAAAAAATGTGGCAATTCTTTGTTTTTACATTCATCTGGCCCCAATATGCCCAAAAAACGCATGCCGTGGAAGAGTTAATGTGAAGTTATGTTAAAGTTATTGATTCCTGTTCTCCACAGCTGTCCCACCTGGTCCAGAGCGCAGTGGAGAACAACTCTCTGACCATTGAGCCTGTCGCCATGTCGGCAGTACCGATGGTTAAAGCCTCAGCTATAGAGTGTGGAGGTCCTAAGTGAGTTACCCGACTGTCATCCTGTCGTGTTTCACCACTCACTGCTCTGATTTGGTTGGTTTGGTTTTTCCATCGATGGTTTATGATCAGAGCCTTTTGTCTATCTTATAATTATGACTGAGAGTGGTTTAATCAGTGGGCACATTTCTGATCACCCTGATCTAAAATTGTTTTGTTTTTTTTCCAGTGGCTTTAGGGCTGCAGTAGAGACGTAAGTCCTCTCGGGAGCTAATAACCCTTTCAGCTTTTCACTAACTCTGCTAACTGTGGCATGAAATAAAAAACTGTCAACACAGATGTGTGGAACGATATAAACAAATCTGTAAATTAATGAACCAGACGGGATCCCACTTTCATTCCTTTTGTGGCTAACTTTCTCTCTGCGCACCTCTTTCACTAAAACGACTTGTAAAGTGTTCTCAGTATGTTTTACTGTTGAAGAACTAAAGGCCTGTAAGCTCATGTTTGCTGTATCCTGTCCTAAAACAGATGATTGTGCATCTACGTTGTGCTGCAATAAATTGTTGACACGTTGTTTTCTCTTGTAGAAAATGTGCATTAAGTGGCCTGTCACGGCTTTGCAAACATCGCATTAAACTTGGCGACAAAGAGAGCTACTATTACATCTCACCTTCCAGCCGAGCACGGGTAAATATCACTTCCTTTCTGTCCAAGGCACACCTGTAGTCTTGTTTGCACACCCTTATCAAACAGTTTGACTCAAGCAAACACATGTTGTTTCTACCTGTGGTTCAGATCCTCAGCTGTTTCTCTCAGGCAATCTTTCTCTCTGAAGGAATGTTTGGTTTCTGTGTGCCTCGCCCTAAGCATGCTTTGCACCATATTAGCATTAGTTAACTCCACCCAGCAAATGATGCACTCACGCAACAACTTAACATCTTCTGTCTAGCTGAAGCCTCAAGGCAGGTAGCTTTCATAGTATATCATTTTTTTTTCTCGTGTTTTGTATGTTTTGTTTTATTCTCATTAGAGGCCTTTAATGTGATTTTCATCTTCATATGTACAAATTGCAAAGTTTAATTATCATTCATTACTTTTCTGCAGTTATAGTAATAATGTTTGAATGATACAAAATCCCAAGACATGCCAGTGTTATAAAAGTTTGCGTAGCCACTGTGTAGAGTCGTGACCTTGTCACATATTCACTTTTCTAGATCACGGCTGTCTGCAATTTTTTCACTTATATCCGCTACATCCAGCAGGGCCTGGTGAGACATGATGGTAAGTTAACAGGGACACAGAAATAAATAGTTTAAGCAAATGTAATTATTATGCAAGTCATTTTATGCAATGCATGAGGAATTTTAAGTAGTGAGTAACTTAAGGTATTTTACTGAAAGATACAAATTGTACTGGAAGTAGGTAGTAGGTAGTATTTTTAAGTACAGCGTAAGTAAGTAGTGGGTAGTTTCATGGTAACTTTCTTCCACTGTATTTTTTTGGGGCACGATCCGTGTTGTGATGGATTAATCTTGCCTTTTTACATCAACTTTATTTAATAATCATTATGTTGATGTTTTATTAATAATCAGTTGTCCTTTTTATTATATGATGTATCATTTAATAATTTCTTCTTTCCCAGAAAACACATGAAGTTATGCACTACATAGAATTACTTAGAGAATAATGTGTCTTCCTTTAAAATTGAATTACAGGTGCACGGCTCTGTTACCACTCGGTCTTAACTTTGCCAACAATCAACATCTTTCTTTCTAATTTTTTTGTTCCTCCCATGTTCAGCGGAGCAGATGTTCTGGGAAATCATGCGTCTTCGTAGAGAGATGAATGTGGCCAAATTAGGTTTCTACCTCACTGACCAGGGCTAGGACGGTACCTGGAACACTCAACAAGAGAGCATAGCAGTTACAGCCTTGGGTAACTGTGGCAACGCACATGTCTTTGATCAGGTTGAACAGTGCTGCAGCAAAGGTCACCAACAAGGGAAGCAAAACATGTTTGTCACTTTTGGAAATGCAATAAAACAATTAGAATCAAACCAGCACTCCAGGAATGACATTACAGTCCATGTTTTTAAAAAAGAAAAAAAAAGATGATATTATTCCCAGACATGTCGGAGAAGTTTTTTCTGTTGCACCACATTCCTGGAAAATAACTGTTGTCCCCAAGAAAGTGTGGAGAAACTTCTTACTGAATCACCCACGGAATACAAAATTTCTCATTTTTATACAATAGACTGTGTGTCCTGATTCAGGCATTAGCCTGCAAAATAATGAGCACAATCTTAACCTCAAGTATTACAAATATGTGGTGTAATAGTTTTATTGTTTCCACACAGCAATGATTCAGCTTGTTTTCTTTGTACTTTCAGTTATCAGCTCAGACACCACAGCCCAGACCTTCATTCTGAGCATGGCCTTAATTTTGTTGGTACACTTCCTGCTCTGCCTTGTACAAAGACTTAACTTAGTCACCTTCAGCTTCTCGTTAGCCCTGTACCTAAAAATCAGATGTATCGTTAATTATTACCCACCCATGCTCAGAGTAGGGAGAGCTTTACAGTGACAGGTGAAAAAAGCTTTTAAGATGTGATTGAGTTTTGCACATCTGTAGTTAACAGTATGAACATAAAGTAAAAGCCATAATTGACTTTGCATGAATGCAGAAAATAGCCATAGTGTATATAGGTTGTATCTCATATTATAGATTTATTGTTACTGACTTTTTTAAAAAACAGAAATCTTTTAAAGGTAACAATGAAGTATAGTGTGTCAGAACGTGCAATAACTGCTTCTTAGCCTTATGCAGGGCTTTGAGGTTCCTGACCTCAGTGTACTCATAACCAACTGTGTAAAAGCTGCATTAAACACGAGGCATTGTATACCAGCTGTCACTTTTGTACCATGTCTCTTTTATTATTAGAAATCCGATCAAGAGAGGGAGACTCCGGAAGTTTGCCTGGGAAAGACTCATCACTTCAATTAATTTCAACCCAGTGCAACCAGATATCCCAGGGGTGATGTTTGCTCTGGGCACAGATTTGGGGTTAGAATAAGGTCATAACACTTACATACGCCAAACAGGTTCTCAAGCAGGAATACCGAGGAAATACTGAGACTGTGTCCAGCTCAGAGGGGCTTTATGAAGCCGACATTCCAGTAAGATTTGAGTTTCCGGATTGGAAAGACTTCTCTGAGCTGCTGTTTTGATGACCTCTTTGTACCGATTACAGCAGACCTTAATAAATAGTTTGCCCTGCTGTTTATCAAAGGGCACGAGAGGAGAAAAGATGAAATCAAGACGAATTTCTTATAAGCTGAACTGTTATTGAACACAGATGTGATACTTATAAATTAAGATGAAAAAAACTGCAGCTAGTCAACTAAATACATAAGAACATTTAAAAACATTTAGATAATTTCACAGGAATATTACAACAAAAATCAACCAAACTCTTACAAAGGATTGATTAACTTTTCTCTTGGCAACATCCAGCAGTCACCAGCGCTTCTCTCTTTGGGAGATATCTGCAAGAAACAAATTCAGTTATTGAAATGTTAAATATTTTTAGCGATGGATGAACATGTTTGCATAGCTCCTTTAATCATTACATTTCATTTCAATTCAGTCTGTTGAAACTAGCCCACCAGTGTTTGTGTAAAATGAGAAATCTGCATGCAGATGACTCGCCTTCGAAAACAGAACATGCCCATCACCAGCACGACCACGCCTCCAAACACAACTATCACTGCGGTGACGATGGAGACGGCCGATAGCGAGGAGGGCTCTGGGTCATGTGAAGAGGTGTTCAGAAGTGACAGACGTTTAGGACGTGCTGAATGGTGTTTAAAATTCACATTGGGAAATATTTAAAGTGATCTGAAACCAACCTGAGCACACAAAGGAGCCTGGTATGTTCAGGCACTCCAGGTGTTGTGGACAAGAAGTCATTTCCTCACATTCATCGATATCTGCAAAATCAGCCAAACTGACATATTTAATGGCATATTTTTAACTAAAAAACAAGTTTACTGAATGATTTATTAAAAAAAATAAATGACTAGGGCCCAGCCGCAGTACCTTCACAGTCCACTGGGGGCTGCAGCCCAGATATTGAAACAATTCACGTAGATAATATACCTGACTAAACTGCTAAAAATGTGTTTAAAATAAACTCCAGCAATTAGTTAAATTGCCCTTTCTGGAGAATTGTATTTTTAATTTTCATTTTAGAATTTTCCTGGTTAAAATTTCTTCCTGGAAGTTGGAATTTCAAATTCATTCTTGAGCTTAAATGAAAGTTATTTTTTAACAATTATAATTCCTTAAACAAAAAACATAATGTTAAACTCTGGCGTTAAAAGAAAAGAACAACACATGCCATCAGGGCTTGACTAGACAGTTTAGTTTTCGTACCCTGACACGATGGGGGTGCTGGGCTCCACTGCTGGCTGTTTGGATCACAACTGATGGATGAAGCTCCCAGCAGCTTGTAGCCAGAGTGACACTGATACAGGATCACCGAGTTACAGAGGAGATAGTAGCCAAATTGAATCCTGGGTATTGGACCGCAGCGGGGATCTGTGAGAAAGTCAGTGAAAAAATAAGGCCATCCCAGCTTCATACTCGACACAACTTGTTTTCCACAGCCTCACCCGAGTCCTGCTCTTTCCACGGGCTGATGTCAAGGTGAGGGATGAGGGGGTCAGAACAGGCCAACATGTCCTCCGAGGTCTCGGTGCGTGAGAACGGGTCGGCAGGGACATGTGTGACGTGGCTGTTGTCACAAATGATGCGGGATAAAGAGACTGAACGCAGATGTTTCCTCTGAGCGCGGGTGAACACTCCTTCCCTCTCCCACCAAAACCTTGAAAGACAAGCACATATTTTAGAATATTTTAGAATTTCACTTTTTTGCATCATATTTTTAATAATTTAATTTTAGCTGTGGCCCACCTGTCACCGTCTCTCAGCGCTCTGAACTGTCTCGCGAGCAGGCATGACAGGAGCGGTCCGACTCGGCCTCCGGGCAGAGCTGGCTCAGAGATGGCACCCACCCACACGTCGATGTTGTGTGGTGTCCCGTATAAGAGTTGGAATTTGTGAGCCAAAGTGAAGTTGCCCAGAATTTCAGCCAGGTCCAGTGTGTTGTTGGGAACAGAAAGGCCACAGAACTTTCGCCAGGAGCTGTATCCTGATGGAGGAGATGAGTCAGAAGACTGCGGGTTAAAGATGGAGTGAAGAAAGTGAGATAAGCATTAAATATATGGGGCTCATGTGAAAGTGAACATAGCCAAATACTGATTTTACCAAGTAAAATCAGTATTTAAGGAAGGCAGATGTAATAGGAGGGAAATTAGAACCTTCAAACTTAAGTGTAGATATACAAAAATGAAATAAGGTGAGATTAGGTTGCATAGCTGGATTCTCTCAAGGTTTTTTTGTGCAGTGACTGTTGCATTAGCATCACGTGATAACGTGCATTAGGAACTAGTTGGTTTAGCTCTGTGAGAAGTCACTCCCTGAGGGAAATTTCAGAGGGCCAGTTTTAACTCTTAATTAACAAGCAACACAAATAACTATTAGAGGACTACAGGCCACCTGGCAGGGTTATTAACACATTCCTACATCTGGGACTGGTTCATCATGAGTCAGCACACACTTTTCATGGCAGACTTTCAAGGAAACAAGTATAACTACTATTAATGATGCTGTGATGTCGTGCACGTTGACTTACATTACAATAACATCAACTGTGCTCTCATTTTTTTTGCAGCTAGAATATGAAAACACACAGTTTAATACAAGAATTAGTATACAGTATTCCCATGTCATATCGTGTTTTACCTTTCCAGACACGCTACATTTCCGATTTATCTGCAAATTTATATTACAGTTTCTGCGTGTTTTAATTTTTAAAATTGCAATTTATTTTTGCAGTAAAAATAAGCATTATCTAGCCTAAAAAATGAATAACAAAGTTATAATAGGGTTTATAAGAGCATGGGGAGGATTTCTATGGCTTAAAATATACAAAAGTAATATAATAAACATATGGTTTCTACTTTGCAGATTTCCCCAGAATGGAAGCCCTGTGATAATAGAAGGAATACTGTAGCTGCAGAAAAACTACAACCGCTGGTACATGGTTTTATGGTCTTAACGCTACTGTAATTTCTTTTAAAATATTAGACTAAAAGAGGTAAATGCAGGTGTTGGTAACTATGGATTGTGGATCCTGATTTTTCTTAAATCATTTAAAAGAGACCTATTCTGTGTGTGTGTGTGTGTGTGTGTGTGGTGTGTGTGTGTGTGTGTGTGTGTGTGTGTGTGTGCGTGTGTGCATGTGTGTGTGTGTGTGAGAGAGAGAGTTTTATTTATTTATTTATTCCAATTTCTTTCGTTGTATATGTCATAAATGGCAACAATAACACAGTCTGATAAGATGTCATCAATAAGATGATTTCCACAAAGTTTCATCAGAAATTGCCTCAGTTGAAGGGTAACTGTCAAGAAGCTTAGAGGCTGCACTCTGTAGATGTCATACCAAATATTGACTTTTAAGGCTGTTAGAATTGAACAAATGTGTGTTTATATATGTCTCCAATTTCCCAAAATATGAAGGGTAGCTCAAGCACTTTGCAATGTCCTATATACTGTAACAATAGTGGATACTGATAGTAAAAATGGACAAAGTTTAAAAATAAAAATAAAGACACTGTATGTGCAAGTAATCTCCACCCACCTGCCCCTCCTCTAATATGGGGGGCAGCCAATCACAAGAAAGTCTGTTTAAAAGGGGAGGTTCTAAAACATCTTGTTTCAGATAGAGGCGGAAGTGAGAGACTGTATTAAGGATAAATATAAGATACTGCACATATGGATTACTTTTAACTGTGACTGGTGCAAAGCTACTCTAGCTGACTTCAATAATGAAAACATGGAGCTGGAAAAGAGAACAATAGGACAGACAGCAGATGGGATATCGGTGCGAGAGGTTGCAAGTCTTGATACCGGGCAGGCCGTGGTCTCGGCCTCTCTGGAGATTAAGGGCTCCGAGGTCCAGAGGCATCCCACCCTGTGCCTGAAAGAGTCTCTCTGTCAGCTCCTCCACCATCATCTGACCGGGAGTCTGCAGCTTGGCTGGAGACAGCAGGAGGCCACGCAGCACTGGGTCTATACCACCTGAAACAACAGGAGGAAATTAAAACAGAAATAGAAATGCTGAGTACATGTAATCAGAGTAAAACAACAACATTGCTCATTACCTTCCTGCACAACCCTCCAAGAGGCAAACAGTGAGTGATGCAGCAGCAGAGAGGGATACTGCGAGTTAGCATTATATCCTGGCCCCAATCTGGTCACTACTGGTTGCACGGTGACGTGAGCAAAACGAAATGCAGCAGTTGCAAAAACATTAGCAATGCTGGGATCCATGTCAGGATCATAACCCTTGTAAGGAGGCATCAGATGAGACATGGCATTCTCACCAAGGACCCGTGGCAGGTAGTGCTCCCATGTTAGGATCTTAAAGGATTTAGAACACCAGTCAAAGGGATGAGAACAGGTAGATGTGATATGTTGTTCATCAGATAATCCTGCAGATACCTGATGAATGGCTCCTATGATCTTGCGGGCCTCCTGGTACAGGGTGTCTGGGCTCCAATGAAGGTTTAGCAGGTGCAGCTCTTTGACCAGTCGGTTGTGCTCTCTCAGGAAGAGCGTGTGCAGCGCAATCAATCCCAGATGTTCATTGGCTCTCGAATCACCTGTGAAGCATTAGTCATGAGCAACAGCTGCACTGAAGCTTACAGTGGGTGGAGAATTTACAACATTCGCCCACTCACCAGCTTGAAAGCAGGATGTGGTGTTCTGTCGGTGAGCAGACCTGTCTGATGTTCCTGAGGTGGTGGAGTTGCGAGGGCCGCAGGGGTCCAGGTGAGCCTGGAGGCGAGGTAGGAAGGGCATGTAGGCGAGCTCGTGATCTGAGTGCTGGGAGTTGATGGCCATTGAGCCCAGAGGAGAAGATTGGTTTCTGAGAGCAGAAGCCAGGCTGGTGGAGCTGCCGTACACCATGCTGGCATCGACAAAGGAGGTGATGGCGTTGAGCTGCTCCCGCTGACGATGAGGCAGAACTCCAGCACCACAGCTGGGAGCAGAGCGGAAGAAAGGCATGCAACTCTGGACCCCATTACGAGGATCAGATGGTGGGATCTAGTAAAGAAAGTTGTCTTTAAACTGCTGCAGATGAGGGAAGGACATTCTTTTCCATAGCAACAATATAAGGGAAAAAAATGATGCAAGTCTAGTCTTTTTTGGGAACAGCTGTCAATTTCAAATTTCTAAAACAATTTCACCTCCAGGAGTAAAGAATAAAAAATATCAGACATGTGTCTACTCGTGATTCAGAACTACCTTTAGCAGCAATAACGTGAGGTAACTTTATCAGTCTCTCGCATCATGGTGGAGGAATTCTGGCTCACTCTTTGTTTCAAGATTGTTTCTGTTCATTGAGGTTTGTAGGCATTTGCATGGCTCTCCTAAGGTCCTCCCACAGAATTTCAGTCAGGCTGAGGTCTGGATTTGATTGGCTCATTTGAACACTTTCATTCCTTTCTTTTTCAGACAGTCACTGGTGTTCATGGGATTGCTGTCCTTATACATGACTAGATTCATAGTTGACAAAATGACTGGAAGGTGCCCAGGATCTGTGGCTGCAAAACAAGCCCAAATCATCACCCCTCCACCACCTTGCTTGTCATTTAGTGCAGCGGTCCCAAACCTTTTTTGCGCCATGGACTGGTTTATGTAGGACAATATTTTCACGGTCCAGCCTTTAGGGTGTCGAGGATAAATACGACAAAATAAAACCAGTACTGGTACAAAAAAAGAAGATTTATTCATAACACACGGTAAAAGACCCAGGGAAACTGAGTTAATGATAAACACCCTGAAAACCATAAATTCTCTCGCCCAGTACCAAATGACTCTGTGCAACCTTGCACACCTGAGCCGTGCTGCCATGTTCTTTTTAGACAGAAAAGGATTTCTCCTGGCAATCCTTCCAAATACTTCTTCAGTGTTTTTGTAATTGTACTGTCATGACCTTTAACACTTAACATGCTAATTGAGTGCTGTAGGGTTTAGATGTAGATCTTTTTCTTTTTTTTTTTGGCAATTTCTCTTAGCATTGCATTTTCTGACCTTGGGGTAAATTTGGTTGAATGTCTGCTCAAGATTGCAGCATTGTCTTAGCACACACCTGAATGCTCCAGACCTTCAAACTGCCTAAACTTCTTAATTCCTATGAAAACAGTCAACTGAACTGTGAAGGTTCTCAGTATCCAGGTCATCGTAGTCTAAGGAGCTTGGAAAGAAAACTTCTCAGATGAGAGGTGAAACGTCTTCAAGCCACTTAAAGAAGTCCAGACGCTTTTCTTTCCAAGCTCCTTAGACTCAAGTGAACTTTCTTTTCACAGAACTTTACGTACAACAGCCAATGAGAAATCTTCTAATTGGGCGTAATGAGAGAGTATTTCCTGGTTTATATTTTCTATTTAAACCATTGACAGTGTTACCGAACCTGTGTTTGGTACTAATGGTAAGAGATAATCTGCTATACAGTAAATATACAGAAACTGTGCAGGTTACGGGTTTGGCATTTAGCATGTGAAGGAAAATAATAAAAAAAACAAAATAAATTAGAGCCTTCCAAGAGAGCTGGTGAAATGCACCTGGATGGGAAAGCAGGGTGAGTCTCGGTTGCAGGTGTGGGTGCAGTCAGCTCCAGACTTAAAGGCAGCCGTACTGGGACTCTGAGGCGTCAGCACCAGATCGTGGTCTATCCACTGACCCCAATCCACCAGCAAGTGGGACAGAGTGGAGTCCACAGAGATGTTGTCATTGTGAGTGAACAGCACTTCCTGTGACACCAGCCGCACCTGGAACATACGAGATGAGGAGGAGGAGTGATGGGCTTACAGCAGCTGGCAGGACAGAAGACGACCGAGAGCTGCTGCAGGACTCTTACTGGAGGCAGGCTGGCATTGTGATAGGTGTGTTTTGGTTCCCACCCTCTGGGCATCCCCCACACATCCTCATACTCTGGAGCCAACCAACGGGAATACGGGATATTAGCAGCCCCCCATCTCGGATGTTGTCTGTACAGCAGCAGAACACAGAGAGATGGTTACCTGAAAACAACGATCTCTGTTGCGCCAGCCTGTCGAATTTTATACATGCTCTGACCTGTTGTTGCACTCGCCTGTGACGGATCTGTAACGCTCAGAGAGACAGTCTATCTGACAGCTGGGCGTCTGCAGCTCAGCGGAGCAGCCCGTCACATGCAGCAGATTCTCCGTATCTTCTTCACTCAGCATTTCTGAGGGAGCACGGTAAGCACAACAAGGTCCAAGTTAGTAACACTGAAACATAAAGAAATATATATGAGAAAGATCAGATCAATTGTTGTGTCCTTTCCTGTCAAAAGCAGATACAAATGATTCAAATGATCCAAATGATCCAAATCTATTTCTGGAATTTGGTTTTGCTGAGCTTGATTATGCTTCAGTAGCCTCCATGAGTCAACTTATGCTGACTAATATTTTCTGGCACAATATGTAAACTGTATTGTTTGTAGTCATCATTGTAAAAATATCTTCTGTCCTCCTAAACAAGAGATTTTTTAATACCAAAAACACCCATACTTGGTTAAATAAAGCACATAAAACAAAGAGTTATAGAAGAGATAAATTGGCTGTGTAATATTATATCCTGAAACAAACTAAAAATATGATGTAGAATAAAGCTTGTTTAATCATTCATCAGATTAAATGGCCCGCAGGTTTACATGGTGTTCTGCTGCTGTTCAGTACCATAAGCGTTGGGCTGCATCATGGTGTTAGTGTAGACCATCTCTCTGATCAGCTCCACTGTGTTGTCCAGCAGTTCAGCAGCCCGGATCTGGGTCCTGGTTGTGCTTTCAATCTGTTTGAACTGAGCCAGCAGGTCACTGGGTCTCAGAGCGCCTTCAGACAGCGACGTCTTCACCCTGGAAACATTCAGAACTGTGTATTCAGTCCCTCGCAGACGTAAAATGATTTATTTTCTTCTATGTGTCAGCCTGGTTTGAGATATTTCCAGATATATTTTAGACCAGAATAAAGAATTTCTACCTTTCACTCGTGTGGGTGTAAGCAGCATCAGTCAGCTCAATCGCCCTCTGAAGAGCCTCATCAACAAACGCAGATCCCAGATACACCACTCCTGAGACCATAACAGAGCAGAGCAGTTAGAAAGGCTCCAAAGCACCTTCTCCTTTCAGCAATTATCAGAAATCCTACCTGAGGTGTTGCCGTGCTTCACTTTGGTCAGTGAAGCATGACCAGGGATTAAGAGCAGGACAACAACCAGTTGAAAAAGAGATGCAGACACCTGAAATGAAACCACATTAACCTTCAAATCTTGAAAAAAAAGGTCAAAATTTCTGCATAAACTTTAAATTGTACATTAAAGCAGAAACTCACCACAAGTGCTGTAGTCATTGTGATTCTGAAAACTTTTCAGTGTGAGCAAAGAAGGATCGCTTCAGGTTCAGAGAAGGAATCGGAGGATCTTACCGCTGCGTTCGCTCCGACTCATCTTGAGTGCAAGCAAGTGTAGGTGTGTGTTTGGCTCCAAGTGTCAAGGGTGCTATGTATACACTGTGAGCAGGGCCAACAGGTATGTGCAGAATCCCCTTATCTGTCCTTCATGGTGACAGAAAGGCAACATCAAACGCAGGACTCGCAGCCTCGACCTAATAACCTCTCAAATCAAATTTACGTCTGTGCTCTCGCCCTCGATGAAAAGCCTCTGTCAAATCAGCGTTACAAATAAATAATCCTACCCATCCCTCAGCAGAGCAGAGAGAGTCTTTGCTGTAGTAGAGCACTCAACCAAACAAAGAGGCGGCTGAAATATTAGATGTCAAAGTTACTTTAGTGGCAGATTTGTTTAAAAAAAGCAGTTAGACTTCACAATGAGAAGCTAAGCTTAGTATTTGGGGATTTTTTTTTTTAATTAAAAGGGTGTCTGTGTCTTCAACACATGCCAAACATTTCAATCTGATGGTCCCTGTGCCAGTGACACAGACAGGTGGGTGAGCTGGAAGCGGGGATTCTGGGAAATGACCATGAACCGAGCACAAGGATGAGACAGAAAGATTTCAGAGTGTTTCTGTCAACTGTGAGGCTTAACAACTCAAATGTATGCTTGCTTTCCCCCCCTTTGATGTTCCAGGTGTGTGATATCATCAAATGATTCACCAGTCCCATTTCATTACGCTGTTATTAATATTATCTCTGTTGACCCACCGTCTACTCCATGTGCTCCAGAGAAGAGTCGATGTATCCACAAAGGTACAACCAAATATTTGGCATACAGGTAGATCAAGTGTCAGTTGACCCACATTTCCTCACTTGTATATAATGAGTTCTGGTCAAGTGGATTATTTCAGGTGATCATTTCTGATAGTAAAAAAAAGCCACCTGGTCCTTAGCAGGTCTTAAAACTATGTTATTGATGCTAAAACACCTTTAGCATCAATAACTTGAAGTAATTATTATTACTATTATTTATTTTCTATATAACTATCAGTTTCATATTATTGAGCCAAGTCTTTGTTACAGTGTTGCTTCAGTTCTTTGAGGTTTGTGGGCATTCAGTTATGCTCTGCTCTCTTGAGGTCACAGCACAAGATTTTGTATACAAAGGAGTTCATGGTTGACTCAATGCCTGCAATGTGCAGTTTCTCTGAGCATGGACTGAGCTTAGGGACAGTTTGCTAGGACAGCTGACATGTCATGAATGTTAATTGTTTTCCATGGATAAATAATCTTTCACATTCAGAATGATGAGCTTTTTGGAGATATTGCCTTCTAAGCCTCCCCAGACTGATGACAGCAACAGCTCCTTCTCTGTGATCTTTAACGTGCACCCATATGCTCCTGCAAATAGACAAAATTTCTGCTTTTATAAAGGTCATCACACTTGCTGAGAGAGAGTAATCGGAGAAGCTGCTACCAGTTTTAGTAAAAAAATAATGACGTGGTGTTATAACATCTATATTATTCATCTGGGTTTGCATTTTAATAATTTAAGAGCTGCTAAGGACCAGATTCATTTTATGATGTCCCTATATGTAACACCTTAGAACTGAAACAGGGTATTTCTTTTTCACTTCACTATATGGTTGGATAGTCAGTTTGTTTTTTCTTGTAATTTAGGTATTTGTTTTTCAAAGTGAAAGGTAAGAGTGAAGCTTTATGTACTTATGACTCTGTGGATGTGGGCTGGGAGACATTATGTCCTGGTGAATGTGAATAAGACTGTGAATAAGACTAGAGATAGAGAAAGAACAGCTTTATGCCAGGATGTTGATGTGACCTGGATTTCCACATTGACTAAATGTTATTGTTATTATAATTATTTCATTATGATTTCAACTGCTGTAACAAAAAAAAAAATCCCAAATATGGGATAAAGCATTTCTCACCACCACCTGGTTTTGAGGTCTGCAGACTGGATTAAAGCCACCTTTGTGTTTGGAGCTTTCTGGATTTGTCTATCTGGCACAGATTCACAAGGGAAAAATACAGTAACAAGGATCGATAGCACAATAAATGAAACCTTAAAAACAAACAATGAAAGCATTAAGAGCTTTGATGCAGATGGCTTTTATTCACATTATTTTACTCAGTTAGTTTGGTCAGTTTATTTTTGCCAAAGCAGAAAAATGTATTGATTCATTTGGTCGCATGAAACATGCAAAAAGCAGTAACCAGAACTACTAATTAAAAAAACTCACACATTGCAGGCACACACGCGTGAGTATTCACAGAAATTTGCAAGTACACACAATGAAGACACATAATACTGTTTTCACTCTGAGATAAATAACTTCATCTAAACTCGGGGACTTTGACAGATATCACAGTGAATAAATTAAGTCACAGTTTTAACAGCAGTTAGTGGGAAGACTTGTAAGTGTTAGCTGTATGTTGTTTGGTTTCAGATCTGGAGTCAGGCGTGCTGAGACCACAAGAACCGATCGCACCGCTCGAGCATCGTCTGGATCATGGCCCTGAAAAATAAAATACTTTTTAATAGTTTTTTTCATGACAAAGAAATCTTTAACCTGAGCTGACTTTTAAAAAGCAACGCCTGTATTTTAATCCAGTGGACAGAGCAATGTGAACGTGTGTCAATGTGCATCACAGCTTAAAAATAGGATGGGAGACATTTCAGTCTCCTTCATTTACCCAACTTACAGTTTGCTCAGACGAAATCTGATCAATGTTAATAAATATAAAATATAAAAATATAAAATGTATATTTTATAAACGTATCTGATTTCTGCTGCATTACAAACGTCTTATAGAACATGTAAAAAGAACAAAATGATATATGCAAAATATAATAATGTTCCATTAAAAGTAAACAGCCCAGCGAGTGAGCTGTCTTGATGGAGGATTGTGCTCTCAGAGTGCCTCTGGTTTAATGACCGTACAAACAAATTTGACATGAAATGTAGTCAGTATAGGGTCAGTTTGTTTGCAGCCTGCTGTTGAGCTGTGAACTACATTTAGTCCCATTTGGGAATCTTAGTCACACAAGATTCTGCTTTGTGTTAAGTACAAAAAAATAACAAACTAACAACTAACTTAAGTTCAGTGCGTGTAAAAGTGCAAACTACAACAATTACCACTACTAATTCGCTCGACTACGTGTTTTAATGAACAAGGAAATAAATCAGTGTCAGCAGTTTGTTATGCAAACATCCAAACATGTTGCAGGTTTGTTTCTGTGAACGTTACTTCCTCACATCAGCCAGGAACTGCAGGAGACCCCAATTTTTTACCGTTTTCTGCATCTAACAATACATGAATAGTCTATCCTGTTGTTTTGAGATTCTAAACATTTGATAGCCTGACCCACCTTTGCCTCTTCTCAGCGACTCTCAGCACCTCACAGACCAGTTTGGAGTGGGGTGAAAGGACCAGTTGAACACCACAGTCCTCCAGGATGGTCAGAGCTTGGTCAGGCCCAACAGTCCTAGCCAGCATGAGAGTCAGGCTCTCCGGGCTGATCTTTCCTCTGCAGTCTGCTGAGCCATTGGACCAGTCGCTCCCGTTCGCACCTGCGACCTGCTCAGAGTTGACCGTGCTGCTGCACTGCTGAGACAGCTGGATCAAGAGCTTCCACTCGTCCACGGTCTGGGGCCTAACACCTGGCAAATAAAGAAGAGAAGGAACACACGTTAGTGCTTTTTTAGGTTTACAAACGTGGCCATTTTAAGGTCTCAATAATAACTAAATGAACCAGCCAAGTAACAGGATACAGTTCCAAGGAATTGGTCCGCCCAAGTGTTAAAGGCATTCCTGAATTTCTTCATTCAGACAACCTGTGAAGTCAAACATTTCCAAGGCTGCCCTCTGTCCTCCACCACAGCATTAAATAAAAGGAGAATGCTGCAGCGAGGGAGCTGACAGGGAATAGAAGGAGAGAACATATTTCTCCCGCATTGGCTTATCTTTATTGGCTCCCTGTTAAACTCTAAATCAAATTAAAAATTCTTCTCCTCACATCCAAGCTCTGAATAATCAGGCACTATCTTATCTTAAAGACCTTATAGTACCGCATAACCCCAACAGAGTACTTTGCTCTCAGACTACGGGCTTACTTCTGGCTCTCAGGATATTTAACAGTAGAATGGGAGTGCTTGCTCATAGGGGGTTGTTTTCTCTCTATTATCGTAGGGTCTTTACCTTACATTATAAATCTCTTGAGGTCAACGTTGTGGTGATTTGAAGCCAAGTGAAATGAATCGACTTGAGTTACTCAGTTTAAATGAGTCGGTCAGTAAAGTCTGTATTTCATAACTCCTGCTCCACAGTTGGAGTTTAAGAAGATTATCGAGACCATCTTTATTACATGGTAATGATTAATTTAGATGTATTACCTGCTCATCGCACAAGAACAGCTGATCACAGGTTTTGCATTTACTTTAACTGTCCTCACTCTTACTTACTTATATTAATGGATAGTTAGACGTACTGTATCTTTGTATTTCTTGTAATGAGTTTAAAGATGCAGCACTGTTCTTGTATTAAAAAAAGCAACCCCTGACGTGTTTACTGTAATTAAATCTCATCATCCAGTGAAGATTTCCCAAATTTAATTGTTCTTATCTGAGAGACGGTGGTTTAAAGACTTCGTCTTACCATCAGATTCATCCAGCAGGGTGATGTCATCCAGCTGACAGATGGCGATGAAAGCCTCTGTGCGAAGTTGGAGCTCATTGCAGAGGTAGAGGTAGCCCGTCCAGTACCTTCACACACACGTTACACAAAGGGTTATACCACATACATCCTGTTTTGTTTTTTTTTAAGGTAGGCAACTAATTACTAATTATACCCGTGACTTCGACAAGTCTGTAACATCTTCTGCTTTGAGGAAAAGTCTGCAGGAATGCGAATCAGCAGCGACAGAAGGCGTCCATAGCCCCAAGCGAAACAATGTGAATGCCACCTGCAGCAGGAAACACATGAAGTTAGTGATATTTATTATTGTTCCTCGTTCTCACTTCAGTATCTTACTTAAATAGATTCCAGTAGAAACGGCTATGTTTGGATCTATCCAGCTATGGTTCGTTTTCATCATGTTCAGCTAATCTACTGGGCCTTACAGGTTAAATAATAGCACTTATAAAAAAAACAAACAAACATATTATCTGCTTTAGTGACTAAAATTAGTCTGAAAGTTTTTAGTCACTTTAGTCACTTCTACACTGTTACCTTTATTAGTGAGACACATTCTAAAATGTTCTCCTGTAATTTTTTGTTTGTTTTCTATCATTTTTATGGAGTCTTAAAGAAACGTAATTTCTTAATTTCTTTAAGATGTCGTGAGGAGTAGCTCTCCAGGTTTCGTCATACATTAAAAACTCCACTTTGGATGTTGGCTGCCTTTTGTTCTGTTCTCTATGAAGAGGACCGCACACTGCTTGAGTAATGTTGAGATCTGGGGAGGCCAATCCATAACTGATAGTGTAAATTTGTGTGTTTTCTATCCAGGTGCTTTTATTGCATTAACCGTGTGTTTGAAAAATGAAACTGTGGCCAATAAGACGTTACAGATTTTACAGAAAAAAAATCATATTTCCATCAATCTTGACAAGATCCCTCAACATCTACATCTGAAATGCAGACCCAAATTATGACAAGACCTACAGAAAGCTAAAGAACTATTGTTCAAGAGCATTTAAAAAAATACAAGAAAGTCTGGCTTTTTGGAAGCAAAATAAAAAGAAATGAGGGGTGGCTCAAGACTTTTGCACAGCATTACAGTATGTTGAACTACTTTAAGATCAAAATACAAATAAACTGGTGACCAACTTAATCAATTGAAAAAAAGCCCATTATTATTACTTTGTATAATATTAGAAATATTTTGAGGGTTTGTGCACAAAATATTTTAGATTACAGAAACAGTAACTGTCAAAATGAGAGAAAACTCACACACAACCTTCCATTATCTTTGTGGCATCATTGAGCCAGTTCCTGTATCATAATGGCACATGGAAATGTAAGGCTGGGCTCATAAACAATCTCACTCTGCCAGTTGAAGGATAAAGACAAAAATGTGCTAACTTACCTTGGCTGTCCATCAGGGGTCAGGGTATCACAGCACTGTGGGGCATCATGGGTAAGTGCCAGCTCCAGCCAATCCTGTCTCAGCGATTCTGGATCAAGGAGGGACTGCAAAAATGACAGCCTCAAAAAAGAAGAAGAAATAAGTGTGAAATTCTGCTTCTACAACATGAGCTTGGTGTTTTATTTAATTGAACAAAAAGGTTCAGCTGAAGACGTACCTGTGCTCCTCAGTTTGTGATTGTACCAGATTATCCAGATATGCCAGGAAATGGCTTTTTTTTGCCATGGTCATTACATCAGCAGGAGTTATGGTAGGATAGAACTGGGAAAAGGAGCGTACAGCAGCCTCACCGTGCTTCTCATACAGTCTGGAAAATAACATAGCAAACTTATCTCACAAGGTCTAACACCACTTTTCTATTTCTATAATTTAAAATCACAAATCAAATCAAAATCAAATCACTTTTACTGTCACATCACACAATACAAGACTTTGCGTTTCATTTTGAAGGTCAAACATTAAAGAAGGGACCTTTAAATATGTGATTTATCAAAAAAGGATGCCGACCTGTGAAAGTGAGCGAGGAGATGAGCTGGACTCCAGGGCTGCAGCTCTCTCAGACTTCTCAAAGATTTCTGCAAATCACCTCTCTGAAAAACTTCCACCACCTTGCTAGACTGGGTGAGCTCTACAGATACAAGCATGATATTTGACGAAGATGAAACCACCAAGAATCAATGAGCAATATATGTATATCATTATTTTATCAAAGTTCTGACTAGTTTTTAGTCTTTTGTTATATATAGGATTATTGCAGAGCACATGCATTTAATTTCCTAACCAAAATTAAACATATTCACCTTTATTTTCTGCATATTTTTCTTCTATTTGAATGTTTTAATTTTTAAAATTGTCTGTTTGTCGATTTGTGAACTCTGAAAACACACATACATGTAAGTTTTCAAGGATAATTGTCTGACCTAGCATTGCCTCAGTGAAGGAGCTCATTATCTCGGGCTGCTCCTGATGGCACAGCAGACACATTCTTCTCACGCGCTCTTGGTCCAGCAGAAAAAAGTAGCGCCTCAGGAAAACTGTGCACCCCAGCTCTTGTTCATTCTGGTTTCTGAAGCAGCTCAGTTCTGTGTACAGTGTGGCCAGCTCACAGAGATGAGCCAGCAGATCTGATGGTATGGGTTTAGGGGGCACCACACGGACTGGCTCAGCAGGACTCCCATTTGAAGCACCGTTTTTCGTTGAGTCTAACTTTAGCTGATCCTCACGCTGTCCCTCTTCTTCCTCAGGCTTAGGCGTTTCGTTCTTCTCTGTTACATCTGTTGGTTCTTCTGATGAAGAGGCAGGATCCTCTCGTTGACCTGAGCAGGTGCTTAAATAATCCGTATCCCATCTCTCCTCTCCTGCTCCATCCATAGTGGAATCACCTGCAGCAGCAGACTTGAGCGCCACAGACCCAAGTATTCGCTCCAGAACCGGCAACCACTCCAGCAGAGCTTCTCTCAGGGAGGCTGGGTCTAGTAGCACCAAAGGATCTTGTATCTGGGAGCTGATGTCGGAAATATTTGTAACTGTTTAATAGAAGACATTACTGGATCTTGCATTGGGGAAATTGACAAAATGCAGTACTTACATAGCTTGCTCTGTTGCTGACTGAAGTTCCTGCATTTCAGCCTCAGCGTTAGATATTTCATCACCAACCCTGTGACACGTACATGTCAAAGTAAAAAAGAAAACAGTCTGGATTTATTTCTTTTCTATGGCTACTATTGAAACAACACACATTGCTCTAAGCACTCTAAAACAGGGTCGCAACAGCACTTACTCATTCTCCATTTCCTCGGAGTACAAATTTGTGGTGGCTGATATTTCAGTCGGTCCGCCCTCTCTGAATTCAGGTCTCTGCCAGAGCTCAGAGTTCATCTGGAGAGTGTTGATCTTCTCTGTTGTCTTCTTAACAAAACTAGAAACACTGATGACAAGAAGGTGAACAATAAATACGTTTTGTTGCACCATTTAGCAAAACAACAAGAGGAAGAGAAAGCAGTACAAATACAAAGGTGAAATGACTCAGAAGGATGAAAAATGCGAGACCTTAAAATTAAACACACCACATGTGCCTCAGTATGAATAATAAAACACAGATGTGGGTCTTCAGCGGAAAGGGGAAGTAAGGCATATGAATGCACAGCTGCACTTGAGTGAAAGTTTCAATTCTCAGAAGAAGAAAGTGTTAAAATATAGCTCAAAGCCGCATGAGCTGCAGCGAGAGGCACGTTTGTAGTTAAAGCTTCTTTGTTTCATTCACCTGTCTTTAACGGCCTGCAGCGCGATGCGGGGGGGTTTGGGACGGAACGAGAGCGGGAGGTGAAACTGCAGGCCTTGGTCAGATCGTTCGGCCTCCGTGCGCTCACTGGTCTGCGGATCTGAGTAGAGGTGGGGGCGAGATTCGGAGGAAAAACACAGATGGATGGAGTACCAAAGAGATGAGAGAGACAGTGGACATAATGCAAGCAGATGGAGCAAACGTGGCAGACACTAATGAAGAGAGAACACAAATCAAATGCTGCACGATACAAAAAAAATTAACCCAAAACAGTGATGTATGTGAGTGATACGATGGAAAAAGATAAGAAACTTGGTATTAACAGTGGGACAAAGTGAAGATTAAATTTGTAAAGCAGGTCAATAATCACAGTGATTGCTCAGCACTCACAGCAAATCCAACAATGCAGCAGCAGAGAAATATTTTTTATCAAATGATTTTATTTTATTTTTAAACGCAAGTCAGAAACTGTAATAGAAAAAAAACAGTTGGTTATTAAAAACATGTATGATCATTACAACAGAGAGGCAAAGAGTCAAATTATTAGCAGTTGGGTTACACAGATCCTGTGGAACGCTCCCATATCCAATTAGTTAGGTTATTCACAGGTTTTTTTTCTCCCTCTTTCTTGGTTTTTAGTAGAGCGTTAAACTGAAAATAATTTTACTCTCTCTTAACGCTGAAATTAGAAGGGGTAGAAAATGAATTTGATCCTGAGACATAAATCAAATATATAAAAAAGAGAGAGAAAACACAAAGAGATGGAATCAGGATAAGAGTCAAAGAATGAAAGAAAGAAGAAAAGTAAGTTAGATTTCCGCTTTGCTGTGATCTCAGTTTCAGTATTAGTTTAATCTGTTCTGATCATTTTTAAAAAGAGTTACATCGACTTAAGTCTGCTCTCTACAGAAAAATGCTGTGTCTGCTAATATTTACTAAATTCTGGCTGCGGTTGTCAACTTTTCATCTCTGAGAATTTTCAGTTTTTGCAGATTATACTAAATATGAAGGTTATACAATGGAAAAAGTGTTATTTTATCACAAGTATTAGAAGGCTCTTTGTAACTCTGTATGCATCACTTAAGACTGTCTCTTACCGTGATTGACCTGATCCTCATCCTGCACAAAGCTGAATTCTTTGAGTCGCTCCTCCTCTGACACAGAGTGATTAAGCAGCGAGCTCGTCTCCTCATCTGACTGGCTTCCTCTGCGGCTGATCACTCGATAGATTCCACAGTCCAGGACGTTGAAACTCTCCTTAAAAACCACGTATCTAATATCACTGCACTTCATTCATTACATAGAATAACTGTGAGCCACTGAAGAACTAAAGAAACACATTAGTTCTTACATGTGAGGAGATACTGCTCCTCCGGCTGCTGGAGGCTGAGTCAAGAGGCTCCAGCTTTGTGATGACCTCTTCCAGCTGCCCGATCAGCTCTAGATGTGTGCTGGAACTGAGCTGAGACTTCAGGTGCTCGAGGCGGTCAATGGGAATTGATTTCCTGGCCTGAATTAAATAAAAAATAATTCCTACTAAGATCTTGATAAACAAAGTAAAAAAAAATGCAAAAACACCATTAAAAAGTACTTAAACTTTAATCTGCAGCATACAAACATCTGAAAGTTGTCAAGAAAACTGACTAAAGCATCGTCGCCACTGACATTTTTATTTTAGAGGTGTGGACCAGAAGTCGAACGACTGCCTTTCTAGTTTAAAAGTCTGAATTAAATTTCCACACAGTAGTATGTAGTATATATATATATCTAACGTAGAAGGAACATGATGGAAAATAGCATTTGATAAACTTAAAATTCAATTTGATTCAATTAAATAGCACCAAATGACAAAAAGAGTTGTCTCAGTGCATCACATGCAGCCCCACAGAAGTCTGAGCCAACAGAAGCACAGCTTAAGGTTTACCTGACCTCCCGGGCTTTAGGACTGTTTGACACAAGTGTAAGCAAAGGCCTATCAAGGCCTCTTCTTGTTGAAGTTGTTGATGGTAAGATAGCAGTGTTGTTATTATTAATAAAGTAATTAATTAAGTTTCTTTTGCTTTTATAGCTGAGAACAGTTTCTTTAAATATCACTGAGCCCTGCTGTGTTTGATGTTGATGATGCAGATTAATCATTACGTTTTCTTATGAAAACTTAACAGTAAACACAAGGACTCTCTCTCCGTTTTTCTCTTCCTTCTATCAATCCCTCCATGTTTGGGTCACGAGGGCAGCAGTCTAAGCAGAAACACCCTGACTTCCCTCTCCCTGCCACCTGCTCCAGGTTGTCCCAAGTAAACCAAATGTCCCTTAACTAACCCTACTTCCAGCTGCTCTTTTTTATTAGCACCTGCTCAACTCGACTGTACCTTTAGAGTATTAGGTGATCGTACTGGTACTAGGGACATTTTTAGCACCTTCTTGGACGGGGTTTCAAGCAAACTGAATCAAGCCAAAAATGTAACACGAACAGAACCCATGCCACTGATTGGCCTGGGACCGACATGAATGAATGAGTCATGAGAGCGACTCCTTCACAAGAATCAAACCTGACATTTTTCAGACGAAGCAAGAGGGAAATGGTAACACAACGCCCACCACGTTCTCTGTGACAACAAATCAGAAACCAAGCAGCAGGTATACCATCACCTCCATCTCCTCGATTGTTGCATTGTGTCACAAACACGATGTCACCCACATTGAGCTGGTACTTCATTGTAATGGAAAATGACTGAAACTGAATAGAATCTAGCCAAGATGAACTTAGTGCAGCCAACGAGACGCTAATACAAAGCAGCTTTAGTATGGGAGTGGTAGCAATCTTACCCTGCTGGTAGTGATTGCGTGTTGGAACATACAGCAGACAGCAGCAGCCAGAGGCCAGGACTCCCTGCGCAGCAGGCGCTCAACACATCGCTCTGCAGATATCAAGGAGAGGTGGGACAGACGCCCGCTTCCATGGAGACAAAAGAGCTCACTGCGATAAACCGCCACATCAAGCAAATCTACAAAAAACAGAAAACAGACAGAATAATTTACACTCGATTATATCAGAGCAACAAAGCTCTGCGTGATCATCGTTAACCTTCATGATTTTTGTCTATCGAGATTAAAAATAAACATGATGTTACTGCAGTAAAATAATAAAATGGTTACATTTTAAGGGAAAATTGTTTGTGTTCATGAAGTAAAAGGTTGGTGGTATTCTGGGAACAAAAGAAGGCAGAAACACACCTTTAACTTCAGTCCACAAAAGTAGCTGTCCATTCTGAGGTGTGAAGATATAAATGGCAGAATCAGTCCAGGTCAGCAGGTTTTGGTCCCTATACACAAAAACAAAGTGTATAGTTAGTCAAGTGACAGGCTGATCTGCATATGGATTTTTTTAAACAATTTGACATGTCAGATAAAATGAAAATATCTCAAATATTGTAACATGACATGAAAAATTATGCTTATTACCCCAAATAAAGCAGCTTAGGGAAGGCGATAGACTGTGGAGTCTTCTGCACTGGATTGTAATTTGGCTCATTTCTGCGTCAGAGGAAGAAAATTTAGATCAGAAGTCTGGCTTTTAAAATAAACAGGGTCCTAAGCAGGAGCACACAATACCTAAAGGTGATGAGAGGCAGTGGAGGACACGCCAGAAGCTGTTTGAACTGATGGGTGCTCAGAACCTCGCCATTAAAACTGGCCTCCCATATTCGAGACCCCGGCCGGGCACAGTACAGCAGTGGGGGCTGACCCATTAATAATCCCCTATTCTGAGGGAAAAAGCAAGCTCCAAACTCCCCGTCACGCTCCTTATTACCAACACGCCAGAACTTCTCCCTGAAGAGACACACAGAAGCCAAAAATCACATAACAACCGTGAAAAGTCCCCCATACACCACGGAATACAGTTTTTATAAACATGAGGAAAAAATAAAATAAATATTGATTTTATAATATACTATACAGGAAGCCCCACGTGGCCAGGCTTTATTTGTGTTGGAGATAACGGGCATTACAACAGGGATCATTGTTTGTTTGTTTGTTAATTTATTTCAATCACGTAAACAATATACAGATACATTTAGCAAAGAAGAGAAGAGAGAAAAAAATACTGTACAAAATAAAGTTAATACATTTCAATACGGCTTCTGTTCTCATTCGGCTTTCTTTGTTATTTCTACTTCAGGCTCTGCGTGCTAACGTGAAATTGTGTTTCGACGCGTTATTTGACTCTTCTTCTGCAGAAATGAACAAACTTGGTGCCGCAAAATGCAGAAGTGATTTTACCAGTAAGCGCACTGTTGGTGCTGCCATTTATTCCTAATGTAACAGCTGCTCATTCAATCACTGAAACAATGTGGGGCACATCACTCACACTGCTGTAACTTTACAGTTGGGCTTCCTTTGGCGCTACAGGTAAACTACCGCTCAGGGTGGCTGTTTAAAGTGTATTCTTTTTGTAGAGTATAACAATTATAGGATCCTGTTAATGATGATACTGAATGATACTGTTAATCAGAATGTGTCACTGATGATTTCAAACTGAAACTCACAGCATAGCACACTGGACATATAAAGTGCTTTGGACCATATTTTCAGCATAAGTTACTATGGCGATCTAGCCAAGTTAAAAGTGAGGCACCTTTGACACTGAAAACTCGCCAACGTATTAATCCTGCTTGTAGCACTGCTTTTGTGCACAGAAGAATCTGTTGTAGTTCATGTTTAATAAAAATACAAACTTAATATTTTAAGAATAAGAGAAGAATCTGTGATAAAAACTAATATGTCCATGATAATGGACCCAACATATTACTACTGGACCATTAATGACAACATTTACCTAAATGGAAGCATGAGTGCGAGCGCTCTGTGAGTTTCTCCCGAAAAAGAGAATATGAAAGACACAAACGGATGGAGCAAAGGTGGTACTCACTTCTCTGTGTCGCAGAGATAGCAGCGGGTGAGGGAAGACACAAGCAGTCGTCCATCTTGGTACCCAAGCTGAACCACTTTAGAGTCCACAGTGGTGACAGTCTGGACAGGGAATATAACAAACGCTGACCCCTAAAGACAAAAAAAAATAAATACATATATCATAGGGAAGGATGAATTTTAAATATAATAATAAATGTAGCATGCAGAGGCAACATTGCTCTTGTCTGCCAGAATAAAAAAAAACTGAGAAAGAAAAAAAGTACAGTCAGAAAACTAATCGCCGTAAGAGCTAGCAGCTCTTATAGTTGCATGATTAACCACTGAACTAGTACCTACTTTTAATTAGTGCCAAGCTTTCAATGTTAATCAGCAGTCACTACCTTTCCCATTTTGGAGGATCCTGCACGGAGAAAGGACACCTTGCCTCCAGAGTCGCCGACAAAAACTTTCAGCGCGCTTGTATCCCAGCAGAGTGCAGTAACTGTCTGACCTCTGTGCTCCCAGGACACGCTGACTCTCTCTGGACGACCCCGCCGCTCCAACTGCAGCTCCCACACCACCACCAGACCCTGACTGGATGTGTATCACACATAGTGAACAATATGGGAACCACAGCCAAACACAGAGATGAAGCAGGAAAGAAAAAGCCTGCAACTTGTTTAAAAGTACTTTTTGTAGTTACCCACAAAAGAATCTAACTACAACTTTAACCAACAGGGGGCAGCATTCTACAAGTGGGTGTGTTAACACACATTTTAAACCAAGGTGGTACGAAACATTTTATTTACTTTCTTGAATAAACGCTAACCTTGTTGCAACTGCAATAAAGTCTTCATCGTGAGGGCAGCATGCCACCTGAGCGATGGATCCCTCCTGGGAGAAACACGCACATTGAGTGATGGGTCAGTGGACAAATGCAAAGAAAACAAACACCGCATTACTGTTTATGTTTAACTCTATCACTCATTAACAGAAGAGCAGCACAGGCTCACAGTCACTTATTACCTTGTGAGTGAGGATGAGCCGTTGTTTCCAGCCCTCCCTCTGAATCAGGTGCACCCCACCTGCTGATGTTCCTAATGCGAGCCACTTCCTCGACACTGCCAAACAGGTACACTACAGCACAGTGTAACACAGAATTAATGTCAAGCATAATTGTATTCTTGCTTTTCTAATTTTCTTCCACTACAGCTGAAAGAAATTAAATCCATATTGTATATTTTTTTAATACGTCCTACTAACTTTAAAGCCAGGATTATCAAAGTGCGGTTCATGTGGCAATGGTGGCGCCCATTAGTAACCCTTTATGTGGCCTGAAGGTAGTTTATTTCAGATCACTAATGGTTAAAATATAAACACCACCAAAACAACAAATACCAAAATAAACAAGATTCTTGACACATTACATCCACTAATTTGTTTTTGTTTCAAGTCCTTCTTTAAAGATATTTAGGAATATGAGGTGCCTACTTGAATATAAATAGAAAACTGGCTAGAATTACTACCTTTAGCCTGCCGGAGTCCAAACGCAGAGCAGAGAGAAGTGGATCGAGGCAGTCGAACTCTGCCAGGACATAATTGTGGTTCTCTGGAACAACTGGTATCGGAGGCATCTTCACTGGTGCTCCAACACAGCTGAAGGACAAAGAGTGAGTCAGATAAGTATGAAAGAAAATAGGAGAGAGTTCATACCATGGCCCTCGGCCGTGTGGCTTCACATGACTTTCAGCAGCGTACCTACCCTCTTTAATTGACCAGTCATGACTCCACTCTACATTACCGCCAGCCTGAAAAGAACCCCCTCTTTAAAACAGTTAGTTTGGTGCACAGAGCACTTTTTAAATGATTTTATTATAATTCAGATAAAATACTGAAGCTTTTAGTTATTACCCAATATATAAGCAAACTTCAACATTAGGGTGTTTTTTGGAGTTAAAAATATGTTTATCTTTAACATTTTTTGTTATTAAAGCCTTTTATTCTGGAGATCTTTTGACAGGACAGCATGAAGGTGAGAAGGGACTGAAGGGACTGAAAATGTAGAACTGGCTACATTATCAGAACTCGGTGCTGCACAGTGATGATTTGCACTTAATTAACTGACGAATTTAAGGATAAAAGCCGTGAGGAGGATGTTGATTTTTTTCTTGCTGGATACATTCAGCCCTAGCTGCTGTTCAAAATGATTCATCTTTCATTTAGTGTTGGATGTTAGCCGTTTCAAAGTGGTGTTAAATTGTGTAGATTCAAGAGTTGAAGTTAGAAGTTAAAGTTTTGCAATAAATACGTTAGCATTAGTTGCAGAAAAATGAGCTGCTACTGTGAATAGTTGACCCAAAGGCTGCAGTCACTGGCTACACCAGACACCAGTTTTCATTACTGCTCTATACTATACTGTAAATCAGAGCAACAGGGCCTCACAATTGATGGCCTCGTATAAAATTTGCAATTAGGCTCTGAGGTCATTAAACACCACTGGTGCTCTGCCTGAAATAATAAATATTACAAACAATAATTAATACATAATAATAATAATTCAGTAATAAAATGTAATCTCTCTGATCCTCATTATTCTTAATGAAAACACTGTGACGCTGAAATCATTTAACTTACACAGTGAGCATTTTTTGGCCACTTTCCTTTCTTGCTAAACTTTATTAATAGCACTGCTCCAGTCTTACTGAACAAATGCTATACTGTCCCTCTCACTTACTGACACTGTGCAGCAGCTGTGCTGCTTTCCGTCTGCATTAAGTGTTTAAGCTCATATTTATGTAATATTATAGCTCCATCTTCCTTTGCCAGTGAAACCATCTTTGTTACCGTTCACACGCTGCCAACACCACCCCTTTCATATTAACGTGCTTGTAACTACATTATATGCCCAGTTTTTTCCCCCATAATTCTGTTTTATAAAAATTTTCAAAGAGAAGGCACAAACTGCTAAACTGGTGAATGCCATTACTGAAGCAATGAGACAAAACCCTACATTTGCACTTGGTTCACTGTATGAAGCAGAATATAAAAAGTAATCCATGTACCAAGTACTCACGTAGTGTCCAAATTTTTCTATATTCACAACCTCCGAGATCAGAACTTTCCACATTTACACAGGGAAATACAATTTTTTTCCATCTCCGACCTAATTCACCATCTATACCAACTTTAAAACACATCAGTGCTATTAAATAAATAAATATATACCATAAAAAAGTAATTATTTTTCCACACCTTTATTGTATGTTAAAATAAACTTGCTTTTATCTTGTGAATAAAATAAATAGGCAAAAATAAGCCCGATTATAGTAAACCAAAAATAAATAGTGATGACATTTTATTTATTCCATAGTTTTTTGTAAGATGCAAGTACCAAAACACTCTGGGCATGAAACACATTCTCCGTCTGAAATACGTCAGAATCGAGTCAGATTCTGATGCGTCAAAAATTTCTCTGGTTGTAGACTGTCGCATGGGTAGACTAAAACCCAGTTCATGTTGGTGTAGCTGTATCCAACTGTGGGACTGACAAACCTCAAATGTCACCAGAGCAGTAACAATATACAGGAAAAACAGGAACAAAGATAGCGCGTTTATTAACCATTTCAGTATTATGAACAGGCAGTAGTCTCGTCACCTATGTTTGTTCATTGCAGTTGCTGCAGAGGATTCACGCATGTCGCGATCATAATTTAAAATCGAAAGTGTTTTCTCTTTTGGCCCAAAACAATGCGAAACGTGACAACGCGCACAGACACACAATAATATCCACTTAAAGATTAAAATATTCGCAGTGTTTACTTCCTCGTTAGTGGGCAATGGGTCCTGAAAAGCAGCGCCCACCGTCACGAGTTAATCTAACACCAGTTAATCTGAAACACCGGTCCAAAAATCACTGAAGCTAAAATTTGCGTCAAAACACACCGGAACCACGGGGAAATATTTAAAAGTGTAACACTTATTTCAAACATTTCACTGTCACCGTTTATTACAGTTAACACAAATCTAACCAGCCCGCTCCTCCCACTTTATTTTCAATAACAACTTAGCAAGAATGCTAGCTTAAACGCTGTCATGTCCATTCACCTCCAGCTTCATATATTAAACTCACCAGATATACCGAGCAACTCTCCCGGCTGTAACACCACACTTACAAGGCTTTCTTACATCCCAGATTTATTGCGTCTTTGCTCCGCTGTGCTGGAGAAAGTCGGTCAGCAGACCCGTGACAGTCTCACTCACTCAGCTGATGAGGGCACTTCCTGAAAGCAGCGCGTGGGCTTCCTCCGAGTTACAGATCAACTGAAATTGAAAGCGTCTGCATTTATTACCCAAATCAGTTGCGCATTTAGAAAGGCTACACATATACTCTGGATACTGCAGCAAATAATCCCTCTGAGGTAAAGATGAAACAACTCATCACATTATTAGAAAAAAAAAAACAAAGCAAAACAAGCTGCAGTGTGGAGATTTAAATGAAATAACTAAGCCTACACAAGCAGTATGATGAACAAAAGCTTTATGCCTCACTTTATTTCAGAGTTACATTTCTGTCTTCAGTGCAGACGTTACAAATCAGTGACAGTGTGATTTGAGCCACACGTACTAATGCACTCGTGTGTGAAATGTCTTTACAGTATTGCTATATTCACGTCCCCTCTTGATTAAGATTTTCCGGACAACTGTTCCAACAAATCTATCCAGAGTTCAGAAGGGTGTCTTGCACATCAATGCACATTTCGTTCTGTTCTGTGCACTGATGAAACACATTGGCAGTCCTCCACTTGCATCTCACACTGTTGTCCTGAGAGCCGTTTTTGTAGTTTTATTCATTTCCATCTGCATTTTGGTCATGTTAAACCCTTTTAAAAGTCCTGTTTTAACCATTACAGGCACCAATCTCTCAAACACCAGGAAAAGACAAAGAAAAGAGAAAGAAACTAATTACAGTTTTCTGTGACTGAAATGCAGTTAGTCTTTGTTGAACATTTGGGGTTGTAGCAGCATCCCTCTATATCCTCCTCATTAAGCCCTTGTGAACTGTGTTCCATTAGGCTTTAGTCTGTGGTCTGCTCACAGCAATTCGGAGGACCTTCACAAGTCATTTGTCCGACCACTTTACTGTCTTTCTTGGCTTCTCTTTGAAAAACTGTCAGAGCTCAGGTTTTCCTCATCATCCGACGAGTTTGCCAGACCTGGAACTTGCTATAGGCAGTCTGCAGCATTTCCTCCAAGTGCCCTGTGAGCTGTGGGAACACCAAAGAGACTTTAGCGCTACATCTACGAGGTGAAAGAAAGTCTGTGCAACACTGTCGATGGCTCAAAAACTTACATTTGTACTCAAATACTGACGCTGAATTTTTTCCTTGAAAGGATGAAGCTTAGTCATTTGAAATCTCTCGAGGTTCGACTTCATTTTAATCACCTGCAAGAAAAAATAAAACATGAAACACATAAATTTAAAAAACAAACAAAGACTAAGTTAATGGTGTGCAGACATGGATAGAAGTCAACTAATTCACATAAGTTTCAGCTTTACGGTGGCAAGCATGTCTACTAGTTTTCATAGCAAATACCTAGTTAAGTATAGTTATTGTTTTACTTAGTTTACCTATGAGTTTGCAGGACATTTCTTAAATGCTGGGATTAGTTACGCTGGTGGGATGAGTCACAGATGTCACAATATTGTCAAAGTGAGAAAAAAGGGCCAAGTCAGCAAACTGTTAAAAACAGTTGTCTTTTTTATTTATTTTACCAAGATTTTACATGGGATTTTATAGCTTCAGTTTTAATGTATTAGTGATAATTTCAGTTAAGAGTCAAATTCATTTACACAGGTCTTTTTAACCTGAAATAACAGTGCAATTAGGAAAGCTGCTACTAAGATGTGTCAAAAAACTTAAAGACAAAAGCCTTTCTCTTCCACTTTAATTTCAAAACTCAAGAAAGTCTTGAGCCACCCCTCATTTTGATATATTTTGCTGACCTTTCGGTCTAGAAGCTTAGACAGAAAGCGAGCAGACTTTTCATTTTGTGAAAATGAAAACTTAAAGAAATCCAGCCACTTTCTTTCCAAGCTCCATAGAGTACCATGACCTGGATGACTGAGAACCTACACAGACATATTACTGACCTACGAAATCAGCAGGCATAAAAAAAGAGCCAATTTTTTTGTAATTTTTCACATTTTGTTACTAGCAGCCTGACACCCCCCCACATGCAAAAACCACACAATTTCTCCTCATTCTTTAGTTCACTCTATGAAAAATGGCAAAGATAACATATTTTAGTATTTTTGCAATACTGTTCGGAAAACATCTGCTTTATTTTACAGCATGATAATGATCCCAAACACAATATCCTTCAAGAAGCCAGAAGAAATATTTCTAAAGGGCTACTTAGAGAAATTACATAAAAGCTTGCCTAAGAGAGTTCAGGCTGCGTTGAAGAATAAAGGTGGTCATACCAAATATAAACTTTCGCTTTTGTTAGAATTGTACAATGCTAATTAATTAATTGCTCCCAAAACTACATGGAGGCAGAAATATACATTAAATACAAAGATGATTTTCTTGTGTAGTCAAATATATGGGTCACAGGGATAATGGAAACAAAATGAATGTCAGTCACCTTCTCCTCCAAAAACAGTGTATTTACAGGAAAACAGGACCAGAAGTGTCTCAATAGCTCTCCAGCAGCTACATAAAGATGCTTCAACTCTCCCTGAACCTCGGTCGGTACCATTTCTGGAAGGAAAAAAGACAAACCTTAATTATTCTCAAAGCTGTTAGGTAAAATATGTTTCAATACAAGACAACCGATCGTTTTCGTGGTGGAAATTAAACACATTTAAGGATAGAAAAATACTGGCAGCTGCCAGTGCTACCCCCTCAGCCTCCTAGCAGATACACCTAACATATGAATATCAAAATCCTAGGTGGCTTCCTTTTTGAGTTATCGCATTAACAAGATTTCCAGAAACTTCTACCTGTGACGTTGAGGTCATTGAGATTTAAACTGTCCAAGATTTTTATTAAATGCACCTATGATATGAATTGGAAAATCCTACGTTGCCTTGTTCACAAGTTGTCCACACCGCTCGCCCCGGGTGACAACTCTACTTGATCAGCCCACATCTCAGCTGACATTCATCATATTGCTCAATCGTTTATAGCTTGCCAACAGTCAGCAACAATGCTTTTACCAAATCTGTAGTACACACTTACGATTTATGGCTTGCTGTGCACCTCCCTGCATGAGGACGCCACCTGGAGAAAGTGCTGCAATGGCAGAAGTAGCTGCTGTGCTGGACAACACCTACAAAAAGCGTGACTGTAGTTAAAATCTGTCATGCTCATAATTTGATAAAGCTGTAACAGTAAGCAGATTAAGTAATTACAGTGATATCAACAGTAAAATTAAATGTAGAGGATCTGAAATTGAATTTTTTTTTTTTAGCTCTGAGAGGTTTGATTATTCATCCATCCATTTTCTTCCGCTTATCCGGGGCCGGGTCGCAGGGGCAGTAGCCCAAGCGGAGAAGCCCAGACCTCCCTCTCCCCAGCCACCTCCTCCAGCTTATCCGGGGGAACACCAAGGCGTTCCAGGCCAGCCGAGAGATATAATCTCTCCAGCGTGTCCTGGGTCTGCCCCGGGGCCTACTCCCGGTGGGACATGCCCGGAAAACCTTGCCCAGGAGGGGCCCAGGAGGCATCTTTGTCAGATGCCCGAACCACCTTAACTGGCTCCTTTCGATGTGGAACAGCAGCGGCTCTACTCTGAGCCCCTCCCGAATGGCCAAACTTCTCACCCTATCTCTAAGGTAGAGGCCAGCCACCCTTCGGAGGAAGCCAATTTCCACCTATGTTTTCCCGATCTCGCTCTTTCGGTCACTACCTGAATTATTAGATTATTTCTAACAATTTAAATACTCAAGTACGATAATCTAAATCTTTTTTTTTCTACCAAAGAATAAATTAATTCCAAAATTGTCTCATCTGTTAATCAGAATCAGAATACTTCAATAATCCCTAATAAGGAAATGATGTGGATTACAGTTGCTCCAAGACAATAACAGTAGCAGACTGAACTAATTAAATATTGCAATACATTACAAAGTTTACAATATATAAGAAAGCTCTGATAATCACCATTTGAAAGTGAAAATATCAACATCATCTACTTATTGCAGTCTGGGACAATGAAATGTCTCCCAATCCGCTGACAGGGGCAACACTGAATATAAGCTTCAGTATGTGAAATGTCCCATCTCTGAGGGAAGAGTCATAAAAAATGGATGTCTGCCAAGGTTTTCCTAGTAAATGACAGGGCTGCTTTGTGATGGGTTTAAGCACTCAACTTCCTGGCTTATAGTTCCATTTAAATGGACTTGTTTACAACATTAACTATGTGTTTAAAAGCCTTTCTGCCTTGACTTTCTGACACAAAGTACTGGAGGCTTACATCCTAAACATGTGCCTGGAGCGACACTGAATTCTAAGCTGAAAGAACAACAACATCACAGGGATATCAGACTCTTTGTTGGGCACCTCCCTAACACATGTTCTCCTGAACTTTACCTGAAAATTAGTTGCTAAACTTCACAGCTGTGCACGAATGACTCCAAAGATCAGTTGAATCACAACAGAGGCTCATCAATAGCACGCATGCATCTAATTGTAGTCTGAATGAGTATGTGAATGCAGGTTAAGATCTGATGACATCATCTTTAGCCAAATGCTAAAGTAACAGAAACACAAAGTCTGAGCTCTAACCTGAGTGAGGCTGGGTTTGTAACTAGCCATCTCATGACGGATGTAGTTGACAGAGTTGATGATATCTTGGCTAGTTGTATACTGCTGGGATTGAAGTGGCACAGGTCCATGAGCATACCTTATAAAAAGAGAAGTGAGACACATTGGATAGTCTGACTAAAAACGAGGCAGTTTTGTTAGCCTAAAACATGAATCAGTGCTGCAAAATAGAAGAGCAGCCCCTTGTGCTATAGCAACAGTAATCTGTAGCAAAAACATTTGACCTTGTATTACATCACATCTATTATGAAACACTGCAAGTGAGAACTTTGTACAAAAGAAGTAAGGATCAGCAACAACAAACCCTCTTCTCAAATTTTGCTTGGCTGATTTTTGTCTGTAGAGTTCTACAAACTATCCCGGCTATACAAACTTTTCTAAACCTGACAGCTAATCAGCACCTAATGCAGTGCTTCTGTGAGCTGCGAGCCAGTGCAGGGAAAAACATGGCATGAAACTAAGATTAATAGATATAATTTCTGTTGGGAAAATAAACTAGCATTATATGTGGATGTGATCTTTTTTGGCTTCTGATGTGAAGAGTTTGTGTTCAATTTATTTAACTCATGTAAACAATATACAGAAGAAGTCGCAGGTAAGAACTACTGAGCTAATAATTGTTTAGTCAAAAGATACAGCCAGGCAATGATGCAATCAAAAACCACCGGACTTTCCAAAACTTCCGTCTTTGTTCTGTCAACTTCCTCATCTGCAAAAATCTCTCAATAAACTACATTTCAAAACACAAACACAGCTTACTGAACAATTTCATAAACTGCAAAATTCTTGGAAAATAAAGACAGCTAAATTACATCAGCTGTTTGTATGTTAACCTAGATGTTTTTAAATTTTAGGTAAAAACAAAACAATAAACTAAACGGTAAATGGACTGGTTCTCATATAGCACTTTTCTACTCTACCTGAGGACTCAAAGCACTTTATTCAACCTGCCTCACTCACCCATTCACTTTATTCTTTCATTTATTGCTTTTTCTACGTGCTTTCTATCTAACATTCACACACAACTTGAGAGCAACTTGGGGTTCGTATCTTGCCCAAACTAACTCCATCTTGGCTCTTCGTATGGTGTTTTAGTATCTTGGCATGCAGACTTCAGTAGCAAGAGATCAAACCACCAGCCTTCCGATTAGCAGATGAGCTGCTCTATCTCCTGAGCTACAGGCAGCCCATAAGTTGTGTATGTTTTACATTTATTAACTAACGATAATTTAGAATCACTTTACACTTGTTAACTGATGATATTATTAGATTAAAAAAACATGGAGTCACCCAGAAAGAATTTAATAATATATGAAAATAAGTGGACATGTGGTACCTGTCAGACTTCTTCAGGTTTAATGGGACTGTTTTTGGTCTGTTTTCCCTTTGCAGATCCTCAAATTCTATGGCTTCCTGTAGTTTAACCTAAGAAAGTTTGTCCACAGAACAGAGTCAGTGAAGCTGCTACACAGAGAGCAATACTGTAAAAAAGCAAAGCCATTGTACCTTCTTAACAGGAGGTTGAAAGAAGTCAGAATCCCTCGAGTTTCCATCTGTACTGCTCGTCTCACTGGCTTGGTCAGACGCCAACTCCCTTCAAATACAGGAGATTTTCAGGAAAATGATAAAAGACGCTGAAAAGCTTGCACTCAGGTTTAAGTGTGACTTCTTTACCCTCTCCTTGAGCCTGCTGCCAGGACCATGGCACTGTGATGGTTGAACCGCTTTATAATGGCAGAGTTGCTGCTGTCCTTCACCGACTTGTTTGCATTGGAAGTTGAGGGCTGTGTTGTGCAAATTCCATAACCCTGTGTCACAAAAAACAGGTTTTGATATGTAAAGGAAGGTAAACGATTAAAGAGTTATCACAAATGACTGAGGATGGCTAATCATCTCACCTCATCTAATGTTTTATCCTCCAACGACTGGAGGTCAACCAAAGGATTCTTTACTCCTTGAGTCACGAGAGTCTTTAACCCTGCATGGATTGAATGTTAAAACTTTACATTAATGGCTTCTTACGTGTGGTGGCAGTCCTAGAAAGGAGTCAGATTGCCTACCCTTCTCATCCTGCTTTGCACACTCTGAGAAGATATCCTGTGTCCCTGTGTTGATGCGGTCTCTGTGAAAATAATGGGACTGGAAAAAGCGGGTCCAGAACTCCTTTTCTGTCAGGTTATGAGGCACATTTTCGCTATACTTCTGCTTCACTGCAAGTAAAATGCAAAGTCAAAAAATTTATTTCTAAATGTCATGAGGGACACCAGCTGCACATTTAATAGACTGAGGAAAAACATCGAAGCCTCTATGCAGTTTTCTCACTGACTTTGCTTCAGTGAGAAAATTGTAGTTTTGCTTCCTTTCTGATTGATTTCATGCCAGTTATTAAAATCATTAATCTCATATCCCGATACAAGACATTTATCGTCCCAACAACGATATACATCACAAAAACGTTTACATTTTCTGTAAATTCTTTGAATCTCGAGTAACACGAATTGCGTGAAGTATTTCCAGCTGGGCGTCGTGTACCTGGAGTCGAGTGTTTTGACCGACGCATGGTTTATCTTGAGCACTCTCTCCATATTCTTTTATGTGACTCTTAAGTAGGTGGTAAAAGACGTTTGCCGTGTTTGAGTCTGAGGTGGGGACCAGTTTCCTGCATAATTTGCATAGTACAGTCCATGTCAGACTTTTCATAACAATGTCCATGCTTCAGAGGTAGCCCCTCATTTAGAAATAAGGTCCTTGATTTGTTTTGACTGGTCTTTCTGTTTGTCATCATTTCAGTTTATTATGAAAAATCACAACAGGATCTTCAGCTTTATTGTGAAAGGTTTATGTGGAAAATAAACAAGCGGACGGCGGAGCCACACGCTGAGTTTACTGTCATTTTTGCTAACGACAACGCGTAAAAACAGTCGCTTGTCCATCCGTAGTGTAGTTATTTTAAATATTAGAGTAAGAGAGAACTTATTAATATAGCCAGTGACCATCAAAACCATGAAAAAAATATTGCCGTAAACTTTTTATTTTGCGACACCATGAAACAAAGAACAGCGTAATATAAAACGATAGACGTTTTCATATCGTCATCTGATAAATATTGTAATATCGAACAGCCCTAAAAATCATTGTTGCAGGCTTTGACTGAAATAAAAACCTGAGCTTGTAATAACCACTTCCTGGGATTTTTAAGGGCTTAAGAGTTGGAGATAACATAATTCTTTACCTGCAGGATATGTTCTGAAGATGGATTCAATAATGTCAGCTGTCAGGTTATATCTCAAGCCATTGCAACCATCAGTTTGAGGTCTAATGTCTGCCTGTGGAGCATAAAAGTGAGGTCTGTTAAACTTTAGCTGTAGGTAAGAGCTTCAGATTAGAAAATGTGACATAATTATGTCAGACTTCATGGACTCACCAAAAAGGCTCCAGATATACCAACTTCCTGTTTGTTGTTATACGGTGAGGGGTCTGTGTTGTTAATGCCTCCTGACCGGTTGGCCCAGAATTCCTCAGCACTGATCACTTGGCTCACCACAAGGTCTTTATATAGCTGGAAAAGCACCGGATCTTCTTGAAGCATCCTGCAGGAGAAAATACAAAAATAAAAGAGTAAAAGTGTGTTGACACATAAAAATGTAAAGGAGCTGGGAGCATCTTTATTTGCTTTACTGTTTCTCAGTCAGCTCATTAACTAAGATAGATACAAATTGACAATTCGATCTTTGACTCAAGAAGTGCCAGATCTGTGTACTATTATGCAGACATTCATTTTGTTAACTTTTATTGGACTACAAAGTCAATTTGGTTTTAGAGTTTTTGTTAATTGTATTTATTTTATTAATTTTAGCCATATCTTGTAAGATCAGACACACCCATGTAGAATGAAGTGTTTTTAATCACAATATTCCCACACACCATTTAATAATAATAATAATAATAATAATGGATTGGATTTATATAGCGCTTTTCAAGGCACCCAAAGCGCTTTACAATGCCACTATTCATTCACTCTCACATTCATACACCGGTGGAGGCAAGCTACAGTTGTAGCCACAGCTGCCCTGGGGCAGACTGACAGAAGCGAGGCTTCTATCGCGCCATCGGCCCCTCTGGCCAACACCAGTAGGCAAGTAGGGTAAAGTGTCTTGCCCAAGGACACAATGACCAGGACAGAGAGCCCAGGGATCGAACCGGCGACCTTCCGGTTACAGATGCGATTCCCAACCCCCTGAGCCACGGTTACACTACTCCTGCAGCATTTTAGGATCCTTTAACCTAGAAATGCTGCTGGTCCAGCTTTGGTTGAAAATTGTGGGTCTGTGTTTTAGTCTAGATGGGCAGAAAAGACACTTTTGGAAATGCCGATGCTGGCACCCTCATTTGTTTACTGGTTTAATCTCATCAGCCACAAAATTTAAACAGAAACATAACAGCTTCCTAATCAGCTTAAATGTGTGTGTATGGATAATGCTCCTAGATGCATTTTCCTTTTGTGGCAACTCCTATTCTGTTGTCTACTACCATGACCACTTTATACTCAGTTTGTTCTTTGAGTAACAGTTTCACTTCATCATTGACTCCCCATAGTATTTTTCCACAAAATTGCCCTCTGCTTCCTGTTTACATTAGTTCATGCATGCCCACAGTGCAAATGTACAGGCCACAGGCCACTCATGTGAAATCTGCCAGCTGATTATATTTTTATTATTGAAAAGAGCAGGTAAATAATGAGATTATCATTATGTTTCCCCTCTCTTGTTTTTACCAGCCTTTATTTATACATATTTATAAATTCCAACTCCACTAAAAATGCATCTCAGACGTAATGTCTCTTATTACTAAAGTCAAATGTAAGTCAAATATAAGACAATGTAAACAAACAAATAAAAAAAAATCGAATTAAACTGAACTCAGGGCTCTAGACTAACTTCTTGCCATGGGCGCACCGGTGTGCCTAACTCAAATTTTTCAACCGCATCGCTTAACACCGCAGTTTTACATGTGCACTTTTTTGGGGGGGAATTGCAGTCCATACAGACAATATTCATTTCTAAATTATTAACTAACAATCTTGTACTTAAAGTGCTTTGTCAATATTGTAGAAAATGTTAAACTTAATCATCATCTCGGCCTCCTCTGACGACCTGTTTGCTGTTGCATGCTGCTGAAAGGCAGTGGGGAGAGGGGACACTTGGGCAGTGCATTTATTGCAGCATATAATGTGTTTTCTGGATACACTGTGCTTTTTCAGCATTCAAATATTGATGGCACCGTGTCAGAGCACTGGCTATGAATTTCAGATGGATCAGGCCTTAACTTAACAAAAAAGTTATCAATAGTTCTTTTCATCTTTTCTCATTACCCACAGCTACATCCACTTCTGTCGGGCCTAGGCTGCTCACTAGGGCTGGGTATCATCACTGATTTCTATAATTCATTTGATTCAGGTTCTCAAAGTCCTGATTTGATTCAATTTAGCCCCAGACAGTCAGAAATATTACAATTCTGATCATTTATCAGTATTGATACATGTGAGACTTCATCAGAATTTTGAACATCACAGCAGATGCCTTTGTGTGAAAGTAACTGAGAATAAAACACAGAAAAACTTGAAGGAGATTTTTCTGGCCTGGCTTTTTATAGCAGATAACCTTAAAAATATAATTTTTTCATTTAAGTGGAAAAAAGAAAAAGAAAAGAAAAAGACAGTGGCCGACAGCACTGTAAACAACGGTAGACTGGTGGGTAATAAGCGAATGAATAATGCAGAAAACAGAGATTTGAGAAACTGTTCTTGAAGTACAGAGAGAGAGAGAGAGAGAGAGAGAGAGAGAGAGAGAGAGAGAGAGAGAGAGAGATAGAGAGCTGTGCATGAAGTGTGATTTTTATCGTGGTGGAAGCAAAACAGCAAAAGTCAGAGGGAATTCATGATGACATTGATCAAATGTGAAGCGCAGTTTGCTGCTTCCTTTGCTGCTGGCTCGCTGAATTTTAGTTGGAGAGAGACAAAACCTGCAGCTCAGAATCAGCGCAAAAAGACGTAAACACAGCGCGGACCCGACGCATCAGAATCGCTGAGCTCCGACAGCGTGTCCGTCTGCGGGCTGTCGGGTGAGAAAGCCGAGAAAGACAAAGCTGATTCTGATGCGTCGGGTCTGTGTTACGTCTTTGTGTGGAATCCGTGTACCTGCTCTCATTTGCTGTTTGGTGGTTGTTGAAATAGTTTTGTGAGCTTTAATCTGAGAATCTGTCGTTTCTGGCAAAACACAGTTATATTTAAAAGTCAATTCAGGATTTAATGAATCGATATCGCTTTATTCAAGCTACTCACCTCCCTCTTCCAACTGCACTTTCAACTGCCAATCAGTGACGTCCCGCCCCTGACTATTTCTGATTGCTTTAGTCCACGATAGGGGCATAATGTGTGTCTGTTGTTGGCCACACAGAGAGTTGCAGAGATTTTTTTTTTTTTTGTTACGCGAACAGTGCGACCAAATTTTTTTTTTTAGTTGCACCACTGAAATATTTGGTTGCATTTGCTACCAAATTGGTCGCACTCTAGAGCCCTGGAACTGATGTCATTCTTTATATACAAATGTGTATATAAATAATAATGAGTATATTTCCACACAGGTCTGCAGGACAAGCATTTGTAATTTGTACTTTATTTGCAGAATATTTGTAAAATGGGAAATCCTGTGGCAGAGCCAAAAGGATTATCATGATACTAAATAAATATTAACAACTTTCAAGCATGCACACAGATGGACTCTGAGAACTCAATAGGAGTTTATAGAGAACTCAAAGATGTGGAAAGCCACACCAATCCGATAAACAGAAGTAAAAGTTTAAAAGAATCTGTACTACCACTGTTATGTATTTTGACTCAGAGAACTGATCAGGCTCTATTTGTGAATATGCAGCAGCAGCAGCAGCAGGCATTGCACTGCATTTCAGGTATTGCTAGTCATGGCTGAATGACTACGTTTCCAGATAACAAACAAAACCAGGTTTTTCCACTTCTACTGGGGGACTGCGGTCCATTCAGGTTTGAAAGCTCTGAGATCCAACTTCTCAGAAAAAACAAATGCAGCTGGGAATCTACACCCCAGTTCACACAATTTGAAAATGAAGGCCCCCATTTAAACATCCAAAAATTGAATTACAAACACGACCACCACATATTACTGCAGGCAGGCTAGTACAGACTGTGATTACTTCTGCTAAAACATTACCCTTGATACATGTATTTACGTTAAAAATGTACCTGTTTTTCTCCTCCAGCTCCTTGTTGGCTTTCTTCTTGAACTTAGGCAGCAGCTGCTGCAGCAGTTCCTTGGCAGCCTCTCGGTCTTTGAGTGCAGTGCTCTCGTTGGCAAAGTGGAATGTGGTGCTCTCGCCAGTGTGAAGGACGAGCTGGAGCTGGACTTTGGCTTTCCCATCAGGGCTGATCTTCTGACCTGTACAGAGCAGAAACAGCAGCTTGAGCAATTTTTGTAGAGATGAGCATTTCTGTGCCTCGATTTGTAGTTTAACGGCATCTAGTACTCACAGCGGATATCTGCATACAAGTGGCTGACTGTGAAGCGGTCTTTGCCTTCTGGACCCCAGGCTATACGTTCAGCCATCAGATAGAGAGTGCCATCCTGCTTCTTCTGGCGGACCTTTTTCACCACCAACAGAACCTCCTCTGATAGCGATGTCATGGCTCAAGCAACTAACTGAGAAAACAGATAAACTGCTGCTGATTATAGTAGTAACTACGCATTAATGTAATCACGCACTATAAAATGGAGAATAGCAACAAATATGGGTTAGTGGGATGAAAAAATAATAACTGTAGCTCAAATAAAAGCGAACAGTTTATTTCTCAGTTTATTCAAGAACCTCAAATAAGCTGCAAGCAATAATAATTTAAACTCCCTCCACTGTAGTGCCATAACTGTAAGTTCTACTTCTTAGGAAGTCTCTCCTATATAACCTTAATGGCACTTAAACATATGCAAAGTCGACGTGGTGTTGACTGTTTTATTATATCTACTCAGCTAAGCTGCCTAACGTTAGCTAACAGTGAAGAAGAAAAAAGCTTCAGGGTGAAGTCGGGAGAAAACTTACTTTACCTCAAAATAAATCAATACTGCAACGAACGCCTTGCTTCCCCTCAATACATAATCTTGACACGCTTTATTCTTCAGTATAAAAACTGCAGAATGAGTTACACTGGCGATTTTTTCACGACTCTGGCAACGAGCGACTCGACTTCAGCGCCGACATGACTGCCGAGCGGTGTGTTACACTATAAAGGTTCCGGTGGGATGAGGCGAAGAAGACCATCGTTCCACCAAAGCCAGAAGTGAAAGGTACGATTTCTATTTAACGTGCATTTTAACCAAATTAACAGATATGTTACCAGTAATTACGATGCTGGTAATTACGATGCTGTTAAGGAGGATATTAAACACGATTAAAACATGCATTTGAGATTTTAGTCAATATTGATCTGACAGCATCGCACACTTGCTGCAGATTTGTTCATCCACTTCCGAAAGGTGCTCTATTGACCTGAGATCTGGTGAGGCCATTGAATACAGTGAACTAATTGTCATGTTCACGAAACCAGTTTGAGATGTTTTGAGATTTGTGGCACACGTATCTTGCTGGAAACAATATTTTTTGAAGATGGGTACACTGTGGTTATAAAGAGATGAACGTGGTCAACAGCAATACTCGGGGAGACTGTGGCAATTAAATGATGCTCATTAGGTACAGGCCCAGAGTTTAACAAGAAAATATACGCACCATCATAGCACCTGCAGCCTGAACTGTCAGTTTCTGTTTCTGACCCTAACATCTGAGTGTTCCAGCAGAAATCAAGGCTCATCAAACCAGGCAATGTTTTTCCATTCCTCTGTTGTCTAGTTTTAGTCAGTCTGCATGAATTGTAGCTGAGTTTCTGAGTGGTACTCATTGTGGTCCTGCTGTAGCTCATTGCGTTCAAAGTTTGATATCTTGTGCATTCAGAGATCCTCTTCTGAATACCTTGGTTGCAGTGTGCAGTTATTTGAGTTAATGGTGCATTCCTATCAGTTGGAAGTAGTCTGGCTAGTCTTTTCTGACTTTACAAGACAATAAGATAAAAGATAAGATAAGATAAGATAAGATAAGATTTAAGATAAGATAGAACTTTATTAATCCCTCGTGTGGGTTCCTCTGGGAAATTCGGTTTCCAAATAGCACAGCACCAACAGAAGTTACAGAATGTGAGCAGAATACCATATATACACATATATAAATACAGAGACATATATAAATAAAGAGTATACAAAAGGGATAAATAGAATAAATAGGAATAAGAATACAAGGGAATTGCACATTTCAAGTATTGAAGTCTATTGCGCCGTTGGTTATTAACAAAAAGTATTGGACAGTGAAAAGGCACTACAGCTTAGTTGTTCCCCCCTCCTTTGTCCTCCTGCTTCCCCTCCCTTTCCCCTCCAGAGAGGAGTTAAACAGTTTGATGGCGTGTGGGACAAAGGAGTTTTTAAGTCTGTTGGTTCTTGTCTTTGGGAGAAGCAACCTGTCACTGAACAGACTCCTCTGGTTGTTTATGGCCGTGTGCAGAGGATGCCCAGCATTGTCCATAATGTCCAGCAGTTTTTTAGTGTCCTTTTCTCTGCCACTGTCACCATAGTGTCCAGATTCATGCCGACCACAGAGCCAGCCTTCCTGATCAGTTTTTCCAGCCTGGATGAGCCTGGATGAGTCCTTCTCACTATTACCACTCACTGTGGCACCATCCTCTGTAAACTGTAAAGATGGCGGGAAAATCCCAGTAGATCACCAGTTTCTGAAATACTGAGACCAGTCTGGTTGCCATCCATGCCATGTTCAAAGTGACTTAAATCAACTTTCTTCCTCATTCTGGAATTCTGTTGAGTAATGACATTCAGCAGGTCATCTTGGTCATACATCTACATACAGTGAGTTGCTGCCATGACATTTGTGTTATATAGAGTCTAAAAGTGTTAGTATTTTAGAAAAAAACCCCCGAATAAAAACAACCTTTTAATACCTCTTTCTAATTTTCTTAATGCTCATAATATTATAAAAATAGATTCCATGCTCTTACTTTCCTGGCTGTTTCAAATTTTTAAACAAAGTTTGCTTTGGCCAAATAATCTCAGCTGCTTCACTAATAGCTTTACCCTCCTTATTGCTTTATAGGTTATTAACATCACATTTTCATATGTATTACCTATACCCAGTTGCATATATAGCAATTCCAATTTTTCTTTGTTTTATAGTGCCACCATCTCCAAACCATACATCATAGCAAGTCTCACTACAGCTTTGAAACCCTTCCCTTTCAATCGTGCTGCAATCCTTCTGTCACCAATCAAGCCTTAACACTTGTCTCCACCCACGCCACCCTGTCTGCCCTCTGTCAGAGTTAATCTGAATCTAATGTGAATTCTGGATGAGGTTTTTATTCTAGCTACTCAAAATCTGTGCTGCAAGTGCATTTGACTCTTTGCCAACAAATTGGCTTATACGTTTGGGTTTATTACAAATGACAATTGCAGAAAGATATTTTAGAGTTGAAAGGTTTTGCACCCAATAGCTGTTTCAAGTAGCATCACATCAAATAATCCAAATTCAATACATGTAATATTAATAGAATAGAATAGAATAGAATTCAACTTTATTGTCATTGCACATGCACAGGTACAGGGCAACGAAATGCAGTGATGATGGTATATTTTCAAATACCATGCAATTATTGCTACAAATGAGGAATGACCACACAGAAAATGGATTTAAAACCAAAACAAGAACACATGATCATGATCAAAGCTGAATTTTATTGAAATAGAAAGTAGTTGAAAATATTAGATATTTGACAAAGATATTTTAGACATTCTTTTAACTCTTTTGCTAATAATAAAATTGAATGTTACATAATTGTGTTGTTAGAAATAATGTTCAACTATAATTTAAAATTCAAGTTATTGGTTTTCCCATTCTTATATGGAACTCTTTTCCCAATTCAAAGAACCATGACTGAATTACTGCGATTTCAGTTAAATCTGAATTTCTAAATTTATGTGGAAGCTGAAACGGCACATTATAAAGTTTGTAAGGGAATGACTTCTGGAGAGATGAAAGGACACACCCACCACAGAAATATATCATTTTCTCCCACCTCCAAAAGAGTACATGCAAATGTTTGGAGAGGGACTGTAAGTTAGAAAGAGACAACTTAAGAAGATGCAAGTTTCAGACTAAAACATCTCTGCTGTTTAAGAGGTTTAGCATCGAGTTTTGTTTTTAGTCTTCTGATATTAAGTTTATATTGTTTAGATAGGTTTTAGGAAGAAATAATTGACATATATATTTGTCAGATTTTCTAGTCCAGTTTTCCATCTTTCTTTTCACAATCTTTACAATCATGCTCTTTGCATTCAGCAGCTTTGCAGCCACACTGGTCAACTGAAATGTACTTGTACATTTTTGTGGTGTTATTGGCGCACTTTATCTGCACTTCCTTCTCGCTGGTCTTCATTTCTTGACAGCAGGTGCATGAATGCATCATGCTATTGGCCTTTGCCGAATACCTGTAAATAAAGATAGTTTCAAAAACAAACAACTGTTTAATAAGAAATTATCATAAAAAACAGCACATGCAGTTTAGCATGAATGAGTAAATAGTTTGTTTCTGCATATTTTCATGAATCTCACATTGAGGAGGATGCTCCACAGGATCCCTCACATGATGTGAGTTCCACTTTCTCAACTGATTTGCAGTCATTTATGTACAGATAGGTGGTGTTGGTGTGGATTTTACAGGGGGAAGGAGGCAGACCTGTGAATGACAGAAAATCACTTGAATGACCGGATTGGTAATTATCATGTTCTGTTTGTTGTTCATGTTTAATAATTTGATCGTCACCTAAAAAAGCTCTTAAGTCTAGAAGCCTTTGTGAATGAAAACATGCTGCTGAAATGATTTGTTTGTGGTTTGCCTGACAGGAAATTTATAAGCACTGGCTTTCTTTCTTGGGGTAACAGAAGAAAATATTTGAGATTTAACAGTTATAAATGATTTATGAAGGCATATATTAATATGAAATTACATTTTCAAAAATATAAAGTAATACTGTGTAATGTGATTTTTTTTAATACTTACAAATTTTGCAGCAACCACTTGCATCTGTTTGCTCAGTTCCCTGAAAAACAGGGAGTTTGTACTGTAAACATTAGCAACTTACACAACTTACTTGTATAAAAAACTGTTGGAAGACCCAATAGCAGGTTGATTCTGTTTAATTAAAAAATTTGGCTTTGCAGTTATTTTAATTTAATGATGCATATTTTTATTTGGATGTAGTTTACATTGACTGTTTTTGGCTTCTGTACATTTTAAATACATTTAAATCAAACTTACAATTTTAGGAATTGTATTTTATAATTATAAAACAAAATCAAAGAAAGGAAGGAAGAAAGAAGGAAACTAACTAATCTTTCAAATGTTCTTTTTTGAGTGTCAATATTTGGCTGTAAGAAACAAAACCTCTGCTTTTAAAGGATTGTACTCACTGGAATGCAGTTGTTGGGATCAAATGGAGGACATGTTGTGTTTTGTACTACAACTACAAATTCATTGTTCACTTTCACGCAGTCATACTTGGTACACTGATCCTCTGACCACCAAGTTTGAGAAGGCTGTGAAGAACAGTAGTCAGTTATTAAAAATATATTTTTTTCATATCACAACTCATTAAGTGTTTCAATTATGTTGTACCAACCTTAATAATTACTGGAGAAGAAACGCCTGAGACATTCACAACACAGCTTGTCCTTATACATTTTCCACAACATGATCCAGGCACATCCGTATATTCATAGCCCTATTTTTTTTTAAAAAATACAACATTTAATATTGTTTGAAACTTCACCCAGTTAAATCTACATATAGCATGATTAGTAGGCAGCAGTTACAAAATACTTAATAATCATCCTGCAAGTGGCATTTAGCAGATTGTGGTAGCTATTAGATCTGTGATACTCAAATAGTAAAATATTAGAGAAATATTATTTTCCAGAAATATTCTCATTGCTACTTAAGAAGGTTGAGTAGAAGGTTTGCTGAATTGGTAAAAACTATATTTATCAGATATTTAACAAATATTTTATAGATAGACATGTAAAGTCAGAGCATATCACATCAACATAACTATGTGAATAGCTAGCTGTAAAGTGAACAAATGAAAACCCTTTTAAAGATTGATTTCACAAATCAGCAACAGCATTTAGGGCAGCACTTTCCAATATTTAGATCAGGTCTTCAAACATATCAATAATAATACACTACATAAATTACATAAATCTTCACCTGTTTTAAAAACACACTCATCTTAGATTTCAAAAAATAAAGTATGTGAGTAAATGAGCCTGGATGTAAAATGTGAGGTCATTTAAAAACCTTATTTACATATAATTTTAGTGGTTCACATTCAGAATGAATGAAAATACAAATATTTTCATCAAAAAGTACCTTGTCACAATTTTTTAAACACTGTTCTTCATTACACTTGTAGCTGTTCAGCTCCATTTTGGAATTCTTGGTTTCAGTGCAGAGGCATTGCTCACATAGGCTTTTGTGGAAATTATCACCAGGCTGTGTGTGAAAATAAAAAAGTAATGTTTTAACAGTTTTAATAGTAACACATAATATAAATATTGCCTTTAAAGAAACCCTCCAAAATACATATAAATAAATATAAATATTCACTATAATTTTTCCTTACCTTGTACTCGGTATTATTAAAGACACAAACATCTTTGGGCACTAAATAAGACAGTGTTCACAAAAATAATTAGATTAAAGTTTAAGACTTTTCACACACTGAATAAACAACACCTATAAGTTGCACTAACCACAGCTGTAAACAGGGCAGCATTTATCCTTTGGGGTGTTAACCTTCAATTCAAATCCCACGTCACAATGTGGTTGCAATGGACACGTGTTCGTGTTACATTCTGTTGGTGGAAATAGTTCCAGCATTAGTGGATATAAAACAAAACAAACCAGTAAAATCCAGAATGAATTAGAGTATTTTACAGCAGGTGTTTCTGGAAAACATATATTTAAAAAAAATGGAAATAGATCCAGAACATCAATGATATTTAGCAGTAGCTCATCTGGCTCAAAATCAGTTGCAACTCACAGGTTTTTTCCTAAAAAACCCCCCAACCTTAACCTTGAGCAAAATTAGTCTTATAGACCAAATTGATCATTGTGTGCAAGTTTCAATTCCTCTTTAGGAGGAGCATTGTGATTTGTGGATGGACAGACAGACAGATGAAGGTCCTTCAACTAGATGAGCTAAAAATATCATATTTAAAGGGCATATTCCTGGGCACCAGTTTAGCTCAGTGAGTGAGCAGCTGCCCCCCCCCCCCCCCCCCCCCAAAAAAAAAAATCCTTTTCTAAACCCAGTTAATCTAAGGAGCTGATTATTGCTGTTGTTAAATGATGTTAAACTGTGCCCTAAAATATTATTTTAATTTTTTATTTTGAAGAACTGTTCATATTTGCTTTGATTCATGCAGAAGAGGATACGTGATATCCAAAACAACTTACCACATGTCGGTGTCACACAGCAGTCCACTGTTTTGTTCACCAGCACCTCACCTTCGGTGCACTTTACTGGATTTTGAGTAGCGCATTTTACATTTTTACAAACCACACTAAAAGTGTTCTTATCGCAAACACATTCCTGACAACCAATCTTCCAGGTTTCACCAAGCTATATGGGTGATGAAAAAGAATTATTTACACAACATCAACAAATACACTGTGAATAATTGAAAATGTATATGTAGAATATCATAGTATTTACCTCTTTAGGTTTGCCATCAGGTCCAGCGCAACCTTAAATCATAAAAACAAGCAGCTCACATGTATACTTACAAAGATTCACATTAGATTTTTCTTTAATATGCAACAGAAAATATGCTTACAAGAGGAGACGCAGACATCAGAGGTTGAACTGAACAAAGTCATTCCCGCTGGGCAGAAGCACCCCTCTCCAAAAGAATTGCAGTTCTTGTTTTGGGGACCTTCTGCATTACATTGCTGAGAGAACTGTTCATTGTATCTAAATAAGAAGTCAGTTAAGAGGTATCATTACTTCAGAAATAGAACAAGAATTTATAATTATATGTCAGTGTAGTACTTTTGTACTGGAGTAGGAGTAGCATCACTTAGTCCCCTTTGGTTCAGGCTGAAATCTGTTACTACAAATAATGACCTGAAATGTCACTAAAACTGATGCATGTTTTTCATCTCATACCACTTTGCATTCAACTTTCAGTTAGTTCAAGACTGATTGTATTTATCCTCCCCAGGGGATGATGTAATCTGTTCTGTTTGTTTCTCTGTCTGTCTGTTTGTTAGCTGTCCAGCATTCACAGTTTTTAAGATACGTTTACATTTTGTGTGACGGTAGATACCAATAACAGATTTAATTTGGGTAAAAAATCCAGTCAACGTGACATCAAATGTGAAAATCAGTAAAAACTTTATATTCTCCACATTTGTTATGGATAGTCTTCAAATTTTCCAACAACAAACTAGGCTTTTGGAGACATGAGTACCTAGGTTAGCTGAGCATTTGAGGACATTTTAATATAAAAAAAGATATAAAACATCAAAGTTTTAGTATAGGCCTCACTCGCTGTGGGGAATTGCACTCTTTGAGTGCTCTTATCACACCTGTAACTGTACTTTGTGTTTAGTGTTACTTGGGTGCAGTTATGATAATGTAGTGATTACCTTGCATTGCAAGTTTGAACAACAGTTGGCCCACAAGGCTTGTAGACTTTATTGTCTGGGCATTTATATTCTACAAGAAACAAATATGTATTTAAGATGAAAATGGTTAGAAAACATCTAAAACATTATGGTTAAAAAAGAAAAAATAAGAAAAAAAGCTCTGTCTTACCACACACTCCTTTAGTAGCATTCCTCCAGTCTACACAGATAGATGCCTCAGCACACATCAAGTTGTATGCCTCAATACTGCTGCATCCCATATTAACAGTTGTGTAGCAAACATCAAATTTACAGGCTTCATAAAATGGTTGTACACGTATTACTTTGTGGCATTCCTTGAATACCCTTAAAACACAATGTCAAATAAAGAAGATTACTCCAGTGGTCTCACTGATGGAACTAACATGTGTTTATTTTGTAAATTCGTACTCGCTGTTTAGGATTTCACAAGGTGAGCTATTGACGCATATTGTAGGTGAAGGTGAAGGTGGAGGTGGAGGTGGAGGTGGAGGCCCATTGCAGTATGGCGTATTGTCGACAGATACACGCCAGTCATATGCCATGTCAGAGCATGATGGAGAAATCTGACCATTTTTCAGTCTGCAGTCATTTTTTGTGTTATTGTCACAGGTACCTTGCGAAAAGAAATGTTAACATTATACAGATTACAGCCAAACACAGGGACAAACTGACTATCAGCCTGTATATGAGCCTGGCATTCTTTACTAAGCGATACAGTAGCCCATGTTTTAATCATATGGGCTACAAACAGCACCATCACAAGTTCAATAAAACTGCAACTGTTAATGCAGAAGAGAATGTTATATCAATCACAGATCGTGAAGGAAAATTTGACTTGTAAATATAGGTTTTTAATTAGAACATAGACTTATTTCTAGCATTATTTACTACCATATTATGCTCATTTAACTTTCACGATCAATACTTTAAGACATTCAACTATTAGCTTACCACACTGTCCTTCTGTGTTGCCATAGAAAAGAGTCATCGGTACATCTACGCTGAATAAAAGACCTTTGAACATCACAACTGCTTCAATTTTTGGGATTGTTAACCGCATCTCAATTCCTTGATTTGTGATGGTCATGTCATTATTTGTAAACATAGTAGTGACAAGACTGCCGTTGACATATACCTAAGGAATTTTAGCATTAATTACTATTAGTGAAATATCTCAATGGTGCTGCATAATATTTGAATATATTATAATGTCAGTACTTTTAAGACACTTTGTCTAAGTGATACCCACCTTGTTCACAGTCTTTGCTCCTCTCTCCTGTGTTAGAATAACTGTATAGTTTTTGTAATACACAATAAGGGATTTAGGACAGGTCACAGTTCCAGTGGGATTACAGTTTACATTTTCAATATAAACTTTAAAATTGTGTCGAGGTGTGATCTCTTTAACCAGGACATAAGTGCAATTTTTTTGGAAGCTGTAGTATTGTCCATCAAATGTCACATAATGAGGATCTCCCCAGCCACCACAAACACCTGCAAATATTAGATTGAGATTGCATCAAAACAAAAGATAATTTTGTAATTTACTTACATGTTTAGCAGCTTTGATATGTGGAATTTTAAAAGGGTTTTATCGAAACTTACATTTGCATTCATAGTGGAAACAACAGCCATTTTCATCATAAACTTTAACTGGTGGTTGCCCATTCTCACAAACAATATTTGTTACATTACATTGCACATGTGTTGTAATGTGTTTTCCATTTTCACATGTTTCTGTGGTGCAGTTGTTTGAACGCCAGGTTTCACCATTCTGATGAGAGCAAAACAGTGCTTTTAGAAATGAATTACACATGAGTTACATTATATTTTAGCCTAAAAGAGGCATACACACTGATACACACTATAAATCACGTCGGATGTATTAAATTTAACACTTATCTGTATGTCCACAAATGTTGCAGAGGCTGTTTAAAAAATTATTTTGCTGTAAACTTTCAGTAAGAACTTTCAGTAACACCGAGAAATGCAACCACAGTGGAATTGCTAGCAAAGCCGTTACATTGCATAAAATTATAAATTTTACCTTGTTTCATATTTCAGCCTAAATAACTTAGTAAAGACAGCAGTGGATTTTTTCTTTACCAATATATTTTAATTCAAATACCTTTCTAGGTGGATTGAGAAAGAGGCAGCCTGGGATTTCTGGAGTTACTGAAGTTACTGGAGTGCGAGGGCTCGTTATGGGAATAGATGAAGTTGGTGGAGTTGTAAAGTTACATGGTTGGGAACGGATTTCAGTACCACATGATGAATTGCAATATGCAGTGTAACACCAGCCTTTTCCATCAGTCTTATTGTACATGAAGGTACCTATGTGACAATAAGAACTGAGTTAGAGCTAAATAACTAATAATGGATTGTAAAACGTACAGTTGTTAACATTGTGAGTTGGCCACAATAGCAACAGAGTTGATTATTAGATTTTCCTGTGGCCACTTCAAGTTTCTGCACAAAAGGTTAATTATTCCTCAATGGACGTGGATAAAAAAAAACTATATTTTAAACACTTTATGAAAAAAAGTTTTATAAAAAGGAAAGGCAAAATAAGAAAATAAAGTTTAATAACTAAATAATTATTGCATGGACAACAACGAGGAAAGAAGCACAAAACTTACCAGCAAAAAATGAATGATTCTGGTATTTACACAGACATTGAGGAGTTGGTTTTGGTGGTGTTGTTGTTGTTGTTGTTACCATTGTATTTGTAATTATTTTAGGGGTTGTTGTGGGCGGTGTTCCTGTGGTTGTAGTAGTGGAGGGTGAAGCTGTTGTGGTTTTTGTAGGCGGTGTTCCTGTGGTTGTTGTTGTGGGTGGTGTTCCTGTGGTGGTTGTTGTGGGAGGTGAAAATGTGGTTGTTGTTGTGGGAGGTGTTCCTGTGGTGGTTGTTGTGGGAGGTGAAAATGTAGTTGTTGTTGTGGGCAGTGTTCCAGTGGTTGTTGTTGTGGGAGGCGATCCTGTGGTAGTTGTTGTGGGAGGTGAAATTGTACTTGTTGTTGTGGGGGGTGAAAATGTAGTTGTTGTTGTGAGAGGTGTTCCTGTTGTGGTTGTTGTGGGCGGTGTTCCTGTGGTTGTTGTTGTGGGAGGCGATCCTGTGGTTGTTGTTGTGGGAGGTGAAAATGTAGTTGTTGTTGTGGGCAGTGTTCCAGTGGTTGTTGTTGTGGGAGGCGATCCTGTGGTAGTTGTTGTGGGAGGTGAAATTGTACTTGTTGTTGTGGGGGGTGAAAATGTAGTTGTTGTTGTGAGAGGTGTTCCTGTTGTGGTTGTTGTGGGCGGTGTTCCTGTGGTTGTTGTTGTGGGAGGTGTTCCTGTGGTGGTTGTTGTGGGAGGTGAACCTGTGGTTGTTGTTGTGGGAGGTGAAATTGTAGTTGTTGTTGTGGGAGGTGAAAATGTAGTTGTTGTTGTGGGAGGTGTTGCTGTTGTGGTTGTTGTGGGAGGTTTTCCTGTGGTTGTTGTAGTGGGAGGTGAACCTGTGGTTGTTGTTGTGGGAGGTGAAATTGTAGTTGTTGTTGTGGGAGGTGTTCCTGTGGTTGTTGTTGTGGGAGGTGAAATTGTAGTTGTTGTTGTGGGAGGTGTTGCTGTTGTGGTTGTTGTGGGAGGTGTTCCTGTGGTTGTTGTAGTGGGAGGTGAAGCTGTTGTGGTTGTTGTGGGAGTTGTTCCTGTGGTTGTTGTTGTGGGAGGTGAAAATGTAGTTGTTGTTGTGGGCGGTGTTCCAGTGGTTGTTGTTGTGGGAGGTGTTCCTGTGGTGGTTGTTGTGAGCGGTGTTCCTGTTGTGGTTGTTGTGGGAGGTGTTTCTGTGGTTGTTGTAGTGGGAGGTGAACCTGTTGTGGTTGTTGTGGGAGGTGTTCCTGTGGTTGTTGTAGTGGGAGGTGAACCTGTTGTGGTTGTTGCGGGAGGTGTTCCAGTGGTTGTTGTTGTGGGAGTTGAAAATGTGGTGGTTGTTGTGGGAGGTGTTCTTGTTGTGGTTGTTGTGGGCGGTGTTCCTGTTGTGGTTGTTGTGGGAGGTGTTCCTGTGGTGGTTGTTGAGGGAGGTGTCCCTGTGGTGGTTGTTGTGGGAGGTGTCCCTGTGGTCGTTGTTGTGGGAGGCGATCCTGTGGTTGTTGTTGTGGGAGGTGAAAATGTAGTTGTTGTTGTGGGTGGTGTTCCAGTGGTTGTTGTTGTGGGAGGTGTTCCTGTGGTTGTTGTAGTGGGAGGTGAACCTGTTGTGGTTGTTGCGGGCGGTGTTCCAGTGGTTGTTGTTGTGGGAGGTGTTCCTGTTGTGGTTGTTGTGGGAGGTGTTCCTGTGGTTGTTTTTTTTGTGGATACAGTTGTTGTTGTGGTAGACACACAAGTATAACGGCAACATAAAGCTCGTATTTCATAGTCATTACATTTTGGAGGAAAAACTTGGTCTTTGTTATGACAGATAAGTCCATCTTGTTGGTCACATACTAAAGTTTGACCTAAGTCTTCCAGCGACATATCTGGGAAGTCTTTAGCTCTACATTGTATCTTCACAGGTTTTGTGCACACACTCAGGTCCAGATCAGTAATGTTAGCGATGGATTCATAATCTCCACCATCCGGAGTACTACTGGGATAATTCTTATTACTCCAGGATGACCATGTACACTCGTAGTCATTGCAAGGTGTTGTAGTGGTTGTTTCTGTGGTTGTTGTGGGCGGTGTTCCTGTGGTTGTTGTTGTGGGAGGTGTTCCTGTGGTGGTTGTTGTGGGAGGCGATCCTGTCGCTGTTGTTGTGGGAGGTGTTCCTGTGGCAGTTGTTGTTGTGGGAGGTGAACCTGTGGTTGTTGTTGTGGGAGGTGAAATTGTAGTTGTTGTTGTGGGAGGTGAAAATGTAGTTGTTGTTGTGGGAGGTGTTCCTGTGGTTGTTGTTGTGGGAGGTGAAAATGTAGTTGTTGTTGTGGGAGGTGTTCCTGTGGTTGTTGTTGTTGGAGGTGTTCCTGTGGTTGTTGTTGTCGGTGGTGTTCCAGTGGTTGTTGTTGTGGGAGGTGAAAATGTAGTTGTTGTTGTGGGAGGTGTTCCTGTTGTGGTTGTTGTGGGAGGTGTTCCTGTGGTGGTTGTTGTGGGAGGTGTTCCTGTTGTGGTTGTTGTGGGCGGTGTTCCAGTGGTCGTTGTTGTGGGAGGTGATCCTGTGGTTGTTGTTGTGGGAGGTGAAAATGTAGTTGTTGTTGCGGGCGGTGTTCCAGTGGTTGTTGTTGTGGGAGGTGTTCCTGTGGTGGTTGTTGTGAGCGGTGTTCCTGTTGTGGTTGTTGTTGTGGGAGGTGTTCCTGTGGTTGTTGTAGTGGGAGGTGAACCTGTTGTGGTTGTTGTGGGAGGTGTTCTTGTGGTTGTTGTTGTGGGTGGTGTTCCAGTGGTTGTTGTTGTGGGAGGTGAAAATGTAGTTGTTGTTGTGGGAGGTGTTCCTGTTGTGGTTGTTGTGGGAGGTGTTCCTGTGGTGGTTGTAGTGGGAGGTGTTCCTGTGGTTGTTGTAGTGGGAGGTGAACCTGTTGTGGTTGTTGTGGGAGGTGTTCCTGTGGTTGTTGTAGTGGGAGGTGAACCTGTTGTGGTTGTTGCGGGCGGTGTTCCAGTGGTTGTTGTTGTGGGAGGTGTTCCTGTTGTGGTTGTTGTGGGAGGTGTTCCTGTGGTTGTTTTTTTTGTGGATACAGTTGTTGTTGTGGTAGACACACAAGTATAACGGCAACATAAAGCTCGTATTTCATAGTCATTACATTTTGGAGGAAAAACTTGGTCTTTGTTATGACAGATAAGTCCATCTTGTTGGTCACATACTAAAGTTTGACCTAAGTCTTCCAGCGACATATCTGGGAAGTCTTTAGCTCTACATTGTATCTTCACAGGTTTTGTGCACACACTCAGGTCCAGATCAGTAATGTTAGCGATGGATTCATAATCTCCACCATCCGGAGTACTACTGGGATAATTCTTATTACTCCAGGATGACCATGTACACTCGTAGTCATTGCAAGGTGTTGTAGTGGTTGTTTCTGTGGTTGTTGTGGGCGGTGTTCCTGTGGTTGTTGTTGTGGGAGGTGTTCCTGTGGTGGTTGTTGTGGGAGGCGATCCTGTCGCTGTTGTTGTGGGAGGTGTTCCTGTGGCAGTTGTTGTTGTGGGAGGTGAACCTGTGGTTGTTGTTGTGGGAGGTGAAATTGTAGTTGTTGTTGTGGGAGGTGAAAATGTAGTTGTTGTTGTGGGAGGTGTTCCTGTGGTTGTTGTTGTGGGAGGTGAAAATGTAGTTGTTGTTGTGGGAGGTGTTCCTGTGGTTGTTGTTGTTGGAGGTGTTCCTGTGGTTGTTGTTGTCGGTGGTGTTCCAGTGGTTGTTGTTGTGGGAGGTGAAAATGTAGTTGTTGTTGTGGGAGGTGTTCCTGTTGTGGTTGTTGTGGGAGGTGTTCCTGTGGTGGTTGTTGTGGGAGGTGTTCCTGTTGTGGTTGTTGTGGGCGGTGTTCCAGTGGTCGTTGTTGTGGGAGGTGATCCTGTGGTTGTTGTTGTGGGAGGTGAAAATGTAGTTGTTGTTGCGGGCGGTGTTCCAGTGGTTGTTGTTGTGGGAGGTGTTCCTGTGGTGGTTGTTGTGAGCGGTGTTCCTGTTGTGGTTGTTGTTGTGGGAGGTGTTCCTGTGGTTGTTGTAGTGGGAGGTGAACCTGTTGTGGTTGTTGTGGGAGGTGTTCTTGTGGTTGTTGTTGTGGGTGGTGTTCCAGTGGTTGTTGTTGTGGGAGGTGAAAATGTAGTTGTTGTTGTGGGAGGTGTTCCTGTTGTGGTTGTTGTGGGAGGTGTTCCTGTGGTGGTTGTAGTGGGAGGTGTTCCTGTGGTTGTTGTAGTGGGAGGTGAACCTGTTGTGGTTGTTGTGGGAGGTGTTCCTGTGGTTGTTGTAGTGGGAGGTGAACCTGTTGTGGTTGTTGCGGGCGGTGTTCCAGTGGTTGTTGTTGTGGGAGGTGTTCCTGTTGTGGTTGTTGTGGGAGGTGTTCCTGTGGTTGTTTTTTTTGTGGATACAGTTGTTGTTGTGGTAGACACACAAGTATAACGGCAACATAAAGCTCGTATTTCATAGTCATTACATTTTGGAGGAAAAACTTGGTCTTTGTTATGACAGATAAGTCCATCTTGTTGGTCACATACTAAAGTTTGACCTAAGTCTTCCAGCGACATATCTGGGAAGTCTTTAGCTCTACATTGTATCTTCACAGGTTTTGTGCACACACTCAGGTCCAGATCAGTAATGTTAGCGATGGATTCATAATCTCCACCATCCGGAGTACTACTGGGATAATTCTTATTACTCCAGGATGACCATGTACACTCGTAGTCATTGCAAGGTGTTGTAGTGGTTGTTTCTGTGGTTGTTGTGGGCGGTGTTCCTGTGGTTGTTGTTGTGGGAGGTGTTCCTGTGGTGGTTGTTGTGGGAGGCGATCCTGTCGCTGTTGTTGTGGGAGGTGTTCCTGTGGCAGTTGTTGTTGTGGGAGGTGAACCTGTGGTTGTTGTTGTGGGAGGTGAAATTGTAGTTGTTGTTGTGGGAGGTGAAAATGTAGTTGTTGTTGTGGGAGGTGTTCCTGTGGTTGTTGTTGTGGGAGGTGAAAATGTAGTTGTTGTTGTGGGAGGTGTTCCTGTGGTTGTTGTTGTTGGAGGTGTTCCTGTGGTTGTTGTTGTCGGTGGTGTTCCAGTGGTTGTTGTTGTGGGAGGTGAAAATGTAGTTGTTGTTGTGGGAGGTGTTCCTGTTGTGGTTGTTGTGGGAGGTGTTCCTGTGGTGGTTGTTGTGGGAGGTGTTCCTGTTGTGGTTGTTGTGGGCGGTGTTCCAGTGGTCGTTGTTGTGGGAGGTGATCCTGTGGTTGTTGTTGTGGGAGGTGAAAATGTAGTTGTTGTTGCGGGCGGTGTTCCAGTGGTTGTTGTTGTGGGAGGTGTTCCTGTGGTGGTTGTTGTGAGCGGTGTTCCTGTTGTGGTTGTTGTTGTGGGAGGTGTTCCTGTGGTTGTTGTAGTGGGAGGTGAACCTGTTGTGGTTGTTGTGGGAGGTGTTCTTGTGGTTGTTGTTGTGGGTGGTGTTCCAGTGGTTGTTGTTGTGGGAGGTGAAAATGTAGTTGTTGTTGTGGGAGGTGTTCCTGTTGTGGTTGTTGTGGGAGGTGTTCCTGTGGTGGTTGTAGTGGGAGGTGTTCCTGTGGTTGTTGTAGTGGGAGGTGAACCTGTTGTGGTTGTTGTGGGAGGTGTTCCTGTGGTTGTTGTAGTGGGAGGTGAACCTGTTGTGGTTGTTGCGGGCGGTGTTCCAGTGGTTGTTGTTGTGGGAGGTGTTCCTGTTGTGGTTGTTGTGGGAGGTGTTCCTGTGGTTGTTTTTTTTGTGGATACAGTTGTTGTTGTGGTAGACACACAAGTATAACGGCAACATAAAGCTCGTATTTCATAGTCATTACATTTTGGAGGAAAAACTTGGTCTTTGTTATGACAGATAAGTCCATCTTGTTGGTCACATACTAAAGTTTGACCTAAGTCTTCCAGCGACATATCTGGGAAGTCTTTAGCTCTACATTGTATCTTCACAGGTTTTGTGCACACACTCAGGTCCAGATCAGTAATGTTAGCGATGGATTCATAATCTCCACCATCCGGAGTACTACTGGGATAATTCTTATTACTCCAGGATGACCATGTACACTCGTAGTCATTGCAAGGTGTTGTAGTGGTTGTTTCTGTGGTTGTTGTGGGCGGTGTTCCTGTGGTTGTTGTTGTGGGAGGTGTTCCTGTGGTGGTTGTTGTGGGAGGCGATCCTGTCGCTGTTGTTGTGGGAGGTGTTCCTGTGGCAGTTGTTGTTGTGGGAGGTGAACCTGTGGTTGTTGTTGTGGGAGGTGAAATTGTAGTTGTTGTTGTGGGAGGTGAAAATGTAGTTGTTGTTGTGGGAGGTGTTCCTGTGGTTGTTGTTGTGGGAGGTGAAAATGTAGTTGTTGTTGTGGGAGGTGTTCCTGTGGTTGTTGTTGTTGGAGGTGTTCCTGTGGTTGTTGTTGTCGGTGGTGTTCCAGTGGTTGTTGTTGTGGGAGGTGAAAATGTAGTTGTTGTTGTGGGAGGTGTTCCTGTTGTGGTTGTTGTGGGAGGTGTTCCTGTGGTGGTTGTTGTGGGAGGTGTTCCTGTTGTGGTTGTTGTGGGCGGTGTTCCAGTGGTCGTTGTTGTGGGAGGTGATCCTGTGGTTGTTGTTGTGGGAGGTGAAAATGTAGTTGTTGTTGCGGGCGGTGTTCCAGTGGTTGTTGTTGTGGGAGGTGTTCCTGTGGTGGTTGTTGTGAGCGGTGTTCCTGTTGTGGTTGTTGTTGTGGGAGGTGTTCCTGTGGTTGTTGTAGTGGGAGGTGAACCTGTTGTGGTTGTTGTGGGAGGTGTTCTTGTGGTTGTTGTTGTGGGTGGTGTTCCAGTGGTTGTTGTTGTGGGAGGTGAAAATGTAGTTGTTGTTGTGGGAGGTGTTCCTGTTGTGGTTGTTGTGGGAGGTGTTCCTGTGGTGGTTGTAGTGGGAGGTGTTCCTGTGGTTGTTGTAGTGGGAGGTGAACCTGTTGTGGTTGTTGTGGGAGGTGTTCCTGTGGTTGTTGTAGTGGGAGGTGAACCTGTTGTGGTTGTTGCGGGCGGTGTTCCAGTGGTTGTTGTTGTGGGAGGTGTTCCTGTTGTGGTTGTTGTGGGAGGTGTTCCTGTGGTTGTTTTTTTTGTGGATACAGTTGTTGTTGTGGTAGACACACAAGTATAACGGCAACATAAAGCTCGTATTTCATAGTCATTACATTTTGGAGGAAAAACTTGGTCTTTGTTATGACAGATAAGTCCATCTTGTTGGTCACATACTAAAGTTTGACCTAAGTCTTCCAGCGACATATCTGGGAAGTCTTTAGCTCTACATTGTATCTTCACAGGTTTTGTGCACACACTCAGGTCCAGATCAGTAATGTTAGCGATGGATTCATAATCTCCACCATCCGGAGTACTACTGGGATAATTCTTATTACTCCAGGATGACCATGTACACTCGTAGTCATTGCAAGGTGTTGTAGTGGTTGTTTCTGTGGTTGTTGTGGGCGGTGTTCCTGTGGTTGTTGTTGTGGGAGGTGTTCCTGTGGTGGTTGTTGTGGGAGGCGATCCTGTCGCTGTTGTTGTGGGAGGTGTTCCTGTGGCAGTTGTTGTTGTGGGAGGTGAACCTGTGGTTGTTGTTGTGGGAGGTGAAATTGTAGTTGTTGTTGTGGGAGGTGAAAATGTAGTTGTTGTTGTGGGAGGTGTTCCTGTGGTTGTTGTTGTGGGAGGTGAAAATGTAGTTGTTGTTGTGGGAGGTGTTCCTGTGGTTGTTGTTGTTGGAGGTGTTCCTGTGGTTGTTGTTGTCGGTGGTGTTCCAGTGGTTGTTGTTGTGGGAGGTGAAAATGTAGTTGTTGTTGTGGGAGGTGTTCCTGTTGTGGTTGTTGTGGGAGGTGTTCCTGTGGTGGTTGTTGTGGGAGGTGTTCCTGTTGTGGTTGTTGTGGGCGGTGTTCCAGTGGTCGTTGTTGTGGGAGGTGATCCTGTGGTTGTTGTTGTGGGAGGTGAAAATGTAGTTGTTGTTGCGGGCGGTGTTCCAGTGGTTGTTGTTGTGGGAGGTGTTCCTGTGGTGGTTGTTGTGAGCGGTGTTCCTGTTGTGGTTGTTGTTGTGGGAGGTGTTCCTGTGGTTGTTGTAGTGGGAGGTGAACCTGTTGTGGTTGTTGTGGGAGGTGTTCTTGTGGTTGTTGTTGTGGGTGGTGTTCCAGTGGTTGTTGTTGTGGGAGGTGAAAATGTAGTTGTTGTTGTGGGAGGTGTTCCTGTTGTGGTTGTTGTGGGAGGTGTTCCTGTGGTGGTTGTAGTGGGAGGTGTTCCTGTGGTTGTTGTAGTGGGAGGTGAACCTGTTGTGGTTGTTGTGGGAGGTGTTCCTGTGGTTGTTGTAGTGGGAGGTGAACCTGTTGTGGTTGTTGCGGGCGGTGTTCCAGTGGTTGTTGTTGTGGGAGGTGTTCCTGTGGTGGTTGTTGTGAACGGTGTTCCTGTTGTGGTTGTTGTTGTGGGAGGTGTTCCTGTGGTTGTTGTAGTGGGAGGTGAACCTGTTGTGGTTGTTGTGGGAGGTGTTCTTGTGGTTGTTGTTGTGGGTGGTGTTCCAGTGGTTGTTGTTGTGGGAGGTGAAAATGTAGTTGTTGTTGTGGGAGGTGTTCCTGTTGTGGTTGTTGTGGGAGGTGTTCCTGTGGTGGTTGTAGTGGGAGGTGTTCCTGTGGTTGTTGTAGTGGGAGGTGAACCTGTTGTGGTTGTTGTGGGAGGTGTTCCTGTGGTTGTTGAAGTGGGAGGTGAACCTGTTGTGGTTGTTGTGGGAGGTGTTCCAGTGGTTGTTGTTGTGGGAGGTGTTCCTGTTGTGGTTGTTGTGGGAGGTGTTCCTGTGGTTGTTTTTTCTGTGGATACAGTTGTTGTTGTGGTAGACACACAAGTATAACGGCAACATAAAGCTCGTATTTCATAGTCATTACATTTTGGAGGAAAAACTTGGTCTTTGTTATGACAGATAAGTCCATCTTGTTGGTCACATATTAAAGTTTGACCTAAGTCTTCCAGCGACATATCTGGGAAATCTTTAGCTCTACATTGTATCTTCACAGGTTTTGTGCACACACTCAGGTCCAGATCAGTAATGTTAGCGATGGATTCATAATCTCCACCATCTGGAGTACTACTGGGATAATTCTTATTACTCCAGGATGACCATGTACACTCGTAGTCATTGCAAGGTGTTGTAGTGGTTGTTTCTGTGGTTGTTGTGGGCGGTGTTCCTGTGGTTGTTGTTGTGGGAGGTGTTCCTGTGGTGGTTGTTGTGGGAGGCGATCCTGTCGCTGTTGTTGTGGGAGGTGTTCCTGTGGCAGTTGTTGTTGTGGGAGGTGAACCTGTGGTTGTTGTTGTGGGAGGTGAAATTGTAGTTGTTGTTGTGGGAGGTGAAAATGTAGTTGTTGTTGTGGGAGGTGTTCCTGTGGTTGTTGTTGTGGGAGGTGAAAATGTAGTTGTTGTTGTGGGAGGTGTTCCTGTGGTTGTTGTTGTTGGAGGTGTTCTTGTGGTTGTTGTGGGTGGTGTTCCAGTGGTTGTTGTTGTGGGAGGTGAAAATGTAGTTGTTGTTGTGGGAGGTGTTCCTGTTGTGGTTGTTGTGGGAGGTGTTCCTGTGGTGGTTGTAGTGGGAGGTGTTCCTGTTGTGGTTGTTGTGGGCGGTGTTCCAGTGGTCGTTGTTGTGGGAGGTGATCCTGTGGTTGTTGTTGTGGGAGGTGAAAATGTAGTTGTTGTTGTGGGAGGTGTTCCTGTGGTGGTTGTTGTGAGCGGTGTTCCTTTTGTGGTTGTTGTGGGAGGTGTTCCTGTGGTTGTTGTAGTGGGAGGTGAAAATGTGGTTGTTGTTGTTTCTGTGACTATGGTTGTAGTTGGTAGAGACGTTGTCGATGTTCGTAATGGTGTTGTTTTAGACCATGGAGAAGTTATTTGTGTTGTGGGAGTTAAAATTGTTGTGACAGCCTCTGTTATAACAGTAGAAGTCGTTTGAAATGTTTCTGTAGTGGGCCTCTCTGTTGTTGTTACTGGGAGTGTAGAAAAAATACAACATTTAGTTATACTTTTGTTTTTGCTAGAGTTAAATAAAAAATATTAAAAGAATTAAATCTTACCTGTAGAAGTGAAAGTAAACGGTGTTGGAGATATAGTTGTAGTTGTACAAGGCTCTATTATTCTTGTAATATTTCCATCACAAATAGCAGAGAAACAGGTTCCATTTCCATCATGCGTCATATAGAATTTGAACCCTTTGTCGTAATATTTCCCTTCATCATCATAACATCCACATGTATCAACACATTTCATGGTTACTTCTTCCAAATAAGGCCTTTCAGGTGGGCAAGTTGGATAGCAGCCTTAAGAATTGAGATATCACTGTAAATTTTCAAACCTCACACAAAATAGGTGCATGCATGAAATCTAGCCTAACCATTTTGAACAACTCTGAGAAGTGGAAGTAAAACAATAGGTAACGCCACAGTACAAAGTATTATGCTTTTCACAGTGGATTCCCATGCTGTGACTGCTCTGAACACAAATTTAAAAAATAAAATCCTTATTCTTTCTTCCTTACTCTCTGAAGTGCATGCTGGGAGTGTGGTAGTGGAGCATGTGGTGAGTCTCACTGAGAGATTGAGGACTTGCTTCTAACTTTACTTTTCTACCTGTTGTGTGTGTGTGTGTGTGTGTGTGTGTGTGTGTGTGTGTGTGTTTTACTGGGTATTATATTTAGAATTGATTGTTTGCTTAGAGTTTAAGTGAGTGTTGCTGATTTTTTTTGAGTGCGTAATACCAGCGTTTTGGCTAGTTGGCGTACAAGTTGCCAAAATGGACTTCACTAAACTTATGAGACAACATGGTTTTAAGATCGAGGAGTGTAGTCTGGTGTTGGGTGAAATTTCGGGTCAAAGCAGCATTAAATCTGCTGCTCAGACAAATAGCGTAGTGGTGATCTTTGTTGACAGTATGGAGAAGGCAAAATGTAATTTAAAAGTGTAATTTGGTGAATTATATTTTTTTTGTCAGTTTCTCCTTTAACCATGCCAGCTAAGTCCATATTGCAACATTCCTCTGTTTATCAGCAATAAATCTCAGCAATAAATCTTTATAGATCTTTATAGCTTTTAAAAGACTTTTAATAACTTCTGCACTAGTCTCTCCAGAGTTTCTGAGGAGTTCATCAAGGAGCTGGGGGAGCCTCTAACATTAAAAGAAGTTCATACTGCTTTACAAAGTATGCCAGTAAGGAAGGCCTCCAGCATAGATGGACTCCCATTTGAATTTAATAAAGCTTTTTGGTCTGACCTTTGTGATGATATAATGGAGGTTGTTGAGAAGGGCTTTGCTGAAGTTTTTTTTTTGCCTCAGAGCTACATGAGAGCTGTTCTAACATTCTTACTAGGGGTGGGGGAAAAAATCTATACTGTGTAGTATCGTGATATTTTGTTTGCTAATAATGTATCGATACAGGGACAGCAGAAATCGATATTTTGTTACAAACAATTTTTTCTCTGAAGTCAACATGCTCTGACTCCAGAGCATGTTGACTTCATGTTGACTTTTTTATTTAATGTAAAATTATATATTTTTTAATTTACTTTCAAATTCTTCAGTTGCTGAAGGGGCTGCATAGTTTTCATAAATTGCATAGTTCAGAATATCTATAATTGTACCAGATGGTTGCATTCAGTTAAGTTGGACTAGACTAATACAAACCGTTCAGTTTGTCAACAATAAAACTGACTGAAATGAGAGAAAGACTGAGTGTGAGACTTTATCAATATTCATTTGATCTAATATCAAAGTTTACCTTTATGTGCAGAATTTAAATATCGCAAAATATTTAAAAAAAAAATCGCAATAATATCGTATCGTGCGTTAAGTATTGTGATAATATCGTATCGTGAGTTGTATGGTGATTCCCACCTCTAATTCTTACCAAAGAAAGGTGATCTCCACTATATTAAGGACTGGTGGCCTGTCTCTTTATTGTGCACTGATTATAATGTGCACTGTCAAAAGTGCTGGCAAACAGACCAAAGAAGGTGATGAATCATGTTGTCCACTGAACACAAACCTACGGCGTGCCAGGCAGGTCTATTGTTGATAATGTGTCACTAGTCAAAGATATTTTGGAGGTCTCAAGCTCATTGTGATGTCATATTGTTGGGGTCCCACAACTTCCAGGTGGTTTGAAATGGAAAAGAGGATGTTTGAAGTATCTGGGTGTGTAACTGGGACATGAAGACACACTAAACAAGAATTGAGGGGAAGTTAGGGAAGTGGAGATGGTTGTTACCGCAGATGTCATATAAAGGCAGGGTTCCTATTATAAATATATTATAAACTAAGTTTGTTTTTTATTGTGGCATAGATTAACTTGTTTAGAGCCCCCTTCATTATTATTAAATAAATTCAGTCTTTGATGATCAAGTTTTTTTGGGATAACTGACATTGGATATCCCAGGCTGTGCTTTTTTTGCACAAAGAAAAAGGTGGACACGGACTAGTTCACCTAGAGAGCAGAACTGCAGCTTTCAGAATGCAGCTAATTCAGAAATACCTGATGGGAAGGGAAGAACATGTTTTCAGGAAACCAGTAACTAGTGTTTTGTAAGAGGAATGGGATAGTTGGGAATGGATAATTTTATGAAATTGTAATTTGATCTCATCTTCTTATTAAATGCCAATGTTTTATAACAGCCTTTTTAAAGCTTGGACCATTTTCAAATGGTCATTTTACTGGTTAAATATTAAAGCTGAATTTCTGTTTTATTAATTGGTGGATCATTTGACAGATTTTTTCTCTCAGTTGTGTTTTAATAATGTGGTCTGTTCTTTTGTCGATGGTCAATATTATTTCAAACATGTGTTTTTTGACTGCTTTTTTATTTTGTTAAAAAAAAACTTGTGATGTCCTCGTATTTATTTATTTAGAAATAAATGTGTGGTTAAAATCCAATCGTTCTTTCTTTCAATTCAGTTAAATTCTATTTCATTTCAACAGTTGCCTCGAGGTGCTTTAATTTTTTAATTTAATTTAATAATATCATGATGTCAGTGAGAGCAGCAGCCCCCGTCACCAGTTTCTGAAGTATTTTGTCAGTAAATTAGCTAAAAGGTAGATATAGGACACCAATACAGCTGGTTTCAAACAGTCGTTGAACATGGGGGCACATTTACACTACATTATCTACTTTACTTAAAAGGAGGAGACATGGTCAGTGATGCCTGGCTGTATAATTATGAACCTACAAATGCATGTACTTTCCTTTTCTTACAATGCATACCTTCTAATGCGGGAAGTTGATTGTAGCATATTCCAGAGGGATTTCTGCATGTCTTCATGCATGATCTTCCACAAGGCTTATAGTGCCATTCACACTGTCCATCAGGGTTGTAATAATCACAGAATACAGCTAATAAAACAAAAATAATAAATCATAAATAACAATGAACTCGATTTTACATTAAACCTTATTTGTAAACTTAGCTCATGCTGACAGTTATTATTATACTTTGCATTTTATATGTATCTTGTCACAGAAAAATAAAAAAAACACTCACGGCAGATGGTGGGAGTTCTCCATTTCACGCACACTCCTGCCTCATTACAGGCTGCTGCATAAGCTGCTACAGCTGAACAGAAACACTCACAATCTCCTCCTGAATTACAGGCACACGTGTCTCTCACACAGGCATCAAAATATTGTTGGGGATCCACCTTTTTGGAATAAGTAATTGTAAATGTAAGTAAAGAGTGACTTTGGTCCATTATAGCCTAAACGTTTACTTACATTCATAAACACTTACCTTTGAATAGCAGGCCTCAAATACTGCACTCTTGATAATGCTGCAGTGCTTCACTGCCCATGCCTGTCTGTGTGAGTACAGTGTACATGCATCCTTTGGAGTTTGTGCACTTGAGCAGCTAGGTGACACTTGCCAGCTGTTTCCGAATATAAGGGGATCAACCACAACTTCTTTATTTCTGGTAGTGAAATCATTCTTGATATTTCCATCAAAATTTCCACACAGACCGCAGACTTTGCCCTAAGAAAAGAACAAGTTTGTTTATATCTCTCTATCTCTCTATCTATCTATATATGTGTATGTGTGTATGTGTGTGTGTGCTCACAGACCTTGAATGTAGATCTGAGTTTTATCATGAGGGTTGTCTTTTTATCCCAAATGACAATAAGGCCATTCTTCGCTTCAATGACGAGATATAAACCCAAAGTGTGGACTTGATAGGGTATTTCTTCCCCACTGTTTTTTTTTAAAACTTTGATATGTTCATCTGAGAGACGAATTTCACTGTTCTGTTAAAAACAAAACATGCTAATTGGGAATTGTGAAAAACGATGTGACCATTTAGGAACATTAATACGTATGGATTTGCAACAATTGTACACAAGATTACAGTACCCAGCAAAAGGTTAATATTTAATTTTTTGCCATGCTTAATTTTCAAAAATAGAACAGGGCTCATGTTGAAACACACAGTCCAACTCACTATATTAACGACAACACTGTGTACCCTGTTTCTTTTTCAAAAAACCCATTTTCTCATATAGTGATAATAATAATGAGGTAATAGCATAGCATAGCATAGCATCTTTATTTATGACGCACTTTACATCCAACAATGTTGACCAAAGTGCTACAAATATAAAACAGAGAGGAAACAGTTTAAATTACATATAAAATATCTTAAAATTAAAAATAATATAATTAATAAGAAACATATTAAGAGACATCAACAAGTCCTGCTATGCTAAAAGCCAAGGTAAATAAATATGTTTTAAGACGTGATTTAAAAACAGATAAGGAAGGTGCCTGTAATGCATAATTATTAATTATTAAGGTATCTATCTTTTTAAAAAAAACAACTTGTAAATGCAATTTCTGTTCATATTTACATACCCCTAAATAGAGCGTGATGTCAAAGGAGCAGACGCTTTCAGCATTTTCGCAGGGGATGCTCTCAGTCAGTACCTGAAAGGTGCCGTTCTCACCTCCACAGGAATCCTGCAGGATTCTCATGTCAGTATCACAGGACTGATTTTAACAGGTCATAAAGATTAAACGTAAGTGCAGACTGTACCTGGGTGAAGATGTAGCTACAGCCTCCACTAAAGGCAAATCTTGATTCATCAAAAGTGATGTAATTCCCTGCTCCATAAATGGTACAGGTTCCACCACAGTCTTGACCTGTACATTCCCATATGCTGCTTTTGCATGTGCTTAGATTTGAAAAGGGAAGTTAAATCTTGTTAAATAACTATTCCCAAAGCCCCCCCCCCCCCCCCCCCCAAAAAAAAAAAAAAGTTTCAGTGATGTGAAAAACATGCTTGGGGACACCAGAGTTTGAGTATTATTTAGTGTGTTTTTAAAATATACTCTTTATTTAAACAGAGTTGATGGATGAGTAAATAACAGGAAATTGTTAGAAAAAACCCCAAGAAGAACAAAAAAAGCCCTCACCATGTATTGCAGTCTACTTTAACAGATTGTCCATGTTTATAGTATTGTCCATTATATGGGCAGGGGCAGTCCTCCTGCTTTACACAGCCTCCATTATTATCTGATAGCAGGCCATCAGGACATACACATCCTGAGATACAATCTGTGCTGATCTGTTCAGGATAACAGAGACATATTTCATCAATATGCTTAATAACTGATTATGCTGTTGTAATGTCCATGTGTGGCAGTTATGAATCAGCTTCTCAGTCTTACACATTGTTTGTTCAGTGTCTGGCAGCTTTTTTGGCACTCAGATCCCTTTTCTCCCGGCTTTGCATTTGAGCAGTTGAGGAAAACCATTGGGCTTGTGCATGCTGAGAACAATGACAGTGTCTTTAAAGGGACACAACTGTATGGTTGTATTTACTTATACTTTGCTTTTCAGTAGAAATAACCATTTAATGAACAGTAATTAAGTACTTTGTACCTACTTTGAATCACTTGTTTTCCTGAACAGGTTAATTCTCCACCATAGCAAGAGCTGAAACATAAATGAAGATAGGCAAGACAAAGAAAAGAGATGCATTGTATCAGTTCAATGAAATAACAAGGTATCAATTGCAGCTGTGTGTATTCAGGTTAAACATTCCTGGGACAACTTCACTTGGTGATACTTGGGCATGTCACAAGCTGAACCACATCAGTGAAGCAATAAAGTTCTTTGATATAATGAAACTTGAATTTGCCAGAATCTTAACTTCTTTGCACATTTGCATAGGCCCTGAGAGTTAAGTGAGTCCACTTGCTGAATGAAATGAGTTATTTGTTTTGTAACAGGGTTAAAAAACAAAGAAGCCAAACACGCATGCCCTGCCCCTGCCTAAAAATAGCTATCAAGTAAAACTACCAAAGTGAAAGCAATTTCTCTTTCATTTCATCTCAAACAATGTTCTTTTTTAACTTTTCTTATTTATTTGCACTCGTCCTTTAAATTACTGCCATCTTTTGTTGACAAGTGTGTCTAGCATGCTTGTTTTGATTCACATTGGACTGTGTGGCATGTCTCCATTTTCTGAGTGTGTCCATGTCCACTTCACAGTGGCTTCAGTTTGTTACTTAATGTATAATTTGCCAATAATACAGTTTTATTTTACATCTCACAATAATATCAATAATTATCAAGCTGGACTATTTGACAAGAATATTTGAAATGGTGCACAATGGTGTTTTTAGGACCCCCAAGGCTAACTACTGTAAAGCAAAAAACGTAATTTTATTTATTGTATTTAATTGACTTTGCTTCACCCTATCAAAACCCACACATTTGCATTGCTATGGCCCAATGTCAACTTGAAACGATGTTACATCCAACTGGATTCAATGGTTACTAGCAATGTTCCTTCTAAGAGTGTGTGTAATCGCACACTGCTGGCACGGTCTCCGCACACAGAAAATCTGTGTTGCGCACCAAAAAAATCTAACCTGAATTGGAATTAAAACTATTTATTCTGTTTTGTAGTGTGAGTCAGTAAGTGGCTGCTCCAGCCAATGATGTGAGCAAAAACAAAACTAACCCCGCCCCATCCTTTCCTATTGGTGGACAAATGTACCATGTTGACCAATCTAAAAATGTTGGCAGCATGACATTTAGATGTTTAGGAAGGGGGGAAGTTTTAGGAGTGACGGCGGGGTTTGGAGATGTGAGAGATTTACGATGTTTCGTGTGTTTGGAGTCTGAAGTTAATGTGTTGTGTAGTTAGTGTGTAGTGTAGTCACTAGTTTTGTTGTGTGTGTCAGAACAATGAGGCAACTGCTGAATGTTACAGGTGTTACAGGAGTGATACATCTCCTGTTGCCAGGTCTGCAGGCTTGTGATGTTCACCTTTATTTCTTTGATGCAGAACAGCTGATTGTTTTGTAAGTAGTTTGAAATGTTTTGTTTTTTTTGTTTTTTTTAAACGCCTTGGCTGCATTTTTAGGTAAATAGCTGCAAAAAATTTAGTTGTTTGCAAAACTCATTTTTTTGAAGAACTATATAATTAATTGCCCAACATTGGTCATCGTATACTGTATTTTACAGACAGAGAGTTACAAGACTCTCTCCCAGACCACAGACGCATACTCATAATACAGTCAGAGCTTTATTTAAAAAATAATAATAAAAAATTGTGTTTTCAAAATTGGAGTTCAAGTTATTTTTACTTCCAATAGTGTTAACATACTACACAGGTCTTGAACAAGATTTATTTTTAAAATTTTCATTGTAAGTGGATTAAAGCAGTTAATTAAAAGTATTCCAACATAAATGTAAATGCTGTAATTTGATTATTTTAATAAACCATGTAACTTGGATGGATTCAATGCTGTGCACACGTCTAATGTTGCTTATGGTGGTCCAAGGGACCGCTCAGAGAGTTTGTGTGTTTGCTCAGACACATAAAAAATTAGAAGGAACATTGGTTACTAGTACCTGGTTTCAGAGTATCAAATATCTTGCCCCATGAAAAATGGACATGGAAAAAAAGTTCCAGACAAAAAATAGAAATGTAACAAGTTTACAGTTTTTGTCTCATATATTGGCCACAATTTCACTCCACTTTAGGCAGACTTTTGTAGGGCAAAGTACAACCAATCAATCGCATACTCTTCTACAAGTATAAAGGCACCAAAAAAACATCTTGGCAAGCACAAGTGCAGTACTTCACAGCATACTAAATTATTGGTGTTTTCTCTTCCCTTGTTCTTATCTACTTTATGTTAACCATCAAACATCATCAAAACACAAAATAAATAAATAACTAAATTAATGAATTAATAAAAATACAGAATATATGGAAAAACATACCAAGTCTGTCCATTACTGAGTGTAGTAACCTGCCCGGGATGCACCACTGTGTCTCCAGCGTAACAGGAACATTGTGAGGGTAACACACACTCGTTCTTCTCATTTAGATAAGTTCCTTCAGCACAGCCACAGCCATCAAGCTCAGTAAAATCAACCCCACATGTTAAATCTGACTGACTAAGAGAGCGACAGGTGCGACCACAGCTTGTCATTTTGTAGTCATACACAAAAGTAGGTGGGCAGTCATTTGTGTATTTCTCTGTTGGAAGAAAAAAGGACCCTTTACAGTTTAAACAGAGACAGATATGATTTATTGTAGTAGATAATTTCATTTAAACTTACGGCATGTGTTGTTCCTCCATCCAGTCAATAATACACCTTCAATAGCACATGCATGAACATAGGCGGACAAAGCAGCACACAAGCAATCCTCACTTTTTTCACAGGCACAGGTGTCATAAATACAATTCTGCGAAGAGAAACAGCAAAAAGCTTAATCATCAGTTAAAGCTAATAAATAATTAAAATAAAAACATACACTTGATTACAAAAAAGAAGAAATCCCTGCTTACAAGTTGATACTCTACTGGGTGTACCACAGGATGGCACGGTGAAAAAACACCTTTTGGGTCTGACAGCTGGGAGCACCAGTGTTTGGCATATTCCTCTACAGAAAGAAACAGGTTTACTTAAAAAGTGATAAGCCATCAACAAAACATAGAGCATGATGACTGTGACCTACCCTTTTCTGTACTCAAACTACAGGGGTCCCCGAGTATATTTGTCACGTCAGGGCAGTTTGGCTTGGTTTTCCATGTGTTGGCAAATGTCCAAGCTGTATTTTCAATTATACCGGAGGTTGTTTTGAAGTCCTGTGATCCATCGTTATCAAAATCTCCACACAGACCTGGATAAAGATGATCATGGTGTAACATAACAATCTTCACACTTTAAACTTAATCCCAAAACCAATCAAAATCCAAACCCACCGACGAGTTTTCCTTTATTAGATACACTGGCTTTGATGTAGACCTGCATAACAGGTGTGAGCTGAATCTCAACATCAAGCCCGTAGGTGGTTTGCATTACAAGAAAGAATGTAGATGGGTGGAAAATTGTGATATCATCTGTAAAGGGAAATATATTTTATACGTATATATTTTCAAATTAAATGATGAGACTCATTTAAATGTTGAGATTTCATTCACTAAAAGATAAACAAGTGCTCACCCAAAAAGAGAGGAAGCTGAGTGAGCAGTGTGTGGTAAAAGACTCGCCCACTGGCATCAATTTTAACAATCTATAGGACAAAGTATATTACTATATCAGAAAAGCCATCTGAACCATTGGAAAACAAAATAAACTGGATAAAAATATACACATATTTTACCACATGATCTGACAGTAGTAGAGTGATTGAAGCCAGACAAGTTGATTTATCAGATTTTTCACATTTAGCCAAGTCGCCTTGAAGGCTGAAAGTCCCTTTGATTTCCTAAAATTGAAAAGTCAAAAATGCACTTACACATGTAGTTTACATGTATAATACATGTTTGTGAATAATAACAATAAAAATAATATAAAAAACAAAAGAAAGTTATTTTCTGTTTCACCTCACCTTTGTCAGAACATAAGAACACTCTCCGTGAAACATATACGTTTTATCGTCATAGGTGGTGATGTGAGAGCCACCCAGGATGGAACAAACACCAGGGCAGTCTTTAAGATTACAGATCCACTCACCATTTTTGCAGGTGCTGTTAAACAGAGGTCCGTCAGTTCATCTTCATAAACCAGTGTGAATATAGATATGAAGTTATAAATGATACAGTTACCAGCTCTTGCATGGCCCGGAGTAGGATTGCCCCGGTTGGTATATTTCTTCATTATGCGGGCAGCTGCAGTTGTCAACAGTGATGCACCCAGTATGTGTGACATCATCCAACACAGTCCCTTTGGAAACAGATAGTTTTATGATAATACACAAAATCACCATTAGGTCTGATGGGTATGTCATCGGCACATTTTGAGGCCCCAAATGTTCCTATTTTTTAACATAGATGTCCTCACTTTCCTCACTTTCCCAATGGGCTAAAAAGACCTAAGAAGAAATTTTCTTAGATTTCACTGTGGTAAACGTTGCAACCCAGGATGGCAACATTTGATCAAATATTATCCAATTTAGCTTCACAAATACACTATAGAGTGTCAAAAGGAAAAATAATACATTTAAAGAATAAAAGTGATAACCTAAGAATTATAATAGTGAATACATACTAGCCCCAATTTTTAAAAAAAAAGAAAGAATATTATCCTCTAGAAGCTACAAAACTTACCAAATGGACAGAAACATCCATCAACACAGTGTTCACTACACACTTTGTTTGTGCCCTGGTTTTTGCAAGTGTCCATGCAGGGATTACCACATTCCTTATACTCCAGGTTGAAGGGGCATGATTTTCCTTTTAAGCACACAAAAGTTAGAATTAAAATTAATAAACAAGTAATTGTGATGTTAGCAGTGGCAGTCCTAGCCTGTTTGGCGCCTTGGGCGAACACTTCTTGTCCATTTCCATTGGTTTTAATTTTGTACTCCAGTATGAACACCCATCCCTCAACCCAAGGATCACCACAACATGATCTAACACACCTACACCTTAGTTCACAGATTCACTTTGTCTAGGGTGCATTTATGAGATTTCAGAAATTTTTAAATTGTTATTGATCCCTTTACCTCTAGTCCTAAAGTGTAGATTTATTTTCTTACTCTTCTTATATTTATTGTTTGTTTACTTGCACTGCTGTAACTGGAGCCTCGTCGTCTCGTCTCTCTATATACTGGACTGTATGTAGTGGAGATGGCAATAAAGTTTACTTTGACTTCAGCAGCAAGCAGGCGCACCGAGGGCTCTCGCGCTCACTTTTTGTGTATAGAATTTCGAAAAAACATCGGTGCAAATTATAAGTCTGTATCATAATGTCTGGTGTTTTCGTGTTTGTTGGTTTGTTTTTATTTTGTTTTATTTTGCGAGTTGGTTATTAGATGCTGCTCCAGCCGGTCACAGAATCACCCGCCCTCCCCTCTCTGCACAGCAAGCAGCAGGAAGGGCGCCCTTTCTCCCAGCAAATGGGCAATAGAAAACCAATCGGTGCCTATGCCATTCCCAATAAGCGCTGGCTGACGTCAGGGCAGCATGAGTACGAGCATTTTTTTTTTTTTTGCCGGTGCCCGTGATGCCGCCCCCCACCATGATGCCGCCCCGGGCAACCGCCCGTATCGCCCGTATCTGAAACCGCTACTGGATGTTAGTACAGTGAAAACAACAAATCCCCTTGTTTATGTTCTTACCACAGAAATCTGGGTTCTTCCACTGCCCTGGTGTCCCGCCTGCATGAGCACACTGACGGGAGTACTCTGACATGGTCGCACACACACAAGACGTATCATTGCTGACACAGGAGCACAGATCTTCCTTACAGGCGTCAATGAAGGACTTGGTTTCAATCAGGCCTTGACAACTGTCAAATGCACTTTCAGTCTTCAGTTTCTGGCAGAGATCTTCCTGTTGGTCAAAGATTATTATGCATTTAATATCATGCATTTAAATATATGTAAGATACTTCCAAGCAAAAATAATTTGACATACCGGAACTTCACATGACTCTTTAGCTTTAAAGGACGTGGTCTCACAATTGTCAGACAGACCACTGATTTTCCACTTGTCCCCATATTCTTCAATACAGTAAGAAGCCCCTGTATCTAATAGGAAATTATGTTTTAGCAAGTGTGATCACTGAATTGGATTGTAGTCTTCTTTAAGCTTTAGGATTTAGTTCTTACCTGAATTTGTGAACTCATTATTCAGTTCATTGAAGTCACCACACAGACCACAAGTTTGATTTCTGAATTTTGCATCCAGTTCAACCTTAAAACCATTTCAAAAATTAGATATGAATTAAATGCAGAAATAAAGATGAAATCTATAATTACTATTTGAATAATACAGTGCAGTGAGGAATACTCTGGTAAAGCTGTTTTTTACCTGTGCTAAAGGTAATATTAATTAAAAAACTCAACATTTCTGTAGCAATACACGACACACACAGTGTGTTTAAATCATATAGCACACTTTGGTAGTTATTTGTTCACTATAATATACAGTTTATTAACTATAATCTGCAGTATATGAGATTTATTTGTATCAAGCACAAAATCCACTTAGCTTTCTTTAGTAATTATAATCAGCATAATTTATTTATTATAGATTACTTCAGAAACATTAGTGGCGTCGAACACAGTAGGTAAAAAGCATACCCAGAGGGAGTCTTCTTGATTCCACATTAAGACCAATCCCAGCTTTGCCTGAACTTTAACATAGGATGCAATGCTTTCTACTGAAATGCCACCCCGACTGAAGGGTATTTTAGCACTATAAGGAATAAAAAAAAAATCATCATAGTTAGATTAAATATTAATCGTCTATTAAACCAGTGCATCAGCTGTCAATGAAAAATCACATTTGTAAGACAGACTCACGGTTCATTGTTGATTTTGATGAATCCATTGCCTAATTCCACAACTTCACCATCCAGTTTCATTGTGACTTTCTTTATGGTGGTAACCATATCGGACTCCTGTCGTTGGAGCTCAATGTTGAAACTGTTGTAGTCTGCCTTACACTGGGATGCAAAGATGTAGCTGCAAGTGGATGGAAGCCTGAACAAATTCCCATCAAATGTCTTAAAGTGGTAGTTTCCCCATGTGCTGCAGAACTGGTTGTTGTGAGATGGGCTCACTACTATTTTGAAAGAAAATAAGTCATTACACTAGTGTAATGGTTAATCATTTATTTATTCATTGCGTTATTTTGTCTCTGAAAAAAAAATTACCTGTAATTACTGGAATTTTTCCAGTGTCCTGAACCGTGACTTAAAAAGAAGAAAAAGAAGATAAAAGTTATAACACCTACATATCGTCATTATGTCAGAAGACAAATATGACTTGTACTTGAGTTCTGTTCATCTTAATGTAACACAAAACAGAAGGAAAAAAAAGCTGAAATAATGAAAGTTTCATCTTCACACAGTCATGGATACCACTCTCTTTGTGTTACAATAGACTACATACCAATGGTGGCTGCTGATAGGCCAAGGCAAAGGCTGAGCCATGGTATCACCCATTCTAGCTGCATGCTGGCTGACCTCATGGCTTTGAGCAATCCCTGTCCAGAGAGAGGGAAAGGTGCACCAACTGATACCTCACCGAAAGGGCCGTGTAATATAGTTCATTTGATGTTTGCAGTTTAGGAGGAGCAGAAGATGCATCCTGGTTGTTCACCTTTTTGTCTACATTAAAATCACACCCATGAAGTGTCTTATAACAACATTTCATCTTCATCTGTTTGAGTCATGATATATTTTGTCACTCCCTCTCTCATGCTCCATACCTCAGTTTTAATGGTAATCTTGGACAAACATCAACATTATAAAGAAAAATATTTTAAACTGAATTGTCATACAGTTTGTTTGTTTTTATTATGGAACACTTTCAGGACAGATTTTCATGAGAACGACACATTGTCAAACAAGGATTGCATGCTTTTCTCACGTCATTGTCAGAAAGACCAGCCCAGAGAATTTAAACTGTGGGTTGGCCTCTGTATCTTTCATTGACATAAGTAAATTTGCTGATGTAAAATACATCTATGAATCACTGAATCATACTTTGAGTAAACATTTGTCAAAGATGTGTAGATATGAAAGGGTTTACACACTAAGACAGTCTGCTTTGTCTTACCAGGTAACTTTATTCACATTTAAGTTAAGATTTAACTACATGATGGGATGTATATGTAATCAGCATAAGTAGCTTTGGATTAACATACAGCAAATGCTCAAAAAGTGAGATGATGAGACTGATGTAATTCTGAGGCTTTGCCAATATTTTTACATTGCCAAATATCATCAGTTATCATGATAACGGCACTATTTTCTGTGTAGTTTGCTCAACAAGTGTAACATTTGGTTTAATGTCTCACAGCCCCAAGAAGATAGATTCTACTAACTTTAGGTACATTTTAACTTCCCCAGATGTAACTATAACAATTTAATGGTACTGTTTTAAAACAGTCTCATTAGGACTCAACTTTGTGCAAGTAATTAAATTTTAGCTTGCTGACACATTAAACTAAGATAGTGAACTTCAAATAATCTGTATTATACCTTTGAAACAAGATGGAGTTAACATAACCACTATGCACTAGCATGTAAGTTGTGCTCTTTGTGTATGCTCATGCTCATGTCAGTTAGGCATTTACAGTGTTTCTGTGAAGCAGAAAAATAAACCTCACATAGAAACTTCAGAAATAGTTATAGTTTTAAATTAGTCAGTTAGTTTTTTTTACACGTTGTTTTGAGTGTAATAAAAATGTTGAGATAGAACCTTTGGTATAGCAAAAAGGAATTGCTTTTAATAGTTATAAATATAAAGATAAAACCTAATTAATACAGAAAATACAATTACCTAGCAGTGTGTGTATATAAAATAGAATCTTCTCGATAGATGCAATGTTTCTAGTAAAGATATCTAAACAATGATACTAGCACTTCTGTCTTAACAGGCAAACGAAGGAACCTCAATGATGAAAACATGGGGGACTGAAAAGTGGAAGTGCCCTTAAGTCCACATTCTATTTAATGGCCAGTAAGGGGGCAATAACTGTGGCTGAAAAATGATTGTAGGTTTTAGAAACAGTTATTGGAAAATGGCTCTCAGCCCTGGCTCCTATAGAAACATTCCAAATGTGTTTATGGGTTTGGTCATTTATTTTGGGTCATATTGAATATTGCGGGTAAATTATAGTGATATTTAAGGTATCAAAAAGTTAAGGTTATTCAAGTATTCTCTTAATTTTGTTACACAGTCGTTTGCATGTGTATTGTGTGTGTGTGTGTGTGTGTGTGTGTGTGTGTGTATATATATATATATATATAAAAAAAAACAACACCCAGCACGCCCCTGCGGGCGGTTTATCCTTCAAGCTCGGGTCCTCTACCAGAGGCCTGGGAGCTTGAGGGTCCTGCGCAGTATCTTAGCTGTTCCCAGGACTGCGCTCTTCTGGACAGAGATCTCCGATGTTTTTCCCGGGATCTGCTGGAGCCACTCGCCTAGCTTGGGAGTCACCGCACCTAGTGCTCCGATTACCACGGGGACCACCGTTACCTTCACCCTCCACATCCTCTCGAGCTCTTCTCTGAGCCCTTGGTATTTCTCCAGCTTCTCGTGTTCCTTCTTCCTGATATTGCTGTCATTCGGAACTGCTACATCGATCACTACGGCCGTCTTCTTCTGTTTGTCTACCACCACTATGTCCGGTTGGTTAGCCACCACCATTTTGTCCGTCTGTATCTGGAAGTCCCACAGGATCTTAGCTCGGTCATTCTCCACCACCCTTGGGGGCATCTCCCATTTTGACCTCGGGACTTCCAGGTTATACTCGGCACAGATGTTCCTGTACACTATGCCGGCCACTTGGTTATGGCGTTCCATGTATGCCTTGCCTGCTAGCATCTTGCACCCTGCTGTTATGTGCTGGATTGTCTCTGGGGCATCTTTACACAGCCTGCACCTGGGGTCTTGCCTGGTGTGATAGACCCCAGCCTCTATGGATCTTGTGCTCAGAGCTTGTTCTTGTGCTGCCATGATTAGTGCCTCTGTGCTGTCTTTCAGTCCAGCTTTGTCCAGCCACTGGTAGGATTTCTGGATATCAGCCACCTCCTCTATCTGCCGGTGGTACATACCGTGCAGGGGCCTGTCCTTCCATGCTGGTTCCTCGTCTCCCTCCTCTTTCTTGGGTTTCTGCTGCCTGAGGTATTCACTGAGCACTCGGTCAGTTGGGGCCATCTTCCCAATGTATTCTTGGATGTTCGTTGTCTCATCCTGGACTGTGGTGCTGACACTCACCAGTCCCCGGCCCCCTTCCTTCCGCTTAGCGTACAGCCTCAGGGTGCTGGATTTGGGGTGAAACCCTCCATGCATGGTAAGGAGCTTTCTTGTCTTTATGTCAGTGGCTTCTATCTCCTCCTTTGGCCAGCCTATTACCCCAGCAGGGTACCTGATCACGGGCAGGGCGTACGTGTTGATGGCCCGGATCTTGTTCTTACCATTCAGCTGACTCCTCAGGACTTGCCTGACCCTCTGCAGGTACTTGGTGGTTGCAGCTTTTCTAGCGGCCTCTTCATGGTTCCCATTCGCCTGCGGGATCCCCAAGTACTTGTAACTGTCCTCTATGTCTGCAATGTTGCCTTCTGGTAGTTCAATCCCCTCAGTTCTGACTACCTTCCCTCTCTTTGTTACCATCCGGCTACACTTCTCCAGTCCGAACGACATTCCAATGTCATTGCTGTATAGCCTGGTAGTGTGGATCAGTGAATCGATGTCTCGTTCACTCTTGGCATACAGCTTGATGTCATCCATGTACAGGAGGTGGCTGACAACTGCTCCGTTCCGTAGTCGGTATCCGTAGCCAGTCTTGTTAATGATCTCACTGAGGGGGTTCAGGCCTATGCAGAACAGCAGTGGGGACAGAGCATCTCCTTGGTAGATCCCGCACTTGATGGTGACTTGTGCTATGGGCTTGGAGTTGGCCTCTAGTGTTGTACGCCACATCCCCATTGAGTTCCTGATGAAGGCTCTTAGGGTCCCATTGATCTTGTACAATTCTAGGCATTCCAGTATCCAGCTGTGGGGCATTGAGTCATAGGCCTTCTTGTAATCAATCCAGGCAGTGCACAGGTTGGTCAGTCTGGTCTTGCAGTCTCGGCTGATTGTTCTGTCTACCAGTAGCTGGTGTTTTGCGCCTCTGGTATTCTTGCCAATTCCTTTCTGTGTCCCGCTCATGTATTGACCCATGTTCATCTTAGCCGATATGATGCCTGACAGGAGCTTCCATGTAGTACTGAGGCAGGTTATTGGTCGGTAGTTGGAGGGGACCGGTCCCTTCTTGGGGTCCTTGGGGATCAGGACCGTCCGGCCTTCAGTTAGCCATTCCGGGTGTCTCTCGTTAACTAGCAGCTGGTTCATTTGTGTTGCCAGACGCTCGTGGAGTGCAGTCAGCTTCTTCAGCCAGTAGGCGTGAACCATGTCGGGCCCTGGTGCTGTCCAACTCTTCATACTGGAGACCCTTTCTTGGATATCTGCCACTGTGATGGTTACTGGACCCTGTTCAGGGAGGTCGCTGTGGTCAGCCCTCAGATCCTCTAGCCACTGAGCATTGCCGTTATGGGTTGCATCCTTCTCCCATATGCTCTTCCAGTATTGCTCCGTCTCCAGCCTTGGTGGTGCTGTTCTCTTATTGTTCCCTTGCCACTGAGAGTTGGTTTATTCTCCTGCTTTCTATCTCTCTGGTGTACCTCCTCAAGCGGCTGGCCAAGGCTGTGAGTCTTTGCTTGGCAGTTTCCAAGGCCTCAGGTATGGACAGCTTGCTGTATTTCTTAGGCACCTTATTTGTCGCACCTTTCTGCAACTCCGTTAGTTGGCTAACCTCCCTCCGTGCTACTTTGATCTTGCCCTCTAGCCTCCTTCTCCATGGAGGGTACTGCTCCTTGTCGCTGTTCAACTTGTAGCCAAGCATCTCACTGATCACTGTTGCCGTACTGTAGATCAGCTTGTTAGTGTCGGTAATCGTGGTTGTAGGTATTGCCCGTAGTGCTGCATTAACATCATCTAGCAGACCTTCTGAGGGTACTTCACGTAATCTTGGTAACCGGCTACGGGGGATCGAGGTTTCAAGCTTGGCCATGATCCTATTTTTCAGGTCAGTTCCTCTCGCACTCAACGATCCTTCTCCTATCGCACTTGGGGCTATGTACCCAATCTACTTGAATAACCTTAACTTTTTGATACCTTAAATATTTGAATATTGAATTTTTTTTTTTTGGTTTGCTTTTTGTAATACAAAGCAATATACTTCTCCATGTTGAAAATATTACAGGGTAATTTGTTCTCTTTGCAGTAGCATATTTAAAGGAAACCATGCAAAACTGGGAGATAGATAAATAAAGGACTGTTTTATCATTAAACTTGGCAAAAACAATTCCAATTTCTGTCATACATGGTTAAGTGGCATATACAAGACACTGAAAACAATGACACATGAACTGAGTTGCATCCTTTTTATTGAATCAATGTTCATAAATGCTCTCCTTATATTGGCATTTATTTTGTAGACATTTAATGATTGCTTTAATAATATGGGAGGAAACGTGTTCCTCATACACAGACTGGCTTATCACAGCAGTGTGAAGCTTCGCTTCCTGCGAATATGTTGTCCAGCAGCTGCGGTGCATTCTGTGTTGGTACAACCACACTCCTCCACATACATGTATGTGTAGGGGACCGTGTCTCCATTTGGGCAGACCAGGTCTACAGTGCGATTGCTGAAGCATGTCTCCTTACAGCAGGAACAAGAATGCTGCATGACTGCTGCTTCTTTAGAGTACCTGAATACAGAAGAGGATGGGTTTAATCAATACTGAAACTATATAATAGTATTTTTTAAAACGTTTCAGAGGAAATTATTTTTAAGATTATCCTTACATGGTATAAGTGTTGCAGGATCCTTCGCAATATGGCATATCTACCTCCTGGGCAGACGTACAGTTGTTGTGTGTAATATTGGTTTTCATGGACATGAACTTGCATGCCTTCTCCTTCTCTGCGCCTTTTCAAAAAAGATGCACAGTTAGCCTATTTTAATTTAAGTATCTTAACCTAAAACAAACTCAAATGTTATACTCACAAATTTTACAACAGCCGTTTGCTGCAGTTTGAATTGTCCCCTAAGAAGGAAAATATACAACAACGACTAAATACAAGAAAATATACAGCAACAAAAGTTGTTCAACTTCTGTTCACACAGATGAATGCAAACAAGATGAATAATGAGAAAATGGATACTTACAGGCTGACAGCTGCTCTCATTGAATACTGGGCAGACTGTGTGTGAAGTGCTTGTTGTTAAAATCTCACCATTCTTAACACAGGTATACTCATCACACCTATTCTCAGTTGGTGACCAGGTTTCTCCTTGCTGAAGATAATTGAGAGAGATATATATGTACACACACATATTTATTTAAACATAAATAAACATAAGCATGTGGCCTTGCAGCCAACTTACAGACAAGAGTTGCTTGGATCCGTTAATATTGACAACACAGTGTGTCTGCACACACTTCCCGCAGCACTCATCTGAATCAGTTTTTACATATTCATATCCCTGAAAGACAAAGAGAGGGGGCACATTTTGGTTGCCAAGTGCAATATAACAAAGCTACATCTACACTACACTGATATTGTTTAAACTGGGTGTTTCTTACCATGTCACACGTTTTGTTACATTCCTGATCCTTACAGCTTATTACAGTAGAATTTTGTTCAGCCTCACAGGTACACTCCTGACATACAGACCCAGGAACTGAAGAACCAGGCTAGCAGATAAACAGAAAATAGCCGTACAGAATTATGTGCAGTAGAAATCCTTAAAGGTAAAAAAGGTGGCCAATCATTTGCTTCTTATTTACCTGGTATTCAGTCTCATTCCGAACACAAACCTTTTTAGGTTCTAGGAAAAAGTAAAAAATGACTAAAGATAAGTGAAAGTGCTAATTTTGTCATTAGGTTATGCATCAATTTAAACTGCAGTCTTTAGTTTACCGCATCTACGTTCTGGACAGCATTTTCCCTTAGGAATCCTGACAACTGGCTTTTTTCCAATTGAACAGGTCACATCTATGTCTGGGCAACCGCCAGGTTTACACTCTGTGGAGATGATAAAACATTTATTCAGAGTCAAGAATTAACATGAGCTAACAGTCATCTAAACACATTAAACACACGATTGCCTTGATGCTACAAGTCTTACGGCAAACAGGGGTAGAACAGCAGGGATCTGATGGATCAGTTTGGTTGATGAGGACAAATCCATCATCAGAGCATTCTGTTATGTTTGGTTTTGGGCACTCCTTAGGCTTGCAAGTCACAGTCTTTGTGGATTCTTCACAGGTGCACTTCTGGCATTTGAGCTCAAATCTTTCATTGAACTGAAAGTCATATAGAAAGTAATATATAATACTGTGGTTTCATTTGATATGTCACATTTGTCTCTTGCAGCTAAGTAAAGGTTAGGATTTTAACTGAACATGAAATTAAGACTTTGCTCACCTCACGAGAATTACCCTCAGGATCAAGACATCCTGTTGAAACAAAATTATTTAATCTTAATTGTAATTAATTCCAAACATAATCATTCATTCACTGCTTGCAGTAAAGCGATTTCTTATATTACAAGTCACTTAGAATTTCCTCCACACGTATAGATCCACACATATAGATCACAAGCATCACAATGTGTATTCACTGAAATGATTCAACTCGGGCAATTATACCAAACTTACCACATGTTTTCACACATATGTTGGACTGTCTGCTGAAAAGTTTCATTCCATCAGGACAAAAACAGCCCTCAGCAGTAAAGTTCATGGTGGGTTCGTAAGAACTAAAATATTCAGACAGTGAGAAAAAGCATTAGCCCTTTTGACTATAATGGATTTTCAAGGCAAATAACACAAACTGTTTCCCATTGCTGGGAGGACCAAAACAAAAAACAAAAAAAAAAACACATGGCAGGGCTCCAGTTTGATCTATTAGTTGCACCAGAAAAAATGTGACCAACAATCAGGCATTTCTAAATCTGGTAAATCTTAACACTAGAATTTCACCAGCTTAAAAAAAATAGAATAAATAACTCATACTGTGACCCCTCCCAGTTGTACCGGAACTGAACATGTGCAAGTGGCATCTGCATGTTTGATATTTATGTGTTTCAACATCCCAAGTTTATTTCTTACATTTGTTCTTGTTGGTCATTAGCTGATATTTTACATTTCTGTGTAATGTCTTTAAAGTTGTCCGATCCTTCATGATAGTTAACAGGTCTGACAGCAGTTTAGGATAGCCTATCGGGTGTTTTTCTCTCTGCATTTGTTTTTCACTGCAAGTGTAAAGTATTTACTAAAATATTTATACACTAAATTGCAACACTGTTTGTGAAACCTCACTGTCACAGCAACTATGGAATTTGTACACCTTTGAAAATCTATAAATACAATATAGAGGCATGAGCAGTTTTACTGGTTGATTTGAGCCCCACATAATAAAGATTCTTCTTTTTGTTTATTGTCCTTCAGTCATGTTAACCATCTCTAGACCCAACAGTCTTAGCTAATTATAGGCCAATCTCCAACCTTTCTTTCATATCAAAAAACCTTGAGAGAGTAGTTGTCAAACAGCTAACAGATCATTTGCAGAGGAATGGCTTATTTGAAGAGTTTCAGTCAGGTTTCAGAGCTCATCACAGCACAGAAACAGCTTTAGTGAAGGTTACAAATGATCTTCTTATGGCCTCTGACAGTGGACTCATCTCTGTGCTTGTCCTGCTAGCTTAGTGCAGCGTTTGATACTGTTGACCATAATATCCTATTAGAGCGATTAGAACATGCTGTAGGTATTACAGGTACTGCGCTGCAGTGGTTTGTATCATATCTATCTAATAGATTCCAATTTGTACATTTAAATGGAGAGTCCTCTTCACACACTAAGGTCAATTATGGTGTTCCACAGGGCTCAGTGCTAGGACCAATTCGGTTAACATTATACATGCTTCCCTTAGGCAGTAACATTAGAAAACACAGCATACATTTTCACTGCTATGCAGATGACACCCAACTCTGTCCATGAAGCCAGATAACACACACCAATTAGTTAAACTGCAGGAATGTCTTAAAGACATAAAGACCTGGATGGCCGCTAACTTTCTGCTTCTTAATTCGGATAAAACTGAGGTTATTTTACTCGGAGCTGAAAATCTTAGAAATATGGTATCTAACCAGATTCTTACTCTGGGCGGCATTACCTTGGTCTCCAGTAACGCTGTGAGGAACCTTGGAGTCATTTTTGACCAGGACATGTCCTTCAACGCACATATTAAACAGATATGTAAGACTGCTTTCTTCCATTTGCGCAAAATCTCTAAAGTTAGAAATAACCCGTCTCAGATTGACGCTGAAAAACTAGTTCAAGCATTTATTACTTCCAGGCTGGACTACTGCAAAAAGTAGAATGGGAGGGAGAGCCTTCAGTATTCAGTCCCCTCTTCTGTGGAACCAGCTTCCAGTTTGGATTCAGGAGACAGACACTATCTCTACTTTCAAGATTAGGCTTAAAAGTTTCCTTTTTGCTAAAGCATATAGTTAGGGCTGGACCAGGTGACCCTGAATCCTCCCTTAGTTGTGCTGCAATAGACGTAGGCTGCCGGGGATTCCCATGATGCATTGAGTTTTTTCTTTCCAGTCACCTTTCTCACTCAGTATGTGTTAATAGACCTCTCTGCATTGAACTATATCTGTTATTAACCTCTGTCTCTCTTCCACAGCATGTCTATTATCCTGTCTTCCTTCTCTCACCCCAACCGGTCGCAGCAGATGGCCGCCCCTCCCTGAGCCTGGTTATGCTGGAGGTTTCTTCCTGTTAAAAGGGAGTTTTTCCTTCCCACTGTCGCCAAAGTGCTTGCTCATAGGGGGTCATATGATTGTTGGGTTTTTCTCTGTACCTATGAAGCGCCTTGAGGCAACTTTTGTTGTGATTTGGCGCTATATAAATAAAATTGAACTGAATTGAATTGAATGTTGTAATACAAATATGTTTACATCTGCATCTTACATTCATGTAACCTCACTGTGTGTAGCATAACATTATTTGAAATGGCATCACAGTGTTTATTATCCTCTGATTAAGAGCAGCGTTGCTCAAAATGTGACATACCTTTTTGCTTCCTTTTGCTAGCTTCTGCCCATTTTTGTGTGGATCTGCCTGTAGTTTCTTAGTTAGTTTAGGTAATATAAAAAGGCAAAAAAAAAAGGTCTGACGACTCAGTGAGTAATAAATGTCATGTTGAAGACCATGACACAAGAAAAAAAAGGAATCAGTGATAGCAGTAACCTAAAAGCGTTGCATCATTCAAACACATTAGTGTGTCAATCCCACTATGAGAAGACTAAATTCAACCTGGAAAGCTGTTCCCAATCTAATGTACCCTGTATTTTTAAACTAAGGGGTCTTTAACAAATGTATAAAATGCATAAATAAATACATATATTTAGTGGCAGAGTGTTGTTTCTGCTTAACTGCAAGAGGAGACGTGAAGCAGAGTGATTTAGGGAGCAGTGTCAGGTCGGATTTGACTGGCACAAATTTACTAATCATGCCAGTCTTTGTAGTTGACTTATGAGGAAATAACTTGTTAGGTGGCTGCTAGGAAGCACGATGATATACGATGATGACATATCATGCATAATTAATGCCTTCATTTAATATCTATAAATTAAATTTTACTTTTTGTCCCTTCCACAATTTCCTACTTACTGTGTCAAATGTTTAACTGCTCCTCAACCTCCTTTAATAATGACAATACTTGTAATAAGTGTAGCTAGACAGGCCCCTGAAAGTAGTTTAACCACTATTAGCTTTCCCCCAACAGATTGTCCAGAGCAGTTGAGAAAACAGGACAACCCATTTACGTTTCAAATCGTTTTACCTCACTTGGAAACAAACCTTTTGACAAACAGAAGACAGAGATACCTTGAAACCATTGTCTTCCAGGGGCCAAACTGAAGAAACGCTGAAACTACGGATAAACACTGATTTTGTAAAATGATAATTCATGGCAACATTCATGTTTACATTTACAATTATGGATCATATAGCAGTGGGAATATATTTCATTATTGCAGATGTATTTCTGAAGGAGTTGTAAAGCATATAGCATATAATTCCTCCACTTCTTCAGTGCCATGTGCCAACCCAGTGCAAAGCAGCTACCTAAATTCCTCTCACAGAGGCCCATTATCTTGTTAGTGATGTTATGTCTTCACTGTATATGATAGCTTTGGGAGAATTTCGTTCTCCACGAGCTTCACCTACACCCCCCCGCCGCTACTGCTCGCCTGCTCACTTCAACGGAGGACGTGCCGTCCGAACCGCCGGACGAGGGATTACCCGGCCTGTCGGAGCCGTCTCCAAGAAAGAAGCGACGTTTGCGCCGTCGGCGTGGCACCCCACAGCCGGATGTCGAGACATGTAAACAATCGGCTGTGGTGAGTGAAAGGGACACTTTTTCTGCTGCGTCAGACTCTGTGACTGTGTTTTCTGGAGCTATTGTTTGTGTGTCTTCTGAAGATAACAATAATTTTTCTGTCTCACCCATGGCCACTGCTTCAAAGACTGTTTCTCTTGAGCCTACGCTCTGTGTTAATGACTGTTTCCATTCTGTTTCCAAGCCTGGTATTATGAATTTAGACAATGAAAATGTTTGGGACCCTTTTTCACCTGCACTGATTCATTCAGGGGAAGTTGTAAACCTCACCAAAACAGTTTTTCCTGATCATGTTCTCCCATCCACACTTTCACCACAGTTTAACGTTGGGTCTGCAATTCAGTTAACGGTTCAATCAGCAGCTGCGCTGCCCTCAGTTCAGTCAGCAGCCGCGCTGCCCTCAGTTCAGTCAGCAGCCGCGCTGCCCTCCGTTCAGTCAGCAGCCACGCTGCCCTCCGTTCAGTCAGCAGCCGCGCTGCCCTCCGTTCAGTCAGCCACTCCACCACTCATTATGACTCCACTACAATCGTCTCCGCTACCTGTAGGTCAGTCTGTAGCCGCTTCGCTGCCTATTGCTCTGTCGCCACCAGTTCAGCTGTCTGCCCGCTCATTTACTCAGCCACCATCCTCACTGTCTCATTCAAAGCAGGGAACACACTTCACCACAATATCTGCTGGTTCTCTTAAGCTGGCCATGTCAGAGACAGTTGCTCCCTCTAGGGCCTCCCCAGAGACTGGGTGTCAGTCACCAGCTAACTCTGGACCCCTAGAGGTCAAGACGCCAGCGCCAGCAGCCTCACCGGAGAACTCACCAGAACAGTCTCAGCTCTCAGCACCCCCTGAGAGTTCAAGTGAGTTCACCCGTCTGCCTCCGTCCTCTGCTGAGTGTATTGGGGAACACTTTCAGCCCTCTGAGGACTGCATCCCACTGTTGCTGCCTGAGTCTAGCCACTGTGCTGCTCAGTCCCAGCCAGTGTCCACACTGGCGGAGGTCTCCGTACCTGCTGCTTCAGTGTCTGTTTCCACCGGAGGGCCAGAGGAGCCCGTCCAGTCTCAAGCCATGTTAGCTGGGGTTTCGGGAGAACCCAGCCAGCCTCAAGTGTCGTCAGCTGGGGGTTCGGGAGAACCCAGCCAGCCTCAAGTGTCGTCAGCTGGGGGTTCGGGAGAACCCAGCCAGCCTCAAGTGTCGTCTGCTGGAGGGCCCGAGTCGCTCGTCCAGCCTCAAGTGTCGTCTGCTGGAGGGCCCGAGTCACCCGTCCAGCCTCAAGTGTCGTCTGCTGGTGGGTCCGAGTCGCCCGTCAAGCCTCAAGTGTCGTCTGCTGGTGGGTCCGAGTCGCCCGTCCAGCTTCAAGCCAAGTCAGCTGGTGGGTCCGAGGAGCCCGTCCAGCACCACGCCTCATTTGCTGGGGGTCCTGGAGTACCCAGCAAGCACATCCTCACGTCTGCTGACGGTCCGGGGAAGTTTGTTCAGCCACCACCTGCTGAATCATCCCCTGTGACTTCTACACCGTTGCCTGCATCCACATCACCTCCTGCAGCATCACCGCCTGCAGGTGTCCGGCTGCCTTCAGGTTCCGCAGCCGTCCCGCTGCCGTCAGGTTCCACAGCCGTCCCGCTGCCGTCAGGTTCCGCAGCCGTCCCGCTGCCGTCAGGTCCAGCTTCGCCTTCGTCTTCGTCTGGTCCAGCTCCGCCTCCGCCTGATCCAGCTTCAGCTCCGCCTTCGTCTGGTCCAGCTTCAGCTCCGCCTTCGTCTGGTCCTGCCTCGTCTGGTCCTGCCTCGTCTGGTCCTGCGGTTGCAACACTGCCGTCAGAGCCCGCTCGGCGTATTCTGCCTCACCTCTGGCGATTTTTTTTCCAGGCCTCTAAGTTGGCTTCATGGCCATTGTGGACGGCCTCCGGAAAGAGTTCGTCGCCGCCGCTGGCATCGCAGCCGACCTCCAGACCTGCTCAGTGGCCACCACTGCCTTCCAAGTGGTCGGCCTCCCGATTGGTTTTGCCTGCGCCGTGGCCGTGTGCACGGTCGGCCTCCAGAACTGTTTGCCCGTCGCCGCCGTTGCCATGTGCACGGTCGGCCCCCTGAACTTTTCATGGACTCTTGTTGAGCTCTGATTTGGTTTTGTTTTTGATCTGTTTTCCTGTGTTCTTGGACTGTTTTCTTGTGTGTTTGGACTCTTGTGCTCCTTGTTTTTTGTTTCGGACCCTCCTTCCTGGACCCCCTCCGCCCGCCTTGGTCTGGTGCTCTTTTTTTTTGTTTTGGGCTGTCGGGACACAGCCCTTGGCGGGTCGGTACTGTCACGGTTCTGGGTCAGTTTGACCCAGTATTTTGAGTTGTCATGTTTTTGCAGGTTTAGTTTAGTTCCATGTGTCATTTTCTGTCTGTCTCTCTATGTCGAGTCTGCGTCTTAGTGTGATGGTTTCTTGTTCCTGTTTTATTGTGAAGGTCTGCTTCTCATGTGAGTGTGTTCAGTTTTACCTCTGTCTCGTCTTGTTGATTATTCCCAGCTGTGTCCACCACCTGTGTGTAATTCCCCTGTGTTTCTCTGTGTATTTAAGTCGTGTCCTCTGTCATTGTAGTTGCTGGTCCGTCTGTGTATTCACCATGTTTCATCCGTGTGTTCCCTGCTGTCTACCATCGTCTGCCTCTGCTCGCCCTCCATGTTCATGTTCTGGTTTCTGCACTGTAGTTCAGTTGTTTTCCAGTATAGTTTCATTTGTCTTCGTTTGCCATTTTTCCTTTGCCATTTATTCAATAAACCACCTTCACACCTTCACGACTGCCTGCGCTTGGATCCTCCTTCATTTCTTCCACACGGCTCTTCTCACTCGCCGTGACACATACATCCATCTCTGCATCATCTATCGTATTGCAAATAACCCTCTGTTGCGGCTTACCTCTTGAGCCACAACCACCCTCAAGTACTTGATGTAATCCCTGGTTGCTCCAATCTCTATGCCAAATTATCCTTAATCAAAATACTTAACTGAAGTTGCCTATGGTGTGTTTATCAGAGTGTGTGTGAATGTTAGAAAAGAAAACACTTAGATGCAGAAAAGGAATGTGTGTTTGAATGAGTCATATTTACTTGAGTACTGAGTGCAAGTGTTTTTGATTATTTTATCTGAGCTGAGGACTAAATCTGTTTAAAAAGTCAGAATTCTGATAGGAACTCTGAGTAAGGCCCAAGTTGATGATGGGTTTTAATCAGTAACACTGTAAGGAAACTTGGAGTCACTTTGACCAGGAAATGTGTAGAACTACTTTATTGTCCTCGAACCATTCTTTAGATTTGCTGCAGCAGGAATAGTCTGCTTGTTGGCTTTGCATTATACCACAAGTGTCTCTTGCTTACTGAACTGTTTTCACTCTCTCTGTGTTTATATACCACTCTGCATTTAATCATAGTTTTTATTAATCTCTGACTCTCGTCCACAGCACATCTTTTGTCCTGTCTCCCTCTCTTCACCCCCTAGCTGAATGAGGCAAATGTTGTTTTGCCATAAGCCAGCAAAACTACAGAGGGTCTTCTCTGTATAATATTAGGGTCGTTACCTTAAAATTTAAAGTGCCTTGAGGCAAATATTTTTTTTAGATTTTGTGCTATGTAAATTGAATTGACTATGACCCTACGAGCCATTGGAAACTAATACAAATGCTTACATAAACTTTATAAGAATTATTTTAGAGCTGTGCATTTTCCAAAGTCTTAGATGTTTTATTTATTTTTAAAGCATTTCCTCTAATAAAAACATTCAGGAGTCACTCTGAAATTTGTTTCAGTTTTCAAGATTAAGGATATTTTTCTAATTTGTTGCTTGACACTTTACACACATGCCTTTTCCATTACAACTTACTTGTCTTCACAGGTTGGCTGATCTGCAGGACCACAAGGCTGATAAACTTGGTGTGATGGGCAGTGACTGGCTGTTTGTGAAATATAAAAACAAATCTTTTTTAAATATACATCCTGTTAAACCAATTTGTTAAATAACATGTACTGTAGACTGTTTTATCTCCTAAATACTATAGGATAACAAAAAAATTCCTCAAACAAGCCAATGAAATTACAATTAAATATCGCAAGCTTTCTTACCACACCACTTTTCTGTTTTAGTGTGGTTCCTCCAGTAAACACAAACTCCAGCACGAGCACAGGCTGCTGCATAAGTTTGCAAACTTGTGCACAGCACTTCTGTTTTGTTAACATTGCTGCTATCAAAAATGCAACCCTTGTAGAAATTATATGGCGATATAATAGGATGGCACTTTGCAAAGAGACTGTAAAAAAGAAAAGAAAAATATTGTGTTTTAAATGCAAACGGAATGGAGATAATCTGGCAGAATAGATTGGATAATGTCTACCTGCTATTAAGCAGCTCACAAACGCCTGTTTTGTATAGAGGTGGTGGTTCTTGTGCACTTGTAGATTTTGTAGGCGGTACAGTGCAATTGCCTTGGCCAATATCTTTTGCAGTCCAGTTGTCAGCCATCGCTGCAAAACTTTCAGCAAGCTGACCTCCAGGCAATATGCAGTCATCACTCGGGTTATTGTTACATGTTCCTGACAGTAATTATAATACAATTAATATAGAGGTTTACCTCAAACCAAGGGCTACTCGAGAGAGAGAGAGTTCTTACCACAATGACCCTTGGTATTATTGCCGAAGTTTTTATATGGAAGATTAACACTGAAGCCAGTTCCTCCAAATGTAATGACCACTTCTAGTGAAGGGATCTCCAAAACCAAGTCAAATCCTGAATTCATGACTGTAACACCATTTTGTGAATAGGGCAGCTTCAGACGTACTCCATTTTTCAGTGCCTATCAGTGCCATGAAAAAAAAGGTTGAATACTCAAAATTAACAATGAGTGCTTCTATTTGTTGTTCTCTTATCTTTGAATGACTTTAGGCAAATATGAATACTGTATACAAATACTGTATAACTGCCGGTGCAAGAAAGATCAAAGCAACAATAGAGAATCACTGGTCCTTGCTTTACCTCCAAATTTGATCTTCCAGTAAGGTTATGATTTGTCAAATTGAAAATTTGCGATCCATTTAAAATAATTATAGATCGAAGACGGGAAACATCTTCAGTGGAATCAAACACATTATCAATGTAAATCCTTAAGTGATGCCTTGGATTAATTTCTTGCATTAAAACATAAGTGCAGTTTCCTTGATAATTGTAATAGAAGCCATCAAATGTAATGTAATGATGATTGCCCCATCCTTTGCATTCACCTGGAAAAAGAGGGCAAAAAATTAAAATATGAAATTGATTAAAAAAACAAAACAAACATATGTCATTAAAAAAACAAAAAAACAAAAACAAAAGCACTAACCAAATTTACAAAAAAAGACTCACAATCACAAGCGTAATGTTGACAGCACTGGAACTTGTCATATAGAAGAACTGGTTTCTTTCCATTGCTGCAAGTTATGTTTTCAATGGGTGAACAGTGATGAGGAAGTATTTGAAATGTGTTGTTGTCAAGGGATATGGCCTTAGTGCAGTTGCAAAAAGGATGAAACTCTTGTCCCTGGTACAAATTGGGGGGGGGGGGGGGGGGGGGGGGGGGGATGTTGAGAAAACACGATTGCAAAACCAGAGAAAGTACATGGCTGTAAAATTATAAAATAAGGTTCAATCATACCTTTGTAACATGAGTGGTAGAATGCATGGTGGATTTTGGTGTTCCAGTTATAATCCTAGTATTTGTTGGAGAAGTTGAAATTGTAGTTGGTGTTTCAGTTGTGTTTGTAGAATGAATTGGTGTTGTTGATGTAGGAGTAGTAGTTGGTGTTTCAGTTGTAGTTATAGAATAGGGTGGTGTTGTTGTAGTAAAACCTGTTGTTGTAGTAGGTGTTCCAGGTGTAGTTGTAGAATGAGTCGGTGTTGTTGTAGTAGAACCTGTTGTTGTAGTCTGAGTTGTAGTTGTAGAATGAGTTGGTGTTGTAGTCGGTGTTCCACTTGTAGTTGTAGAATGAGTTGGTGTTGTAGTTGGTATTCCAGTTGTGGTTGTAGAATGAGTTGGTGTTGTAGTTGGTGTTCCAGTTGTGGTTGTAGAATGAGTTGGTGTTGTTGTAGTAAAACCTGTTGTTGTAGTCGTTGTTGTAGTTGTAGAATGAGTTGGTGTTGTAGTCGGTGTTCCACTTGTAGTTGTAGAATGAGTTGGTGTTGTAGTCGGTGTTCCACTTGTAGTTGTAGAATGAGTTGGTGTTGTTGTAGTAAAACCTGTTGTTGTAGTCCAGCTTGTAGTTGTAGATTGAGTTGGTGGTGTAGTCGGTGTTCCAGTTGTTGTTGTAGAATGAGTTGGTGTTGTTGTAGTCATTGTTGTAGTTGTAGAATGAGTTGGTGTTGTAGTCGGTGTTCCACTTGTAGTTGTAGAATGAGTTGGTGTTGTAGTCGGTGTTCCACTTGTAGTTGTAGAATGAGTTGGTGTTGTAGTCGGTGTTCCAGTTGTGGTTGTAGAATGAGTTGGTGTTGTTGTAGTAAAACCTGTTGTTGTAATCGTTGTTGTAGTTGTAGAATGAGTTGGTGTTGTAGTCGGTGTTCCACTTGTAGTTGTAGAATGAGTTGGTGTTGTAGTCGGTGTTCCGCTTGTAGTTGTAGAATGAGTTGGTGTTGTTGTAGTCCAGCTTGTAGTTGTAGAATGAGTTGGTGTTGTTGTAGTAAAACCTGTTGTTGTAGTCCAGCTTGTAGTTGTAGAATGAGTTGGTGTTGTAGTCGGTGTTCCACTTGTTCTTGTAGAATGAGTTGTTGTTGTTGTAGTCGTTGTTGTAGTTGTAGAATGAGTTGGTGTTGTAGTCGGTGTTCCACTTGTAGTTGTAGAATGAGTTGGTGTTGTAGTCGGTGTTCCACTTGTAGTTGTAGAATGAGTTGGTGTTGTAGTCGGTGTTCCAGTTGTGGTTGTAGAATGAGTTGGTGTTGTAGTCGGTGTTCCAGTTGTGGTTGTAGAATGAGTTGGTGTTGTTGTAGTAAAACCTGTTGTTGTAGTTGTTGTTGTAGTTGTAGAATGAGTTGGTGTTGTAGACGGTGTTCCACTTGTAGTTGTAGAATGAGTTGGTGTTGTAGTCGGTGTTCCAGTTGTGGTTGTAGAATGAGTTGGTGTTGTTGTAGTAAAAGCTGTTGTTGTAGTTGTTGTTGTAGTTGTAGAATGAGTTGGTGTTGTAGTCGGTGTTCCACTTGTAGTTGTAGAATGAGTTGGTGTTGTAGTCGGTGTTCCACTTGTAGTTGTAGAATGAGTTGGTGTTGTTGTAGTAAAACCTGTTGTTGTAGTCCAGCTTGTAGTTGTAGAATGAGTTGGTGTTGTAGTCGGTGTTCCAGTTGTGGTTGTAGAATGAGTTGGTGTTGTTGTAGTAAAACCTGTTGTTGTAGTCGTTGTTGTAGTTGTAGAATGAGTTGGTGTTGTAGTCGGTGTTCCACTTGTAGTTGTAGAATGAGTTGGTGTTGTTGTAGTAAAACCTGTTGTTGTAGTCCAGCTTGTAGTTGTAGATTGAGTTGGTGTTGTAGTCGGTGTTCCAGTTGTTGTTGTAGAATGAGTTGGTGTTGTTGTAGTCATTGTTGTAGTTGTAGAATGAGTTGGTGTAGTCGGTGTTCCACTTGTAGTTGTAGAATGAGTTGGTGTTGTAGTCGGTGTTCCAGTTGTAGTTGTAGAATGAGTTGGTGTTGTTGTAGTAAAACCTGTTGTTGTAGTCGTTGTTGTAGTTGTAGAATGAGTTGGTGTCGTAGTCGGTGTTCCACTTGTAGTTGTAGAATGAGTTGGTGTTGTAGTCGGTGTTCCACTTGTAGTTGTAGAATGAGTTGGTGTTGTTGTAGTAAAACCTGTTGTTGTAGTCCAGCTTGTAGTTGTAGATTGAGTTGGTGTTGTAGTCGGTGTTCCAGTTGTTGTTGTAGAATGAGTTGGTGTTGTTGTAGTCATTGTTGTAGTTGTAGAATGAGTTGGTGTTGTAGTCGGTGTTCCACTTGTAGTTGTAGAATGAGTTGGTGTTGTAGTCGGTGTTCCACTTGTAGTTGTAGAATGAGTTGGTGTTGTTGTAGTCATTGTTGTAGTTGTAGAATGAGTTGGTGTTGTAGTCGGTGTTCCAGTTGTGGTTGTAGAATGAGTTGGTGTTGTAGTCGGTGTTCCAGTTGTGGTTGTAGAATGAGTTGGTGTTGTTGTAGTAAAACCTGTTGTTGTAGTTGTTGTTGTAGTTGTAGAATGAGTTGGTGTTGTAGACGGTGTTCCACTTGTAGTTGTAGAATGAGTTGGTGTTGTAGTCGGTGTTCCAGTTGTGGTTGTAGAATGAGTTGGTGTCGTAGTCGGTGTTCCACTTGTAGTTGTAGAATGAGTTGGTGTTGTAGTCGGTGTTCCACTTGTAGTTGTAGAATGAGTTGGTGTTGTTGTAGTAAAACCTGTTGTTGTAGTCCAGCTTGTAGTTGTAGATTGAGTTGGTGTTGTAGTCGGTGTTCCAGTTGTTGTTGTAGAATGAGTTGGTGTTGTTGTAGTCATTGTTGTAGTTGTAGAATGAGTTGGTGTTGTAGTCGGTGTTCCACTTGTAGTTGTAGAATGAGTTGGTGTTGTAGTCGGTGTTCCACTTGTAGTTGTAGAATGAGTTGGTGTTGTTGTAGTCATTGTTGTAGTTGTAGAATGAGTTGGTGTTGTAGTCGGTGTTCCAGTTGTGGTTGTAGAATGAGTTGGTGTTGTAGTCGGTGTTCCAGTTGTGGTTGTAGAATGAGTTGGTGTTGTTGTAGTAAAACCTGTTGTTGTAGTTGTTGTTGTAGTTGTAGAATGAGTTGGTGTTGTAGACGGTGTTCCACTTGTAGTTGTAGAATGAGTTGGTGTTGTAGTCGGTGTTCCAGTTGTGGTTGTAGAATGAGTTGGTGTTGTTGTAGTAAAAGCTGTTGTTGTAGTTGTTGTTGTAGTTGTAGAATGAGTTGGTGTTGTAGTCGGTGTTCCACTTGTAGTTGTAGAATGAGTTGGTGTTGTAGTCGGTGTTCCACTTGTAGTTGTAGAATGAGTTGGTGTTGTTGTAGTAAAACCTGTTGTTGTAGTCCAGCTTGTAGTTGTAGAATGAGTTGGTGTTGTAGTCGGTGTTCCAGTTGTGGTTGTAGAATGAGTTGGTGTTGTTGTAGTAAAACCTGTTGTTGTAGTCGTTGTTGTAGTTGTAGAATGAGTTGGTGTTGTAGTCGGTGTTCCACTTGTAGTTGTAGAATGAGTTGGTGTTGTAGTCGGTGTTCCACTTGTAGTTGTAGAATGAGTTGGTGTTGTTGTAGTCATTGTTGTAGTTGTAGAATGAGTTGGTGTTGTAGTCGGTGTTCCAGTTGTGGTTGTAGAATGAGTTGGTGTTGTAGTCGGTGTTCCAGTTGTGGTTGTAGAATGAGTTGGTGTTGTTGTAGTAAAACCTGTTGTTGTAGTTGTTGTTGTAGTTGTAGAATGAGTTGGTGTTGTAGACGGTGTTCCACTTGTAGTTGTAGAATGAGTTGGTGTTGTAGTCGGTGTTCCAGTTGTGGTTGTAGAATGAGTTGGTGTTGTTGTAGTAAAAGCTGTTGTTGTAGTTGTTGTTGTAGTTGTAGAATGAGTTGGTGTTGTAGTCGGTGTTCCACTTGTAGTTGTAGAATGAGTTGGTGTTGTAGTCGGTGTTCCACTTGTAGTTGTAGAATGAGTTGGTGTTGTTGTAGTAAAACCTGTTGTTGTAGTCCAGCTTGTAGTTGTAGAATGAGTTGGTGTTGTAGTCGGTGTTCCAGTTGTGGTTGTAGAATGAGTTGGTGTTGTTGTAGTAAAACCTGTTGTTGTAGTCGTTGTTGTAGTTGTAGAATGAGTTGGTGTTGTAGTCGGTGTTCCACTTGTAGTTGTAGAATGAGTTGGTGTTGTTGTAGTAAAACCTGTTGTTGTAGTCCAGCTTGTAGTTGTAGATTGAGTTGGTGTTGTAGTCGGTGTTCCAGTTGTTGTTGTAGAATGAGTTGGTGTTGTTGTAGTCATTGTTGTAGTTGTAGAATGAGTCGGTGTTGTAGTCGGTGTTCCAGTTGTGGTTGTAGAATGAGTTGGTGTTGTAGTTGGTGTTCCAGTTGTGGTTGTAGAATGAGTTGGTGTTGTTGTAGTAAAACCTGTTGTTGTAGTCGTTGTTGTAGTTGTAGAATGAGTTGGTGTCGTAGTCGGTGTTCCACTTGTAGTTGTAGAATGAGTTGGTGTTGTAGTCGGTGTTCCACTTGTAGTTGTAGAATGAGTTGGTGTTGTTGTAGTAAAACCTGTTGTTGTAGTCCAGCTTGTAGTTGTAGATTGAGTTGGTGTTGTAGTCGGTGTTCCAGTTGTTGTTGTAGAATGAGTTGGTGTTGTTGTAGTCATTGTTGTAGTTGTAGAATGAGTTGGTGTTGTAGTCGGTGTTCCACTTGTAGTTGTAGAATGAGTTGGTGTTGTAGTCGGTGTTCCACTTGTAGTTGTAGAATGAGTTGGTGTTGTTGTAGTCATTGTTGTAGTTGTAGAATGAGTTGGTGTTGTAGTCGGTGTTCCAGTTGTGATTGTAGAATGAGTTGGTGTTGTAGTCGGTGTTCCAGTTGTGGTTGTAGAATGAGTTGGTGTTGTTGTAGTAAAACCTGTTGTTGTAGTTGTTGTTGTAGTTGTAGAATGAGTTGGTGTTGTAGACGGTGTTCCACTTGTAGTTGTAGAATGAGTTGGTGTTGTAGTCGGTGTTCCAGTTGTGGTTGTAGAATGAGTTGGTGTCGTAGTCGGTGTTCCACTTGTAGTTGTAGAATGAGTTGGTGTTGTAGTCGGTGTTCCACTTGTAGTTGTAGAATGAGTTGGTGTTGTTGTAGTAAAACCTGTTGTTGTAGTCCAGCTTGTAGTTGTAGATTGAGTTGGTGTTGTAGTCGGTGTTCCAGTTGTTGTTGTAGAATGAGTTGGTGTTGTTGTAGTCATTGTTGTAGTTGTAGAATGAGTTGGTGTTGTAGTCGGTGTTCCACTTGTAGTTGTAGAATGAGTTGGTGTTGTAGTCGGTGTTCCACTTGTAGTTGTAGAATGAGTTGGTGTTGTTGTAGTCATTGTTGTAGTTGTAGAATGAGTTGGTGTTGTAGTCGGTGTTCCAGTTGTGGTTGTAGAATGAGTTGGTGTTGTAGTCGGTGTTCCAGTTGTGGTTGTAGAATGAGTTGGTGTTGTTGTAGTAAAACCTGTTGTTGTAGTTGTTGTTGTAGTTGTAGAATGAGTTGGTGTTGTAGACGGTGTTCCACTTGTAGTTGTAGAATGAGTTGGTGTTGTAGTCGGTGTTCCAGTTGTGGTTGTAGAATGAGTTGGTGTTGTTGTAGTAAAAGCTGTTGTTGTAGTTGTTGTTGTAGTTGTAGAATGAGTTGGTGTTGTAGTCGGTGTTCCACTTGTAGTTGTAGAATGAGTTGGTGTTGTAGTCGGTGTTCCACTTGTAGTTGTAGAATGAGTTGGTGTTGTTGTAGTAAAACCTGTTGTTGTAGTCCAGCTTGTAGTTGTAGAATGAGTTGGTGTTGTAGTCGGTGTTCCAGTTGTGGTTGTAGAATGAGTTGGTGTTGTTGTAGTAAAACCTGTTGTTGTAGTCGTTGTTGTAGTTGTAGAATGAGTTGGTGTTGTAGTCGGTGTTCCACTTGTAGTTGTAGAATGAGTTGGTGTTGTTGTAGTAAAACCTGTTGTTGTAGTCCAGCTTGTAGTTGTAGATTGAGTTGGTGTTGTAGTCGGTGTTCCAGTTGTTGTTGTAGAATGAGTTGGTGTTGTTGTAGTCATTGTTGTAGTTGTAGAATGAGTTGGTGTAGTCGGTGTTCCACTTGTAGTTGTAGAATGAGTTCGTGTTGTAGTCGGTGTTCCACTTGTAGTTGTAGAATGAGTTGGTGTTGTAGTCGGTGTTCTAGTTGTGGTTGTAGAATGAGTAGGTGTTGTAGTCGGTGTTCTAGTTGTGGTTGTAGAATGAGTTGGTGTTGTAGTCGGTGTTCCAGTTGTGGTTGTAGAATGAGTTGGTGTTGTTGTAGTCGTTGTTGTAGTTGTAGAATGAGTCGGTGTTGTAGTCGGTGTTCCAGTTGTGGTTGTAGAATGAGTTGGTGTTGTAGTTGGTGTTCCAGTTGTGGTTGTAGAATGAGTTGGTGTTGTTGTAGTAAAACCTGTTGTTGTAGTCGTTGTTGTAGTTGTAGAATGAGTTGGTGTCGTAGTCGGTGTTCCACTTGTAGTTGTAGAATGAGTTGGTGTTGTAGTCGGTGTTCCACTTGTAGTTGTAGAATGAGTTGGTGTTGTTGTAGTAAAACCTGTTGTTGTAGTCCAGCTTGTAGTTGTAGATTGAGTTGGTGTTGTAGTCGGTGTTCCAGTTGTTGTTGTAGAATGAGTTGGTGTTGTTGTAGTCATTGTTGTAGTTGTAGAATGAGTTGGTGTTGTAGTCGGTGTTCCACTTGTAGTTGTAGAATGAGTTGGTGTTGTAGTCGGTGTTCCACTTGTAGTTGTAGAATGAGTTGGTGTTGTTGTAGTAAAACCTGTTGTTGTAGTCCAGCTTGTAGTTGTAGATTGAGTTGGTGTTGTAGTCGGTGTTCCACTTGTAGTTGTAGAATGAGTTGGTGTTGTTGTAGTCATTGTTGTAGTTGTAGAATGAGTTGGTGTTGTAGTCGGTGTTCCAGTTGTGGTTGTAGAATGAGTTGGTGTTGTAGTCGGTGTTCCAGTTGTGGTTGTAGAATGAGTTGGTGTTGTTGTAGTAAAACCTGTTGTTGTAGTTGTTGTTGTAGTTGTAGAATGAGTTGGTGTTGTAGACGGTGTTCCACTTGTAGTTGTAGAATGAGTTGGTGTTGTAGTCGGTGTTCCAGTTGTGGTTGTAGAATGAGTTGGTGTCGTAGTCGGTGTTCCACTTGTAGTTGTAGAATGAGTTGGTGTTGTAGTCGGTGTTCCACTTGTAGTTGTAGAATGAGTTGGTGTTGTTGTAGTAAAACCTGTTGTTGTAGTCCAGCTTGTAGTTGTAGATTGAGTTGGTGTTGTAGTCGGTGTTCCAGTTGTTGTTGTAGAATGAGTTGGTGTTGTTGTAGTCATTGTTGTAGTTGTAGAATGAGTTGGTGTTGTAGTCGGTGTTCCACTTGTAGTTGTAGAATGAGTTGGTGTTGTAGTCGGTGTTCCACTTGTAGTTGTAGAATGAGTTGGTGTTGTTGTAGTCATTGTTGTAGTTGTAGAATGAGTTGGTGTTGTAGTCGGTGTTCCAGTTGTGGTTGTAGAATGAGTTGGTGTTGTAGTCGGTGTTCCAGTTGTGGTTGTAGAATGAGTTGGTGTTGTTGTAGTAAAACCTGTTGTTGTAGTTGTTGTTGTAGTTGTAGAATGAGTTGGTGTTGTAGACGGTGTTCCACTTGTAGTTGTAGAATGAGTTGGTGTTGTAGTCGGTGTTCCAGTTGTGGTTGTAGAATGAGTTGGTGTTGTTGTAGTAAAAGCTGTTGTTGTAGTTGTTGTTGTAGTTGTAGAATGAGTTGGTGTTGTAGTCGGTGTTCCACTTGTAGTTGTAGAATGAGTTGGTGTTGTAGTCGGTGTTCCACTTGTAGTTGTAGAATGAGTTGGTGTTGTTGTAGTAAAACCTGTTGTTGTAGTCCAGCTTGTAGTTGTAGAATGAGTTGGTGTTGTAGTCGGTGTTCCAGTTGTGGTTGTAGAATGAGTTGGTGTTGTTGTAGTAAAACCTGTTGTTGTAGTCGTTGTTGTAGTTGTAGAATGAGTTGGTGTTGTAGTCGGTGTTCCACTTGTAGTTGTAGAATGAGTTGGTGTTGTTGTAGTAAAACCTGTTGTTGTAGTCCAGCTTGTAGTTGTAGATTGAGTTGGTGTTGTAGTCGGTGTTCCAGTTGTTGTTGTAGAATGAGTTGGTGTTGTTGTAGTCATTGTTGTAGTTGTAGAATGAGTTGGTGTAGTCGGTGTTCCACTTGTAGTTGTAGAATGAGTTGGTGTTGTAGTCGGTGTTCCACTTGTAGTTGTAGAATGAGTTGGTGTTGTAGTCGGTGTTCTAGTTGTGGTTGTAGAATGAGTTGGTGTTGTAGTCGGTGTTCTAGTTGTGGTTGTAGAATGAGTTGGTGTTGTAGTCGGTGTTCCAGTTGTGGTTGTAGAATGAGTTGGTGTTGTTGTAGTAAAACCTGTTGTTGTAGTTGTTGTTGTAGTTGTAGAATGAGTTGGTGTTGTAGACGGTGTTCCACTTGTAGTTGTAGAATGAGTTGGTGTTGTAGTCGGTGTTCCAGTTGTTGTTGTAGAATGAGTTGGTGTTGTTGTAGTAAAAGCTGTTGTTGTAGTTGTTGTTGTAGTTGTAGAATGAGTTGGTGTTGTAGTCGGAGTTCCACTTGTAGTTGTAGAATGAGTTGGTGTTGTAGTCGGTGTTCCACTTGTAGTTGTAGAATGAGTTGGTGTTGTTGTAGTAAAACCTGTTGTTGTAGTCCAGCTTGTAGTTGTAGAATGAGTTGGTGTTGTAGTCGGTGTTCCAGTTGTTGTTGTAGAATGAGTTGGTGTTGTTGTAGTCATTGTTGTAGTTGTAGAATGAGTTGGTGTTGTAGTCGGTGTTCCAGTTGTGGTTGTAGAATGAGTTGGTGTTGTTGTAGTAAAACCTGTTGTTGTAGTCGTTGTTGTAGTTGTAGAATGAGTTGGTGTTGTAGTCGGTGTTCCAGTTGTTGTTGTAGAATGAGTTGGTGTTGTTGTAGTCATTGTTGTAGTTGTAGAATGAGTTGGTGTTGTAGTCGGTGTTCCAGTTGTGGTTGTAGAATGAGTTGGTGTTGTTGTAGTAAAACCTGTTGTTGTAGTCGTTGTTGTAGTTGTAGAATGAGTTGGTGTTGTAGTCGGTGTTCCACTTGTAGTTGTAGAATGAGTTGGTGTTGTAGTCGGTGTTCCACTTGTAGTTGTAGAATGAGTTGGTGTTGTAGTCGGTGTTCCAGTTGTTGTTGTAGAATGAGTTGGTGTTGTTGTAGTCGTTGTTGTAGTTGTAGAATGAGTTGGTGTTGTAGTCGGTGTTCCACTTGTAGTTGTAGAATGAGTTGATGTTGTAGTCGGTGTTCCAGTTGTTGTTGTAGAATGAGTTGGTGTTGTTGTAGTAAAACCTGTTGTTGTAGTCCAGCTTGTAGTTGTAGAATGAGTTGGTGTTGTAGTCGGTGTTCCAGTTGTTGTTGTAGAATGAGTTGGTGTTGTTGTAGTCGTTGTTGTAGTTGTAGAATGAGTTGGTGTTGTAGTCGGTGTTCCAGTTGTGGTTGTAGAATGAGTTGGTGTTGTAGTTGGTGTTCCAGTTGTGGTTGTAGAATGAGTTGGTGTTGTTGTAGTAAAACCTGTTGTTGTTGTTGTAGAATGAGTTGGTGTTGTAGTCAGTGTTCCACTTGTAGTTGTAGAATGAGTTGGTGTTGTAGTCGGTGTTCCACTTGTAGTTGTAGAATGAGTTGGTGTTGTTGTAGTTAAACCTGTTGTTGTAGTCCAGCTTGTAGTTGTAGAATGAGTTGGTGTTGTAGTCGGTGTTCCACTTGTTGTTGTAGAATGAGTTGTTGTTGTAGTTGTTGAGGTTGTTTCACAATGAGTTACACATCTTTGTATGTCCTCATTAAAATACGGCGTGTCTTCTCCACACTCAGGGTAACAACCTGCATTAATGAAAAACAAAAACATTGTGAAGTTACAGCAATTTCATATACTGATTTCGTTTCCTTGTTTTAATTAAAAAGTTCTTGAAATGTAGGACAGTGGTCCAACTAGTGTCACGGTTTCTTAAATAAATGAGTGAAGTGGGGATTGTCTACCTTTTATGTCTTCAGTTCTCACCTTTAACACATTGGAATATATACATATATGCTTACCTTCAAGTTGGTGTATATGAAGGGAGTTCATATCATTAGGACAAATTCCTTCTGGATTGTCACAGGTCTTGAGGCAGTGATTGGAGTTGTTATGAGTGTTGATGGGACACATTTTATAGTGCCATGTGCATTCACCTGGTTTATTGTAGTAATCACAAAATACAGCTAGAAAGAAAAAAAACCAACAGAAATGTGTGTAAATGAAAAATCAAGCTTAAGCCTATTTACTAGATGCTAGTTTTCAATAAATCAAATTAAAATAGAAGACCTGATGTACATTTTTAAAAAATGTTAATTAAGTATGAATCTTATGACCTTATCCCCTCTTAAAAATTGTCAGTGTCATATTTTACAAAAAACCACATACACACAGACACACGCCTTTGGAACTTCAGGTCAGAGGTTCCACTCCTGACCAGGGTATATGAATCTGGTAAGGGTCCCTAGCCCTTCCTGTCGTATTCAGGTCGAATCTGACCAATTTAGAAATTTAAAAACTCATAAATATTGTGTTTTATATCTGATTGTCTCAAGGTCTTATAACATCCTCCGCGCTATGCACTTGAACATTTAAAAGTGATGAGGACCTGTTTTGTTGAATTTTGAGTGTTTTAGTCAACTATGTTACATCTGTGGTGTTCCATAGAAAATGAATGGCACAGTATGTACCACCGGCAGATAGAGGAACTGGCTGACATCCAGAAATCCTTCCAGTAACAGGACAAAGCTGGACTGAAAAACATGGGAACAAACTCTAAGTATAAGATCCAGAGAGGGAGGGGTCAACCGCACCAGGCAAGACTCCAGGTGCAGGCTGTGTAAAGATGTCGCTGACACAATCTGGCACTTAACAGGAGGATGCTAGCAGGCAGGGGATACATAGAATGTTATAACCAAGTGGCTGGCATAGTATACAGGAACATCTGTGCAGAGTATGGAAGTCCCAAGTTTAAAATGCAGATACAGACAGAAACTGGTGATGGTTAACCAACCCAATGTTGTAATGTGCTAGTGGTTAATCGGAGCACTCAGTGCAGTGATCAGCAAGCTAGGCAAATGGCTCCAGCAGATCCCAGGAACAACATCTGAGATGTCTGTCCAGAAGAGCGCAGTGCTAGGAACAGCTAATATATATACACAGGACCCTAGAGCACCACCTGCAAGACTTTGGGTGCAATGTGTGTTAGGCAGGGCTCAACTCAATGGATGGCTTGGGCACTGGAACCAGTCTCCTGGAGAGGGGCTGGACTCAGTCTGGTGTTGCCCTGAGTGTTAGAGGCGGAGGTGGCTTGCTGAAAGTACGTTGGGGTTTCTCCCGGTGGACGAGAGGGTTTGTTTCCTGTGCCTTCAGGTTGGAGAATGGGTCCTGACTGTTGTCTGTGCTTTTGACTGACGGTTCAGAGTACCCAGTCTTCTTGGAGTCTCTGGGCAGGGTGCTTGAGGGTGCTCCACCTTGGGACTTTGTTGTCCTACTGTGAGACTTCAGTGCTCATGTGGGCAATGCAAGTGAGACCTGGAGGGGCTTGATTGGGAGGAACGACCTCCTGGATCTGATCCCGAGCGGTGTTTTGTTGTTGGACTTCTGTGGAAATCACAATTTGTCCATAACACACATGTTCGAACATAAGAGTGTCCATAAGTGCACGCGGCACCAGGACACCCTAGGCCAGGGGTGGGCAAACTTTTTGATTCGTGGGCCACATTGAGTTCTAACATTTGACAAAGGGGCCGGAACCGGAGCAGATAGATGGCATGCTTTGAAAACATCACCTCATTGGGGGAAAAATACACATCTTGGGATATGGAGAAAACATGTGCTTTAATTTCCAATGAAAATGAAGAAAAGCATTACAATAAAATCTCTGACTTCGAAATGAGTCTTTAAAGACTGAAAATCAAATAAATGAACATTTTATTTTAAAGCACTGAAAGTTCTGTTATCCTTCAGGATATCACATCACTCTCCTCCTGACTCTTTTTTTTTTTTTCCCCCAAAAACGGTAGGAGATGCAGATGTACTTGTCCTGTTCCTTTTATTCAATTTGTTTACCCGGTGCCAAAAGTCAACAACGACCAGTGCAAGAACAAAACAGTTGCAGCAAGTCAGTCTGTGAAGCGTTATATTTGATCTGCGCTCACTGTTCATTTTAACAACGTGCGTATCACGGAGACACACACATTTTAATGGGAGCAGTGTTGTTGGTCTCCTTTTTTAGCCAGCGCATCAAAGTCTGGAGTTAGTTTTCTTGTGGCGATTCTCAGGATGGATCTGAGGTGTAGGTCTGTTAACTTGGATCTGTGGCTGGCTTTGTTGATGTTCATGACGCTGAATGTAAAGCCAACATCATCTGCGCTTTTCGCCTTAGATTTGGAAACGCGGCATCATTGAGTGAAGCATAGAAGTCATTTAGTTTCAGAGAGCTGAACTTCTCTTTTAAGGCAGGGTCGATGAGTTCGAGCTGAAGCTCCTCTGGAGCTGTTTCGGGGTCTTGTAACAGAGGAAAGGCCAGTGACTTGTCAATTTTATCGAAATCCAAAAACCGACGGCAGAATTCTCCGTGCAGTGCATCCAGTGACTCACTGTATTTCTTTACTTTTGCTCCGGCCTCTTTCAGCATGGCTAGTGTAGGAAAATGAGTGAATGACTTGTTCAAAATCTGCCTGGAGAATAAAGCCAGCTTGGATTTGAAGGCTTTCACGTTTGTGTGCATGTCATGCACAAACTGCTCCTTCCCCTGCAGTTTCACGTTGAGCTCATTCAAGTGTGAAAATACGTCCGTAGCAAACGCAAAGTCACACATCCAGCTCTTGTTGCTCAGCTCAGGAAATTCCTCAGTCTTCCCCTGCTGCTCCAAAAACCACGCCAATCTCCTCTTTGAGCTCCCACATTCGTTGAAACACTTTGCCCAAACTCAACCAGCGGACACGGGAGTGATAAAGCAGGTCCTGGTGATCCGCATCAGTTTCCTCCAGGAATGCAATGAACTGACGGTGCTGAAGTCCCCCTGCGCGTATGAAGTTGACAAGTTTCACCACAGGATTCACAACATGATTCAGCTGTAACACCGATTTACATAGAGATTCCTGGTGGAGGATGCAGTGGAGGAAAATGACATCCTGGTCAGGGTTTTCATCTTTGACTTTATTCTGGATTCTCCTCAGCAGGCCAACGTTTTTTCCCGTTAAATTCGGAGATCCATCTGTGGTGACGTTAACAAGCTTACTCCAGGGAAGCTTCATATTTTCGATGGCTGCAGACACCCGTTCAAACAAGTCCTCTCCCCGTGTTTGTCCTTTCAGAGACTCCATTGTCAAAAACTCCTCCGTTATTTCAAAGGTTTCGTTGATTCCTCGGATAAAAATAAGGAGCTGAGTAGTGTCTTTGACATCGTTGCTTTCATCCAGTGCTAAAGAATAAAAAGTGAATGACTTTTTGTTTAATATGCTGGTGATATCTTCATCTATTAGTTTGGCAAGTCACTGTCCACCGTGATAAACTGATTTTCTCAAATTTGTCTTTGGTCTCCGGGCACAAAATACCTCCTGTCTCTACCATACATTCTTTTAAAAACTCGCCCTCTGACAGTGGTTTGCTGGCCTTTGCTATTTTGAATGAAAGCATAAAACTGGCCTTGGTACTTGACTCTTGAATGGCAGTTTGACGGTGAAAAAAACTTTGCTGAGCCTTCAAATTAGCTGCCAACTTCTCAGCAGCAGCTTCCCGTTCTTTTGTTGAGAGCTTGCTAGCATAATTAGCGTGCTTTGTGGCAAAGTGACGGCTAATATTATACTCTTTAAAAACCGCCACAGTTTCTTGGCATATCAAGCAAACAGCAGATGATCGATATTCAGTGAAAAAATATTTAGCTGTCCACTCCTTTTTGAACACTCGACATTATCTGTCAACTTTCATTTTCTTGGGTCCGCTCATCTTCATAGAGGGGCGGTGGGTCACAGGGTAAAGTGCAAACGTGGAGTAATAGGCCTACGCTTCACCTCAAAAAAGGCAATATATCTAGAGTGCGCCATCTAGTGAGGAAACATCAGAATTGCAGGGGAAATAAAACATTAACAAGGTTAATTTATTAATTTTTTTTCAAGTTTGGCGGGCCGGATCAAAATGTTTAACGGGCCGCATGTGGCCCCCGGGCCGTAGTTTGCCCATGCCTGCCCTAGGCCGTAGGTCGATGATCAACTTTGTAATTGTATCACCAGGCCTGTGGCCATATGTTCTGGACACTCAGGTAAAGAGAGGGGCTGAGCTGTCAACTGATCACCACCTGGTGGTGAGTTGGATCAGGTGGTCGGGGAGGATGCTGGACAAAACTGGTGCACCTAAACAGATATAGTAAGGGTGTGCTGGGAACACCTGGCAGAGGCCCCGGACCACAAGATCTTCAACGCACACCTCCGGCAGAGCTTCAACAGCATTGCGAGGGAGACTGGGGACATTGAGTGTAAATGGACCGTGTTCAGCACCTCCATTGCCAAAGCCACTGGACCGAGCTGCAGCTACAAGGTGGTTGGTGCCTGCTGTGGTGATAACTTCCGAACCAAATGGTGAACACCAGAGGTGAAGGGAGCCACCAGACTGAAGTCCTATTGGGCTTGGTTAACCTTGTGGGACTTTGGAGGCAGCTGATAGGTACCATCAGGCTAAGTGGATGTGGCTCAGGCAGTGGATGAAGCAAAAACTCAGGTGTGTTGGAGGATTTTGGAGAGGCCATGGAAAAAGACTTTTGGACTGCTTCGAAGAGGTTCCACATCAAAAGTGGCCAGTTGAGGTAGTTTGGACATCTGATAAGGATGCCTCCTTGGTGAGGTGTTCTGGACATGCCTCACTGGGAGGAGGATCCAGGACAGACCAAGGACACGCTGGGGAGATGTTATCTCTCTGCTGGCCTGGGAACACCTTGATGTCCCTCCTGACAAGCTGGAAGAGGTGGCTGGGGAGAGGGAGGCCTGTGCTTCTGTGCTTAGGCTGCTGCGCCTGTGACACGGCCTCAGATAAGTGGAAGATGATGGATGGATGGCTGGCTGGCTGGCTGGCTGGATGGTTTGTGTGTGTGTTTTCCCATAGTCTATTGCAGGGGTGCCCAATCCCAGTCCTCGAGAGCAACTGTCCTGCAGCTTTTAGATGCATCCTTGTTCCGACACAGCTGAATCAAATGAATGGCTTGTTATCAGACCTTTTCCAAACTTGATGGCATGCTGAAGAGGTAATCAAACATTTGATTCAGCTGTGTTGGAGTAGGGATGCATCTAAAAGCTGCAGGACAGTAGCTCTCGAGGACTGTGATCTTGTGTTATATAAATAAATTGAATTGAATTGGAACTGAGAATGAGACAGTATATCAAGTAATTAACAAGTGTGAAAATAATCAAGATAATTTAACAAACAGGAAGTCAAGGCAAGACACCAGCAAAAACTATTAAAATAACAGAAAAATAATAAAAGACACCTACTAAGCACAGAGACAAGAAAACTTGTGCTCAACATAGATAAGGACACGGGGGAGGCAGGAATAATACATTTAGCCACAAATCAAAAATACAATAATTATAAAACTGAAATGTGTCACAAGAATAATTAACCCAAAGCAAGAATCTCAGATTTTAAGTTTAAGATTAAAAAATAGACAAAAAGCAAAACTTTGTACTCTAAAGCAGCAATACAGTCTAAATAGGAACATTCAGCAGGTAGTGCTGTCAGCGTTAATCTTGTTAAAATGATGTTAAAGCCATGACCGCATTAACGCTGCAAGCAATGTTCCCTCTAAGCTGTGCGCGTGCGCAATTGCGCACTGCTGGCACGGTCTCTGCGCACCAAAAATCTGCGTTGCGCACAAAAACAATCAAACCTGAAATGAAATGAAAATTAAAACTTTAACAATTCTGTTTTACAATTTTAGTCGGTAAGCGACTGGCTGCTCCCGAATGGGATTAGAACGATGCCACTTTATCCCAAAGCGGCGTGGCTGACCAGGAGTGAAGCCACGTTAATGACAACGTGTACAACCATTGGAGAATTGAGCAGGACAGACGGAATAATTGACTGAAAAAGTGTGGACTATACCACAGGCCACGTAAAACTAGAGTTATGATAAAAAAAAATATGCAATGCTTTCTTTTTTTCCTGAATACTATCGTTGTCTATATTTACTGTGGGAAGAAATGGTGCAAACTGTGTTTTATAAGGAAAACGCTCAAAAACACTCTCCGCCTGTGAGGAAAAACAACACCCCCCCCCCCCCCCGCCCCCCGCCCTTTCCCATGTCGACCAATCAAAACATGGCATTTAGTTGTTAAGAAACGGGAGGAAGTTTTAGGAGTGACGGTGGTGTTTTGAGATGTGAGAGATTTGCGAAGTTTAGCGCAAATCTTGTGTAGTTAGTGTGTAGTGTAGTCAGTAGTTTTGTTGTGTGTCAGAACAATGAGGCATCTACTGAATGTTACAGGTGTTATAGGAGTGATACATCTTCTTTTGTCAGGCCTGCAGGTATCAGGCTGTTGTTCTCCTTTATCTCATAATGGACAGAAATTATTTTTTGTAGTGGCACAAATAATTTTTGTGGCATCAGATTTGATGCGGAACAGCTGATTGTTCTGTAAATAGTTTGAAATGTTTATTTAAAAAAACGCCTTGGCTGCATTTTTAGGTAAAACTCAGTAACATTTTTGAATAAGTAACTATGTAATTAATTGCCCAACATTGGTCATCATATACTGTATTTTGCAGACAGAGTTACAGGACTCTCTCCCAGACCACAGACTCATACTCATAATACAAGTCAGAGCTTTATTTAAGAAAATAGAAGAAGAAAGTTTTTACTTCCAATAGTGTTAACGTGCTACACAGGTCATGAACAAGATTTTTTTTTAATTTTCATTGTAAGTGGGCTAAAGCAGTTAAATAAAAGTAGTCTAACATAAATGTAAATGCTGTGATTTGATAATTTTAATAAACCATGTAACGTGGATGAATTAGATGCTGGCGTGACCACAGTCCACACATCTACTGTTTCTCACAGTGGTCCAAGGGATCACTCAGGGAACTAACTTAACGAGCTAACTGAGCTAACACGGTGACGCTGTGCAGCCCCATGCATGTTAGCATTAACGGAGTACTTGCCGTGTTAATGCAGTTATGGCGTTAATGTCAATTTAACAACATTAACGCTGACAGCACTATCAGCAATATTAAACAAGAAGCCAAACCTGAAGAACATACCTATGGCATGACGACAACAGTGCCTTTGTTCTATTTTTTTTCCTTTTATATCTAACGTATAACCGATGACTTAACATTTTTTTAAATTTAAATTTACACATGTAAAGAGCTCAGCTCAGTTCTACTGTATATTAGAACCTGCTTGATTCCCAGTAATAAAACAAGTAGTAAATACTTGTTTTTTTTTATATACAATTTTTATTCGTTTATCAAGAATAGCATAAAACAACACAACCAAACAGAGAAGAAGAAAGAAAAAAAAAACACCACCCCAAAAAATCCCACATCCACACAGACACAAAAAAACATATTTTCACTCAATTACCCACAGATATAGAAAGAGAAAAAGATAAACTCCAAAAATGAATTGTCCTTTACACTTGCTTCCTATTTAACTGAGAACATCTTAATCGCAACCACCCCCCCTCAACAGTTGGGACAAATCATTTGGCAAATAAGAAGGCAAAGGGGACCAAACATTGAGAAAGAGACCCTCATTTCCTCCTAAAATAGCAGCAGTTCTTTCGTGAGGAATAACTTTAAATAATTCTCTGTACCACAACGTCACAGAGGGAGGTTTATCCTTAACCCAATTAATGAGAATACATTTCCTAGCTACCAGCAATAGTTTGTGACATAATTTGCGCTGCAAGTGATTCAATGTTAATTCTTTTGAGGGTAGGCCAAGAAGAAAGTACCCGGGGTCCCTTTGAATCAGGTTGTTAAAAATATTACTTAGTTCTTGAGATATGAAGCTCCAAAATCTTTTGATTAATTTACATTCCCAAAAGTAATGAAAAAAAGTGCCAGTTTCTTTTTGACATTTACTACAAAGATGGGAAATATGAGGTGCAATCTTATGCAAGACATTAGGAGCTATATAAAGGCGATGTATGATTTTGTATTGGGTTCTGTCTTTTCGCTTAATAAGAAATGTCTCAATATCATCATATATAACTATTTCTGAAGACTGTGGAATTCTAGAATGAACGAAGTTACGAACCTGGAGAAAGCCAAAAAAGTGGTCTCTAGGAATATTAAAATTTGACTGCAATTGCTCAAAGTTCATCAGTGTGTTGTTTTGATACAAATCGCCAATTACCCTTAATCCCTTTTTGTGCCACTTATCGAACATGCTACAAGACATTCCTGGAACAAAATCTTTGTTTCTCAGTAAAGGAGTCAAGAATGAAGTGCAATCTTCTCTACCCAACCTTTTACGCATTTCCCCCCAGACCCTTATTGTATTATAAATGATTGGGTTATTCTTAATCCCCATTTTTAATATTGTTTTTTTTGTCACAGACAGCTAAGCTCCAAAGGGAATAAGGTAAAGTGGACCAAGAGTCTAGGTGAGAGTGAGAATTTAGATAAGCATGTAGCCACTCCCATAAGATACAGCTATGACATGCCCAATTATAAAAAATTTAATTTGGTAAGCCTAAGCCTCCCCTATCTATAGGCAATTGTAGAGTTCCAATCCTTAATTTAGGTTTCTTGCCACACCAGATAAATTTTGAAAAGGCTTTTTCTATATCACAAGAAACTTTCTGAGTGATCAATAAAGGTAGCATTTGTAGGGGATATAATAAATACTCATTTTGATTAAGTTCACACGCCCCATAAGAGAAAGCGGCAGTTTTTGCCATCTATCTAAATCTTTTTTAATTTTTATTATAACGGGTGATAAGTTCAGTTTCCATAAATCTTTAAGAACTGGTGGAATGTTTAGCCCAAGGTATGTAAAGCCGCTGGGGGACCATTGAAAGGGATTAGAGATATCTGGCAAAGAGTTAATCTGATCACCCAGCGGCATAACTTCTGATTTCCCAAAATTAATTCTGTAACCAGAGAATGAGCTGAACTCATGTATGGTAGACATAATAGCTGGTATTGATTGTTCTGGTTTTGATAAGAACAGCAGAATATCGTCAGCGTACAATGCTATCTTATGATTTGTTCCACCCACTGTTATACCATGCACATCTTGGTGCTGGCGAATAGCCTCAGCTAGAGGTTCAAGTGCTAATGCAAAGAGGAGAGGGGACAGGGGACAGCCTTGCCTCGTAGCTCTTTGCAATGGAAACGCTGATGATTGTACACCATTAGTTATGACACAAGCTTCTGGAAATTTGTAGATAGTTTTAATCCATGCAATAAAACCTCAACTAAGCCAAATCTCTCTAATACATTAAATAGATATGTCCACTCGATTCTGTCAAATGCCTTTTTGGCATCTAAAGATATAACATAGGCTTTATGATTTGTCTGATTCGAGTATTGTATAATATTTAATAGTCGTCTAATATTTGTAGATGAGAAACGATTTTGGATAAAGCCTGTTTGATCAGGGTTTATGAGCAGTGGGAGAATGCCCTCAAGCCTCCTTACTAATAGCTTGGAGAGTAATTTAGCATCGACATTGATGAGACTGATCGGTCTGTATGATTCACACCTATCTGGAGATTTATTTTTCTTTAGAATTAACAAAATATTAGCCTGTCTGAGTGTTGGGGGCAATTGGTCATTCTTAAAAACATATCAGTCAATGGTCCTACAAGAAGGTGACTTAGTTTTTTATAAAACTCTGGGCAGAAACCATCAGGCCCTGGTGCTTTTCCTCCTTTAAGGGAGTTAATAGCAAGGCACACTTCCTCCTCTGTCACAGGGTTATTTAACTCTTTTCTGTGACTTTCTGATAACGATACAACAGGCACCTTCTCTAGAAATTCCCGCATCTTCCCATCTGTATTACTACACTCTGATGAGTATAAGTGTATATAAAACTGCTTCATAATTCGATTAATATCCATTGTTTTATAATGCTTAACATGTTTATTATCAAACAGTGATTGTATAACGTTTGTATCTGTCCTGCCTTTTGCTATTTTTGCTAAGAGACGGCCAGGTTTATTCCCAGATTCATATAATTTATGCTTAGCAAAGAAAATTGCTGCCTTTGCTCTTTTAGTCAGTAATTGATTTAAAGCTGAGCGGGCTGCTTCTAACTTCTTAAGTATAGTTTTGGACCTGGAGATTTTAAACTGCACTTCTAGTTTTTGTATTATGTGCTCTAAATCGAGTTGTTCTTTTGACGCCTTTTTCTGCGCTATAGTGTATGAGATAATACTACCCCTAAGATAGGCTTTAGCAGTTTCCCACAATAAAGATGGGCTTACATCTTCCGTTTTATTAGTGGTCATAAAAACATTCCACTCTTTAGTGATATATTCAATAAATAAGGGGTTACTCAATAAATGAGGATTCATCCTCCATCGGCGGGAATTTGGCTCAAAATAAGGTGGGTGAATATTTATACTTACTACTGAATGATCAGATAATGGACAAGACCTTATTGAACACTCTTCCATCCTATCCAACACCGTCTTGGATTACAGGAGCAACTCTATTCTTGAGAAGCTCTGATGGGGGCAAGAAAAAAAAGTAAAGTCCCTATCTGTGGGTACTCGCCAGGAATCAAAAATTTCTAGATCAGAACAGAACTCTTTCAATCTAATGCTTCTTAGCGACAATTCACTCCCTGGTGGAGATTTATCAACCCTAGGATCAGGAACACAATTAAAATCACCTCCCAACACCAAATATGGGGAAGCTATGGCTGAAACATGGGTTAAGAGATTGGGAAAAAAAGAGACATCTTCTGAATTTGGACCATAAACACATCCTATAGAAACAGATTCTCTAAATAAGAAACCAGATATAAGAATGTAGCGTCCTTCCTTATCTTTTATGACTTTTTCTATGGTTAGTGGCAACTTGCTATGGATAAGGATGGCTACTCCTCTGCTTTTTGTGTTATATGATGAGTAAAAAACTTGGCCAACCCAATTTCTTTTTAGTTTTGAGTGTTCCAAATCATTTAAATGAGTTTCTGAAAGTACGGCAATTTGTGTTTTTTCCTTTTTCAAGAATGAAAGAAGTTTTTGTCTTTTAACAACATTATTCAGCCCTTTAACATTTAAAGAAATTATTTTAAGGTCAGTCATATCAGCTCAATCTCTTTTGTTATAGTTTCTTTTCCCCCTCTATTATAACATGATGTGTGGGAAACCATTTCTCGGAGTGCGCTACTGCAATTAAGCAAACGGATGTTTCCATAGAAGGAAATGCGGGTAATTTTAGATACATTATATAGACAAAAACATGAAAAAAATAAAATAAAAATAAATAAACAACAGAAACAATAACCACGCATATTAATGATAAAAAAAAGGAAAAAAAACAACCCCTAAAATCCCCCTTTCCTCCCCCCACAAAAACGATCCTACGATCCATCAAAAAAGAAAACTTGGTCTCGTGAAACCGAGCAAAAGTCACTGACAGAGAGGCAAAAAGGAAAAGAAAAAGACACAAAACTTCCTCTCCAAACTCCCGCATGCCACCGAGAGAACCAGCCAACCTCATTTATATTTCTGAGTTAAACATGTTTTACTTTATAAAGTTTGTAAGAAAAAACAAATAAGAAGGGACGGGACAGTTAAATCATTCCTTAATAAGTGTACAACTTCCAGTTCCAATATACCTTAACATGGACTGGGTATCCTTAAATTAAGAGTATGTCTAATATTTAAGTGCCGTAATAGAACTAATCATATTCAATCAATTGCTGTCGGTGTTCAATTTAACTCAAATTGTTCAAAAAAGCAAGAGCATCTTCAGATTTACGGAAGGAGTAATTGTTCCCTCCGTGAGAAAAGTTAAGTGTAGCAGGATAGCGCATATAAAAGCGCATATTTTTCTGGATAAGTTTTTGGCACACTCCGTTAAACGCACGTCGCATCTCTTTTACTCCTGTTGCCAAATCTTGTCGAATATGAATGATCTGTCCATCATAAGTCAGGGGGCCATTATCTTTAGCTGCAGTGAGGATCCTAATCTTGTCTACCGGATTATGCACCTTAATAATCATTGCACGAGGGTGATTAGGTCTTGATAATCCAATGGACCGATGGGCTCTGTCGATTTTGATTTTCCCCTGTGTAGTTTGAATACTCAACAATTTGAATACTCAACAAAAATACTTGTTAATTAAAATTTAATCAAGTATATAAAAAGCTGAAATGTCATTTTATTTTGTGAGTGAAGAATAACTACTTACGACAGATCTCTGGAGTTCTCCATGCAACACAAACACCGGCCTCAGCACAAGCCTGAGCATAAGCTGCAACCGCTGTGCAGAAACATTCACAGTCTCCTCCTTTGTCACAGGTACACGCATCTTTCACACAGTTTTCATAAAATGGAAGGTGGTCTACCTATTTAATCACGAAAAATGTATTAAAAATATGTGACAATATGTATGATAAAATTAGCCATAGAACTCATTTGGACAAATTACAAACATATTACCTTATAGTGGCATTCGTTAAATGTCTCTTTTATGATATGACACATAATTTTTGCCCAGTTTTCTCTGGGTGCTGATGTACAAGCTTCAAGATCAGCTGTCTGATCTGGGAAATTGCTGTACAGTTTCCAGCTGTTTGCAAACTCTAGTGGTTTGCTCACTACCAGCTGACCCTGGGTAGTGAAGTCATTCTTCGCATTACCATCAAAATTTCCACACAGGCCACACACCTCCCCCTGGAGAAACAAGAGAAGTTCATTGCTTTTTTTTAATAACACATGACATGTGTTCCATAAAGTACGGTGGCCCCTAGAGACAAAGCATGTACAAACTCCAAAACACTTGCAAACTCCAAAACACATGCAAACTCCAAAACACTTGCAAACTCCAAAACACATGCAAACTCCAAAACACTTGCAAACTCCAAAACACTTGCAAACTCCAAAACACATGCAAACTCCAAAACACTTGCAAACTCCAAAACACTTGCAAACTCCAAAACACTTGCAAACTCCAAAACACTTGCAAACTCCAAAACACATGCAAACTCCAAAACACTTGCAAACTCCAAAACACTTGCAAACTCCAAAACACTTGCAAACTCCAAAACACTTGCAAAATCCAAAACACATGCAAACTCCAAAACACAACAGAAGTGCTCCAGGACGCTAGGGGCAGTGTTGAGCTTTTGTTACCTAGTAACTACACAAGCCAGGAAGTACCAATGGCCGGATTTGGGCTGTATCCCAATTCAGGGTCTGCAGCCTTAAAGGCCGCATTTTATGGCAGATTACGTCACAGCGACACGACGAAGGCTGTCCCAATTCAAAGGCTGCTCGAAATGCGGCCCTCAAATGCGTCCCTGAATTTTAAGGATGGGTCGGTGTCCCCTTCATGGCCCAACATATCCCAGATTTCATAGAGCGGTGGTTGTGTGGATAATTTTGCCGAAAAAAAACGACGGAAGCGGAGCCGCCGAAGAGTAAACTTTCAGAAGTAAGTACTGAATATTATGTCACTTATTTATGCACAAATGTTTTTATAATGAAGAACATTAAAACATTACTGTTGGCCACATGTCGGGAAAGTTATGTGACATTAGCGATGGTTTTAAAGCCTTTACTTCAAAATATACGCCGTTCAATAGTTGACTTTAATCTTACAGAGAATGTGATGATTTTATGGATAATTAAAGTCAGTCATATATCCACAAACACGACAAGCTGAAAGTCAGTGATACTGCTCGGTTTGCAGTCCTGAATATCACAGCACAAGCAGGATTCACTGCACTGTTAATGTTAGCTATGTTATATTGCTGCCTCTGTTTGGTGGTGTCGAGCCAAACGGACTTTAACGTGTGTTTGAACGAGCTGACGCTTCACTCGTTAAGCTGAAAGAAAGATGCTTTAATCACAGGAGTCACACATGTGTTCACTGTACCATCTGGGAACTCTCCTTGTTTCGTAATAACACAAACACTAAATCCTCCTTCTTTTGTGCTGTTTTGTAGCAGTGTATACACCTGAGACTGTCACCTGTCTGTCTGTCCTGCACTCTCTCTCTTTTTCTTTCTCTCTGATTGTGTAATAAAAGTATGAACATTAATTTATAAGTTACACTTGTGTTTGAATCCTGCAGCTTATCACACATTTGATTTCCATGTGTGACAACTGCAAGTGTCCAGAGTGAGGACAGACTGAGGGACCCACTTGCAGTAACAAGTTTAATATTCAGAAACCTAAAGTATGTATCAGCAGCAGAATGGACCTAAAAATAAATGTTTGTTCCAGTTCTATGAAGCTTTGAGTATTTTGGATTAGTAGTACTGCTGTGTTTGTTGCATCATATTACTGTAATTGTTTATATGCTTTATATATTTTGAGGTAAGTTGATCTATAGTGTTACATCATATTCTATAAGGATGTTATGTGTTTGTATACTTTCTGCCCAGTTTGACCCATTTAGCAGAAGTCAGCCTGTTTAAGGCTCTGATATCTATTCTGTATGACTTAAAGCAGTTATGACATGGTCTGATTTTCTCACCCAATAAAGGAATGATTCATATATCAGTCTACTCTTCATTTTATCAGAAACAGTTATCACAGCTTGTACATTTTCTTTTTATAAATATATGTAAGCAATGAGCCAAATTTAGTAATGCCAACATACTGAAGGAACAACATCCATCCATCCATCTTCATCCGCTTTATCCGGGGCCGGGTCGCGGGGGCAGCAGCCTAAGCAAAGAGGCCCAGACCTCCCTCTCCCCAGCCACCTCCTCCAGCTTATCCGGGGGAATACCAAGGCGTTCCCAGGCCAGCCGAGAGATATAATCTCTCCAGCGTGTCCTGGGTCTGCCCCGGGGCCTCCTCCCGGTGGGACATGCCTGGAACACCTCACCCAGGAGGCGCCCAGGGGGCATCCTTGTCAGATACCCGAACCACCTCAGCTGGCTCCTTTCGATGTGGAGCAGCAGCTGCTCTACTCTGAGCCCCTCCCGGATGGCCGAACTTCTCACCCTATCTCTAAGGGAGAGGCCAGCCACCCTTCGGAGGAAGCTCATTTCTGCCGCTTGTATCCGCGATCTCGTTCTTTCGGTCACTACCCACAGCTCGTGGCCATAGGTGAGGGTAGGGACGTAGATCGACCGGTAAATTGAGAGCTTCGCTTTTACACTCAGCTCCCTCTTCACCACAACGGACCGGTGCAGCGTCCGCATTACTGCAGCTGCAGCCCCAATCCGTCTGTCGATCTCCAGCTCCCTTCTCCCATCACTCGAGAACAAGACCCCGAGATACTTGAACTCCTCCACTTGGGGCAGGAACTCATCCCCGACCCGGAGTGGGCACTCCACCCTTTTCCAGCTGAGAACCATGGCCTCAGATTTGGAGGTGCTGATCCTCATTCCCGCTGCTTCACACTCGGCTGCGAACCGTTCCAGTGCGAGCTGGAGGCCCTCACCCGATGAAGGAACAACATTTGTCTCTTATATATGATACACCTATATATACACTGTCAAAGATACTTGTCTTTGAGTGAAGATTTAAGGTGATAAGACATATAAATAACTGCAACTTGAATCTGTACTGAGGCTCAGTATTTGACACAGAGTTCATGTTCACTGCTGTAATAGCTAATAATGATTAATATAATAACTATAATATTGGCCATATTATATTTACATTACCAAAGTGATATGACTTTAGTCTCATGAACAACATTAGCTAATTGTTATTTACTAACTAATCTTAAATGACTGTTCAGTACGGAAATGAAGCCCAAAAACCATGTTTTACTCTCCTGTGGTCTCAGCCTCAGATACTTCTCAAATCACACAAAGCTCTTGTAGAAACAAACAAACAAATGAACAAAATATGTTCTCCTTCATTTCTGTCGAACAAAGTTGTATGACACGTTTCCAGCGGTTAGTATCATGGTTGCTAGGCAACCTGGGAAGCAACAGAGACTAGACCGTCCCATACAGACAAACTTGCTGTTTATTTTGCAAATCGAGCTCAACACTGCCCCTAGCGTCCTGGAGCACTTGCGTTGTGTTTTGGAGTTTGCAAGTGTTTTGGAGTTTGCAAGTGTTTTGGAGTTTGCAAGTGTTTTGGAGTTTGCAAGTGTTTTGGAGTTTGCATGTGTTTTGGAGTTTGCAAGTGTTTTGGAGTTTGTACATGTTTTGGAGTTTGCATGTGTTTTGGAGTTTGCAAGTGTTTTGGAGTTTGTACATGTTTTGGAGTTTGCAAGTGTTTTGGAGTTTGCAAGTGTTTTGGAGTTTGCAAGTGTTTTGGAGTTTGCAAGTGTTTTGGAGTTTGCATGTGCTTTGGAGTTTGCAAGTGTTTTGGAGTTTGTACGTGCTTTGTCTCTAGGGGCCACCGTAATAAAGTATGTGTTCTGACTTTCACATAAAAAACAAGATGTGTATTTAAAGATAAAGGTTTATTTGACTCTTTCAGGAAGGGCCTGACAAAACGGGAAAAGGGATTTCATTCTCACAAATATGCACTTGTAAATTGTGGCTGGGGTGTGGTCTTTGGCCTGCTGCAGCGGAGAAAGCAGACACACAGTCAATTTATGTACCTGTGCACCTATTCTCCTTGCCTCCGCGCAGCCCCAAGAGCTCACTGTGACGCTTTCTCCGCTGCAGCAGGCCAAAGAACTCCTGCTGCCATAGAAATGTTTTCAAATATTACATTACATACATAGAATAATTCATTTTTAAACTGTCACTTACAGAGTACTGTTGTTCCAGTTGGATTTTAACTGTTGCTTTATGATCCGATATAACTGTTAGACCAATGTCAAATTCAACGACCAGATAGAAACCAAGCTTCCTTTTGGTGTACTGAATCTCAGTACCATTTGGAGAAATGACGTCCCCTTCATTTTCAGAATCAAAATCAGAATAAGAATACTTTCTTAATCCCTAAATAAAATATGTGGTTACAGTTGCTCCAAGAAAGTAAGTGCAGCAACAGACTAAACTATATTAAATAATTCATTATATTACAAAGTAACAAAATATAAGAAATAGCTCCAACATATAAAAATAGCAATTATAAACATCCAGAAATCAAACAGATTCAATATATAGGGTTGACACTGTTTAACTTTAACTGTTTAACTGTTTGCTGTTTTCACTGTAAAAATGTGCAAAAGGGTGTATTTTTTGCATTTTGTTTTTTTTTACTGTGCAATTTGAGTTGTACAGGTAGATAGTCACAGGTAGGAATGATTTACCTTTTAAAAGTGTGATTTCCTTTTCCTATAATGGAAAGTAAAGGGAGATTTCTTTCAATGTAATGTAAGATTGCAGTTAAAAATATTTTCCTCTACTTGCCGGTAGCTACATGGCCTTACCCCCAGGTGGATCCTGATCTTTCTGAAGCATATGGGGTTTGGAAGTTCACAAATCTCACTTTCTATGATAACAGTGAAGTTGTTCTTCTGTGTTTTATTACCACATGTGTTCTTAAAAGAGACAAGCATTAGCATGTTTATTTTATACAAACAGAGACTGCTGATCAAATCAAAATTCAGGTTGTCCTGTACTATTCAAAATCAAGTGTTAAATCTCTTTAAATATTGTAAAGTTAATTGCTTATTTGACAGCTGATGTTACTAAAAAAATATATTACTTATGCAAATGCACCTTGTGAACAAATAGAACAAATATGATAAGACTCTGTTACCACTAAAGAACTCTGAGTAATCACAATAAAATGAGCATACAATTATTTTTGATAAAAAGGCATGTATTACCTTGACTACAGTGTAAGACATCTGTCCATGAAAGCCATATGAGTTCTCATCAAATGTAATATAGTGACCACTTCCATAAATAATACATGTTCCTGGACATTTCTTGTCTGTGCAATCCCATTTTCCACTTTTGCAGGTGCTAAATGTTTCAGAAAGGATTGAAATTAAATACATTTTTGTAATAAGACTAAAACTAATATAATATATTATCAGTTTCAGTGATGCTATGTCAATCAATCAATCAATCAATCAATCAATCAATCAATCAATCAATCAATCAATCAATCAATCATACCATGTGTTGCATTTCTTAGAGATTTTTTCTCCACTGGAATAAAGTTTCTTTCCATGCTGACATGGGCATTGGTTTTCTTTTACACAGGAACCTTTACCATCATCGACGAGGCCTCTGGGACAGAGACAGCCAGATTTACACTCAGTGGCATCCTGGAAGGATAGAAAGAAAAATACAAAAAATAGAAAAATAGATGATTGGTAAAACCAACATGACATTGATAACACAAAGGCAGACTTTGTATCTACATTTTGAAAAAGTTAGTAGACCTAAAATGTAGGTCTTGATCAGCAAAAACAGCTTACGCATTCATTGTCCGGATTTGAACAGGTTCGAGCACACTGCACTCCAACATCTCTTTTGTCTGCAGTGGAGCAGTTGAAGTATTCTTTTGGAGAAGTGCATGCTGTAACAGAAGCAGGAACTACTTTAATATTCTGTAAATTAACTACAAATCAGTTTTATAGTAGAAAAAGAATATCATTAATAACTGACTTGAAGAGCCAGCTGCCAAAGGATCACAATGAAGAACTCCATCAGTGCATACGCTAGAAAAACACAATGCAACACAAAAGGACTTTAAATTATAGTTTGTACCAATATTGCTTGCATTATATTGCTTGCATTATAGTCATGGTTAATCATTAGTTTAATTTGTAGTCCTTAAATAACTCACCAGTAGTCATTGTTGATGTTAATGGTCTTTCCTGGTTCAATGGTTTCATCATTATGATAACAGGGACACTTTGCTTTGGGGACACAGATGTCATTGTCATCTAGGTAGTGATTTTCAGCACAGGAACAGCCGCCCACAGGCAAGAAGTCAGAGGTGCAGCTCTGCATCTTTGAGCTCAGCGATCTGCAAGTCAGCTGACATCTCTGATGTATGTAAGAGAAGGTCTGAGATGCTGGGCAGTTCTTGGTGCGTTTGTCTGTTTTATAGAAAATATGATAGTCATTACATCATAGTTTTGGACTAACTAATGAAAGAGAAAATGTCCATAAAACGTCATTACTGAGCTGTTTCACTTACTGCACACATCCTTTCTCCAGCCTATCAAGAACACTCCCTTTGATGCACAAGCTCTTGCAAAGGAGGAGAAGACAGCACACAGGCAGTCCTCGCTCTTCTCACAGTTACAGCTAGCATAAATACATCGCTGCAGAACACAGTGAATATTTTTATGGTATTACAGTCCTATTGAATTTAGTTAAAGACAAACAGAGAGGTTTTTTTGTACCTTGTAGTAAGTCTCAGCATCCACCACGGAATGGCACTGTGCAAAGGTACTATTTGGCTGTCGTAGCAAGGGGCACCAGTTCTTGGCAAACTTTTCTACAAGTAGATTATCAGTTTTGAAGATTTTTGAATTTATTGTATTTCTTTTGTGATTAGATACATATATCACAGAAAATCTGTCTTGAGCAGTAAAAAAATCAAAGGAATAATGCTTGATGATAATAGTTAACAACTTACCATTTTCCGTCCTAAGAGAACAAGGGTCATCAAGTCGTCCATGTCCATCTTTGCATGAATAGTCAGTTTTCCAAGAATTACTAAAAGTTCCTTCTTCTCCCTCCACCATCCCCTGACGAGTCCTCATGTCATCAGACTGCATCATGTTGTAATTCCCACATAAACCTAAAGATTGCAGGAAGTCGAGTACGTACAAAGGCTCTAAAAATATTGCCTCGAACAGTTTTGAGCATATTGAAAGTATTTGTAATTCTTCTTTTTTATTTTTAACCAAAATTTTTAATTACACTATGATGGCTGATGATGGTGAGAAAAAAATACAACACAGAAATAATCACAATTACTGTTACCTTCAAGACCAGTGGTATATTGATATTTTAATATATACATATTAACTGATAGTTGTACTTCTGATTATGGTTAATGGCTAATATAAAACCCACCACGCGTCTTTTCTCTGTAGCTCTGCTCCAGACTGACATAGACTTGCATCAGAGGCACATGCTGGATCTGAATTTGTAAACCAAAACTTGTCTGGAGCATGATGTGAAAGGATGAAGCATGGAATATACTGATATCTCCTGTGAGTCAACAGAAAAATAAAAATCAGAAGATCATATTTGGGATAAAATGATCAACTACAATCTTAGTTTCTGATATACCTGAGTTATAAGGCAAAGTGACCTTCTGTCCATTCTTCTGCACTCTGCCTTCAGAGGTGAAAATTATGGCCTGAATAAAAAAAAAATGCTATTAGAGTGTGGCTCAGTGTAAATTATTATAATTACTGTAGTTTACACTCACGTTGTTTTTGTCTCTGTTCAAATGAATTTTCAAGGTCTTGAGACAAGAGTCGTATTGTTGACGTGAACATTGTGTCAAATGGACCAGAATGGTAAAATTTGGACTCACATAATCCTGAAATACACATAGAGCATTTTGAGTACAGCCTATATAAAATGCCACCTTAATATCAGAAGATTGCATATCTTTAACAGTTGGAGGCGTTGACTCATTCACCTTGCTGTTCACTTTAGCCAGAGTGTAGTCACAGTCTCCATGGAAGGTGAAGTCTTTACCATCAAAGGTGGTTATGTATGAACCCTGTTCAACTGAACATGTAGCATGCATTTGAAGGCTCTCACAAGACCATTTACCTGCAATGCATGTACTGAAAACACAAAGACTTTAAGGAAAAAGCACACACTAATGAATTGAAAATAATACTTTTTGAAAAACATGAAATTCAATTCAATTCAATTCAATTTTATTTATATAGCGCCAAATCACAACAAAAGTCGCCTCAAGGCGCTTCATAGATACAGAGAAAAACCCAACAATCATATGACCCCCTATGAGCAAGCACTTTGGCGACAGTGGGAAGGAAAAACTCCCTTTTAACAGGAAGAAACCTCCGGCAGAACCAGGCTCAGGGAGGGGCGGCCATCTGCTGCGACCGGTTGGGGTGAGAGAAGGAAGACAGGATAAAGACATGCTGTGGAAGAGAGACAGAGGTTAATAACAGATATGATTCAATGCAGAGAGGTCTATTAATACATAGTGAGTGAGAAAGGTGACTGGAAAGGAAAAACTCAATGCATCATGGGAATCCCCCGGCAGCCTACATCTATTGCAGCATAACTAAGGGAGGATTCAGGGTCACCTGGTCCAGCCCTAACTATATGCTTTAGAAAAAAGGAAAGTTTTAAGCCTAATCTTAAAAGTAGAGATAGTGTCTGTTTCCCGAATCCAAACTGGAAGCTGGTTCCACAGAAGAGGGGCCTGAAAACTGAAGGCTCTCCCTCCCATTCTACTTTTAAATACTCTAGGAACAACAAGTAGGCCTGCAGAGCGAGAGCGGAGCGCTCTAATAGGGTGATATGGTACTACAAGGTCATTAAGATAAGATGGGGCCTGATTATTTAAGACCTTGTATGTGAAATGTGAAACATACCAATTTTCTCCCCGCTCCTGGTAAACCTCATTGGACTTGTAGACTTTGTCATGTTTGCATGGACACTCAGAAAGAGGAATACAACTTCCCGTGGAAATATCATCAAGCACAGTTTCTAATAAAGACGTGACATGATTTTAGACCGTATATATTACTGGTACTTAAACATTTAGGCATGATGAGTACAAAGAAACAGCACCAACCAGGAGGACAGAAGCAGCCGTCTATATTGTGATCTTCACAAACTAAACTCGTGTCTGGGAATCTGCAGGTATTGATGCAAGGAGACCCATACTCATCATATACCATCGTGGGTGGACAATGTTTAGCTGCGAAGATTAGAATATATAGACAAACAGATGGGAATTACAAGAGGGACCTGTTTGTATCATGTCAGAAACGGATGGACTATATAATAACACTCAGACCAGATTTTTATTTCGCTAATCTTATCTAATCTTTTCTTCTTCTTTCTTTCATATTTATGTTCTTTCTGTTAAAAATAGAAGAAAAATAGATATGTAGGCAGATATCTTTAACAAATTATTGAAGTTAATGCACATTATACTGTACAGTGATTGCTGAATGTCAATAAAAACGAAATTAAAAAAAGAATACGTAGAATACATGGATGAGATTTATTACTATTTATTGTACCACTGAATTAATAATCTTTTTTCTTCTTAATTCACTTTACATGTAAGTAATTAATTTTAAGAAAAAGTGTCCGAACATCAAACCACATGAACAACACTGGCCAACATTACCAACAATCTTTTCAGAATCTCAGACTATGAACTGCAAGATATTTGTAGTGCATCTGACACTAATAAAGAGTGGAGTATGTCAGTGTTACTAAGGGAATACCAGATTTCTTTTAGATTATTACCAGCTAGATTTCAGTTTCCTGATGAGTTCAATCACTCTTCTGTGCATAAAATACTCAGTATTGTTACAGACACATTTCAGTCTACGTATGCGTCCTACATTGCCATTGTTAAATTTGGTAGTAAGAAAACCAATTGCTCTCAAAATGCAAGTTTAATAATTTAATTTTGCAGGGAAATGTAACTCTTTATGTCCAAGAGTCAACCTCATGAGAAAGAAATAAAAATGACAACATAAAACCTTACCACACAACTTCGGAGTCCTCCAGTTGGGAGGTTGTCCTCCAGCATGAGAGCACTGTCGAGAGAACTCAGAGAGTGTGCTGCAGACACAGGAGCCATTTAAATTGCTACAGTGACACATATCCTTCACACAAGCCTGAATGTAAGGCTCAGGGTGAATCAGAGGAATGCAGGAGCTCCAGGATTCATTTTTAAAGAGGTCTTTGCAGAAGATTTCCTTAAAGGGACAAAAAAGAGGCATTGTTAATATGTGTAAAAGGATTTATGCAAATACACATCACCACATATCTATTTTTAAAGCTAGCTGGATAAAAAAAACTCACAAACTCCTTGCATGAATCCGTCATATTCTCAGTCTTCCCTGATGTCTGTACCGCTTCAGTGAGGTCCTCACAATTAATTGGACTAGCGGTTTTCCATCCATTGCCAAACGTAATGGGGCTGATTTGTTGACCTGTATCTGATGACATTAATCGTTACATTCTAACTCTTGCATACTACCGATGAAACACATTAATATGAAATGAGTATACACCTTTATCGCGGAGGTCTGAATTGCCATTGAAATCTCCACAAAGTCCACAAATGCGATTAGCATATTCATCATCAATTTCCACCTGAAAAATGCAGAAATAGGTTTATTTATTGTTGTTCATTAAACAGTGAGATGATTGAACCACTGATTAATCAAAGGAAAAACCTTATTGTTACTTCTTGGTAAATGGTAAATGGCCTGTATTTGTATAGCGCTTTACTTAGTCCCTAAGGACCCCAAAACGCTTTACGCGTTCAGTCATCCACCCATTCACACACACATACTTCTTCTTAAAAAAAACCCAAAACAAGACCCTCCCCCCAACACACACGCACACATGCTAGCACGCACATAGGCGCGCACACACAAACAAAGTTACATTTGATACTGTCATAATGTCACCTACAGCTGGAATCTTATACTGAAAGTGATGAGATAGTGTACACCAAAGAGCATTTTATCTTACAGTCTACACAATACTTGTGGTGTTTACTCTTGCTTCACCCACATCCACTGCTTTCTTAGTACTTACAGTTGTGTTTGTACTCATTTCTCCATTCAAATATTCTGCTTATTCAGCCCTTCAGTATGCTTTTATCCCCTTTGTAGTTATTGTAAATCTACTTCCAGCACAATACAATGTAGACTTTGTGTTTCTCAAAGATCTTTTAAAAGTTACTCTGTAACCAATGCCTGGCATTTCTCAAGTGTAAAGCAATTCCGATCGACTTAAGACTTTTTGCAACAACCATCAGAAATATGGTTGTGACCTGGAAAAAAACTGTCTTGAGTTACTCTAAGTTTCAGCAGTGTTCATAAACAAATGATGTCTAAGTTATTACCATGACTGCATCATCATTGTACCACATGACAGTGATGCCAACTTGGGAGTAAAGCTTTAAGTAAAACTCAGTTCCCTTTCAGTCGATTCACTCGGTACAACACATAAGTATGGGATATCACGCCCTCGCGTGTCCTGGCTGAAGAAACCTTTATTCACGCCTTTACGGCAGATGACGTGTGATGACACGCGCAAGGCCCCGCCCGCACATATAGCCGCTGCCATCACCGTCATCCCTCAGTTCTTACGCTCTTCACCTCGCTGAGAACACCTCTGCTGAGTTGGGCTAGCTAGCTACTGCTAGTTAGCTCCGTTGTCTGCCAACTTGAACCTAGCTTAACTGCCCCTGTTGGTGTTAGCCTCCACCGCCCACTTGGTGCGTAGGCTGCCCGCGGAGCGCTATTTTCAAGTTTTTCTTGTGCAGCGTTTCGCTTTGCGTTTTGGGAATGGACTCCAAACCGAAGCGAGCAAAGCAGAAATCTTCTGTTCGCCCCTGTCCTCAGGGATGTGGTTTCTCTTTGCACGACAGCGACCAGCACGATGCCTGCCCTGTCTGCCTGGGGATCGTCCACGCTAGGAGAGCGTTGACGGAGCCCGAAGCTTGTGCGTTTTGTCGCCAGCTCCGACGCTCGACCCTGGAAAGACGGGTGACGTTTGTGGAAAGAGTGCTGGGACGCTCGGCTGTCGCACGGCATGACCCTCTTCTTTCCGAGTCTGGAGCCCCGGCTTCGTCCGAGTCCGAAGACGAAAATTTTCAGGTCGATGTCCCCGCGATTAGCTGGGCTGACCACATGGAATACGTTGACGGGTTAGCCGATGACGGACCGGAACCATGCAGGAGCGCTGACGGGCTTCAGCCTGGGTTGAAGCCCGCCAGCGCTCCCCAGGAAGACGATGACGTGCTGGACATCGGCCTGGACATCCATGGTTTGTCGGAGGATGAGCAGGAGAGCTCATTGTCGACCCAATATGCCGCCGCTGCTGCGCCGGTCGGCCACGATGACACCTCTCTTTTCTCCCTGTTTCGCGTGCCGCTGAGAAGCTGCAGGTGGACTGGCCCTCTCCTCCACCAGCTCGGAAGCCGTCGCGGTTTGCGGGTTTTTTCCTTCCACCGGAGCCCGCAACGGCCAAAAACTGCCTCCCCATGTTCCCAGACTTTCTCTGCGAGCTAACAGCGTCATGGGACAAACCTCTGTCTACCCGCGTCACTGTGCCCGGCTATGGACAGTACATGGAATTGGACGGCGCCGAGGGAGCTGGTTTAGCTAACCCACCCCCTATGGAGCCGTCTCTGGCTGCTTATCTGGCCCCGTCCCATAACCATGGTGTCGGTGGCCCCGCAACTCTGCCGTCCAAGCACTGCAGATTCTCGGCCTCGCAGCTGGAGAAGATTTATCGGGCTCAGGCCGGCACCGCTCGAGCCATGAGCTCCGTCACCATGCTCCAGACGTACCAAGCAATGTGCCTGGCGGAGCTTGGATCGCTGGTTCCGGAGGACAGCCCGCTGTCACCTCTTCTTAACGAGGTTAGAGTCACCACGGATTACACCACGTCTCGCTGTGCAGCGCTCTCCCTGGGCAGAGGGATGGCTTCGACAGTGGTGGCGCAGAGGCACCTGTGGCTGACCCTCTCCGACGTCCCTGATAGAGACAGAGCTGTGTATCTGGACGCACCAGTGTCTGCGGCTGGGTTATTCGGACATTCACTTGAAGCCATTCAGGCTAGATTCGATCTGAGGAAGAAGCAGACGGAAGCTCTGCGCGACATCATCCCCAGACGCCAGCCCCAGCCCAAGCCCACTGCTAGCTCTCACAGGCCCGCCGCTCCTCTGACAGCTGGCAAGAGACCGGCGCCCACTGCTGGAGTGGGAGGGCCGCCGGCGAGAGCACGTACTCCGGCCCGAGCTCCACGCCAGTCGGCCTGGGGCAAAGGCCCTCCCCCGGGCCCCCGACGGGACCCGACGCCCAGGAGGAAGAAGCCTCAGCCCTCCTAGCTGTGATTGCGAGTGGGGAAGGGATCCGGCAGCAGGGAGACGCTGCTCTTACCCCTCTGTTGCCGCACAAGAGGTGCCGCTTAAGTTCTGTTCAGGTTGTCAGCCCCAGAAGGCGCTGCACTTCCCTATCGCGGTCTCCCAAGCACATAACCCCTGCACACGGTTCAGATGTGTTGAATGTTCAAGCGACCACATCGAGTGTTCCCGCTGTTTTTCATTGTTATGCCCCGGAAAAGGTGCACCCAACAAAATGTATAAATGTACATGTTCCCATGTTGCAATCAATAAAGAGTGTTGTTTACTCTCAAACAATCTCAAATGCTCAACCTGCAGGCGAAATGAGCCAGGTCAGGCAGGGGATGCAGTCCCCTGCAGACACACTGGGGGGCGACGGCGCCCCGCCGTCAGTGCTGCAGGCCAGCCGGCTGGCTGCTCACTTCCCTCAGTGGCGCGCTTGCGCCCCCTCTCCGTGGGTGCTGCAAACCGTTGCCATGGGTTACCGGTTGCAGTTCCGGGTCAAGCCGCCTCGTTTCCAAAGAGTCGTGAACACGATTGTCAACCCCGAGGCAGCCTTGGTACTCAGAGAGGAAATACAGGCGCTATTACAGAAGAGAGCAATACGGGTGGTCCCCGCTTCGGAGACGGACAAAGGTTGGTACAGCCGTTATTTTGTCATTCCGAAGAAAGGGGGAGGGCTTCGTCCCATCCTCGACCTGCGAGTCTTGAACACGTACCTGCGAACGTACAGGTTCAAGATGCTAACACTCAGACAGCTCCTGAGTGCAGTCGGCCCGGGAGATTGGTTTGCGACAATCGATCTAACAGATGCTTATTTTCATGTCGCTATACACCCGAAACACAGGCAGTTTCTGAGGTTTGCATTCGAGGGCGTAGCCTACGAATACCTAGTGCTGCCGTTCGGGCTGTCGCTCGCTCCCCGCACCTTTACGAAATGTGCCGAGGCAGCGCTAGCACCCCTCAGGAAGAGGGGCATCCGCATCTTGGCCTACCTGGACGACTGGGCTCTCGTGGCTTGCTCCAGAGAACAGGCGGAGACGCAGCTGTCGCGGGTTCTGTCACACATTCAGACACTGGGGTTCTCTGTGAACTTTCAGAAGAGCTCGCTAATCCCAGGTCAACAGATCGCTTTTCTCGGTCTGGAAATATGCTCTCTTTCCAGCCGCGCACGGTTGTCAGAGCACAGAGTGGCCGCGTTTCATCGCTGCCTCGCTCAATTTCAGCTGGGACGCAGACTGCGTTTCCAGACGATATTGCGCTTGTTGGGCATGATGGCATCTATGATCGCCGTAGTGCCGCTTGGGCTGTTGAAAATGAGAGCGTTTCAACGCTGGACTCTCTCTCACCGTTTGTGTGCTTCGCGTCACCTCCGGAGGAGGCTGCCGGTAACTGCGTCTTGCATGCTAGCTCTCCGTCCTTGGAGGGAGCCCGGGCTACTGCACCAGGGCTCTCGGATTGGGAGGGTGTTGTTTCGCAAGGTGGTGTCCACAGATGCTTCCCTAAGTGGGTGGGGAGCGCTGTGCGAGGGTGCGTCAGTGAGAGGGATCTGGTCCGCGGCTCAGCGCCAGCTGCACATCAACCACTTAGAGCTGTTAGCAGTGTTCTTAGCTCTAAAGCGTTTCCGTCCAGTCCTGCAGGGCCAGCATGTCTTAGTCAGGACGGACAATTCAACAGTGGTGTCTTATATAAACAGGCAGGGAGGAACACGCTCTCTTCCCCTGTTGCAGCTGTCTCGCTCTCTGCTGTTATGGTGCAGTGTTCATTTTCTGACTCTAAGAGCCACCCATGTCCCGGGCCACCTGAACCTGGGGCCGGACCTTCTCTCCAGGGGGGGGTCCTCTGGTGAGAGAATGGAGGTTACACCCTTCAATAGTGGCTCAGATTTGGGATCTATTTGGCGAGGCGCAAATAGATCTTTTTGCTTCCAGGGTGAATGCTCACTGCCCCCTGTACTTCTCCATAATCGACCACGATGCACCCTTGGGCTTGGACGCGCTAGCGCACCAATGGCCAGATGTGCTCCTGTATGCATTTCCCCCAGTGGAAATGATATCTCCAATTCTGGAGAGGGTGCGTCGGCATTCCCTCTCTCTGATCCTGGTGGCCCCTTGGTGGCCCGCGAAGTCGTGGTATGCAGAAATAATCAGCCTGCTTGCAGCAAGTCCTTGGCAGCTTCCTCTCCGCAGGGATCTCCTCTCTCAGGCGGGGGGGGAAGTGTTTCATCCGCGCCCGGATCTGTGGCACCTTCATGCTTACCTGCTGAGAGGTTAAACTTGGTTGCTAAGGGTCTGCCACCTAGTGTGGTAGCGACGATTCAGAGCGCCAGGGCCTCGTCTACTAGAGGCTTGTACGCTTACAAATGGCGAGCCTTCGAGCGATGGTGCCAGGACCGCCACACTCTCCCATTTCAGTGCTCTATTGTGGATGTTTTGACATTCCTGCAGGAGCTGTTGGATAAAGGCCTTTCGTTTTCGACGATCAAGGTTTATTTAGCGGCTATATCTGCTTGTCATATCGGTTTTGACAGGGTGACACCAGGTGCGCATCCCCTCGCCGTGCGTTTTCTGAAAGGGGTTCGCCGGCTGAGGCCCGTGCTTAAGTCCAGTGTCCCGGCTTGGGACTTGTCTTTGGTGCTGGAGGCCCTTTGTGGCCCTCCGTTTGAACCCGTTGAGTCGGTAGATATGAAACTTCTTTCGTATAAGACCGCATTACTTCTCGCTTTGGCCTCGGCGAAGCGAGTGGGGGACCTTCATGCGCTGTCTGTGCATCCGGCCTGCACACAGTTTTCTCCTGATGGCCGCAAGGTCGTATTGCGTCCGAATGCCGCCTATCTTCCCAAGGTCATGCCTGCATCTTATAGTTCAATGGAGTTTGAGTTGCTGAGCTTTTGCTCCCCTCCTTTTGAATCTGAGGAGCAGAGGAGGGTGCATTCTCTTTGTCCGGTGCGTGCGCTACGCACCTACATGGAGCGCACTCGGGATGTGCGTTTGTGTGACCAGTTGTTTGTCTGCTTCGCTAATCCGAATAGAGGTAGAGCTCTGTCCAGACAGAGGCTGTCCCACTGGATTGTAGAAGCTATCTCGCTGGCATACAGCACCGGAGGTTTTGCGTTGCCCCACGGGGTGGGAGCTCATTCCACCAGGGGGATCGCGACCTCATGGGCTCTTTTGGAGGGGTGCCTGTGGCTGATATTTGTGCAGCGGCTAATTGGGCGTCGCCGCACACTTTTGTGCGGTTTTATCGGTTGGACGTTACGGCCCCTTCGGTGGCTCATGCTGTCCTTTCTGCTGGGTCTACCACTCACTAAGGATGTGGTGGTCCCGTTCCGGTTCGGTGGCTGCTCTGCGGGGCGTGTATATAGGTCCCATACTTATGTGTTGTACCGAGTGAATCGACTGAAAGGGAACGATTAGTTATGTCTATAACTTCTGTTCCCTGAAGGAGAGGAACGAGGTACAACACAGGGTGGCCCCACTGAGCAGTTGGCTCGGTGAAGAGCGGCTATCGAACTGAGGGATGACGGTGATGGCAGCGGCTATATGTGCGGGCGGGGCCTTGCGCGTGTCATCACACGTCATCTGCCGTAAAGGCGTGAATAAAGGTTTCTTCAGCCAGGACACGCGAGGGTGTGATATCCCATACTTATGTGTTGTACCTCGTTCCTCTCCTTCAGGGAACAGAAGTTATAGACATAACTAATCGTTTTTTCCAACCGTACCCCGGCCTGGAAGTATGGAAGTTGAATACTTGGGAGAAAAACAAAAACAATATGACACAAAGTATAGTACAGTTGTTTTCATTTCAAATTTTGAGGACCAAAAGAAATGTTGTTTGACTTGGCATTGTTTTGTTTTGTTTTGCTTTTTACCTCTGCTCATCCAGAGTGACCAAATCCTTGCTGATGTTGTATAAATAACTATTAATTTTCACAACCACAAAACGTATTGTAGCGTTTCCAGGATTCTCCTTCCTCTTTATGTCCATTGAGAACGTCTGGGAATTCTGAGACTCATCGCACGTTTTGACCAGCTTGTACTCACACATACCGGGAAACTGGTACACATCACCATCAAACGTCTTGAAGTGCTCACGGCCCCATGTGCTACATGTTCTCTTGTAAACTGGGAAGCCAAAAAAAAAAGAAAGAAGACATTTACCAAAATTTATTTCCATGCCCATAAATAAACACAACAGAAAATTACAGTTACTGGTCTATCTTATTACAGACACTTTTCCAGTGTCCTGACCTTTGCATAAAGCTATAACAATTAACCGTTAATGAACATTAAAAGATTCCTGTACATTATGCACATTACACGAATATCTGTACAAGCAGTTGCACCCTTATGAATCTGATCTTACCCAACTCGGCTTGGATATCAATAACAATGGAAACAGAACAAGCAAGGAAACACAACCACACAACTTTCCACTTCATTGTCGCCGCTGTGTGCTCGCAGTTAAAAAGGAAGCTGACAGTGAGACAGTGGCCAGTGGCCCTTTATATAGAGATTGCTAATTTGTTTTGCTCCAACCCTCTATGAGCACTTAAATAGTTTTTTTCCTGATGGGGAAAACATGGTTAGACTCATTTGCTATTGTCTGAGCAAACATGCAGTGGTATGAGGCCTTTCCAGAGAATTTGGCTGCTTTCATGTATGATAATATATCTGTTTACACTGTGTCCATCATCTTTATGCTTTCTTTCCAACAGCGAAGGCAACGGCCATTAACTGCTTGACACGGTGTGTTCTTTTGGACAATTAGGCATGTGGTGGCAATTCTGTGACGTTTATTTTTTAAACAATATATTGCAGTCTTTGTTTGTAGTCTTTTATAATCCTATCCCCCATGAAGGAATACTCTCTACTTTTCTGAAGTATTTGGCTTCTCATTTTTAAGGTGATGAAGGTGAATTATACTAGCTTTATACTATCTAGGAGTTAGACAAGATTAGCTTTTACCTTTTTAAATTCGACTGGCTAAATCAAGAAAGAGCAGCAACACAATTCAACTTGTACACAAAGTAAAGTCTACTGGAGCTCACAATGCAAATTATTATGTGACATCTAAGCAGTTGTTTCCTTCAAGCTGCAACTCTACATCCCATCTTGGGCTTCCCCTACTTCCTACTTTAACATTTATATATTTATATTAAGAGGACTGATTCATGACCACCAATCAGAGCAGACATTCTGATGTGATTTGGGTCATTATAGAATATCCATGGAAGGCATAAACCAAGACAAATGTCGTCTTGATGCATTCTTAATCTGGACGCTACGTCCAGATGAACAGAATCAACTTTTGGAAACAAGACAATGTCTAGCCCAAATCTGGATCCAAACACCCTTTCTGGTATTTTATACTAAAACTGCCTAAATTTCTGGAAGTGCTCTAAAGAAAGGCACTATTTCTATTGGATTGACTCTAAATTTGTCTAGATGTGGCACATCAATTTAAAGAATTAATATTTTACAGCCAGAATATAGGCTTACATGGCTAAACTTATTTGTATTAAAAAGAAGTTGTACTTCATCACCTGACACATTTTGCATTAAACAATAATAATAACACTCAGTAACAGTAACAGTAAAGTGCCAGTAACAGTTACTGAAAAGGTCACAATTACTTTTTGACACTGGTGATTAAAGAATTACATTTCTTTCATAAATACAATTATAAATTAAAATGTGAATTTTGTGTTTATTCAGGTTGCAATTGCTTTAGGTTAGGTTTTTGTAAGGTTTTATAGTTGTGTCCAACGAGTCTGAGCACTGTAACATTCAATAACAGCTGATAATTCTATAACCATTAGTTAATCAGTGTGTTTACTGGACTATCAGCTATATCAAAGTAAACACTGGATGTATTCACAGTCATTACCATACAATACATTACTATTACAATAAACACTAATAAATACAGCAATATTATAAAGGTTTAGCACTATCGGACAATTTATTTTAGTTTTCATAGTGTTTCTCCTATTTAGAAGCAATGTATTCATCTTATAACATGCAGTGTATTTAGAGCATAAGTGACTCAAATGTTGTGCTCAGGTATCTGCCTTAGGGAGGTAATCTGTGTGTGCACTATGCTTGGTCACTACACGTGGAATACTTTGAAGACAACTTGCAACTGGACCCATTGGATAGAAGCCATTAGAGCTCATTGGTATATCAACATGAATAGGGTTCTTCAAAGAGGAATGTTCTGACAAGTGAGATGCTGAAGTCTTGTGATTCAGAGCGACCTAGCTAAAATCAGAAAACAGAAAACTGGAGAGTAATGTTTTTTGGAGATGAAGACCTACCAGAATGAAAACAGGAGTGGAAATCGAGGCATAGTATGTCTCCCTCTGTAAATTAAGAACCCCCCCAACAGCCCAGGTAGTGATCATCTTAAGTGCTAAAGCATCACAACCTATTATCTATTCAACATAATTGCCCATAGGTGCGAATGATTGTCTGTCCTCTGTATTAGCCCTCTCTGGATACCTGTCCAGAGTGTACCCCACCTCTCACCCTATGGTAGCTAGGATCGGCTAAAGTACCCCCACAACCCTGAATTGAAGAAGTGGAAGAGGATGAATGGATGATTAGCATGTGTGGCCACCCCTGATTGTACATGTTTTATGCTATGGTATATACATGCATATTCACACTGTTTTTTTAGTGAGATTCATTGTGAATCATCAACACCGGTGTGGCCTGTGATGATGCATTAAATGTCTATGGGGGGAAAAAACTGCAACAATTTAGCAAGAATTTAAACTGTGATTTCAAAGTGTTTGCATTTCCTCTCATCACCATCAAGTTTAATTACACATTGGCAGCCTAACACTAAATACACGTTCTAACTTGTGTAAGCACACACCATCGCTAGAAAGTACAGGACTGGGACTAAATGAATAAACAAGTCTTCATCTATACAATACTGGTTAAAAGTTTTAGAAGTTATTAAGTTAAGTTATTTATTTCAGTTAAATTATTTGAATCAGTTCACTGCAAAAGTAGTTTGAATCAAATGAATAGCTTGAAATGGTACAAAGGTAATTGGTAAACTGCCAGAGATTTAAAAAAGGTGGGTTATCCAAAACTGAAAAATAATGAACATTGCAGAATTGTACAAAAGGCCTTTTTCAGGAAACACAAAATGGGTTCCCTGAAAAAAATTCTTTTTTAGAGCTGTTCTGCATCAATAGAGGTTGATCAAGCCTTGAAAGCTGGTGTTACTAATTTCTACAAGTGTTTCAACTTTTCTGCATTACTTACAACCCCCTGTGTCTTTATGAAAGCAGTGTTGGAACCCACTGTGGTACCATCCCCTCGTCAGCATCGGTTCAACAGTATTGTACTGCAGAAAGTAGTGTGTTGGTCCAAAAAAGGGTGAGAAAAAGGCAATAAACAATGGAAGAGAGACAGACCACCATAACACTTAAAAATGTAGGTCTTTCCTATGGAGGAAATACAAAGAAAGTCATGGTGTCCGTGAGTACAATTTCCTGCACCATCAAAATGCAGTCAGAAACTGGGGCAAACTCTGACAGAAAGAGGTCTGGCAGACCCAAAGCCACAACTGAGTCAAAGGACAAGTTTCTGAGCATTAACAGCTTCCGTGATTGGCAGCTCACAGGACAACAGCTTCAAGCACAGCTTAATAGTGGTCGAAGTAAGCAAGTCTCAGATTTGACAGGACAAGTTGCAGTAAGATAGCCATTGCTAATATATCAGAATAAGACAAAGAAGCTATGGGCCATGAAACACCACCATTGTACAACTGAAGACTAAAAGAAAGTATTATGGACTGATGAATCAAAATCTGAAATCTTCGGTTCATCACGCAGGATCCTTGTACGCCGTCGAGTAAGCAAAAGGATGGTTCCACAGTGTGTGGCATCAACTGTCAAACCTGGAGGAGGAAGTATGATGGTCTGGGGCTGTTTTGCTGGATCCAGGGCTGGGCCCTATTTCAGGAAGCCGGTTTAGTGCAAATTTTGAGTAAGTATACCCTGAGTTAACGAAAACTCTGGGTTTTCGGTTTCACAAAGCGAGTTTAGATTAATCCTGAGTGAGTTACTATGACGACACACTCCGTGAAGCTAACCTGCCCCCTAGCAGGTTTACTTCAACTAACCCTGACTTTCTCCGCCTCTTTGTCGGAAACCTGACTGTAGGAAGTGTCAGACATGGCGTGCTCCTTCCTTGAAGAGCCAGTAGATGTTGAAGCCCAAATTCTCCGCAGAGCTCTCCGCCGGGAGAGAGTGATTAGAGCGCGTTCGGACATTTTATCATTTCCTGATGATTTCCTGTGTGAACGTTACCGTTTTTCAGCACAATCTATAATTTATTTGAATAACATCCTCAGGCCTAATATTGCTCATGTGACACATCGCGGACATTCTCTCAGTTCTGTACATATTATTAGTGTGAATGCTTGAAAAGCATTCACAGTATTGTTATTCGAATCTTTATTATTAGTGTGAATGCTTGAAAAGCATTCACAGTATTGTTATTCGAATCTTTATTATTATTATTCTATTTTATTAGTGTGAATGCTTGAAAAGCATTCACAGTATTGTTATTCTAATCTTTATTATTATTATTAGTGTGAATGCTTGAAAAGCATTCACAGTATTGTTATTCGAATCTTTATTAGTGTGAATGCTTGAAAAGCATTCACAGTATTGTTATTCGAATCTTTATTATTATTATTATTATATTTTATCTATTCCGTACGTTTTTTGTAATCCTACTCCTTCAAAACCGTTCAACTTAGAAAAACCATTCAAACATCGTTAGATTCCTATTATTTTTGACATGACTGCTTCTATTTTTCTCATTTTTAACATTTATATTTTTAATTTTATTCAACTTTATTCAACAAAAATTTCCCATGTATTTCAATGGGGAGACCCTTCAAATTCTCATTCAACTTACTCATTTTTAAACTCTTACTACTTCAACATACGTTCACATAGCGCCACCATTTAAACTTTAAAACGAAGACAAGACATTCAACTATTCAACTTGTATTTATCTTTTCAATATCTATTATACTTTTTCTTCAGTTCCAGTTTAAGTTTCATGATGTTTTTTCACCCGTTTCAGAGTTTATAATGGGTGTGTATGGGACGGAATGTTGGGGCTAGAGTGAGGCAGCTCAACTGCTAGAGTGAGAGGAGCAAAAAAATTAATCTTAAAATCTTTTTTAAAACTGCTGCTGTGTCCACAGCGTTTGCTCTACAGGTATGATTTTACCCTCAAAACGTAGCCATGGCTGTCCTCTTTCATCCAATGTGTTTACTATTGTACTAGGTGTTATGGTTCTTTCATAAATGTCACCAATGCACAGCCTCCTCCCTCCAACTCTTCCATAGACTCTAATGTTAAAATGGCTCAGAAGGTTGGTTTGAAAATCAGAAGAGCATGGTGTCTTTCCACTGTCACCACGTCCATATAATAAGCTCCACAGGCATGAAAACTGAGAATTAGGTAGACTAGACATTGCTGTCGCTCACAGTGAAAGAATTTTGTCAATACGACTTTTACTTTTCATTTGGGAGCGATTTGTTTCGGCCTGACTTTTCTGTTCATTTTAAGCAGCAAAAGTGAGGTGCATGTCTGTGTGCGTGTGTATGGAGCCATTGGGTGCGGTCACTATAGCAACCAGGCTCACACCTGCCTGCTTAACGAGCTCTGCCTGCCACTGTACCAAGATTCATCTTAAGCACTTCTCTTTCAACTGCTGCTGTGTCCACAGTGTTACAGCCATCATTTTACCCTCAAATTGTCGCCATTATTGTTCTCTTTCCAACACCGTATCTTTCAAAGCTCAGGCATTTAAACTTTTTAAACTGTGTGGATCAAAGTGGAGGGATCACATTTGAGTCATTCAGTGATTCAAAGAATATGACCTTTTAATATTCATTCAGATGTTTTCTGACTCTAAATGTTCTTTTCTCATTTCTTAGGGTTTTCTAATTTACATTTAAAACATTTTCAGTTTTTTTCCAACTCCTTCTTCTGTGTAACCTTCAGCTTTTAGCAGTTCAGCACCTTTGTTTTCAGGTTAAATTCGGGTTTTTTTTGTTTGTTTTTTTTAATCTCATTCAATATTTTTAACTCAAAATTCAGCAATTAATTCATTTCAGTGCATACATTCAGATTCAAGCATTCACACTGCAGTTTCTTCAGAAAATGCACTTTCTAGTTAGTGTGAATGCTTGAAAAGCATTCACAGTATTGTTATTCTAATCTTTATTATTATTATTATTATATTTTATTTTTCCGTACGTTTTTTGTAAGCCTACTCCTTCAAAACCGTTCAACTTAGAAAAACCATTCAAACACCGTTAGATTCCTATTCTTTTGGACAACACTGCTTCTATTTTTCATATTTTTAACATTTATATTTTTAATTTTATTCAACTTTATTCAACAAAAATTTATAATGTATTTCAATGGGGAGACCCTTCAAATCCTCATTCAACTTACTCATTTTTAAACTCTTACTACTTCCACATACATTGACATAGAGCCACCATTCAAACTTTAAAACGAAGACAAGACATTCAACTATTCAACTTGTATTTATCTTTTCAATATCTATTATACTTTTTCTTCAGTTCCAGTTTAAGTTTCATGATGTTTTTTCACCCGTTTCAGAGTTTATAATGGGTGTGTATGGGACGGAATGTTGGGGCTAGAGTGAGGCAGCTTAACTGCTAGAGTGAGAGGAGCAAAAAAATTAATCTTAAAATCTTTTTTAAAACTGCTGCTGTGTCCGCAGCGTTTGCTCTACAGGTATGATTTTACCCTCAAAACGTAGCCATGGCTGTCCTCTTTCATCCAATGTGTTTACTATTGTACTAGGTGTTATGGTTCTTTCATAAATGTCACCAATGCACAGCCTCCTCCCTCCAACTCTTCCATAGACTCTAATGTTAAAATGGCTCAGAAGGTTCGTTTGAAAATCAGAAGAGCATGGTGTCTTTCCACTGTCACCACGTCCATATAATAAGCTCCACAGGCATGAAAACTGAGAATTAGGTAGACTAGACATTGCTGTCGCTCACGGTGAAAGAATTTTGTCAATACGACTTTTACTTTTCATTTGGGAGCGATTTGTTTCGGCCTGACTTTTCTGTTCATTTTAAGCAGCAAAAGTGAGGCGCATGTCTGTGTACGTGTGTATGGAGCCATTGGGTGCGGTCACTATAGCAACCAGGCTCACACCTGCCTGCTTAACGAGCTCTGCCTGCCACTGTACCAAGATCCATCTTAAGCACTTCTCTTTCAACTGCTGCTGTGTCCACAGTGTTACAGCCATCATTTTACCCTCAAATTGTCGCCATTATTGTTCTCTTTCCCACACCGTATCTTTCAAAGCTCAGGCATTTAAACTTTTTAAACTGTGTGGATCAAAGTGGAGGGATCACATTTGAGTCATTCAGTGATTCAAAGAATATGACCTTTTAATATTCATTCAGATGTTTTCTGACTCTAAATGTTCTTTTCTCATTTCTTAGGGTTTTCTAATTTACATTTAAAACATTTTCAGTTTTTTTCCAACTCCTTCTTCTGTGTAACCTTCAGCTTTTAGCAGTTCAGCACTTTTGTTTTCAGGTTAAATTCGGGTTTTTTTTTTTTGTTTTTTTTAATCTCATTCAAAATTTTTAACTTAAATTCAGTAATTATTTCATTTCAATGCATACATTCAGATTCAAGCATTCACACTGCAGTTTCTTCAGAAAATGCACTTTCTAGTTAGTGTGAATGCTTGAAAAGCATTCACAGTATTGTTATTCGAATCTTTATTATTATTATTATTATTATATTTTATCTATTCCGTACGTTTTTTGTAATCCTACCCCTTCAAAACCGTTCAACTTAGAAAAACCATTCAAACACCGTTAGATTCCTATTCTTTTGGACAACACTGCTTCTATTTTTCATATTTTTAACATTTATATTTTTAATTTTATTCAACTTTATTCAACAAAAATTTATAATGTATTTCAATGGGGAGACCCTTCAAATCCTCATTCAACTTACTCATTTTTAAACTCTTACTACTTCCACATACATTGACATAGAGCCACCATTCAAACTTTAAAACGAAGACAAGACATTCAACTATTCAACTTGTATTTATCTTTTCAATATCTATTATACTTTTTCTTCAGTTCCAGTTTAAGTTTCATGATGTTTTTTCACCCGTTTCAGAGTTTATAATGGGTGTGTATGGGACGGAATGTTGGGGCTAGAGTGAGACAGCTCAACTGCTAGAGTGAGAGGAGCAAAAAAATTAATCTTAAAATCTTTTTTAAAACTGCTGCTGTGTCCACAGCGTTTGCTCTACAGCCACCATTTTACCCTCAAAACGTAGCCATCGCTGTCCTCTTTCATCCAATGTGTTTACTATTGTCCTAGGTGTTATGGTTCTTTCATAAATGTCACCAATGCACAGCCTCCTCCCTCCAACTCTTCCATAGACTCTAATGTTAAAATGGCTCAGAAGGTTCGTTTGAAAATCAGAAGAGCATGGTGTCTTTCCACTGTCACCACGTCCATATAATAAACTCCACAGGCATGAAAACTGAGAATTCAGTAGACTAGACATTGCTGTCGCTCACGGTGAAAGAATTTCGTCAATACGACTTGTACTTTTCATATGGGAACGATTTGTTTGGGCCTGACTTTTCTGTTCATTTTAAGCAGCAAAAGTGAGGTGCATGTCTGTGTCCGTGTGTATGGAGCCATTGGGTGCGGTCACTATAGCAACCAGGCTCACACCTGCCTGCTTAACGAGCTCTCTCTCTCACTCTGCCAAGATTCATCTTAAACACTTCTCTTTCAACTGCTGCTGTCTCCACAGTGTTACAGCCATCATTTTACCCTCAAAACGTCGCCATCGTTGTTCTCTTTCCAACATCTTGTCTTTCAAAGCTCAGACTTTTAAACTTTTTAAACTGTGTGGATCCAAGTGGAGGGATCACATTTTAGTCATTCAGTGATTCAAAGAATATGACCTTTTAATATTCTTTCAGATGTTTTCTGACTCTAAATGTTCTTTTCTCATTTCTTAGGTTTTTCTAATTTACAATTAAAACATTTTCAGCTTTTTTCCAACTTCTTCTTCTGTGTAACCTTCAGCTTTTAGCAGTTCAGCACTTTTGTTTTCAGGTTAAATTCGGGGTTTTTTTTAATCTCATTCAAAATTTTTAACTTAAATTCAGTAATTATTTCATTTCAATGCATACATTCAGATTCAAGCATTCACACTGCAGTTTCTTCAGAAAATGCACTTTCTAGTTATTATTAGTGTGAATGCTTGAAAAGCATTCACAGTATTGTTATTCGAATCTTTATTATTATTATTATTATTATATTTTATCTATTCCGTACGTTTTTTGTAATCCTATAACTTCAAAACCGTTCAACTTAGAAAAACCATTCAAACACCGTTAGATTCCTATTCTTTTGGACAACACTGCTTCTATTTTTCATATTTTTAACATTTATATTTTTAATTTTATTCAACTTTATTCAACAAAAATTTATAATGTATTTCAATGGGGAGACCCTTCAAATCCTCATTCAACTTACTCATTTTTAAACTCTTACTACTTCAACATACGTTGACATAGAGCCACCATTCAAACTTTAAAACGAAGACAAGACATTCAACTATTCAACTTGTATTTATCTTTTCAATATCTATTATACTTTTTCTTCAGTTCCAGTTTAAGTTTCATGATGTTTTTTCACCCGTTTCAGAGTTTATAATGGGTGTGTATGGGACGGAATGTTGGGGCTAGAGTGAGGCAGCTCAACTGCTAGAGTGAGAGGAGCAAAAAAATTAATCTTAAAATATTTTTTAAAACTGCTGCTGTGTCCACAGCGTTTGCTCTACAGGTATGATTTTACCCTCAAAACGTAGCCATGGCTGTCCTCTTTCATCCAATGTGTTTACTATTGTCCTAGGTGTTACGGTTCTTTCATAAATGTCACCAATGCACAGCCTCCTCCCTCCAACTCTTCCATAGACTCTAATGTTAAAATGGCTCAGAAGGTTCGTTTGAAAATCAGAAGAGCATGGTGTCTTTACACTGTCACCACGTCCATATAATAAACTCCACAGGCATGAAAACTGAGAATTAGGTAGACTAGACATTGCTGTCGCTCACAGTGAAAGAATTTTGTCAATACGACTTTTACTTTTCATTTGGGAACGATTTGTTTCGGCCTGACTTTTCTGTTCATTTTAAGCAGCAAAAGTGAGGCGCATGTCTGTGTCCGTGTGTATGGAGCCATTGGGTGCGGTCACTATAGCAACCAGGCTCACACCTGCCTGCTTAACGAGCTCTCTCTGCCACTCTGCCAAAATTAATCTTAAACACTTCTCTTTCAACTGCTGCTGTATCCACAGTGTTAAAGCCATCATTTTACCCTCAAAACGTCGCCATCGTTGTTCTTTTTCCAACATCTTGTCTTTCAAAGCTCAGAGATGTAAACTTTTTAAACTGTGTGGGTCCAAGTGGAGGGATCACATTTTAGTCATTCAGTGATTCAAAGAATATGACCTTTTAATATTCTTTCAGATGTTTTCTGACTCTAAATGTTCTTTTCTCATTTCTTAGGGTTTTCTAATTTACATTTAAAACATTTTCAGTTTTTTTCCAACTCCTTCTTCTGTGTAACCTTCAGCTTTTAGCAGTTCAGCACCTTTGTTTTCAGGTTAAATTCGTTTTTTGTTTTTTTTGTTTTTTAATCTCATTCAATATTTTTAACTCAAAATTCAGCAATTAATTCATTTCAGTGCATACATTCAGATTCAAGCATTCACACTGCAGTTTCTTCAGAAAATGCACTTTCTAGTTATTATTATATTTTATCTATTCCGTACGTTTTTTGTAATCCTACTCCTTCAAAACCGTTCAACTTAGAAAAACCATTCAAACACCGTTAGATTCCTATTCTTTTGGACAACACTGCTTCTATTTTTCATATTTTTAACATTTATATTTTTAATTTTATTCAACTTTATTCAACAAAAATTTCCCAAAATTTCCCATGTATTTCAATGGGGAGACCCTTCAAATTCTCATTCAACTTATTCATTTTTAAACTCTTACTACTTCCACATACATTGACATAGAGCCACCATTCAAACTTTAAAACGAAGACAAGACATTCAACTATTCAACTTGTATTTATCTTTTCAATATCTATTATACTTTTTCTTCAGTTCCAGTTTAAGTTTCATGATGTTTTTTCACCCGTTTCAGAGTTTATAATGGGTGTGTATGGGACGGAATGTTGGGGCTAGAGTGAGGCAGCTCAACTGCTAGAGTGAGAGGAGCAAAAAAATTAATCTTAAAATCTTTTTTAAAACTGCTGCTGTGTCCACAGCGTTTGCTCTACAGGTATGATTTTACCCTCAAAACGTAGCCATGGCTGTCCTCTTTCATCCAATGTGTTTACTATTGTCCTAGGTGTTACGGTTCTTTCATAAATGTCACCAATGCACAGCCTCCTCCTTCCAACTCTTCCATAGACTCTAATGTTAAAATGGCTCAGAAGGTTCGTTTGAAAATCAGAAGAGCATGGTGTCTTTCCACTGTCACCACGTCCATATAATAAACTCCACAGGCATGAAAACTGAGAATTAGGTAGACTAGACATTGCTGTCGCTCACGGTGAAAGAATTTTGTCAATACGACTTTTACTTTTCATTTGGGAGCGATTTGTTTCGGCCTGACTTTTCTGTTCATTTTAAGCAGCAAAAGTGAGGTGCATGTCTGTGTGCGTGTGTATGGAGCCATTGGGTGCGGTCACTATAGCAACCAGGCTCACACCTGCCTGCTTAACGAGCTCTGCCTGCCACTCTGCCAAGATTCATCTTAAACACTTCTCTTTCAACTGCTGCTGTGTCCACAGTGTTAAAGCCATCATTTTACCCTCAAAACGTCGCCATCGTTGTTCTTTTTCCAACATCTTGTCTTTCAAAGCTCAGAGATGTCAACTTTTTAAACTGTGTGGGTCCAAGTGGAGGGATCACATTTTAGTCATTCAGTGATTCAAAGAATATGACTTTTTAATATTCTTTCAGATGTTTTCTGACTCTAAATGTTCTTTTCTCATTTCTTAGGTTTTTCTAATTTACAATTAAAACATTTTCAGCTTTTTTCCAACTTCTTCTTCTGTGTAACCTTCAGCTTTTAGCAGTTCAGCACTTTTGTTTTCAGGTTAAATTCGGGTTTTTTTTTTATCTCATTCAAGATTTTTAACTTAAATTCAGTAATTAATTCATTTCAGTGCATACATTCAGATTCAAGCATTCACACTGCAGTTTCTTCAGAAAATGCACTTTCTAGTATTTTATTATTTTTCCGTACGTTTTTTGAAAGCCTACTCCTTCAAAACCGTTCAACTTAGAAAAACCATTCAAACATCGTTAGATTCCTATTATTTTGGACAACATTGCTTCTATTTTTCTCATTTTTAACATTTATATTTTTAATTTTATTCAACTTTATTCAACAAAAATTTCCCATGTATTTCAATGGGGAGACCCTTCAAATTCTCATTCAACTTATTCATTTTTAAACTCTTACTACTTCCACATACATTGACATAGAGCCACCATTCAAACTTTAAAACGAAGACAAGACATTCAACTATTCAACTTGTATTTATCTTTTCAATATCTATTATACTTTTTCTTCAGTTCCAGTTTAAGTTTCATGATGTTTTTTCACCCGTTTCAGAGTTTATAATGGGTGTGTATGGGACGGAATGTTGGGGCTAGAGTGAGACAGCTCAACTGCTAGAGTGAGAGGAGCAAAAAAATTAATCTTAAAATCTTTTTTAAAACTGCTGCTGTGTCCGCAGCGTTTGCTCTACAGGTATGATTTTACCCTCAAAACGTAGCCATGGCTGTCCTCTTTCATCCAATGTGTTTACTATTGTACTAGGTGTTATGGTTCTTTCATAAATGTCACCAATGCACAGCCTCCTCCCTCCAACTCTTCCATAGACTCTAATGTTAAAATGGCTCAGAAGGTTCGTTTGAAAATCAGAAGAGCATGGTGTCTTTCCACTGTCACCACGTCCATATAATAAGCTCCACAGGCATGAAAACTGAGAATTAGGTAGACTAGACATTGCTGTCGCTCACGGTGAAAGAATTTTGTCAATACGACTTTTACTTTTCATTTGGGAGCGATTTGTTTCGGCCTGACTTTTCTGTTCATTTTAAGCAGCAAAAGTGAGGTGCATGTCTGTGTCCGTGTGTATGGAGCCATTGGGTGCGGTCACTATAGCGACCAGGCTCACACCTGCCTGCTTAACGAGCTCTGCCTGCCACTGTGCCAAGATTCATCTTAAGCACTTCTCTTTCAACTGCTGCTGTGTCCACAGTGTTACAGCCATCATTTTACCCTCAAATTGTCGCCATTATTGTTCTCTTTCCAACACCGTATCTTTCAAAGCTCAGGCATTTAAACTTTTTAAACTGTGTGGATCAAAGTGGAGGGATCACATTTGAGTCATTCAGTGATTCAAAGAATATGACCTTTTAATATTCATTCAGATGTTTTCTGACTCTAAATGTTCTTTTCTCATTTCTTAGGGTTTTCTAATTTACATTTAAAACATTTTCAGTTTTTTTCCAACTCCTTCTTCTGTGTAACCTTCAGCTTTTAGCAGTTCAGCACCTTTGTTTTCAGGTTAAATTCGTTTTTTTTTTTTTTTTTTTTATCTCATTCAATATTTTTAACTCAAAATTCAGCAATTAATTCATTTCAGTGCATACATTCAGATTCAAGCATTCACACTGCAGTTTCTTCAGAAAATGCACTTTCTAGTTATTATTATTATTATATTTTATCTATTCCGTACGTTTTTTGTAATCCTACTCCTTCAAAACCGTTCAACTTAGAAAAACCATTCAAACATCGTTAGATTCCTATTATTTTTGACATGACTGCTTCTATTTTTCTCATTTTTAACATTTATATTTTTAATTTTATTCAACTTTATTCAACAAAAATTTCCCATGTATTTCAATGGGGAGACCCTTCAAATTCTCATTCAACTTACTCATTTTTAAACTCTTACTACTTCAACATACGTTCACATAGCGCCACCATTTAAACTTTAAAACGAAGACAAGACATTCAACTATTCAACTTGTATTTATCTTTTCAATATCTATTATACTTTTTCTTCAGTTCCAGTTTAAGTTTCATGATGTTTTTTCACCCGTTTCAGAGTTTATAATGGGTGTGTATGGGACGGAATGTTGGGGCTAGAGTGAGGCAGCTCAACTGCTAGAGTGAGAGGAGCAAAAAAATTAATCTTAAAATCTTTTTTAAAACTGCTGCTGTGTCCACAGCGTTTGCTCTACAGGTATGATTTTACCCTCAAAACGTAGCCATGGCTGTCCTCTTTCATCCAATGTGTTTACTATTGTACTAGGTGTTATGGTTCTTTCATAAATGTCACCAATGCACAGCCTCCTCCCTCCAACTCTTCCATAGACTCTAATGTTAAAATGGCTCAGAAGGTTGGTTTGAAAATCAGAAGAGCATGGTGTCTTTCCACTGTCACCACGTCCATATAATAAGCTCCACAGGCATGAAAACTGAGAATTAGGTAGACTAGACATTGCTGTCGCTCACAGTGAAAGAATTTTGTCAATACGACTTTTACTTTTCATTTGGGAGCGATTTGTTTCGGCCTGACTTTTCTGTTCATTTTAAGCAGCAAAAGTGAGGTGCATGTCTGTGTGCGTGTGTATGGAGCCATTGGGTGCGGTCACTATAGCAACCAGGCTCACACCTGCCTGCTTAACGAGCTCTGCCTGCCACTGTACCAAGATTCATCTTAAGCACTTCTCTTTCAACTGCTGCTGTGTCCACAGTGTTACAGCCATCATTTTACCCTCAAATTGTCGCCATTATTGTTCTCTTTCCAACACCGTATCTTTCAAAGCTCAGGCATTTAAACTTTTTAAACTGTGTGGATCAAAGTGGAGGGATCACATTTGAGTCATTCAGTGATTCAAAGAATATGACCTTTTAATATTCATTCAGATGTTTTCTGACTCTAAATGTTCTTTTCTCATTTCTTAGGGTTTTCTAATTTACATTTAAAACATTTTCAGTTTTTTTCCAACTCCTTCTTCTGTGTAACCTTCAGCTTTTAGCAGTTCAGCACCTTTGTTTTCAGGTTAAATTCGGGTTTTTTTTGTTTGTTTTTTTTAATCTCATTCAATATTTTTAACTCAAAATTCAGCAATTAATTCATTTCAGTGCATACATTCAGATTCAAGCATTCACACTGCAGTTTCTTCAGAAAATGCACTTTCTAGTTATTAGTGTGAATGCTTGAAAAGCATTCACAGTATTGTTATTCGAATCTTTATTAGTGTGAATGCTTGAAAAGCATTCACAGTATTGTTATTCTAATCTTTATTATTATTATTATTATTATATTTTATCTATTCCGTACGTTTTTTGTAATCCTATAACTTCAAAACCGTTCAACTTAGAAAAACCATTCAAACACCGTTAGATTCCTATTCTTTTGGACAACACTGCTTCTATTTTTCATATTTTTAACATTTATATTTTTAATTTTATTCAACTTTATTCAACAAAAATTTATAATGTATTTCAATGGGGAGACCCTTCAAATCCTCATTCAACTTACTCATTTTTAAACTCTTACTACTTCCACATACATTGACATAGAGCCACCATTCAAACTTTAAAACGAAGACAAGACATTCAACTATTCAACTTGTATTTATCTTTTCAATATCTATTATACTTTTTCTTCAGTTCCAGTTTAAGTTTCATGATGTTTTTTCACCCGTTTCAGAGTTTATAATGGGTGTGTATGGGACGGAATGTTGGGGCTAGAGTGAGGCAGCTCAACTGCTAGAGTGAGAGGAGCAAAAAAATTAATCTTAAAATCTTTTTTAAAACTGCTGCTGTGTCCGCAGCGTTTGCTCTACAGGTATGATTTTACCCTCAAAACGTAGCCATGGCTGTCCTCTTTCATCCAATGTGTTTACTATTGTATTAGGTGTTATGGTTCTTTCATAAATGTCACCAATGCACAGCCTCCTCCCTCCAACTCTTCCATAGACTCTAATGTTAAAATGGCTCAGAAGGTTCGTTTGAAAATCAGAAGAGCATGGTGTCTTTCCACTGTCACCACGTCCATATAATAAGCTCCACAGGCATGAAAACTGAGAATTAGGTAGACTAGACATTGCTGTCGCTCACGGTGAAAGAATTTTGTCAATACGACTTTTACTTTTCATTTGGGAGCGATTTGTTTCGGCCTGACTTTTCTGTTCATTTTAAGCAGCAAAAGTGAGGCGCATGTCTGTGTACGTGTGTATGGAGCCATTGGGTGCGGTCACTATAGCAACCAGGCTCACACCTGCCTGCTTAACGAGCTCTCTCTCTCACTCTGCCAAGATTCATCTTAAACACTTCTCTTTCAACTGCTGCTGTGTCCACAGTGTTAAAGCCATCATTTTACCCTCAAAACGTCGCCATCGTTGTTCTTTTTCCAACATCTTGTCTTTCAAAGCTCAGAGATGTAAACTTTTTAAACTGTGTGGGTCCAAGTGGAGGGATCACATTTTAGTCATTCAGTGATTCAAAGAATATGACCTTTTAATATTTTTTCAGATGTTTTCTGACTCTAAATGTTCTTTTCTCATTTCTTAGGTTTTTCTAATTTACAATTAAAACATTTTCAGCTTTTTTCCAACTTCTTCTTCTGTGTAACCTTCAGCTTTTAGCAGTTCAGCACTTTTGTTTTCAGGTTAAATTCGGGTTTTTTTTTTTTATCTCATTCAAGATTTTTAACTTAAATTCAGTAATTAATTCATTTCAGTGCATACATTCAGATTCAAGCATTCACACTGCAGTTTCTTCAGAAAATGCACTTTCTAGTTATTATTATTATTATATTTTATCTATTCCGTACGTTTTTTGTAATCCTACTCCTTCAAAACCGTTCAACTTAGAAAAACCATTCAAACACCGTTAGATTCCTATTCTTTTGGACAACACTGCTTCTATTTTTCATATTTTTAACATTTATATTTTTAATTTTATTCAACTTTATTCAACAAAAATTTATAATGTATTTCAATGGGGAGACCCTTCAAATCCTCATTCAACTTACTCATTTTTAAACTCTTACTACTTCCACATACATTGACATAGAGCCACCATTCAAACTTTAAAACGAAGACAAGACATTCAACTATTCAACTTGTATTTATCTTTTCAATATCTATTATACTTTTTCTTCAGTTCCAGTTTAAGTTTCATGATGTTTTTTCACCCGTTTCAGAGTTTATAATGGGTGTGTATGGGACGGAATGTTGGGGCTAGAGTGAGGCAGCTCAACTGCTAGAGTGAGAGGAGCAAAAAAATTAATCTTAAAATCTTTTTTAAAACTGCTGCTGTGTCCGCAGCGTTTGCTCTACAGGTATGATTTTACCCTCAAAACGTAGCCATGGCTGTCCTCTTTCATCCAATGTGTTTACTATTGTCCTAGGTGTTATGGTTCTTTCGTAAATGTCACCAATGCACAGCCTCCTCCCTCCAACTCTTCCATAGACTCTAATGTTAAAATGGCTCAGAAGGTTCGTTTGAAAATCAGAAGAGCATGGTGTCTTTCCACTGTCACCACGTCCATATAATAAGCTCCACAGGCATGAAAACTGAGAATTAGGTAGACTAGACATTGCTGTCGCTCACGGTGAAAGAATTTTGTCAATACGACTTTTACTTTTCATTTGGGAGCGATTTGTTTCGGCCTGACTTTTCTGTTCATTTTAAGCAGCAAAAGTGAGGCACATGTCTGTGTACGTGTGTATGGAGCCCTTGGGTGCAGTCACTATAGCAACCAGGCTCACACCTGCCTGCTTAACGAGCTCTCTCTCTCACTCTGCCAAGATTCAACTTAAACACTTCTCTTTCAACTGCTGCTGTCTCCACAGTGTTACAGCCATCATTTTACCCTCAAAACGTCGCCATCGTTGTTCTCTTTCCAACATCTTGTCTTTCAAAGCTCAGAGATGTAAACTTTTTAAACTGTGTGGATCCAAGTGGAGGGATCACATTTTAGTCATTCAGTGATTCAAAGAATATGACCTTTTAATATTCATTCAGATGTTTTCTGACTCTAAAGGTTCTTTTCTCATTTCTTAGGGTTTTCTAATTTACAATTAAAACATTTTCAGCTTTTTTCCAACTTCTGCTTCTGTGTAACCTTCAGCTTTTAGCAGTTCAGCACCTTTGTTTTCAGGTTAAATTTGGTTGTTTTTTTTTGTTTTTTTTTTAAATTTCATTCAATATTTTTAACTCAAAATTCAGCAATTAATTCATTTCAGTGCATACATTCAGATTCAAGCATTCACACTGCAGTTTCTTCAGAAAATGCACTTTCTAGTTATTATATTTTATTCTGTATTCCGTACGTTTTTTGTAATCCTATAACTTCAAAACCGTTCAACTTAGAAAAACCATTCAAACACCGTTAGATTCCTATTCTTTTGGACAACACTGCTTCTATTTTTCATATTTTTAACATTTATATTTTTAATTTTATTCAACTTTATTCAACAAAAATTTATAATGTATTTCAATGGGGAGACCCTTCAAATCCTCATTCAACTTACTCATTTTTAAACTCTTACTACTTCAACATACGTTCACATAGAGCCACCATTCAAACTTTAAAACGAAGACAAGACATTCAACTATTCAACTTGTATTTATCTTTTCAATATCTATTATACTTTTTCTTCAGTTCCAGTTTAAGTTTCATGATGTTTTTTCACCCGTTTCAGAGTTTATAATGGGTGTGTATGGGACGGAATGTTGGGGCTAGAGTGAGGCAGCTCAACTGCTAGAGTGAGAGGAGCAAAAAAATTAATCTTAAAATCTTTTTTAAAACTGCTGCTGTGTCCGCAGCGTTTGCTCTACAGGTATGATTTTACCCTCAAAACGTAGCCATCGCTGTCCTCTTTCATCCAATGTGTTTACTATTGTACTAGGTGTTATGGTTCTTTCATAAATGTCACCAATGCACAGCCTCCTCCCTCCAACTCTTCCATAGACTCTAATGTTAAAATGGCTCAGAAGGTTCGTTTGAAAATCAGAAGAGCATGGTGTCTTTCCACTGTCACCACGTCCATATAATAAGCTCCACAGGCATGAAAACTGAGAATTAGGTAGACTAGACATTGCTGTCGCTCACGGTGAAAGAATTTTGTCAATACGACTTTTACTTTTCATTTGGGAGCGATTTGTTTCGGCCTGACTTTTCTGTTCATTTTAAGCAGCAAAAGTGAGGCGCATGTCTGTGTACGTGTGTATGGAGCCCTTGGGTGCAGTCACTATAGCAACCAGGCTCACACCTGCCTGCTTAACGAGCTCTCTCTCTCACTCTGCCAAGATTCATCTTAAACACTTCTCTTTCAACTGCTGCTGTCTCCACAGTGTTACAGCCATCATTTTACCCTCAAAACGTCGCCATCGTTGTTCTCTTTCCAACATCTTGTCTTTCAAAGCTCAGGCATTTAAACTTTTTAAACTGTGTGGATCAAAGTGGAGGGATCACATTTTAGTCATTCAGTGATTCAAAGAATATGACCTTTTAATATTCATTCAGATGTTTTCTGACTCTAAATGTTCTTTTCTCATTTCTTAGGGTTTTCTAATTTACATTTAAAACATTTTCAGTTTTTTTCCAACTCCTTCTTCTGTGTAACCTTCAGCTTTTAGCAGTTCAGCACCTTTGTTTTCAGGTTAAATTCGTTTTTTTTTTTGTGTTTTTTTTTAATCTCATTCAAGATTTTTAACTTAAATTCAGTAATTAATTCATTTCAGTGCATACATTCAGATTCAAGCATTCACACTGCAGTTTCTTCAGAAAATGCACTTTCTAGTTATTAGTGTGAATGCTTGAAAAGCATTCACAGTATTGTTCTTCTAATCTTTATTAGTGTGAATGCTTGAAAAGCATTCACAGTATTGTTATTCTAATCTTTATTATTAGTGTGAATGCTTGAAAAGCATTCACAGTATTGTTCTTCTAATCTTTATTATTATATTTTATCTATTCCGTACGTTTTTTGAAAGCCTACTCCTTCAAAACCGTTCAACTTAGAAAAACCATTCAAACATCGTTAGATTCCTATTATTTTGGACATGATTGCTTGTATTTTTCTCATTTTTAACATTTATATTTTTAATTTTATTCAACTTTATTCAACAAAAATTTCCCATGTATTTCAATGGGGAGACCCTTCAAATTCTCATTCAACTTACTAATTTTTAAACTCTTACTACTTCAACATACGTTCACATAGAGCCACCATTCAAACTTTAAAACGAAGACAAGACATTCAACTATTCAACTTGTATTTATCTTTTCAATATCTATTATACTTTTTCTTCAGTTCCAGTTTAAGTTTCATGATGTTTTTTCACCCGTTTCAGAGTTTATAATGGGTGTGTATGGGACGGAATGTTGGGGCTAGAGTGAGGCAGCTCAACTGCTAGAGTGAGAGGAGCAAAAAAATTAATCTTAAAATCTTTTTTAAAACTGCTGCTGTGTCCACAGCGTTTGCTCTACAGGTATGATTTTACCCTCAAAACGTAGCCATGGCTGTCCTCTTTCATCCAATGTGTTTACTATTGTCCTAGGTGTTATGGTTCTTTCATAAATGTCACCAATGCACAGCCTCCTCCCTCCAACTGTTCCATAGACTCTAATGTTAAAATGGCTCAGAAGGTTCGTTTGAAAATCAGAAGAGCATGGTGTCTTTCCACTGTCACCATGTCCATATAATAAACTCCACAGACATGAAAACTGAGAATTTGGTAGACTAGACATTGCTGTCGCTCACGGTGAAAGAATTTTGTCAATACGACTTTTACTTTTCATTTGGGAACGATTTGTTTCGGCCTGACTTTTCTGTTCATTTTAAGCAGCAAAAGTGAGGTGCATGTCTGTGTGCGTGTGTATGGAGCCATTGGGTGCGGTCACTATAGCAACCAGGCTCACACCTGCCTGCTTAACGAGCTCTCTCTGCCACTCTGCCAAGATTCATATTAAACACTTCTCTTTCAACTGCTGCTGTGTCCACAGTGTTAAAGCCATCATTTTACCCTCAAAACGTCGCCATCGTTGTTCTTTTTCCAACATCTTGTCTTTCAAAGCTCAGAGATGTAAACTTTTTAAACTGTGTGGGTCCAAGTGGAGGGATCACATTTTAGTCATTCAGTGATTCAAAGAATATGACCTTTTAATATTCTTTCAGATGTTTTCTGACTCTAAATGTTCTTTTCTCATTTCTTAGGTTTTTCTAATTTACAATTAAAACATTTTCAGCTTTTATCCAACTTCTTCTTCTGTGTAACCTTCAGCTTTTAGCAGTTCAGCACTTTTGTTTTCAGGTTAAATTCGGGGTTTTTTTTTAAATCTCATTCAAAATTTTTAACTTAAATTCAGTAATTATTTCATTTCAATGCATACATTCAGATTCAAGCATTCACACTGCAGTTTCTTCAGAAAATGCACTTTCTAGTTATTATTATTATATTTTATTCTGTATTCCGTACGTTTTTTGTAATCCTATAACTTCAAAACCGTTCAACTTAGAAAAAACATTCAAACACCGTTAGATTCCTATTCTTTTGGACAACACTGCTTCTATTTTTCATATTTTTAACATTTATATTTTTAATTTTATTCAACTTTATTCAACAAAAATTTATAATGTATTTCAATGGGGAGACCCTTCAAATCCTCATTCAACTTACTCATTTTTAAACTCTTACTACTTCCACATACATTGACATAGAGCCACCATTCAAACTTTAAAACGAAGACAAGACATTCAACTATTCAACTTGTATTTATCTTTTCAATATCTATTATACTTTTTCTTCAGTTCCAGTTTAAGTTTCATGATGTTTTTTCACCCGTTTCAGAGTTTATAATGGGTGTGTATGGGACGGAATGTTGGGGCTAGAGTGAGACAGCTCAACTGCTAGAGTGAGAGGAGCAAAAAAATTAATCTTAAAATATTTTTTAAAACTGCTGCTGTGTCCGCAGCGTTTGCTCTACAGCCACCATTTTACCCTCAAAACGTAGCCATCGCTGTCCTCTTTCATCCAATGTGTTTACTATTGTCCTAGGTGTTATGGTTCTTTCATAAATGTCACCAATGCACAGCCTCCTCCCTCCAACTCTTCCATAGACTCTAATGTTAAAATGGCTCAGAAGGTTCTTTTGAAAATCAGAAGAGCATGGTGTCTTTCCACTGTCACCACGTCCATATAATAAACTCCACAGGCATGAAAACTGAGAATTCAGTAGACTAGACATTGCTGTCGCTCACGGTGAAAGAATTTCGTCAATACGACTTGTACTTTTCATATGGGAACGATTTGTTTCGGCCTGACTTTTCTGTTCATTTTAAGCAGCAAAAGTGAGGTGCATGTCTGTGTCGTGTGTATGGAGCCATTGGGTGCAGTCACTATAGCAACCAGGCTCACACCTGCCTGCTTAACGAGCTCTCTCTCTCACTCTGCCAAGATTCATCTTAAACACTTCTCTTTCAACTGCTGCTGTGTCCACAGTGTTACAGCCATCATTTTACCCTCAAAACGTCGCCATCGTTGTTCTCTTTCTAACACTGTGTCTTTAAAATCTCAGACATTTAAAATTTTTAAACTGTGTGGATCAAAGTGGAGGGATCACATTTTAGTCATTCAGTGATTCAAAGAATATGACCTTTTAATATTCATTCAGATGTTTTCTGACTCTAAATTTTCTTTTCTCATTACTCATCTTTTTCTAATTTACATTTTAAACATTTTCAGCTTTTTTCCAACTTCTTCTCTGTGTGATTGTCAGCTTTTAGCAGTTCAGCTTTTTTGTTTTCATGTGCAAATTTCTGTATTTTTCATCTCGTTCAACATTTTTAACTTAAAATTCAGCAATTAATTCATTTCAGTGCATACATTCAGATTCAAGCATTCACACTGCAGTTTCTTCAGAAAATGCACTTTCTAGTTCTATTTTATTATTATCTATTCCGTACGTTTTTTGTAATCTATCTCCTTCAAAACCGTTCAACTTAGAAAAACCATTCAAACACCATTAGATTCCTATTCTTTTGGACATGACTGCTTCTACTTTTCTCATTTTTAACATTTATATTTTTAATTTTATTCAACTTTATTCAACAAAAATTTCCCATGTATTTCAATGGGGAGACCCTTCAAATTCTCATTCAACTTACTCATTTTTAAACTCCTACTACTTCCACATACGTTGACATAGAGCCACCATTCAAACTTTAAAACGAAGACAAGACATTCAACTATTCAACTTGTATTTATCTTTTCAATATCTATTATACTTTTTCTTCAGTTCCAGTTTAAGTTTCATGATGTTTTTTCACCCGTTTCAGAGTTTATAATGGGTGTGTATGGGACGGAATGTTGGGGCTAGAGTGAGGCAGCTCAACTGCTAGAGTGAGAGGAGCAAAAAAATTTATCTTAAAATCTTTTTTAAAACTGCTGCTGTGTCCACAGCGTTTGCTCTACAGGTATGATTTTACCCTCAAAACGTAGCCATGGCTGTCCTCTTTCATCCAATGTGTTTACTATTGTCCTAGGTGTTATGGTTCTTTCATAAATGTCACCAATGCACAGCCTCCTCCCTCCAACTCTTCCATAGACTCTAATGTTAAAATGGCTCAGAAGGTTCGTTTGAAAATCAGAAGAGCATGGTGTCTTTACACTGTCACCACGTCCATATAATAAACTCCACAGGCATGAAAACTGAGAATTCAGTAGACTAGACATTGCTGTCGCTCACGGTGAAAGAATTTTGTCAATACGACTTTTACTTTTCATTTGGGAGCGATTTGTTTCGGCCTGACTTTTCTGTTCATTTTAAGCAGCAAAAGTGAGGTGCATGTCTGTGTCGTGTGTATGGAGCCATTGGGTGCGGTCACTATAGCAACCAGGCTCACACCTGCCTGCTTAACGAGCTCTCTCTCTCTCTCTCTCTCTGCCAAGATTTATCTTAAACACTTCTCTTTCAACTGCTGCTGTGTCCACAGTGTCACAGCCATCATTTTACCCTCAAAACGTCGCCATCGTTGTTCTTTTTCCAACATCTTGTCTTTCAAAGCTCAGAGATGTAAACTTTTTAAACTGTGTGGGTCCAAGTGGAGGGATCACATTTTAGTCATTCAGTGATTCAAAGAATATGACCTTTTAATATTCTTTCAGATGTTTTCTGACTCTAAATGTTATTTTCTCATTTCTTAGGTTTTTCTAATTTACAATTAAAACATTTTCAGCTTTTTTCCAACTTCTTCTTCTGTGTAACCTTCAGCTTTTAGCAGTTCAGCACTTTTGTTTTCAGGTTAAATTCGTTTTTTTTTTTTTTATCTCATTCAAGATTTTTAACTTAAATTCAGTAATTAATTCATTTCAGTGCATACATTCAGATTCAAGCATTCACACTGCAGTTTCTTCAGAAAATGCACTTTCTAGTTATTATTATCTATTCCGTACGTTTTTTATAATCCTACTACTTCAAAACCGTTCAACTTAGAAAAACCATTCAAACACCGTTAGATTCCTATTCTTTTGGACAACACTGCTTCTATTTTTCATATTTTTAACATTTATATTTTTAATTTTATTCAACTTTATTCAACAAAAATTTCCCATGTATTTCAATGGGGAGACCCTTCAAATCCTCATTCAACTTACTCATTTTTAAACTCTTACTACTTCCACATACATTGACATAGAGCCACCATTCAAACTTTAAAACGAAGACAAGACATTCAACTATTCAACTTGTATTTATCTTTTCAATATCTATTATACTTTTTCTTCAGTTCCAGTTTAAGTTTCATGATGTTTTTTCACCCGTTTCAGAGTTTATAATGGGTGTGTATGGGACGGAATGTTGGGGCTAGAGTGAGGCAGCTCAACTGCTAGAGTGAGAGGAGCAAAAAAATTAATCTTAAAATCTTTTTTAAAACTGCTGCTGTGTCCGCAGCGTTTGCTCTACAGGTATGATTTTACCCTCAAAACGTAGCCATCGCTGTCCTCTTTCATCCAATGTGTTTACTATTGTCCTAGGTGTTATGGTTCTTTCGTAAATGTCACCAATGCACAGCCTCCTCCCTCCAACTCTTCCATAGACTCTAATGTTAAAATGGCTCAGAAGGTTCGTTTGAAAATCAGAAGAGCATGGTGTCTTTCCACTGTCACCACGTCCATATAATAAACTCCACAGACATGAAAACTGAGAATTCAGTAGACTAGATATTGCTGTCGCTCACGGTGAAAGAATTTTGTCAATACGACTTTTACTTTTCATTTGGGAACGATTTGTTTCGGCCTGACTTTTCTGTTCATTTTAAGCAGCAAAAGTGAGGCGCATGTCTGTGTGCGTGTGTATGGAGCCATTGGGTGCGGTCACTATAGCAACCAGGCTCACACCTGCCTGCTTAACGAGCTCTGCCTGCCACTGTACCAAGATTCATCTTAAGCACTTCTCTTTCAACTGCTGCTGTGTCCACAGTGTTACAGCCATCATTTTACCCTCAAATTGTCGCCATTATTGTTCTCTTTCCAACACCGTATCTTTCAAAGCTCAGGCATTTAAACTTTTTAAACTGTGTGGATCAAAGTGGAGGGATCACATTTGAGTCATTCAGTGATTCAAAGAATATGACCTTTTAATATTCATTCAGATGTTTTCTGACTCTAAATGTTCTTTTCTCATTTCTTAGGGTTTTCTAATTTACATTTAAAACATTTTCAGTTTTTTTCCAACTCCTTCTTCTGTGTAACCTTCAGCTTTTAGCAGTTCAGCACCTTTGTTTTCAGGTTAAATTCGTTTGTTTTTTTTTTGTTTTTTTTTAATCTCATTCAATATTTTTAACTCAAAATTCAGCAATTAATTCATTTCAGTGCATACATTCAGATTCAAGCATTCACACTGCAGTTTCTTCAGAAAATGCACTTTCTAGTTATTATTATATATTCCGTACGTTTTTTGGCATCTCACTCCTTCAAAACCGTTCAACTTAGAAAAAACATTCAAACACCGTTAGATTCCTATTCTTTTGGACAACACTGCTTCTATTTTTCATATTTTTAACATTTATATTTTTAATTTTATTCAACTTTATTCAACAAAAATTTATAATGTATTTCAATGGGGAGACCCTTCAAATCCTCATTCAACTTACTCATTTTTAAACTCTTACTACTTCCACATACATTGACATAGAGCCACCATTCAAACTTTAAAACGAAGACAAGACATTCAACTATTCAACTTGTATTTATCTTTTCAATATCTATTATACTTTTTCTTCAGTTCCAGTTTAAGTTTCATGATGTTTTTTCACCCGTTTCAGAGTTTATAATGGGTGTGTATGGGACGGAATGTTGGGGCTAGAGTGAGGCAGCTCAACTGCTAGAGTGAGAGGAGCAAAAAAATTAATCTTAAAATCTTTTTTAAAACTGCTGCTGTGTCCGCAGCGTTTGCTCTACAGGTATGATTTTACCCTCAAAACGTAGCCATGGCTGTCCTCTTTCATCCAATGTGTTTACTATTGTCCTAGGTGTTATGGTTCTTTCATAAATGTCACCAATGCACAGCCTCCTCCCTCCAACTCTTCCATAGACTCTAATGTTAAAATGGCTCAGAAGGTTTGTTTGAAAATCAGAAGAGCATGGTGTCTTTACACTGTCACCACGTCCATATAATAAACTCCACAGGCATGAAAACTGAGAATTAGGTAGACTAGAAGCTGCTGTCGCTCACGGTGAAAGAATTTCGTCAATACGACTTGTACTTTTCATATGGGAACGATTTGTTTCGGCCTGACTTTTCTGTTCATTTTAAGCAGCAAAAGTGAGGTGCATGTCTGTGTACGTGTGTATGGAGCCATTGGGTGCGGTCACTATAGCAACCAGGCTCACACCTGCCTGCTTAACGAGCTCTGCCTGCCACTGTACCAAGATTCATCTTAAACACTTCTCTTTCAACTGCTGCTGTGTCCACAGTGTTACAGCCATCATTTTACCCTCAAAACGTCGCCATCGTTGTTCTTTTTCCAACATTTTGTCTTTCAAAGCTCAGAGATGTAAACTTTTTAAACTGTGTGGGTCCAAGTGGAGGGATCACATTTTAGTCATTCAGTGATTCAAAGAATATGACCTTTTAATATTCTTTCAGATGTTTTCTGACTCTAAATGTTCTTTTCTCATTTCTTAGGTTTTTCTAATTTACAATTAAAACATTTTCAGCTTTTTTCCAACTTCTTCTTCTGTGTAACCTTCAGCTTTTAGCAGTTCAGCACTTTTGTTTTCAGGTTAAATTCGGGTTTTTTTTTTTTTTAATCTCATTCAAGATTTTTAACTTAAATTCAGTAATTAATTCATTTCAGTGCATACATTCAGATTCAAGCATTCACACTGCAGTTTCTTCAGAAAATGCACTTTCTAGTTTGTATTGCACTTCGGTTTTTTGCAAACGGGAGCTTTCTGTATAATATTGGTGACGCTGAGCACGTTTCCAAGGCTACCGTCTGTCGGGCAGTCAGGAATGTTACAGTTGCACTGAAACGTCTCCTGTACTCGTTTGTGGTGTTCCCCGGTCATAGACCCACAAGATTTATCAAAGAGGGATGCCACAAAATTGCAGGTATCAGGATGAACAAAACTTAATTCATGATGTGGTGATACTTGAACTACTACTTAAATTTTACATTTATTCTCACGGTTCCCAGGCGTGATTGGCTGTATAGATGGCACTCACATTCCAATCATTGCTCCTTCAGTAAATGAAGGAGACTATGTGAACAGGAAGTCTTTCCACAGCATTAATGTACAGGTACATAGTTCCCTGTAGCATTTCAAACTAACAAATTATTTCATTATAGTAATGGATGCTAATTTGTGTTCTCTGCACTGTGAAGATCATATGTGATGCTGCCAACATTATCACAAATGTGGAAGCCAACTGCTCAGCCTCTGTGAGTGGTGGTGGTGGACGACCTCCACCTGTTTTTCGGGCCTCCGCTTTTTTTTCTATTGGCTATAACGGGTCACATTTGAGCACACAGAGTAAGCAAATATGTACTTGTAATGTGCTCAGATAATTTCAATAAGTGCTTACAGAGGGGAAATTAATGTAGCCTCTAACTGCAATTGGTTTACAAACAGACCAAGCACTATGGCTCATAATACAATTACACCTTACCTGTTTGGACTATATTTTTATATTTCATTTTTACTTGCTGCCAGGAACGTTTGGGGCCTGTTGGGTTGCACCTGCGCTCACATCACATCACAAAATAAAATGTATGAAATAAAAAATAAAATAAAATGTAAAAAAATAACGTGTTAAATGGGTGGAAATCCCTAGATCAATGTTTAAATTAACACTCACGCATTGACTCTGTCGGCTATGTTTTGCCATGCATGCTCCCTTTCTTTTGCAGCTGTGGCTGTGTTACTTTTTTCCGCGGAATTTGCGTGTTATCGGCATATGCTGCCATCAGAATTTCGGCCTCAAGCGCTGTAAAATACATTGACCGCGCCTTCTTTCCCTCCGTCTCCATGGTGACTCGCTTAATCTGTGCTCCACTAATCAGGGCTTTATGTATCCTCGTGTGCGCGTTTAACTTGGGGTTAAAGCAACTCCGCGTTGACTGAACTAATTGTTATCAGCCTTTCTGAAACCGAATATTCCGAGTTGGACAGTTCGGGGTTACTCAACCCTGAGTATCGTTTTTCACTCTGAGTTTTCTAAACCGGCTTCCTGAAATAGGGCCCTGGTGACTGGTACAGAGTGAGAGGCACCCTGAACCAAAACGGCTACCAAAGCATTCTACAGTGTCATGCAATACCCTCTGCGATGCATCTAGTTGGTCAGGGGTTCAACCTGCAGCAAGATAATGACCCAAAAACATAAGTCTGAACTATGCGAGAACTACCTCAGGAAAAAAAGAACATAATGGTATGCTTGAAAACATGGAGTGGCCAGCACTGTCTCCAGATTTAAACCCCATCAAGCTGGTTTGGGATGAACTGGACAAAATAGTGAAAGCAAAGCAACCGACAAGTGCAACACATTTATGGGAAACCTTTCTGAAGAATATTTGACTTCTATTGTAGAAAGAATGCCACGGGTGTGTTCACCTTGTATATCTGCCAAAGGTGGCTACTTTGATGAGTCAAAAGTTTAAAAAATAACAATAAGGTCTGACACTGTCAGAGTAAGATTTAAGAAAGGCGGGACAAGACAGGAAGATTTTGTTTGTTTTTTTCAAAGATAACTGCACTGTAGGTGACATTTGATAAACTGGACAGAAATTTCCCTTAAGTCCTATTTATTTTTTTAATCAAATATTGGAACTGTATATTATATACTGCAGAGTTTTGTTTTTGTGAAACTTCCTGCAAAACAAACTGTAGTATAATAATAATTGTGTAATAAAAAGGTTGGGGTGCACATGGTTAGTATTAGGCTGCATTAAGGGTAGCATTCATGTATTTAAGAGGATGATGCTGATAACATTTACTTGCCAAATTTGACATTTTATACTAGCTTTATAACATGTAGGCATGAGACATCTGCTCATGTCATGTTGAATTCAGTTGGCCAAATCCACAAAGAGCAGCGTCACAGGTCAGCTGACCACAATTTGTACACATTTTAATATATAGTGGAGTTCACAATACATATTAATATGCAACTTATTTCAAAGGGATATTTTTCCCTCACATACACCTGCTATATTCTCCTTTAACCCCTACATGTAACCTTTTCATTTTCGGATTAAGAATATTTATTCATGACCCTAAACTAAACACCAATAATACGAGGTGTCATTTCTTTTTAATTGACACTAAGATTATCTGGATTTAGGTAAATCAGTTTAAATAATAAATATTATATCAAGATCATAGACTCACATTCAGAATAAGTCCTACATGATATATGTTATTATACCTGATATCTTTTAGATTAAGAATAATCATAATAAATAATGACAATCTCTTGCCCATGTACTTTTTTCTAAAGGTCAGATACAATGAACTGCTTGTTTTACCAGAGCAAATGTTAATTGTGCCAACAAAACCTTTCCCAAAAAACATGTCAAAGTAGACAATGTTTGGTTTTCGTATGTTATAGCAGCACATGCACTGTTGTCTTTGCATGGTTTAATGATAACAGAAACTCTTAGTCTGACTCAAAGCAAATAGATCAGCTGGCTTTAACTCAGAAAATTTAGTCAAGCAGAAATGTCCACACGGAAGTACCAGAAACGCAGATCCTGGAAAGGCTGTTTGACATTGACTCCAAAGTGGAGAAACTAAATCCCACAGACTCCTATGGTGAAATGCCCACATTAACAATTAAAATGCACGTCTACAGCTTTTGAACAGTAACAACTATACGATGGGTGAATTCATTGATTTGGAAACTGTTCAAGCTTAAAGTTAGAGGCAAGGCTGCTTTGATTGCCAGGTGTAGCTGTAGCCAGTCTTGCGCACCAGGCCCCATCTCTACTAATTTCTTTCACTGAACTGGACCAGAGATGCTACAATGTGAAGATGTGGTACTGTTAGAAATCTGGGTTTAAATACTTGGGAGATTTGTGTAACAGCAAAGATGGTGAAAGGCCAAATTTAAAAAAAAATAAATAAAAAAATAAAATAAAATAATAATAATAATAATAATAATAATAATACTTTTAAAAGTTTCTTTTAGTGGTTTTCATTAGATTTGACCAGTGACAGTTTAAATTAAAGCCAAATAACTTCCAAATAAGTAATAAATATATGTGCCTAAAATTATACAGTGATGAGATAAAAAGAGATGGTTACATTTTCACATTGGTGATTTAAGAATTACATTTCTTTAAATCACAAAATCATTTAAAACTTGCATTATGCATTTAGCAAGGTTGCCTTTTGCTTTAGAGGTTAGGTTTTCTTTAAAGTACTGTAGTCAAAAACAGACACAGTAAAACATTTAAGTGCTAACACATCCCAACAGATTATCTGTTATTGATTTATTATTATTTAACATCGAGTATGAAACTCTACTGGGGGAACATTTAGGCATACATTTTACGGTATCTCGCACAGAGTTTTATCACATTACTGCTAAGTCTCTAATTTTAAACTTGTGCTGCAATCTGACACACTACCGTCTTAGTGACAGTTGAAAGCGCCAGACAGGTTTTAGAGGATGATAAAAGGTGTTGGAACTTAAATAGTAATATATCTTTGTGGATTAAGTGTGCAGTTGTCCTAGTGACCAAAACTGCTTCAGTGTAATCATTTGTCCTCCCTGAATAAACGCAGTGCGTGCTGCTTCTGAGAACTTAATCTTCCTTCCTTGTTCTTACTGCCAGCTCATATTTGTCCTTGGAGGAGCTCTCACCTGAGTATTTGTTTGACAACATTCAAATTACCTTGGCATTTTCAGTTTGCACTCCAGAACCCCAGATGAAGTACTGAGTAAACAGACTTTAGCAAATACAATTCATGCTTAGTGTGGTTGGATGAGAAACAGGTTACATGAGCATCCAAAGCAGCTAGAGCCTCCAAAAATCCCCAAAACATTTACTTAACTGAGTTCTCCATTTAAACACAGGCTTGTGTGTTTGTGTGTGTGTGTGTGTGTGTGTGTGTGTGTGTGTGTGTGTGTGTGTGTGTGAACACTATTTATTAACATATTTCAGCACTTAGTTGTGTGTTTATTTTAGCTTTTCATTTAGTTATTTATACTGCATTGTGTTTAGTAGCATACTGCATATACTGAGACTGAAATTAGTTATCATTACAAATAGCTGAATGACAATAAAGCTGAGTCTAAAAATTGGCTAACATCACTGTAGTTTCCACCCAGAGTACAAAGACATGTGACTGACTGGTGATGCTAAACTGACTGTAGTTGTGAGCGTGTGAGTGTGTAGTTGTCTATTTCTGTGTTTTAGACTGGTTATAGACTGGTGTACCCCTGGCTTTTACCCAGTTTTGGCTGGGAATGGTTTCCAGCCTTGTTGAACAAGCAGCAAAGAAAATGGACTGATGGAAGGAAAAATAAATCTTATAGCATCTGACAGTTATTTGTGCCGTGTTCTTGTATACCCAGCAGAGGGTGTTCATTATGTACAAGTTGCTAAATGGACTGGCCTACTCTGCTGGCTCCTAATATATATGTGAAAAAAGAAAGCTGTAAAGTCTTTGCAATTGCTTCAGCTTATTCTAAAACCCCAAACAACCCTGAAGCTCCCAAACAGACACTAAACATAGGATGAACTATTCCGGACTTCAGTTTTTCTTAAGCATTCATCATTATTATTTACACAATTTGCTTATGGATTATTAGGCTGCTGCTGTCACGGTCCTGGGTCTCCTGACCCAGCGTTTTTAGTTCTTTGTGATTTTCGTATTATTGTACTTGTGTGATTTATTCTATGGCTTCTAGTTTTGATCCCTTCCCCTTCATGTCTCCCTGTGTGCCCCTCTATGTATTTATGAGCCCTCGTCCCCTTTCGTGTTTATTCCGTGTCTCCCCTGCCTGTTATGTTGGTGTTCTACTCGTGCTCTCTCTCCTCCTGTCTGAACCTCTGTGCTCCCTGTTTCACCTCTCCCGTCAGTGTTCAGTTCACCCCGCCCTGTCTCGTTATGATTATCAGTGTCACCTGTGTTCCCCGTGTGTTCCCACTCCCCTCGTTAACCCTCTGTGTATTTCTGTCTGCGTCTCCCTCTGTTCAGCGTGACGTCGTCCCTCTTGCTGTGTGGATCTCCCTGTGTGTCTCTCTGTGAGTTCTTAGTTTATGGTTTCCCAGTTTGGTTTAGTTTATATGTCTGTTCTGCCAGCGAATAAAGCTGAGTTTTGAGTTCATTCCCTCGTGCCTGTGAGTCCTGCATTTTGGGTCCTACTCCTGCCTGCCGCACAGCGCTCCGTGACAGCTGCCCCCGCGACCCGGCCCCGGACAAAGCGGATGAAAATGGATGGATGGATGGATTATTAAGGTATTCTGGTTGTTTTAGCAACCTATTCAAAAGTTATACTAATTTGCATTGCAGAGGTGTGTTGCTATATTTGATTGATTTACAAATTAAAGCACAAATCTTAAAGTGCTTCTTCACTTATTTTATGTTTACTACCTATTAAATCATTGTAACTAGTCTACAGTTTATTCACTCATCTGCATGTAGTGAAGCCGTTAAATATAATAAGCTGAAAATATTGTGTCTTTATTCAGATAAAAATTGTATATAAATCTAGAATAATTTCATAATAATAATTTCAAATTGATCTGATGTGATCAATAAAGGACTGAAGTGATAGGATGTTTGTATCCAAAAAGCATTCGTGTTTCCAACTACATAAGTGGACTGGCTGTGGTAAAATAGCAAAGTTAGCCATGTCTTTGGTATGTTGTCAAAGCAGAATTCAAAGTAATAGAAACTCTGGCTCTCACATAATTCTAGCGTCTTTTTTCATGCTGTATAATTGCTTTGAAATAAACATTATTGCTGAATTCTTTTCTGTTTCATTCTTATACTTACTAATGTTGTAACAGCTTGTTTCACCCCTACCACTTTTCAAATACTCCACGCGTTTAGTGATTTTGTATCTATATCTACAGTCCATAAGCACATCTCCACTCTTTCCTATTTTTATTTATTACTGCTTCACCAAGAACAGTCAAAATGCAGACTCTCCTGGTCTTTTTATTTCAAAATTTCACCCTGCCAACTTTATTGTATATTTAAAAAAACAGCTCGCTAAACTTTAATGTTTTTATGGAGAATAAGACAGTACATTTAGGGTTTGTGTGATGTAAATGTAAACACAAAATAAATGTTTAGATTTTATTTTACTAGAAAAAAAGAAGATGGAGGAGATGAGACATGAACTGAGTTGCAAGTTCTTTTTAATTTTGATCAGCAGATAAATACTCAAACTACAATACCAATTACTTTGTAAGATATATAATGATTTTTAAGAAAATATGGGAAGAAACATTTAAATGTCACATCTGTGAAGAGACGGACTGTTTCATCACAGCAGTGTGAAGCTTCTCTTCCTGCGAACATGATGTCGAGCTGTGGTGCAGTCCGTCTTGGTACACCCACACTGTTCCACATACATGTATGTGTAGGGGACCGTGTCTCCATTCAGGCAGACCAGGTCAACAGTGCGATTGCTGAAGTTTATCTCCTTACAGCATGAGCAGGAATGCTCCATAGCTGCTGCTGCTTCAGAGTACCTAAAGATAGCAGGGGACAGGATTATTAATATAGTCAAAGGGTAAAATAACACTTTTTGTAACTTTCCAGGGAACCATATAACATTAAGGTTATCCTTACATGGTGTAAGTGTTGCAGGATCCTTCACAATATGGCATATCTACCTCCTGGGAGGACTGACAACCTTTGAATGTAATATGGGTTGTCATGGACATTAACTTGCATCCCTTCTCCTTCTCCACACCTTTTACAAAAAAAGATGTTGAGTTAGTTTCTTTTATTTCTATTTAATGTAAATCCATCCATCCATACTGTTCCGCTTATCCAGATGTCATAGGCTGAAAGGCAGGTACATCCTGGACAGGTCGACACTCTGTCGACTCCATCATAGGGCTAACACCGACAAACAGCAATTCACAGTTAAATTCACACCTATGTGGAATTTAGAATCAACAGTTAACCTAACTCCACTAAGTGCATGTCTCTGGACTATTGGAAGAAGACAGTACCCGGAGAGAACCCATGCAGGCATTAGGGGAACATGCAAACTCCACACAGAAAGACCCTGGCTAGCTGCTGGATTCAAAACAAGTCCCTTCCGGCTGTGAGGCAACAATGTTAACCACCACGCCACTGTGCTGCCTCTGATTAAAATATTATATATCAAAATGTTATACTCACAAATTTTGCAACAGCCGTTTGCTGCAGTTTGAATTGTTTCCTAACGAGGAAAATATACAACATTAACAAAATTTGTTTAGTTTCATTTCATTTCAGACAGATACAGTCAATCAATCAACATTTTTTAAAAGCATACTTACAGGTTGGCAGTTACTCTCTTGGAAGGGTGGGCAGACAGTCTGTGAATGACTTGCTGTTAAAGTCTCACCATTCTTAACACAGGTGTAATGTTCACACTTATTCTCCGATGGTGACCAGGTTTCTCCTTGCTAGAAAGCAGTGAGATAGATGTATACACAAATCCACACAAACTTACTAGTATTTATTTAAACACACAAATAAGCACTTATTGGTGGTTGGCTTAGATGAATTAACACATGAAGTTACAACCAGCTTACAGTCAAAAGGTGTTTGGTTCCATTAATGTTGACAACACAGTGTTTCTGTACACACTTCCCGCAGCATTCATCTGAATCACTTTCCACATATCCATATCCCTGTGAGACACCGAGAGCGACGTTAGCTTGTGAAGCCCAATCTAGCAAGTGACACACTAAAGCCACCAAAGGAAAACAAACTGGGATGTATGGTGTAAGTGAAGATGACGGCTTTATTGTCTCTTACCAGTTCACAGTGTTCTTTGCATTGTTGAAACACACAAATTATTTTTAATAGACCAGATTTGGGGTCAATCTGATTGGCACAGGTACAATCCTGACATGCAATCACAGGAACTGAAGAACCAGGCTGACAAATAAAGAGAAGGTCATACATAATTATTCCATCATTAAAGGCAAAAAGGTGAGAAATGACAAGTCATCTGCTTCTTATTTACCTGATATTCAGTTTCTCTGTGTACACAAACTCTTTTAGGTTCTAGGAAAGAGTTGGACAAAGACGAGGTGAATTGCATGAAAGTACACACACACACGCACACACACACACACACACACATAGATAGATAGATAGATAGATAGATAGATTGATTGATTCAAACTGTTTGAATGAGATTACCACATGTATGTTCTGCACAGCATTTTCCATCAGGGACACTGACAACTGGCTTATATCCAATTGGACAATTCATATTAGTGACTGGGCAGGTGTTAGGTTGACATTCTGCAGAGATGATGGCACAGTGAGATACTACCAAAATCAAATAACATTCTGGAAAATTTTAAAGTGCTTTGATACTATATGTCTTACGACAAACATAGGTAGAACAGCAGGGGTCTGATGGACTGGTCTGGTTGACAAGGACAAACCCAGGAGCAGAGCAGTCTGTAGTGGCTGACGGTGGAGGGCACACCTTAGGCTTGCAAGTCACAGTCTTCGTAGATTCTTCACAGATGCAGTCCTGGCATTTGTACTCAAATCTTTCATTGAACTGAAAGAATAAACCACAACTTATATTATTTTCTCCTGTAAGTAAACAATAAAGAATAGAATTTCTGAAAAAAAAAAAGAGGAAGAAGATCACCTCACGAGGAATGCCCTCAGGATCAAGACATCCTGTTGGAAAATAAAAAAGTCACTAAAACTATATCATATACTTAGGTATGTAGTAGTAAACTGAAAATATTACAAAAAGTAATTACCACATTTTTCAACACATATTCCAGACTCCTGGTTGAAGAGTTTCATTCCATCAGGACAAAAGCATCCCTCAGTAGTGTAGTTCATAGTTGGTCCACTTGGACTGTAAAATAAGTTACGTTGGAACAGCAGTTAAATTCATTCAGTTAAGTTGATAAACAGTGTCACTTTTACTTATTGCCACTGTAACCATTTATATTTTGCCACATTTTGTTATTATCATAGTGCCTAGAAATGTTTTTGCATAGTTTTGCAGAAACTTACTCGTCTTGACAGGTTGGCTGTTCTGCAGGACCACAAGGCTTGTAAACTTTGCCTAATGGGCATTCACCAGCTGATGATGAAGAAAAGAACTTCATTGTTTTGTGCTTTGATTTTTATATACATGCTGGCAAAGTGTCACTTGTGATTCCAACCATTTCAAAACATTTACAAAATGATGAGGGGTTGCTTACTGCACAGTGTGGTGTGGTTCCTCCAGTAAATACAAACTCCAGCCTGAGCACAGGCTGCAGCATAAGTCTGTAAACTTGTGCACTCCACTGTTGGATTTGAAACGTGACAGCTATCAAAAACACAACCTCTGTAGAAATTTTCTGGAGAGACAAATGGATGGCACTCTGCAAAGAGACTGTTTTAACAAAAGACACAAAAATTAATGTATTTTGTTTTAAGTGCAAACTGTTAATAGTACAGGAATAAACTTTTGGGACAGATCAGATCATGCTTACCTAGTTTTAAGTAGGTCACACATGGAGTCTGGTTTGCATGGAGCTAAGGTAGGTGGTGGTTCAGGTGCACTGGTAGGTAGTGCGGGTGGTGTTGGGCAGTTGGGCTGGTAAAGGTCTTCAACAGGCCAATAGTCAGCCATCACTGCACAGCTTTCCACCAGCTTACCTCCAGGCAACATGCAGTCATCAGCCTGATTATTGTTGCATGTTCCTGACAATAGTAATTAAACAGTTAATATTGCAGTACAACCTCAAAGTAAGGGTTAAGAAATATGGCCATTTTAGTGAACATTCTCACCACAATGTCCCTGTGTGTTTTTGCCAAAGTACTGGAATGGAAGGGTTACACTGAAGCCAGTTATTCCAAATGTAACAACCACTTTTAGACGAGGAATCTCTAAAATCAGGTTAATGCCTGAATTCATGATCTTAACACCTTGTTGAGAATAAGGTAGGTTCAAACTTTCTCCATTTTTCAGTGCCTACAAAAGAATAATTGCACCATATGTAAAAATATACTATGAAATAATCTATCTTGGTTATTTTGCAGAAAAATACAATAAAATATTGGCAGTCATATATGCATAAATTTACCTCCAACTGTGCAGCTCCAATAAGATTATGATTAATGAGTGTGATGACTTGTGAAACATATGATACTGTTATCGATCGTGGACAAGAAACATCTTCAGTTGGATCACAAAAGACATTGTCAATATAAATCTCCAGGTTATGTATCGGTAAGATCTCTTTCATCAAAACATAAGTACAGTTTCCTTGATAACTGTAGTAAAGTCCATCAAATGTGATGTAATGTGGATCTCCCCACCCTTCACATACACCTTAAAAGAAAGAAAAAAAATTTAATGGAGGGGAAAAAACATGAATGGAACAAATGTTTTTTACTCACAAAATAACTTACAGTCGCAAGTATAATATTGACAGCAGTAGTACTCGTCATATACCAGAACTGGTTTCTTTCCATTCGTGCAAGTTATGTTTTGAAGAGGTGGACATTCATATGGAATAATTTCTATTGTGTTGTTCTCTATGCATCTGGCCATGGTGCAGTTGCACAAATAGAAGGTCTCATTTTGCTTGAAGAAAATAGCACAAATAAAAATAATAAAGGTACTTTAAGATGCTTTTTTGCCAAATACCTATGAGTTCATTAAGGTATAACCTATAAGTTAATTACTGGAAAAGTGAAAACAGTCAAAATCTCATTAAATACAAAGTTATTGAAAATTTTTTTATGTGTAATGGGTCTTACTGAGACACCCCAATCAGGGCAGTCTGGTGGAGGAGTTGTAGTAGGAGGTGTGGCTGTAGATGTTGTAGTAGGAGGTGTAGCTGTGGTAGTTGGAGGCGTTGGTGTCGTTGTAGTAGGAGGAGTGGTTGTTGTTGTAGGAGGTGTAGTCGTAGTTGCTGTAGTAGGAGGTGTTGGTGTAGTTGTTGTCGGAGGAGTGGTTGTTGTTGTAGGAGGTGTAGTCGTAGTTGTTGTAGTAGGAGGTGTTGGTGTAGTTGTAGTAGTAGGAGTGGTTGTAGTTGTAGGAGGTGTAGTTGTAGTAGGAGGAGTAGTTGTAGTTGTAGGAGGTGTAGTTGTAGTTGTTGTAGTAGGAGGTGTAGTTGTGGTAGTCGGAGGTGAGGTTGTAGTTGTCGTAGTAGGAGGTGTAGTTGTGGTAGTTGGAGGCGTTGGTGTAGTAGTAGTAGGAGGAGTGGTTGTTGTTGTAGGGGGTGTAGTCGTAGTTGTTGTAGTAGTTGGTGTAGTCGTAGTTGTTGTAGTAGGAGGTGTTGGTGTAGTTGTAGTAGTAGGAGTGGTTGTAGTTGTAGGAGGTGTAGTTGTAGTAGGAGGAGTAGTTGTAGTTGTAGGAGGTGTAGTCGTAGTTGTTGTAGTAGGAGGTGTTGGTGTAGTTGTAGTAGTAGGAGTGGTTGTAGTTGTAGGTGTAGTTGTGGTAGGAGGAGTAGTTGTAGTTGTAGGAGGTGTAGTCGTAGTTGTTGTAGTAGTTGGTGTAGTCGTAGTTGTTGTAGTAGGAGGTGTTGGTGTAGTTGTAGTAGTAGGAGTGGTTGTAGTTGTAGGAGGTGTAGTTGTAGTAGGAGGAGTAGTTGTAGTTGTAGGAGGTGTAGTCGTAGTTGTTGTAGTAGGAGGTGTTGGTGTAGTTGTAGTAGTAGGAGTGGTTGTAGTTGTAGGTGTAGTTGTGGTAGGAGGAGTAGTTGTAGTTGTAGGAGGTGTAGTCGTAGTTGTTGTAGTAGGAGGTGTAGTCGTAGTTGTTGTAGTAGGAGGTGTTGGTGTAGTTGTAGTAGTAGGAGTGGTTGTAGTTGTAGGAGGTGTAGTTGTAGTAGGAGGAGTAGTTGTAGTTGTAGGAGGTGTAGTCGTAGTTGTTGTAGTAGGAGGTGTTGGTGTAGTTGTAGTAGTAGGAGTGGTTGTAGTTGTAGGTGTAGTTGTAGTAGGAGGAGTAGTTGTAGTTGTAGGAGGTGTAGTCGTAGTTGTTGTAGTAGGAGGTGTTGGTGTAGTTGTTGTAGGAGGAGTGGTTGTTGTTGTAGGAGGTGTAGTCGTAGTTGTTGTAGTAGGAGGTGTTGGTGTAGTTGTAGTAGTAGGAGTGGTTGTAGTTGTAGTAGTAGGTGTGGTTGTAGTTGTAGGAGGTGTGGTTGTAGTAGTAGGAGGTGTAGTTGTAGTTGTAGGAGGTGTAGTTGTGGTAGTTGGAGGCGTGGTTGTAGTTGTAGGTGTAGTTGTAGTAGGAGGAGTAGTTGTAGTTGTAGGAGGTGTGGTTGTAGTTGTTGTAGTAGGAGGAGTGGTTGTTGTTGTAGGAGGAGTGGTTGTTGTTGTAGGAGGTGTAGTCGTAGTTGTTGTAGTAGGAGGTGTTGGTGTAGTAGTAGGAGTGGTTGTAGTTGTAGTAGTAGGAGTGGTTGTAGTTGTAGGAGGTGTGGTTGTAGTAGTAGGAGTGGTTGTTGTTGTAGGAGGTGTAGTCGTAGTTGTTGTAGTAGGGGGTGTTGGTGTTGTTGTAGTAGTAGGAGTGGTTGTTGTTGTAGGAGGTGTAGTCGTAGTTGTTGTAGTAGGAGGTGTTGGTGTAGTTGTAGTAGTAGGAGTGGTTGTAGTTGTAGGAGGTGTAGTTGTAGTAGGAGGAGTAGTTGTAGTTGTAGGAGGTGTCGTTGTAGTTGTTGTAGTAGGAGAAGTAGTCGTAGTTGTTGTAGTAGGGGGTGTTGGTGTTGTTGTAGTAGTAGGAGTGGTTGTTGTTGTAGGAGGTGTAGTCGTAGTTGTTGTAGTAGGAGGTGTTGGTGTAGTTGTAGTAGTAGGAGTGGTTGTAGTTGTAGGAGGTGTAGTTGTAGTAGGAGGAGTAGTTGTAGTTGTAGGAGGTGTAGTTGTAGTTGTTGTAGTAGGAGAAGTAGTTGTAGTTGTAGGAGGTGTGGTTGTAGTTGTTGTAGTAGGAGGAGTGGTTGTTGTTGTAGGAGGAGTGGTTGTTGTTGTAGGAGGTGTAGTCGTAGTTGTTGTAGTAGGGGGTGTTGGTGTTGTTGTAGTAGTAGGAGTGGTTGTTGTTGTAGGAGGTGTAGTCGTAGTTGTTGTAAAAGGAGGAGTGGTTGTAGTTGTAGTAGTAGGAGTGGTTGTAGTTGTAGGAGGTGTAGTTGTAGTAGGAGGAGTAGTTGTAGTTGTTGTAGTAGGAGGTGTTGGTGTTGTTGTTGTAGGAGGAGTGGTTGTTGTGGTAGGAGGTGTTGGTGTCGTTGTTGTAGGAGGAGTGGTTGTTGTTGTAGAAGGAGTAGTTGTAGTTGTAGGAGGTGTAGTCGTAGTTGTTGTAGTAGGAGATGTAGTTGTGGTAGTTGGAGGCGTTGGTGTAGTTGTAGTAGGAGGAGTGGTTGTAGTAGTAGGAGGTGTAGTTGATGTAGTGGGAGGTGTAGTTGTGGTAGTCGGAGGTGTGGTTTTAGTTGTTGTAGGAGGAGTGGTTGTTGTTGTAGGAGGTGTAGTCGTAGTTGTTGTAGGAGGAGTAGTTGTAGTTGTAGGAGGTGTAGTCGTAGTTGTAGTAGGAAGTGTAGTTGTTGTAGTAGTAGGAGTGGTTGTTGTTGTAGGAGGTGTAGTTGTTGTAGTGGGAGGTGTAGTTGTGGTAGTCGGAGGTGTGGTTGTGGTTGTAGTAGGAAGAGTGGTTGTTGTAGAAGGTGTAGTCGTAGTTGTTGTAGTAGGAGGTGTAGTTGTGGTTGTTGGAGGTGTAGTTGTAGTTGTAGTGGGAGGTGTAGTTGTGGTAGTCGGAGGTGTTGATGTAGTCGTGGTACTAGGGGATGTGGTTGTTGAACATATCTTACAACAATATACCCTTATCTCATAGTCATAGCACTTTCTTGGAGGTCTGGTCTGATCCTCTACTCTACATATTAAACCAGTGTCCTGATCACAACTAACAACTTGGCCAGTTTCAGTCACAAAGTCATCAAAGGTTTTGTCCGGGTATAGTACCGCTCTACACTCAATGTCTTGAATATCTTCACATATTTGAAGACCGCTATCTGTGATGTTTTTGTATGTTTCCCAATCACTTTTGTCCGTTGGATCATCCACATCATACCAGTCTGACCACGCACATGTGGTACTTGGAATGCAAGTAGTCGATGAGATTGTGGTTGTACTTGTGGTTGTAGGGGGTGTAGGTGTAGTTGTAGTAGGAGGAGTAGTTGTAGTAGGTGTAGTCGTAGTTGTTGTAGTAGGAGGTGTTGGTGTAGTTGTAGTAGTAGGAGTGGTTGTAGTTGTAGGAGGTGTAGTTGTAGTAGGAGGAGTAGTTGTAGTTGTAGGAGGTGTAGTTGTAGTTGTAGGAGGTGTGGTTGTAGTTGTTGTAGTAGGAGGAGTGGTTGTTGTTGTAGGAGGAGTGGTTGTTGTTGTAGGAGGTGTAGTCGTAGTTGTTGTAGTAGGGGGTGTTGGTGTTGTTGTAGTAGTAGGAGTGGTTGTTGTTGTAGGAGGTGTAGTCGTAGTTGTTGTAAAAGGAGGAGTGGTTGTAGTTGTAGTAGTAGGAGTGGTTGTAGTTGTAGGAGGTGTAGTTGTAGTAGGAGGAGTAGTTGTAGTTGTTGTAGTAGGAGGTGTTGGTGTTGTTGTTGTAGGAGGAGTGGTTGTTGTGGTAGGAGGTGTTGGTGTTGTTGTTGTAGGAGGAGTGGTTGTTGTTGTAGAAGGAGTAGTTGTAGTTGTAGGAGGTGTAGTCGTAGTTGTTGTAGGAGGAGTGGTTGTTGTTGTAGGAGGTGTAGTCGTAGTTGTTGTAGTAGGAGGTGTTGGTGTAGTTGTAGTAGTAGGAGTGGTTGTAGTTGTAGGAGGTGTAGTTGTGGTAGTTGGAGGTGTGGGTGTAGTTGTAGTAGGAGGAGTGGTTGTTGTTGTAGGAGGTGTAGTCGTAGTTGTTGTAGTAGGGGGTGTTGGTGTTGTTGTTGTAGTAGGAGGTGTAGTCGTAGTTGTAGTAGGAGGTGTTGGTGTAGTTGTTGTAGGAGGAGTGGTTGTTGTTGTAGGAGGTGTAGTCGTAGTTGTTGTAGTAGGAGGTGTTGGTGTAGTTGTAGTAGTAGGAGTGGTTGTAGTTGTAGGAGGTGTAGTTGTAGTAGGTGTAGTCGTAGTTGTTGTAGTAGGTGTAGTTGTGGTAGTTGGAGGTATTGTCGTAGTTGGCTCACATACATCCACACATGTTTTGTTTTTCTCATCAAATATGGGCTTATCTTCTGGGCATACAGGGTAACAGCCTGTATAAAAGGATATCACATAATAACCTTAATTAATATTTCTGAATGGCACATTTATCTGATTCAAGGTAATACAAACTGACACGACTGAACCTCCTACCTTCCAGGGTGGGTATCGGATTCAAACATACACCTTCTGGATTCAAACAGGTCTTGTAGCATGGAGAGTGGCAAGGGTTATAGTGCCACGTGCATATAAATGGGTCGTTGTAGTAATCACAATAGACAGCTAGGAGAAAAAGATACAAATTATGCCATTTACTTAGATGATTAAAATGTTGACTAAAATATATGAAATTTCAATTTATAATGTGAATGCAGTTCAAACTCCACTCTCACATTAAAATTTAATAAGGTTATTGAAAATATTTTGGAATTTCTGTCTGATTGCACTAAAATAAAAAGATTGCAATGAGATTATTTATTTGATTTTGGAAATAAGTAACCCTGACTATAATATACACTGAGTTTAAATTGAAGTGAATGTGTTACATATGCAAGTGTTATAAACTAAAGCAAATATTGTCTGCAGTATATTTGATGTTAGATTACATAAGTAATAAGTCTTTACTTATTACAGATGCAAAATTTGTTTCCTTTCACTTTTCCACATATTATTTTTGTTGTGATTATCGTTAATCACATTTGACCTACACTCAGTATTTAAGAATGATCCCACTACAATTGCATATCCTTTTCAATAGAGCCCAACATGTTATATTACAGGATTTTTTTAAGCTAACACAAACCAAACACCGACTCTGGAACAATCACTTTGCACATCCATTTTCTTTTGCATTTAACACTTAGAAATGTGTTGTCCGGAGTGGTTTAATTAATTGTCTGACTATTGTAAAAATGAGAAAATTCCGTTTCAGATGCTTTATAAGCTTGCAAAAGCACGTGTCCACTTTGGTCCCTATTGGTTATTGAGTGTAGCTTGATACAGAAAAGATCAAGTTTATTAATTAATAATAATAAAGTAAAAAATACGAAAAATGATGGGGTATGTTTACTGAGCAGATTGATATATAGATCTCTGTAGTTGCAAACACCAGGCTCACAAGAATTTAAAGCCTCAAAAAACAAAAAACAAACTGTTACTCACGACAGATCTCTGGAGTTCTCCATGCAATGCAAACATCATGCTCATTGCAAGCCTGAGCGTAAGCTGCAACTGCTGTGCAGAAACATTCACAGTCTCCTCCAGTGTCGCAGGCACATGAGTCTTTTACACAGTTTTCATAAAATGGAAAAGGGCTAACCTGAACAGTGGTGCAAATTTGATGATGATTTTTTTAGAGCATTGTTTTAGATTTGCGTGAATGTGAACAAGTTACAAATTCTCATTACCTTTTTGTGGCATTCTTTAAATGTTTCTCCAATTATGATGCTACACATCAATTTTGCCCACTGATGTCGACCGGGTGTTACTACGCACGGATCAATGTTCACCTCCGCATCTGGACAAGAGCTAGACACTTTCCAGCTGTTTGCAAACTCAAGTGGATTGCTCACCACCAGCTGACCCTGAGTGGTGTAGTCATTCTGTCCATCACCATCGAAATTACCACACAGGCCACACACCTCTCCCTGTGCAAATAAACAAAAGAGTCAATCGAGCAATGTGAGATCTTAATAAATATAATTTAGTGATTTACATTTATCATAATTTCATTAATATATTAGGCTCCTAGGAATTTTCTTTCTTTTTTAGAAATGATTCTGTTAATTTTTTCAATATGAGGTATTGAAAACCACAAGTATGTGGTCAGACAAAAAAGGGTACAATAAAATAGTAAAACTTTAATGCAAGAATTTAATGTAACAGTTACTGTGACTCACGTTGTGCGTTGGTTCAAGCAGGATCCGAACAGCTGTTTTGCGATCCCACATCACTGCCATCCCAATCTCAGATTCTACAACCACATACAAGCCAACATTCCTTATCTTGTACTTGATATCAGGTCCATGTCCCAGATCACCCTCTTCAACTCTTCCCCTTGATAGTTTAATTTCATTTTTCTGTAATGAAGGAAAGGAAATTTCTGTTGGTTCAATTGCAATGCTGAAAATATATTTACTTAGATTTACTATTGATGGCATAAGAAAGCTTTGATATTGTTTATAAGTGATCTTACCCCCAGTTGAATTCTGACTTTTTTAGAGCAGGTGGTGCCCGTAGAGCCACAAGGTACATTTTCAGTGATAACTCCAAAGCTGTTGTGCACCGTTTTATTGCCACAGTTGTTCTGTTAAAAAAAAAAAGGGAAAAAAAAGATTAAACTTTGTGTTTTTTGGGGGCTAAAGTAGACGATAACAGGAACAAGATTATGCACTTACATGTTATATATTGACTAACTGCCTTTGAATCTTTATGTAATGACTTTTGGAGACACAGTGTAGGTAATTCTTAACTGTCTCAAATCTTTGCACTTAGAAAAAATGATATTATTTACAATATAAGGCATTTGCTCCTTGCAATTTCACCTATGAGTTCTAAGTAAGTAATTGTATTTGGTAAACAAAATATACAGTGTGAATGGCATGTAACTTTTTTTTTACAAAGGAAATTAGAGTTGCATAACTGACTTTACTCCTAATTGTTCAGAGTTTATTTCTATGAGAAACTTTAGATCAGGACATGACAAGGTCAATTTAGGTGACAGCTGTGCTTTGGATGATTCTGGCATACATTATTTACCTTTACAGCAATATAGCCACACTGTCCTTGAAATGCATATGTTTTCTGATCAAATGTGGTGTAGTGACCACTTCCATAAATAATGCAAGTTCCTGGACATTTTTTCTCAGAGCATGTCCATTTTCCACTTTGGCAGGTACTAAATGTATCAAAAAAAAAAAAGTAAATACAGTACAATTTGAATACTGTGAGAAAAACATGTCATATATATCACATACTGTTTATTACTCTACAAGTATTAATTAGAAAATAACTAAAAAAATAAAATAAGATCCTACCAGGTGTTGCACTGATTAGGTATTTGTGTCCCGGAGACATAGAGATGGCCATCATGTTTGCATGGACAGTCACTTTCTTTCACACAGAAACCTTTACCATCATCAAGGAGGCCACTGGGACACCGACAACCAGATTCACACTCTGTGGCATCCTGGGAGGATAGAAAGACCACATTGATAAAAAATAAATAAATAAATAAATAAATAAATAAATAATATTTATCAGATATTGTTTTTTCAGACTTGGAGGTGCATCAAAAACAACTCACACAATCATCATTGTCCAGATTTAAACAAGTTCGAGCACACTGCACTCCAACAACTCCTGCGCTTGCAGTGGAGCAGTTGAAGTATTCTTTTGGAGAAGGACAAGCTGTAGAAACTGTAGGAAAAAAAGTACAAATTCCTTTAATATACTATATATTGTCTTAAAAAAACTCTCTCATTGAAGAAGAAAAAAAACTGACTTGACATGCGGGTTCTCCCAGAATGGCAATGAAGAACTCCGTTGGTGCATATGCTAGAAAAAGTCACCAGAATTATAAAGATACAACACAAAAAGCCAAGTCTGTGTAAATCCATCATACTACATGTATTACGGTCCTGTTTAATCCTTAGTTTAGGATGTTTCATTTGAAATCCTGAAGTGACTCACCAGCGCTCGTTGTTGGTGCTGATGGACTTGCCTGACTTTACGTAGACTTCATTATGGTAACAGGGACACTTTGCCACTGGGACACAGATGCCGTTGTCATCTAGGTAGTGACCCTCAGCGCAGGAACAGCCATCCACAGGCAAGAAATCAGAGGTGCAGCTCTGCTGCTTTAAGCTCAATGAGCTGCAAGTCAGCTGGCATCTCTGATTTTTGTAAGAGAAGGTCTGAGATGCTGGGCAGTTCTTGGTGTATTTTTCTGTTTTACAGAAAATATGCTAATGATTACCTCATAGTTTTGGACTAACTAATAAAAAAGAACACGCTCATCAAACTTCATTACTGAGCTGTTTCAGATACACTTACCGCACACATTCTCTCTCCAGTCTGTCAAGAACACTCCCTTTGATGCACAAGCTCTTGTGTAGGAGGAGAATACAGCACACAGGCAGTCCTCGCTCTTCTCACAGTTACAGCTAGCATAAGTACATCGCTGTAGAAAACAGTGAACACATTTTTATTGTATTACAGTCCCACTGTATTTAGTTAAAGAAACACAGATAGATTGTGTTGTACCTTGTAGTAAATCTCAGGATCCACTACAGAATGGCACTCTGCAAAGGTGCTATTTGGCTGTCGTAGCAAGGCGCACCAGTGATTGGCATACTTTTCTATAAGTAGATGAGTAAAAATGTCATTTCTTGCTTATATTTCTTGCTTGTTTATATATGCTGCAATTAGTGCCTGGAAAGTAAGTTTCAAGAAAATGATAGCAATTAAAGAAATAAACTTCCTTCCATCCATCCATCCATTCTCTTCCACTTATCCTTGTCAGGGTCGCGGGGTGGGTGGGAGGTAGGGTACACCCTGGACACACCGTGGACACGTTGCCAGTGTGTCACAGGGCTAACACATAGAGGATAGACAACCATTCACACTCACATCCACACCTATGACCAATTTATAGTTACTAATTAATCCAAACCCACTAAACAAATAGGTGGAGTTCAGAAAAAACATAAACGTGGACAATAAAATAAGGAATAAGAAATAAACTTGATGGACAAAAACACTTTCCAGTTTACCATTTTCCACGCTGAAAGAACAAGGGTCATCGAGTCTGTCTTCTCTGTCTTGGCATATATGGCTAGCCTTCCAGGAGTTACTGAAAGCTGCTGCACTTCCCTCCACAATGCCCTGACGAGTGTTCATGTCATCAGACAGGACCATGTTGTAGTTCCCACATAAACCTAAAAATTACAGATTCTTAATGAAGAAATTATCATGAAATGCAAATAAGAATGCTAAAGAAAAAAGTATATCAAAATAAATTATTTTCAATGACTTGCTAGTTGGGTGGTATTCAGAGTGGGACAATCCTGAGATCATCCCTGGTCACATACAACACAATTTCTCTATTATGTTCTTTGGCTACCTCAGTGTCTACTTTTCACTGAACCTTCAAGATAGCCTTTTTATTTTGGCATACCAGTTAGCTGCCCACACCATCTTAACTGGTTCCTTTTCATCTGAAGAAGCTAACAGTCTATTACGAGCGCCTTCATTATTTTTTAAATTTCTCGCTGTAGCTCTAAGAGTGGGCGAGGCCATTTATTACAACCTTTTAGCCAAAAGGTTGTAATAAGGTTGCTGGCAGTGTTTAATTTAAAAAAAAAACATATGAATCACTGAAGTCAACATAATCTGCTGTTGTTTCATTTGTTTAAGCTGCAAATGGCAAAGTTTGTTTCGAAATGCACAGATATAACCATCTTCAACAGACAGCATTCTTTAAGTCTTGCAATAAATAGTTACTTAATAAATGCATACTAGCCCTCGTGATATAATGCTTTAAGACTAATGTAAAACTTACCACGTGTCTTTTCTCTGTAGCTCTGCTCCAGGCTGACATAGACTTGCATGAGAGGCACATGTTGGATCTGAATTTGCAAACCAAAACTGGTCTGGAGGATGATGTGAAAGGACGAAGCGTGGAATATACTGATATCCCCTGTGAATGAAGAGATACACAAAAATCAGTGGTATCAGTGGCTCAGTGGCTAAGTTCTTACATCTCAGCATAAATGAAAGTAACATCTTAAATCGAAAGTTCCTTATTTTCCGACCAACCTGAGAAGTACGGCAAACTGATACTCTGCATATTCTGCTTTACTGCGCCATCAGCAGTGAATGTTAACACCTGAATAAAAACAGAATCGATCATTAAAATGTTGCAGCTGTCAGTATCTATTTAAAGCACGAGCCCGGTATTAAACTCACATTGTGTCTGTCATTGTTCAGCAGGATTTTGATGGTCTTCAGACAGGTGTCATACTCTTGGTGTGCACATGGTACCAGTTTGACCAGAATGGTAAACGCAGGGCTTGCATCATCCTGAAATACACATAATGTAAGCAAAAGAAAAAAAATGTAGCCTAATCCAATATATTTTTACTTACATGTGCCCAACACAGTATTGTCTAAAATTTGACTGTACTGTACTAAGGCTCATTTACCTTTCTTTCCACCTTTGCCAGGGTGTAGTAACAGTCTCCATGGAAGGTGAAGTCTTTCCCATCAAAGGTGGTTACATGTGAACCTTCTTCAACCGCACACGTAGAAGGTGTTGAAAGACTTTCACAAGCCCATCTACCTTCAAAACATGTGCTGAAAAAAAAAACCCCAAATTCATTAAGAAAACAAAATATGCAGACACATTGTTAAAAATTACATTCTGATTGCATTATGAACATTACCATTCCTCTCGCTCCTGTCTGTAAACTTCACCAGATTCATAGATTTTTCCATGCTTGCACTGGCATTCAGACTGAGCAATACACCCCCTCATGGAAATGTCATCGAACACGGTTCCTGAAATGGAAGGTTGGCATTTGAAGGTAACATCCCATGAAAAGAGAAGCTTTAACAGGTGTGTAGAAAGAAACTTATTTGACAAGCGCGCTAACCAGGAGGACAGAAGCAGCCGTCCATTTTGTGGTCCTCACAGAATGAGCTTGTGTCTTGATGCGTGCAGGTATCCACACAAGGGGATCCACTCTCTTCATAAACCATGTTGAATGGGCACTGTTTGGCTGTGAAGGAAGTGGGAATTTACGCAAAGTGTCTAAACATCAACTTGTTGAAGTTTTTCACTTGAGTGTAAAAACAGCAGATTTTTTTGTGCACTTATTTTACTTCTGACATTTGCCAAATTTCACCATATACTTGGCTCAGGTGATTTCAGTGTTTTGGTACTCTCTCTACCGCTTAATATATAAAATACAAAAAGAAAAAGAAAAAGAAAGAAAAAACAAAACTTTACCACAGAACTCAGAAGTCCTCCAGTTGGGAGGCTCCCCTCCTGCATGGGAACACTGTCGAGAGAACTCAGAGAGTGTGCTGCAGACACAAAAGTCATCTGAATGGTTGGTGCAGCCACACATGTCCTGCACACAGGCCTGAATGTAAGGCTCGGGGTCAATCAGTTTGGTACAGGAGCTCCAGGTTTCTGCATGCAGCATCTCTTCACAGGTGTTTTGCTAAACGACAGTAAACACATGCACAATTATTTAATGCAAACAAAAAAAAACATCAGATCTCTTTCGTTAAACCTGGCTAAAGTAGGTAACAAAACTCACAAACTCTTTGCATGACTCTGGCACATTCATAGCTTCCTGTGAGACATCTTCCTCTTCATATGGGTCCTCACAATCATCATTTGGACGATGGACTTTATGTATGTTGCCAAACTCAATGGGGCTGATTTTCCGACCTTTTGCATACAATTACATTAGTAGGGACACGCAATAGCCAGCATATTGAAGATTTAAAAAATTAATGAATGATGAACAGCTTTTACCATCAAGGAGGAACTCGTTGTAAACTGGAACACCGTTAAAATCTCCACAAAGTCCACAAGTGCGGTTAGTGTAATCATTATCAATTTCCACCTTAAATATGGAGTAAAGGGTTAGAAAAAGTTTTAGAAACCAGACATGACATGTTTAAGATATTAATACAGTATATATATATAATATATAATATATATAATAATAACAAAATAAAATGAAACGAATGCATCAAAGTTGCCACATTTAAGGACTTTACATGTATGCAAGGACAATAGTAACCACTGTAACTATTGTTGTAGTGAACCAGGTAATCAGCAATTCAACTCGAGGACAATGTGTTTATTTAAATGCCACACAGACCAAAATATAAAAGTATGGCTAAGTATTTCTGGAGGTTGGGCTGTTAGTCATTAATTAAAGAAATGTGTTTAAAATAATGTCCTATTGGATCTGTCTATTTTAAGGATTTACCATGACTGCATCATCAAGGTTCCACATGACAATGATGCCAACTTTGGACTGGAGCTTGATGTAGACTGCATTTCTTTCCACTTGTACTCCGGCCTCGTAGTGTGGCAGTTTGACACTGAGAAGAAAGATAATATCTTTTTGACAATTATAATTCATTTATATCTATAATTAACATTATATAAGAAGCATCTCTGTAATGAATAAAGTCTTTTGCATTAGTAAATCACTCTGTGAACTTCAGCTGTGCTTTTTATGAGTGTATACAAGTGCTGAGGGGAAGTGTGCGTAATGATGAACATGGTCAATCAATCAATCAATCAATCAAAGATTAATAAGCATGTGGATATTTCTTCCTACTCCATTTCAGACTTGATGATGATTTAGTGGTTAATTCATGTCATTAGGATTGTGTGTATGTATTGTTTATATATATATATATATATATATATATATATATATATATATATATATATATATATATATATATATATATATATATATATATATATATCTGAGATAAAAGATTATCATTGTCATCATAATTCTATCAGAGTTGCTTTTTTTTTTTTAAACTTACGGCAGGTCGTTTACAGTGACCACATCCTTGCTGAGGTGAAATGCAAAATCGATGATGGTGACCACCACATAACTGACTGTCGGGTTTCCATTGTTTTCATTCCTCTTCATGTGCACAGAGAACTCTGGGAAGGTGTCATGGCAGTCGGAGACCAGGTTGTATTCACACATGCCAGGAAACTGGTACACATCACCATCGAACGTCTTGAAGTGCTCCCTGCCCCATGTGCTACAGATGCTGCTCACATGGTTGCGGACTGGAGAAACATTCACGTAAATAAAAGATGAATATTGGTGGAAGTATTATAAATGTTGTGTTCATATATGCATCAATGAAGAAGCTACATTTATTTAAATAATTGAGGTTTAAAAGCAGACCAAAATTATTTGAGTCTTACCCAATCTGGCTTGGATCTCAGTGACATGGGCTATAGTCAAAGCAAGGAAGCACAACCCCACCGAACTCCCCCTCATTGTTGCCACTGTGGACTTGATGTTCCCTGAGTGGGTAATGTAGAGAGTGGTTCTTGACTACCTTTTATATTGAGATCAGACTTTTTTTTTCTCACAGCTTCTTCCTGTGTAAGACGTGAAGATTTATTGCTAGTCGTGGCAAACATGTGCTGGATGGCTGTCCAACACCCTTCACAAATCCCATATAACTTATTATTACATCCTTCCTCTTGATTGAACAAGTATGTTTGCACTTGAATATATCTTCATTTCAAGACAACAGAGGCAGCAATAAAATGCTCCTCTGTTCTAAATCTATTGTTTCATAAGGATCCAATAATTATAATTTATTAAAAACAGAAATGAAAAGGGGAAAATGAGACACTGGGATGTCAAATTTCTTACAAACCTGCCAAGGAAGTAAAGATCTCATGAGTGACTATGACCATGCAGGTATCACCTAACATAATATGAAATCTACGTGACATGCTTTAAGCAAAGCTTATGCCAACTTGTCTACCATCTGCTTTACATTTGATAAGATCATTGACAAACATCCTGCAATACTCGGGAGCTTGCTCATGTATTCATGTTCTACTCAAAAGCCATTAAGCAGCAGAGTTTGATTCCTTCAGCTTTATCTCTAGCAGCTCATTCTTGGGAATGTTGCAAATTCACAAACAGAAAGGAACTTTAAACCGAGGAAAGAAAAGTCTCAATTTGATCGGGGGTGTTTTACACATTACATACACAATTGACCAATGTATGTCTTTAACTAATTTTCATCAGTTTACTCATATATCCCTGTAGGGCTGCATTCTCAGCCCCCTACTGTATGCCCTATATATCTATGACTGAACACCAACCCAACCAATGTCATCGTTAAGTAGACCAATGTCACCACCGCTATTGGGCTCATCTCTGATGAGACAGCGTACAGGGCAGAGGTTGAGAATTGATAACCTGAAACTGAACCTCCCTCATACAAAAGAACTCAGATATTAGTACTTTAAGTTTGGGACCCATCAGAAGGCCCATCAGCGGCCACACTTCCTCTGCATCCAGAGGAAGAACAAACTCGACCTGAAGCTGCTACTGGCCTACTACCGCCCCTCAGTGGAGAGCGGGTTCTCCTACTGCCTGGATGTTTTCTATTCAGGGACCACGAAAAATCATTCACTGTACTTTTCCACCACTGAAGGGCATCGCCAGATCGTTCTGTCTCAGGAAAATCAGACCTATCACAGGTGACCCCTTGCACCCTGCCTGCTTGACCCGCTGTCCTCTGGTCGGCGCCTCAGGTCAATCAGGTCCCACACCTCCAAACGCATAAACTTCTTCCCCTGAGCCAGTGTCATGGTCCTGGGTCGTGTGACCCAGTGCTTTGAGTTTCCATGTATTTTGATATTGATTGTGTATGTTTAGTTCTTTTGGTAGTAGCTTCCAGGTTACTTAGTTTACTTCTTTGTTTATTAGATCCCTTTATGTCATCACCCCTGTGTTAAGTATTCCCTGCTGGTTTGTGTCATGTCTATGTCTCTCCATATTTCCTGTTTTATGTTGAAATGTCTTGTGTTTCTTTGTACAATGTGTTTAGTTTTACTCTCCCCTGTGATGTCATTATGTTTCTTTCTAGTCAGCTGTTTCCTCATGTGTCTCCACTTTCTCTGATCACCTCATGTGTGTATTTAGTCTTTGTGTTGTCAATCAATCTTTGTCAGGATGTCTATTTTCCTCCATGCTCGTCACAGCATTCATAATGTCAGAGCTTTCATATTGTCTCATAGCTTCACAGTTCTGTCATAGTTATCTTGTTTTAATTTTCCTAGTTTAGATTACAAGGTTAGTTGTCATTCCTCTTTCGCCCTTGCTTTTATTTTTTACCCCTGTCATCAGCCCTAATAAAGTCTCGCCTTTTGTTTGAATTCAACTCCGTTCTCCTGTATCTGCATTTTGGGTCCATAAGATACCGGCTGCTGACTTTTGGACTGTCAACAAACACTATCCCCCCACACCCCATCCCTGTCCACCCACCCACCAATCTAAGCCATGATCTGAGGAACCCTTATCACTCAGGCCACTCACACATGGACTATACTCAGACCAAGTCCAATGCACTACTTTCAAGCAATTTGCAACCTATCCTCTATTATGCGTTTTCCTCTTATTTGTTTATAATCCTCTTGTTTGATATTTATTCTTGCTGCAATACTATTTATAGCTTTAGTCCATGTACAGATGGTGTGGAACACCCACAATTTTATTGTGCATGTGCAATAACAATAAAAATCTATTTTGTTTTATTTTGTTCTATATGTCTAAACATTACAATGTTTGAAATTCCCCTCCGCGAATCACTACCTTGTCATGGTGGAGTGGTTTGTGTGTCCCAGGGATCCCAGGGGCTATGTTGTCCGGGGGCTTTTGCCCCCTGGTAGGGTCTCCCATGGCAAACTGGTTCTGGGTGAGGGACCAGACAAAGGGCGATTCAGAAGACCCTTATGAGAATATCACAGAGGGAACAGATTTTTCGTAATATTTGAAATATATAAATTCAACCAAAACAATAAATGCTACCATAAAATCAAGACATTGTCATTTGACAATAAAATATATTTTAAAACATATCATAAAATTATATTACTTACGCAAAGTTAATATTTGGTAGTGCAGTAAGAGTGCGTAAGGCGCTGTCTAAATTGCTACTGGCTCATGAATTGCACAGGATGTGCAAATAAACTCACAGGTCTAGATCCTTGGTGACTATCATTGCCGACCTGCAGCGTCATGTTTACATGCATTAGGTCTGGTGGCATGTTAGGCTTCAAATTTTTTAACTCTCACACATAGTTTGGACAGTAGTTTTGATTTTTACTTTTAGAACATATTGAACGACTTTCATCACCTTCTACAAAATTCTACCAAACACCTGTATTTTGGTCACAGCTTACTAAATATTTGTATAGGATAAATCATCAACACCTTAGTGAGAGGAAAACTAAACATCAAATGCAGCTTTAAAGGTGCTTCTTCAAAACAGATTTTAAGAAATGTACATTTCAAACTGCTTTAAATGTACAAATATGGCTCCATGTTGAGTCAATGTGAAAGTCAGAGTTCAGATTTTTGCATTTTTGTGTCACAAGTACTATATAAGATAGATAAGTTAAACCTTAATTAGTCCCACACATGAGACATGTTTTGGTTACGGCAGAAAGTGGACAGTACAAGTTAAGAGAATTAAACGTTAATAGAATTGAGTAAGATAAAATAGAATAAGATAAAATTGAATAATATACTATACGAAAATAGAATAAAATACTTTGCTATATCAGGGATATTGCATCTATCTATCTATAGATACAGATATAGATATATTAATTAGGGGGGGTTTTTTTGCTTTTTTTCCCTTTTTGCCTCTCCTTTCTGGTACAGTAGCAATCAAAATTACCCCCTCCCTGGACCCAGCTTCCCTGCTGATGCCAGTGGGCACCCCCGTTTTCCATAATCAACCAAGAGCAGGGGCCCTAGGCCCATCCAGACTGGGTCCCAGCAGCAGCACTGCCAAGACCCACAGAGCACGGGGCAGCCCACCTGACCACACCACACCAGCAAAACTACACCCACCCCAACATGTGGTGGCTCAGGTGGTAGAGCAGATCAGCTACTGATCGGAAGGTTGGTGGTTCGAACCTTGGCTTTCCCAGTCTGCATGTCAAATATCCTTTGGCAAGATACTAACCCCAAGTTGCCCTCCAATGTGTTCATCAGAGTGTGAATGTAGTTTAGCTTGCACTTGAGTTTAGAAGTGCTTCGAATGGGTGGGTGTGAATGGGTGAATGAGGCATGTTGTGTAGTACTCCGGGAGAGTAGAAAAGCACTATATAAAAATCAGTCCATTTACCAACAATCAGTCAACTCCTAGAATGTTGTCTAGGAAATAGCAGCTCAATGTGGTGGGTTTGTTCCATACAGTACATTCAACATATGACAGGTCTTAGAGAAAGCAGATCTGTCAGTGATAAACCAAGTTTGATCCTGTCAAATCAAAGTGCCCCCAAATTTATTAAGACGTGAAGACAAGATGATTTTTTTAATTAATAGACTAATTGGTGGGGTCTCTGTCCTTCTTAGGAAGAAGACAAACATGGGCATCATACACACAATCAGAAAAGAGCACCATGCAATGGAGCAGTTCACCATCCTGAGTAAAATTGGAGCAATTATATCAACATGGGCTTTACAAATGTCACAGTTCTGTGTCTGTGGGCTCCATGTTTTTCTGTTTGCATCAGTTATCTTTGATTTCATGATGCGTCTTTCCTAGTCTCTTGGTTTTTGATTTCTCTCTCTAGTATTCCCAGCTTAGCATTTCTTGTGTTCTAGTTCTGAGGTTGTGATTCTGTGCTCCTTCTATTTAGTGAACAGTCATCCCTACCGCTTTGTTCCCTTTGTTCTCTGTCAGCTGTATCCCTTAGTCAAGTCTGTGTCTGTTATGTGTTCTGTTTTACTTTGAAAGTCATTATTGAAATAAAATTTAATTTAATTTAATTCTTTCAAATAGATGCAAGTAAAACACATCAAAAAAATAAATAAAATCAAAGATTCAGCGCCACTAATTCCTGTTGCTCATAAATATATTTTCACCTGTTTAAAAATGTGAACACTGGCATCCTTGAAAGAGTGACCTTTGTTCTTTAGATGCAGATGGACAGCCGAGTCTTGTCCCGTGGAGGTGGCCATAGAATGGCCACCTCCACGACGTAATCATGATCAACTGAGTCCAAGGATGCAAGCTAAAATGAAAGCATTTGGCAGTCTCACTGGAAAGACACCATGGTCTAGGAAGCCTTTCACCTGTATCTGCCCAACTGCTTGCCATTCAGCATTACAAAAGGCTGGCCTCAGCCTTGGAACTCGTTCAGTTTCACCTTCACACTGTTCCAAAAATCGCTCCCAAAATGCAGTGTAAACCTCCCTTGACACTCCAGCATCATCAAAAGCATTTTCATTTACAAAGTTCATCTTTAAAGTCACATTCGTTATGTTACTGTCCATAAATACAGCCAAAAGATCATCAACAACCTTTGTCCTGTGAATTGACACACGGGGCTCTGTGGACTTCCTGAAGTCGATGGGGAAAGATGGTTGCTTTAATCAAAAGGCAAACCTTGTGCGATGAAATTCAGTACATGGTCCTGGGTACAAGACAAAACATGCACATTCCATAAGAAATAATAATCTTCCAGGTGTGTCAGAGTAGTACGGAAAAAAATGGGGGAAAAAAAAAATAAGATGAACTTTTGCGAGATTCATTCATTTTTTCATTCATTTATTTATTCATTTTCAGGCACAACAAATACCTATATTGAACATAAAATACACAAAACAAAAAACAAAACTTGCCTGAAAAAGGAGTGGGACGAAGAAAACTTATTAAATCCCTCAAAAGATCCCGCTACTTTTTGAAAACTAGAAACTCGATTTCATTAATAGCATCTTTGTGTTTTCTTGTTGTTTCTGTTCCATGAGTAGGTTTCCTCCCGGAGCTCCAAAAGCATGCATGGTAAATAAATGGTAATTGTAAATTGGTCTTGGAATCTTTCCAAATGTACACTGGGACAGAGTCCAGCCCTGCATAATGCTGAATTCAACACTTGCTGTCATGGCAGGGTGTGTTTTACTACAGGACCCAGAAGAGGTACTGCGGTTTTCTGCAAAAAAACCCCCAAAAAAAACAAACGAGCCATTATTCTCATATACTCAACACAATGACAAGAACACACCAGACTCTTTCAAAATAAACCGGAAACATGGAGACATAGACATGACAAAGCAAGCTTGACAGACCTAAAACACATGACGGACTAGACAAGAAACCAAAACACATAAACCAAGGAAACAGATGAGAAATAATGAAAAACCTAAACTCAAATAAACCCTAAAACATGAACTTATAACCAAAAACCTAACATAAGAGACTCAAAAATACAAAATAAAACTCAAAACAGGTACAGAGACCCAGCCTGTGACACTTGGTTAAAAAATGGCTGGATGGACGCCCATTAGGCCTTCAAACACAACTCCCTCTCTGAGAGCTTAATCTTTAACTTTCCCTGTTTATAACATATTCATCTAATAATAAGAATGCTAATAAAAAAAGAATTTGAGATTAATTTAATAAATTGTGCTGTAGTTCAGTGAAATGAGCTGTTAACAATGCAGTATAACATACAGGCTAGAGCTTACTTAGAACGAGCCCCAGACAGAGTTATTGCTTCCTTGGTCTTGCATGTTATATTTGAATGATAATATATTTGAATGATCATATTATAACTTTTAAATGTATTTCAAGTCTTCTGTTGTACTTTATTTCAATCCAACATGGAAAAGAAAAAAATAAAGTGAATAAAACAAAAATAAAAAAATCATCTCTGCAAAGCAAATTGTGGGACAGTGATCATATCTTGATATCCAGAATTGCGAATGAAATTATAATATGTTCAACCACACAGCTCCAGTGAAGATTTTTTGTTTTCGCAATATTTAAAATATCTAAATCCAACTAAAATCCTACAAAACAATAAATGCTACCATAAAATCAAGACATTCTCATTTGACAATAAAATAGATTTTAAAACATATCATAAAATTATATTACTTACTTAAAGTTAATATTTGGTAGTGCAGTAAGAGTGTGTAAGGCACTATCTAAATTGCTTGTGGCTCATGAATTGCACAGGATGTGCAAATAAACTGACTGGTCTACATCCTTGGTGACCACCATTGCCGACGTGTTGTATCACGTTTGCATGATACTGTATGAGGTCTGGTGGCCTCTTAAGCTGCAAATTTTTCAACTCTCACACACAGTCTGGACAGTAGGTTTGTGTTTGCTTTTAGAACACATTTGGCTACGTTTAACACCTTCTACCAAATTCTACCAAACATCTGGCTTTTGGGCCCAGCTTACCAAATAATTGTATGGGATAAAAGATCAGTAACTTGGTGAGAGAAAAACTAAAGATGGGCAGCTTCAGAGATGCCCAAAGAATGATTATGATGATTTATGTTCACTATTAAATTTCTACTGTCCAAAAATCACAGATGTCCTGTGATGTATTTTGTTTCTTCTTAACAACAAATTTCAAGAAATGTGCATTTTTACAAACTGCTTTAAATTTACAAATTTGCCTACATGCAAAAGTCAAAGAGTTTTTGAGCATTGTGCGTCACAAGTACAAGTATAAGCAGTTGTATAGTCATCAATTACTGAAGCTGGTGCAGTCATTCCTCTGGTGAGCAGGGATGTAACCAAGCTATCTGTGATTAGATGTATCTACAGATAAACACATGTTTAATCAAATGTTATTTTGCACGCAAAGCTCTTCTTAGTGCAAACAGGGCTTTGAACCACTCCCAAGTGAGGACAGCTGCATGATGAGAAGTCTTTTGCTATTCCTGTCTATGAGTATACATTGTGTTGATTCAGGGAGGACAGTACATGCATCAAATTATTCCAAGACAATTTTGATTAGAGGTGGGTCCCTGTTTACATAATACTATTTAACATTAGATACTTGTTTCAACACTGCTTAAACCAATAAAATAAAGTCCTTAAGCAACTTAAGCATGCTCTTAAGATATGAATCAAATTTTGTAATATATTTGAGATTATAAAGATAAATTTATAGATTAAAACATTTTTTAATCTATAAATTATACATTTGTATTGCTTATATAGTTTGGTGTACTATGGAAAAAAATAAAAAATATAGTATTAAAAACATTTTTTTTAAGTTTCCATTGTAATGCATGTGGAGCATCATGATATTCTGAACCTTTCTTTGAGGAAACTTTCTCTGACTGGACTTAAATTTTAATAGAATTTCCCTGGTTTATGTATTCTAATATTATTTGGAGATTTTACATCAAATCAGCATTAAATTAATAAGAAGCCTTGGTTAATACAACAGAAACTTGTTTTATGTTTTCAGCAAGTAAATTGATATTCCAATAACCTAGATACTACTGTGTACAGTGAGTTCAAGCCCTCATGTTTGCAGAAACATTCTGATAAATGATCAGAATTTTAATATTTCTGACTGTCTGGGTCAAAATTGAATCGAATGAAATCAGTGAGATCAGTGAAATCAGTGAAACCCAGCCCTTTATGTAACTTCATGGACAGAGAAGCTGTTTAGCGGAAGGTGCCTTACAGAAGGAGAAAGAGACATGCTACAAGCCTCTCTGTGCGTTTTGTTTGTTTGTTTGTTTGTTTTTGCTGTAAGTGCAACAGTTTTCAGAATCAACTTATAATTTTTAAAATATGACACTATCTTGCAGATTCAATCCACTACCAGCTTCGCTTCTCTCACATGTGGACACGTAGTTCCGTCTGCGCACTGCAGATGGCGTTATTTATTTGCGGGTGGCAGGAAGCTTGGTCCTGGTTTCACGCATGCGCAGATACCCACTAGTACTAAATGGAGGCTGTTTGAAACAACCGAGCGGCTTGCTGTGGTGGAAAAGTTAAAAGCATCCGATGATATTGCCTTTAATTGCCTGCTAATAACGGTAGTCAAGAGCGGTCAGTATGGGTGAGTTAAAAAGTGTGCGTCTGCCTGCGAAAGTTAGATAGAAATCCACCATTAATAACTAATTATAGCTGTTAGCTTAACCAATGAACGTGAAATGGACAACATTTAGTATTTATAAGCACCACCTTTACCTTTTACTGGGTGTGCCTTTGTTGTTTCTTGATATTTAGCGTTTCAATATTTAGTATGACACTGAAATGATACAACAAGATTTACTGTAATCTGTTTAAGCTTTGTGTGGTGAACTATAAACTGTATTCAAACCCTGCCACGGTACATTTAACGTTACGTTAACGACAAAGTGCCAGGAGGGCTGGCTGCCTTTTCCTTGTCCGGATAAATACCTGTAAAATTAAGGTATGCCGTCATTCTAATGCTCCGAGCATGTCAAGCGCAGTGGCTGTCGCGTATATGGCACACTTTAAAACAACAACTCATAAAAACAAGTTCAAGTTAAAATGCGATTCATTGCAAACGTCTAATGTAAAAGGCAAACGTAAACAAAAGCACGACTATAACGAAAAGGAAAGGTAAAGTAAACAAGTGAAATAAAAACCTAACAAACTTAAAAGAGTAAATAAGAAAAACCTTGACTGTGGACTTTGGGGGGGGGAATCTATGAGGCTTGACAACAGTCAAGCAGGCTATAACAGAGAAATCCCAGCCACTTTGGGTTTTTAGGTGTGGTTTGGGAGCTGAATATGAGGACATATGTGGAGATAATCGATCTCTAATCTATCATGCAGCTGATCCTTAAAGGGCTCTCAAAAATTATTAAAATATATTGGTTACCAAATTCTTGAGCCATCCTGGCCATATTTTGCTTCCAAGGAGAAAGGGTTTAGTCCAGTCTTTGTACCTGACTATTTTCTGAGAAATATTTTTCCTTGTTTGTTTCTTTGTTTGTTAAGCCACTTAACACGTGACCTATCAATCACCCAAACAACAACAAAAAAAAAAAGATAACTGACTCAAAATCCAGCAATGGCCTGAAACAGACCTGAGAGATGCGGCTATTACAACTTACATCTATAAATATATTGTTTCATGCATTGTTCAAAACACTAGACTTAAGGAGCACGACGCCCAGCCGAAAACACTTCAAACAAGTTGAGTTGTTGCTTTCACATTATGAGTGTTGGGCCGAAGTTTTGGAGGAAATCTGCAATGTAGCATGCTGCACTGCAACGACAAGCCGAACAACGCATCTCTGTATGAGCTTAATGGCACACTTGATCCGAGACTGGACACTCTGTAGTCAATATTTGCAGACAAGCTAGTTTTCTAACAATCATACAGGAGCAGTAATGATAGCTGAGGAAGCTCTTGCGTGACTGGGGTCAGCTAATGTGTGTCACAACGGGATAATGCCATGTAAGGCCCATATTTAATTCATTTTTAATTATTTAATTTAAATGTAAAAATATAAATAGTAGTTTCGATGTGGTGATAATATAAACTATTCCCTCATTTTTATGGAAAATGCACTATATTGTTATATCCATTGCTAATGATTTGTAACAGGATTTTTAACATTTTGTTTGTGTCACACAGTCTTATTGACAATCAAAAATGACTGGAATTGGATTAACGTGTGTACAGGGAATTATAGTATTTTATATAAGAGGTAATACAAGCAGGGATAATTATTTGTACGTTTTTTGTAGTTGGTAAATGCAAGGAAGTAGCTATTAAAACTCCAAGCTTTTTAACTACAGTTGTACATATGTGGATAGAGGTTCAAGTGCTTTTGTTAGGGTATTAACAGAAGTAAGGGGTAAAATGACTTAGATTTTGCTGCCACTTATTGATGTTAAATTTTTCAATCTGAAGAGATCTGAATAATCACTGAGCCTTTACATCAAGTGCTACGGAGAAGTTTGTAGAAATCAGAAACACCAAAATATTGGCTGATAATCTCCTTCATCATTTCTGTAATGCGTTCCTTGGTTTATTTCCTCAGATGGTGGCGCTGACGGTGCTGGGCAAGTGGAGAAAGAGAGCTCATCCCCTCCAGCTGAAACACAGTCTCCTATCATGGACCGTAACCCATCACCACCCCCAGACGCAGCAGATGGAGCGGAGGACGAAGATGTGGATGCCATTGGAGACACTGTTTACAGCAAGCACTGGCTTTTTAGCACCCTGACTCATCTCATCCATGTAGGCTGGCTGCTGATGTAAACTGAAGTGATAAATATTGCACGTTTCATTCAGCACTTAAGTCATGCATCGGTTTGCTGGTTTGGTAGGTGAAAGTGTGCAGTGTTACAGCAGCATTTGCTAATGTCTGTAAAATTGTCTTGCAGATGGTCACAGAGCATTCAGAAGAGCGCTGTGAAGGTCCAATGCAGCTATCTGATGATGAGGAGGAAGACTTGTGCAGAGTGTGGGATATGGCAATGGATAAGGTAGACTTTCTCTTCTGTGTTCCAAAGACCACACACTGTTTGTTTTCCTTGTTAAAGGAGAATAGTTTCATTTGAACAAGTGGCATCGAGGTAAGTATACTGCCCAGAACAGAGAAATCAATTACTCGTTAAAGAAAAATTGAAAAATAACAATAGAATTTGCATTTCTGCAGGTAAACTTTCCAAATACCAAATGATGTTAAAGCTTAAAATATTGCTCTGTCACACATGATGCATACAGCTTGTGTCCTGTTTAATGGCGATCGTGGCTCAAGAGTTGGCAGTTTGCCTTGTAATCGGAAGGTTGCCGGTTCGAGCCCCGGCTCCAACAGTCTCGGTCGTTGTGTCCTTGGGCAAGACAATTCACCTGTTGCCTATTTTTTTTACTGCAAGTAGTTTTGTCAACAAACTCAAGTTGGTTTTATCACACCTTGTTTTGGTATGAGTTATTACAACAGAGTTTATAATAGCTATCTTTTTTGCATTTAAATAATTTAATTACAAAGCAGTGCAAATAAAGCTGGTTTCTACCTGCCTGGCTTTCACATGGTCTGCAGTTAAAAGTGATTAATTAAATGTTTATATATTTACTAACTGACTATTTATTTACCACCTGTTTGTAGGATGTGGCTGGTTTTCTGCAGGAATTTAAAGCTGCAGATATTCTTCTAGGAGTGATTTCCAAATCACGTTGTCCACGACTTACAGTGAGTGAAATCCTTTTTTTACGCATACTTTCTCTACCAGAATAAATCCCGTACAATTAATTTATTTTCTACCGGTAATACATTTCTGATACAGTGCTTTCTTTTTTTCCTCTAGGAAATTAGTGTGGGAATCCTTGGGAATATTTCGTGTTTTCCTGAAACTTGTATGACTTTGAGCCAAAATGAGGACTTGGGGTGGGTAAAAAAAAAAGTTCTTTGATAGATGTTGTGCATCAGGGGTGGGGAACTCCAGGCCTCAAGGGCCAGTGTCCTTCAAGTTTTAGGTGTGTCTTTTATCCAACACAGCAGATTCAAATGTTTAAATTGTCTCCTCAACAAGTTCTCCAGATGTCTGGTAATGACCTAATGGTTTGTTGACCCAGGGTGATATCCAAAACCTGCAGGACACTGGCCCTTGAGGCCCAGAGCTCCCCACCCCTGTTGTACATAAATGGGTTTCAATCTACTCTTTGTGTCCACAGGTCTGTGGTGCTGCTGCTTCTGGGAGATACCGATCCTCCAACACTGCTGGAAACAAGCAGGTGCGATTTGCATTTTATGTAGACGTGTGAAATAGAGAAACGGAACGAGAAATATTCATATTTCCTCATGATGTTTGCAGATTGCTGCTGACCTGTCTTTCTCAGAAAGATGTCTGTTCACTGTGGCTTCAGCGAATACGACAGCACACATCTGTGCGCTCCAATCTCTGTTTCATCATGTGCAGCTCCACCAATAGTATTTATTTTTATTCTGTTTAATTCCAGTTTTAGTCCATTTCTCCAGTAATAACCTGGTTACTTGTATTGTTTGACACTGCAAGTCCCTGTGACGCTTATAATTATTGTTGACATGAGTGTGTTGTAAACTTACCATTATAAGTATATACTGAATGTGTTTACAGCGGATCTGCTTGAGAAGGTGGGAGAACTAGTTGACAAATTGTTTGACCTTGATGAAGAGTTAATGAAGAGTTGGATCACAGCTCAGCCTGATGAGGAGCAGGGGGATGATGGTGAAAGCCATCTGGAGATGACCTCATGTCTTCTTGAAGCAGCCAAGCAGCTCAGGTGGGAATCTGAATCTGTTTTATGAAGTATTTGTATTACTGTTTTTGATGACGCATATCATTTAACCAGGCTCTTACTGCAGAGTTAAACTAAATACAATGTACTTGTGAAATTAAAGGTGAGGTTGATTGTCAAGAATCCACAGTATTAAATTGTTTTCACAGATCAGAGAGTCCGAATGGCCTAGAGGTTTACCTTCATATCCTCCAGTTACTTACAACTATAGATGAGGGGATTCAGGTTTTTGGTGAGACATTTCAGTACTAAAAGGTCTTTATTGAAATCTTGTTCTTAAACCATTATCAGATAACAATAGAGAAGTGGTTGCCTTTTAAAATTAGACTTTGTGTATTTCTTCTAGCTGCTTCTGATGGACCGGGGAAATCTGTGTGGGAGTTTGTCTGTGACGTCGTGTGTGAGGACCTCTGCCAACCAAATGATCTTCCAGTTGTACTGCATGAACAGAAAAGCATTCTGGTCCAAGCACTTGCTGTGCTGCAGGCTCTTTATAAATGTCACGATGAGTGGTGCAGCAAAAGTGACAGAAGTAAGTTTTCATAAAGCTACACTGATGTTTAGCTGCACAGAGAATGTTGCCGATAATAATAAGTCCTCTTGATAGCCATACAGGAAGTGAAGAAAGCAGATTTTGTGGTCACCCCATTGTTTGAATAATTAGTTTAAATGAATGTTGCTGTATATCACGGTATGATTTTCAGTGCCATCCTAAAATTAGACTTGTCTGTCTGTTAAGCTGTTGTCATATTGAAGCCTAAAACACCACCAGAGGTCACCAGTGTTCACAAACATTCAGCTGAGCTCATTAGGCTGTGAGCAGGGGTCCGTTCTTCGTACCTCGCTTAAAACATCCAAGATCAAATCATCGCGCCAACTTTGAGCTCGCTATTCCGGTTCTCCAAACACACCTGTTGTTGACGATTAGTATAGCTGGATGAAGTAATGTGAGATCACTGGGTGGCTTAACAGGGGCTACGCATCGATAGTAGAAACATTGATCGGCAACCCTTTGATTGGTCGGCGAAAATGTCGAAGGAGCGCGCTCAGTATTTTTCGGCAGCAGAGCAAGAACTCTTGAGTGAGGGATTTCAGGAGTTTCAGAGTTTAATTAAAATGCAAGGGAACACTGCAAAGGCTGCAAAAGCAAGGAGCGAGGGCTGGCAGGAAGTTGCTGACAAATTAAACTCGTAAGTAATTTAATAATAATACTAATGGATTGGATTTATATAGCGCTTTTCAAGGCACCCAAAGCGCTTTACAATGCCACTATTCATTCACTCTCACATTCATACACTGGTGGAGGCAGCTACAGTTGTAGCCACAGCTGCCCTGGGGCAGACTGACAGAAGCGAGGCTGCCATATCGCGCCATCGGCCCCTCTGGCCAACACCAGCAGGCGGTAGGGTAAATTTATTATATTATATTACATTATATCCTCTTTCACATTAGAGCCACAACAGGACCCACTAGAACATGGGAACAAGTAAAAGTGAAATATAAGAATATTCTACAGAATTTGTAATAGTTATCACTTATATTGCTTTTAGTCTCTTGAAAAGAGACCCTGAAATAATCTGTTTGTTTGTTTATCACAGCAACCAAGAAAAGGGCAGAGCAAAAAAAGACAGGTGGTGGTCCTGCACCCCCTCGTCAACAAGTTGGTTAAGTGAATAATACCCTCACGGGAAAATCGATATCTCTCTATGAGCACACTGTTTTAGGAAATGACCTGTATGTATCTGTATGAAATCAATAAAAGAATCAAGTACTGCATTATCTTTAGTTACATTGATAATATTTATTTATGGTAAAACAGTGGTAAAATGTCACTGTTGCTTTCGTATAAATGAAGCGGACATACCTGAGTGGCTGCGATCTAATCCTGTTTACATAAAGTAAGCCTGCTCCCGAGCAGGTTTACGCTTACGGATCTGTTGCTATGACAGCAAGTCCCGGATTAGCTTCGGAGAACCGAACGATCCAAGATCACGCGAAATCGTCAACAATCAAATCCAGCTAACTTACTTAGCGAGGTACGAAGAACGGACCCCAGGACTGCAAACAGTAAACAAAGATTAAACTGTGTGGAAGTGTTTGGGCTTTAGTCTCTTTGAAAAGGATGACCCATCTGTGCAGTTTCAGTTTTTTGGGTGATGAATGAATATATGGTAAACATTATTTTGTTTTTTTTAATTTGCTGCGTTTTTGGTTGAATACCTCTAGGTTTGCCTCTCATTGGGAGCATCTTGCGGGTATGCCAGTACCAAAATGAGTGCAAAGACGGCAGTGCAAACAAAGAAGATGAAAAAGATGAGCACCTCGAGACTGTTGCAGAGATCACAGCAGAGTTTTTGGCTGACCTCTTCATTCACATTCAAAAGGTAATATTTAGGGATTTATTTTGCTCACTTTTGTGGGCCAGATCATTTTAATCAGCAGCCAGTAAAAACCAAGGTTTAAATATGGATTTTTTTTTACCCCCCATTTTAGGACACAGTTGCAGATTTGGTGAAGAAAGTTTACCTCACAGAGAAAACCTGCCTCGCAGCTGCTGCCACTTTACTTCCCAAGTTTAAGAATTCAGTAAGTACTCCTTCTAAATGGTTAATTTACAATGAGACACGTACATGTGAATAGATACCGTTCAAAGGGGTTTAGGCCGTTTTAAGTTAACTGAGGTTTCATTTGCACAAACACAACAAACTGTTGTTTTGTCAGAAATAACAGGACAACTTGTCAAATATTTTAACACAGACTTATTGCTTTTACTTGAGAAGGATGAACTCATGTTACAGAGTTACAGTCAGATTTTAAGACCTGGAGTCCTTGTAGGTATGTTACAGTGAGTCACAGTTCATCATGAAATCCTAAAACCTTCTGATTAAAATTAAAATTTATATTATTTTGAAAAGATTTATTGAGAAAAAAGATTTATTCATAGCAAAATGAACAATGACATTCTTCACTGGGTATAAAAAGCAAATGCTCAGAATTTCTAATACTTTAATACCTTTGGGGGGTTTTCAAGATAGAATACTACTATACTATTTAAAAAACATCACATAATACTTGTCCAGATGTAAACTGTAGGCAGAAATTGTTGACCTGTAATGCTATTAATACAGCAAAATACTTATTTTAGAGCTCGTGTCAGATCAGGATGTGTGATGGACTGCTGCCATACTCCCACAGCTCCTGTGGAAAATAAACATTATGTTTCCACCCTGCCCTTCCTCCTCTTGTGCAGTTTCAGCACCTGCAGACCGTGTTGTCAGAGGCTGATCCCCAGTTGGCAGATGTGATAAGGACACAGTGTCCCGTCTGAAGCACCCTGCAGATCAGTGTTCAGCACTCATTCAGACTCTCACCTCTGCTTTTTATAGCAGCCAGTATTTCCTCTCCAAAGATCCTGCTTCAAAACGAGCTATTTGCATTTCCACTGGAAGGACAACATCACGAATGACAAACTGTCATGTATTTGAATATTGTAAGCTACTTTTAAGTTAAGTCTGGAAAATTAAAGTTTGGGGTTGTTGTTTTTTTTAAGCCTTTTTTAAGAATACTATTTTTGTATTTAATTACAGACAGTGTTTAATTAAAAGTAATTTGTCTTTAAGCCTTTTTTAGTGTTTTTTCATGTAGAAATTGCAAAAAAAGAGCTGAATAATCTGCAATGAGGAATTCAAGTCATTATTAATACTACGTTCTGATTCCAGACTCTTTAGGAATAAAGTATTTTTCTTAACATTCAGCTTCAGTCAACACAATTTAGAGCTTTTAAGACAGCCAACTGGCACTAAAATTTAATAATGTCAAACTACAATTTTAAGTGTTTTTTTATATAAGGTAGTAGTTATATATTTGGTTATAAGTAAATGAACTCACTTTGGTTATTTAAATGCTTCTGACTGTTTCTTTTTTCTTTCCTTGTGTCTGTCAGGAACATACACAGGAGAAAATATCTTCTCACAGGCTGAGAAAAGAAATTTCTAACCAAACATTAACAAACCTGTATGCTTACTTCTAAAATACTTCGAAATGCACTGTTAAATATTCTAAATGTATGTATATTTGATTAATTCTAGATTTTTATATAATTAAATTTAAAAAATATAAATATTTATTTAAGATAAAACTGAGATAAGTGTATGGGCTCACCTTTTTAAGCATATGAGTAATGATGCTAATGCTGATGACAACATCAAGTGTTTACCAGAGGGTGACAGTCACTCTTGTAAGGACAATAAAATTAGATGAAAGGCTTGAGCCTGGCAACAATGAACTCATTTGGTTTCCAAATACCCCATTTCGCCCACTCATGGAGAAGAGCAGGAGAACCTGCGCATTTCCAGCAAAGCTCAGGAAGGCTCTGTGAATATAGCAGCTTTTTAATTAAAGCTTGGATTGATGTGAACGCTCTTTCTAATGGAAATCCCGAGTGTACGTGAGACAGATCGCCCTATGTGGGGGGAGAAAACACAGAACAAAACACGTGTTTGAGCGTCAGCTACACCCATGATCCACGTAGGTTGAGGTAACCAGTGTCTTGATCTAGACGTCATGACCTGTTTGTGCTGTAAATGGCTAGAGTGTAATCACGCTTGGCCTGTCAAGCTTGCTTGTAGCCAGTGACTTGCACTGTGCTCGCTACTCTGTCTCGGAGCCTCGCTTCCAGGCGTGTCATGTCACTGAGATCAGGGTGAAGCCCAGATGTTTCCTGCTGCCCTGCCAAACCTTATTGTCGGTCTGCCATTCTTCATGTAGAGTTGATATGATCCGACTCTGTGAACACAACACAGCAGGCTGTTCGCTGCGTGGATGGCGTATTATACACATCACTGGCACTGAGGCATGTCAGATCTGTCTGAGCCTGATGTTGGATGTCAGTGATTTCTTTGTTTTTTGCCCACAAATGTGTTGGTCTTTTAAATGACATAACATTTTCCCTCACACTGAATTTTGGATTAACCTTAAGGTCACGTCCTGTGAAAGGGCTTTTATAAAGCACTGACATAAAACACTGACATGGAAATGTTCTCTTTGAGAGACTGAGGAGTTAATAAAAGTCTCTTCTACACCAAGAAACAGTCATTAAACATTAAATTGAGGGACCGCATCAATGAAATTAGAAGACTATTTAAGATTAAAAGGAATTTGTCAAAATCAGCAGACGTTTAATTTTTATGATTTTGTGACTTGATCTTTCAATGTGCTTTAAGTGCATTTTCTAAAGCCAGGGTTATCATAATTGAGCTGTCACAAGTGTGCAGAATGGCCCCAACACTGTTCTAGCGGTTGTTGCTGGGGGTGGATGAGCGATAATGAAGGGATGAAGAATGCGTGTGACGTCCCCATCCTTTGATTCCAAGGCCCGTCCTATTCAGATCCGCCTGGTTAAGGCGTGTTAATAAAGACGCGTGATGCAGTGGGTGCAATCAAAGCCCCCTTCAGTTCATTTCCTGAGTTCCCTGGCTTTCTATCTCTTGTCAACAGATTGACAATGAAAATGTTCCCCTCACGTTATCCCTGGATATCAAAGCCTCTGACCTTTGCTGCTCGCAAAAAAGTGATGTGGCTACGACGATATTTGCGTTTGCCTTAACCGCCTTTTGTGCTTCTTTAATAAAGTTATCAAGGAAGGATATTGTAATGATAAAATACACAGCGTGGGCGCTACTTAGCAGCTCAATCTCTTTTATAGAGAGGTGGAAAGGTTTTGAATCACCAAATAAATGAATTCAAATATAATGATATAATAATTATAAATTAAGAATGAATTAATCTGTGTTTCATATTTGTTAGACATCAGCCTATGAGAGTTATATTTGCTTGCCTTGATCTGGACGTCATCATTAGAGTGTAAAAGGCTTATATGAAGGCAAATGATTTCATAAAATAAATTAGTATCACATAAGTAAATTAATTAATATATTTTTGTTTTTTCAAGAAGTGCTGTGTTAAAAAACATCCTTTATATTTTTCCTTGAATTATGTTTTAAGCTGCTTGTATTGGTGAATCTGTTACATTTAGGGATGCAATACTGCCATTGCCATCACTTTAACTAATTGTGTTTTTTACATGATCTGATATGACACCAGAATAAACAGAACATGCGGAACATGTTCAGTGATGCTCTATCATTTTTTTGCATCACGTCCAACGCGTCTGTTTTGAATGCAGCAGGTGTTTATGGGTGCAGCTCTAGCCGGTTCTTGTGTACACTGACGCCTGTCACCAAGTGGCATATGTTGCTGTTTGTTCTGCATTGAAAGAAATGGAGCTAATTAAAGAGAAGCAGCCCTGTCACAGGAAGTGTACGCAAGCTGACCATTCATTGCTCTGATTAGTTAGTTGTTGAAACAGAGCTCAGGATTAGGTGAAAGACTGGAATTCTATTGATGAAGTGCTATTAGAAGACCTTGGATATTTGGAAATTCAAACACTGGTCTTATAATCAGCTGCTGGGAAGGGAGCACAGATATCCCATCCCACTGGTAACGTTCATCTTCCTACAATATGAAAAGAAACATTCGCTCAAATTATTTAATTTATACCCACTCGTGTATCTGAGCTTTCCTATGAAATGCAAGTCCTCACTATTGATATACCATTAAAAGAAATTTGGTGTGGCTGAGTTTGTTCAATAAAACACATTAAACGAATTCCAATAATGTCTTTATTAATAACTTTTATTATTTAGGAAGAATAATCAGTACTTTACTGAACTGAAGCCTGTCAAATTACAAAATTGTATATCAAATAAAATACAAATTACTCGATTCATTAATAAATAAAGTTACTATAAAATCACACAATTAACTAATCAAATTACTGTGATATTAAATAAAGCCTTAATTGTAAGGGTAAATTGCCTTTCTTTTTTTCTAACTCTACAAAATCTGTATGTGTCCAGTGTGAATGGTTACATATGTATTTATAATTACATCGTATATAACAGCGGTCCCTAACCCCCGGGCCTCGGACCGGTACCGGTCCGTGAGTCGTTTGGTACCGGGCCGCGAGAGTTGAGGCTCATGTGTGAAATGTATGATTTTCAGAGTTTTTATCGGTTTTCGGTGTTATTTTGTTATCGTTTTGATCGTTAACTCGGTTTTCCTGGGTCTTTTCACGTGTGTTATGAATAAATCTTCTTTTTTCCAGTACCGGTACTAGTTTTTGTTGTATTTATCCACGACACATTAGAGGCCGGTCCGTGAAAATATTGTCGGGCATAAACCAGTCCGTGGCGCAAAAAAGGTTGGAGACCGCTGGTATATAACACAGCACAGCATAGCAGGCAGTTGTAGTTAATCTTTATATCAGCATATAAATGCTAGCACATAATAGCACACCAAAATAGTTACATTCAGTCTGTATTTAAGCTCCTCGTTAGATCTTGATTAATCATGATCTTTTATGATAAATAAGTGTTTCTTATCTCCAAAAGTTGATTCTGTTCATCTGGACGTAGCGTTATGAGTGACAAAACGTTTCTCCCACGAAACGTTTCTCCCACAAAACGCTACGTCCAGATGAACAGAATCAACTTTTGGAGATTTACTTTCCTGGATGATTGAGAATGCATCAAGAAGTGTTTCTTATCTTTCTTATTGCATCCCAAACAAACAGGCATGTTTGATCATGTTTTTTTCAGCCGTTACTTCTTTATTGTGTAGTTTTTGCTGTGCTGTGTATGTGTAGCTGTTGTTGGTGTATACTGATCATGTGAGTGCAAATGTAAACCTTGTATTTCTAAACTAGGGAAGGACTCAGTGCATCAAAAGGTGGCATCTGCCCTGCTGAAGTATCATTGAGCAAAACCTCCTGCACTGTGACCCCTGACCTCTCTTTGGAGAGTGCACCATGAATGCTCATTGTTATTGTAGTGAGTTAGTGTTGTTCTTTTTCCAAACACTCTGTGAGATATAGTAAGTTCTAATACACATAATGCGCGTGTTAGCCATAGCCATGGGTGAGATTAGCTAGAGAGATCTCTTGCAGCTTGATGCTCAGACACTGTGAATAAATCCCTCTGATTAAAGGGAACAGAACTGGGACAGACTGGCTACCATGCAGCTTTAACGCACTCAGTCACGTCTGTCACAAACCACAGGAATAAGAGTGTGTACAGTGACTTATGTGCTGCGTTTTCCTTTGAAACTTAAAAAACAACTGTGCTTGCACAATGAGCCTAGCAGGCCTATTAGAGAATCCCATGGCTGGTTTCTTCTAAAGTAGGTTATGTTTCTGTAATCGGATGTGTTAATGTGTTGAGTAGTCTCATTATCTTACTCTAGAAGAGCATGAAAAGCCTCATCAAAAGCTGGAAGAAATCTGTTTTGAGTCTAAGAGTATTTGAGTTCAAGAAAAAAAAGAGTATAAGTAGATGTATTTCTGTAACTATACCAAAAATTGCACATTTAACTTGAAACTTTAGAAGGTTTGTGTGATGAGTGTGTTCACAAAAGAGGTTTTGCATAATTTTCATGATATAATTTCCAATAATATAATTATTATACTTCAGCTGGACAACAGGGTTTCAGATTGATGTTTATTATTAGCTATATTGTTGCACTGTAGCATTTCATCTTAATTATCAAGAGACTACTGTTCACATAAGAGAGGTGAGTCATCAGGAGAACGAACTAGAATGAGCCATCTTATTCATGCTGCACTCTCTGACCCTTGTTGGCTTAAAGCATCTCAGTGCATCTTGAGTCAATTCCCCTCTGAGTGGTGAAGCAGAAACGGCACGAGCCACTAGTCATTGTTAATAAGAGTTTAGATTTTTGTTTAAACGTGATTTAAAAGAAAATTATATTCCCAACATAAGACAGGAGGGGACAGATAAACCGATGCTTTTTAAACCGGATCCAACATGAACTCTAATAGCCTCTGACACTCATTAAACAAAGGGGAGCTGGTCCTGGAGCTGTCAAGATGCAAGGACATCAAAGACATAGACAGGGCCTGTGCAGCATAAAAGTCAGATCTGTGGAAATTATATTATGAGGGAATTTGGATGTGCTCGGTGCTCTGTGTGCAACACCGTCTTACTTGATTCTTGAAAGGTACCGTTCGTTAGAGAGCCCTGAACGATACTGACACACTGTTCATTAGGCTGCTTTCCTCTCCTCGTGCTCAAGAGGCAAGACACAATACTTTGCAGAGGAAAAAAATGTTCCATCTATTAACATTTCTCTAGTGGCCACAATACCTGCCAGAGCACTCTTTATTGCTTTACACAGCAGCAGTCTTCTTAATAACCTTCAACATATTGTGGTGTAAATAAAGAGCCTCTGGATTACAAAGACTTTTATCAGAGGTCTAAATTGCATCATATGGAGATTGATTTATTCTTAAAAAATGATCTGCGCTGATTCCTTCATATTTTATGACATGTTGAATCAGTTTAGTTTTTTTCTAGCAGTGCACCAAAATGACAAACACAGACATATACAAATATATATATAGTGTATTTTTTTAGGTTTTGTTTTTTCTTCCTATTGCTAATAAATACTATTATTATGTTCTTAAAATTAGGATTGAGGAAATTGGGAAATTTAACTTCTAACTTATTACAAATCCTTAGGTTTAAAAAGCTGGGTATCTGAACTTAAACGGTTAACTGACATTTTTATTTCATCTCCCTAAATAAACAACAGAGTTCCTGTTTCAGTGCTTCTTACCATAATGTAACTTAATAAAATTCTGATTTGTTTATGTTCAGCCTGTGTTTTGTTACCCAGGGTGTGCATATTGTGTTTGCACAGTGAAGCAGAAATGTTCACCTTCTACATGGAAGCAATAAGGAGCTTAAGCTAACAGTAAGGTAAACATGTTTACGCGTTCTTTGCTACAAACTTTATGGCCACATCACATCAGTGCGAGTCTTAAGAGGCTGTCAGGTGAACACTTCTAGCTCTATCTTACACAACATCTGAGGAGGAAGTTCCCTTCATTGCCCGCTTGGGTTGTGTAAAGCATCTGTCCGTGTCACGAGTGACACAGCCCAGGACCACCTGAGACAAACAGCATGTGCATTAGCCACATGTATCATCACATTAGATCAGCGAGCAGCTAAAAGAGCTTGCTAAGAGCCAGAGACATGTCACCCGTCCTATGTGTAAGGTGACTAAAGCTTAAGAGTAAACAGTGGTGTTATCTGTTTAAAGTAATGAGGTCTCTCACGTCCAGCGCCGCTTCACCTTGATTCTGTCTGTAGAGGCCTCTGAAGCTCTCTCTGCTTTCTGTCTTGATCTCATTTAAAAAGGTGCATTGTGTTAAAGAATGGAAAGCATGCAGATTATGGCTGTTATGTGCAAGAACTTAGAGGAGCTTATGGTGCGGGATTTCGAAGTGGGGGGGAGCATGTTTGGATCACTGGATGGAAGGCTGGTGGGCTACTTAAATCTTAAACCTCAATCTTTTCTTTGTCTCAGGGTGTCAGCAAGCAATAAGAATGACCTCTGTGTACCAATCTAACATGAGTTCACATTTAACATATTTAGTAATAGCTAAACAATTCAAACATTAAAAGAGAGAGAGAGAGAGCAAAGCTTCCTAATAGGCGTGAAACGTGATTGGTATTCTCCTGGTAAAATCTGATTTCGTGACTGATCGGGCCTTTAGGTGAATTAAAAAGACACCCCTTTCCCCCTAATGATGTGGGCGGTGCTGCTGCTCCTTTTCCATTTGCTGCTTTGGGTGAGCTTATTGCCCCCTCCCTATTTCTCAGTGCGGTTAAATAGCACGGCGCGCCACTCCACTGGGTAGACACCCCACTTTGCAAAGAGGAAAGCCAACTAAATAAAAAGGCCTGAAAGGGGAAAAACAAAAAACAAAAAAAACAAGAACAGCAGCACTTTAACATGTACTCAAACAAAATCGAAGGACCACGTAGAGGAAGATCTTTTGACTCTATGAACCTCGGCTTTGAAGAAAAACTGCTGAACAATGAGGTAAGAACTTCACAGAAAGAGAAGAAGGAGGAAGGTTTTATTATTCTATCTTAAAGAAACCCCTTTATCTTCGATCAAATCAATAGAAACAAACAAGATGAAGAACTTTTGCTTTGTTTTGTTTTTAAGTGACTTTTTTGGACAGTGGTGGGGAGATCTGTGCGGGTCATCTTATCGAATAAGCTTTCACTTTGTCGTCAGCGCAGATTAATTTAAGCCGTTTTGTTATACCGTAATTTACGTCAAAGAGTTAAGAGGGTTAAAGAAAGAGAGACATCTGAATTTGGTATGATAAAAGACACTTCAGTGCTCATGCTGAGCACCATTCGCAGACAGAGGAGATAAAAGATAAACCGATCAACCTGCAGTATGTGATGTCTCCAAGCACATGCAAGGGGAAAATAGAAAACGCTGACAGGTACTCCAGGACAATATCGCAGCTGCTTTAGACATGGAGATAAAACGAAAAACACACATGTTTAAACTGGAGTAAAAGAAATCAACGACGTTTAAGGCAGATTTTACAGCGGAACACGTTACTAAATCCTATTAAAGTAAAAGCTGGACAAATTATACCCCCATGCATGCAAATGTGATCACACCTGTTTTGAAAAAAATCTAACATTTTTTATGTTTCTCGTTTATACCCCTGGATTTAAAAAAAAAAAAAATCGTATTTATTTCACAACTATAAAAAGTAAAGTATTTGATGAGGGGAAGCGATGTTCTCCCACTTAACGGCCTAAAAAACGTGCGCGCTGTAGTGATTAAGCGCTTCCCTAACGTGTGGCGAGATTTCAGAGTGGAGGGGAGCTAATAATAGGCTTCCCCGCTCTCCAAATGAGATTGCTGTAAGGCGATTCTTTGAGACAGAGACAAGTTCATCTTCGTTAAACCGAGACGCAAAACGTTGACCTCGGGCAGCGTCCTGATCCAGACTCCATGCACTAATGCTTTCAGGGATACTACCGGCAAGGGCTCACCGAAAACTGGTGTGCCGCGCGGTCTACACCATGTACGAAGGGCGAAATGTGGTAGGAAATAATTTAACTGAATTTAATTGTCTCACGTGAGGGGCGTGATCCTTTTAATCCAGTCTAAACGTTGGACTTTGGCATTATGTACCTATTGTTTGATGACAAATTCGAAAGTTTTTGGGGGGGGAGCGCGGGTTAATTTTTTTAAAAAATACCCCAATAAGCAGTATACAGGTAGAGTAAAGGAGAAGACTTTGGAGTCAATCAAAACAGATTAGTTATTCTGTGCTGTTGGCATCTTAACAGCCTCGCTGCTAAAATCTGAGGCAGGATTAAAATAATTTTCCCCTGGCGTGTGCAGCGCGCACAGGCACGCGTCAACGTGAGAGCGCTATCCGAGGTGCTGAACTGGACAAAGAAGTTGGTCAGCCTTAATCTGAGCCCTGCCTGTGCGCATGCACTGCACTTCCATTACTCATTTTTTACACCAGCGATGTCAAGAAAAAGCCAATGATTCCCTTTAGAGTAACAAATATACCTGCCAGTGTATGTTTTAAAGACTGACTGACTGTCTGCAACTCTTTATATTTATAGGATTATTATTGTTGTTATTTAGGATGGTTTTATAGTCTTAAGTAATTAGAAGCTCTGCATCAAGTCTGTGGATAAGTGCAATATGTAGACTTAATTATTATTTTAAAGCCAGTTTAGATTGGCTAGCAAAAGTTCATTTGCTCCACTGTTTTTTTTCTCCCTATTATACACAACTGAATCTCTCTGTCTTTGTTGATCATTTTCAGATAAACAAGTCAACCTTCACCAAAATTGAAGAAAACAACGAAAAGAAGAATTCATCAGAGAAAGGGAGAGCGACAATCATCTTTTCCTTGAAGAATGAAGTTGGGGGACTTGTAAAGGCACTCAAACTCTTCCAGGTACATCCCCCAAACCCTGCTCCTTTTTACAGAATGACTTGATTGCGACACATTGTTAGCTTTGAAATGAATAAAGAATTCTTTTGTTTTATTCTCGCAGGAAAACCACGTGAACCTTGTACACATTGAGTCCAGGAAATCCAAAAGACGCAACTCTGAGTTTGAAATTTTTGTGGACTGTGACAGCAACCACGAGCAACTGAATGAAATCATCCAGCTGCTGCGGAAGCATGTGAATGTGGTGGATATGGAGCCTCCAGATAACTCCTGTCTACGCGAGGAAGGTGAGAAAGTAGTGAGTGAATACACTCCAGATGCTGAATTAAAGGTACAACATTAAATTTGAGCACCTTTTTTCTTCTGTTCTCAGATATGTATGAAGTACCCTGGTTCCCAAAGAAGATTTCAGACTTGGATAAGTGTGCTAACCGAGTCCTGATGTATGGATCTGAACTGGATGCTGACCATCCGGTACATTATCAACCCGCTGCCTCACTTCAGCAAACAAAACCAAACTCTCTTAAAATGAAGCATTCTTATATTTTTACATTTCTCTTTATCAGGGTTTCAAGGACAATGTCTATCGGAAAAGGCGAAAGTATTTTGCAGATCTTGCCATGGCCTACAAACAGTAAGTTTTGATCTATTTAAATGTCTATTGTATTTTTAAAAAAATCATGATTCTTATGGAGTTTTTTCTGTCTTTTTCCAGTGGAGATCCCATTCCTCGTATTGAGTTCACACAGGAGGAAGTGAAGACTTGGGGTGTTGTGTACAGGGAGCTCAACAAGCTGTACCCTACCCACGCCTGCCGGGAATACTTGAAGAACTTGCCACTGCTGTCCAAATATTGTGAATGTCGGGAGGACAACATCCCTCAGCTGGAAGATGTGTCACGCTTCCTCAGGGGTAAATTATCAATTTTGATTAAAATATTCCTTTGATTTAAATCATTTTGTTCACTTTTAGTGGTGCAATCACTCAATGCAATATATTTTCACTATCTTTCTAGAACGTACTGGATTTACCATCAGGCCTGTGGCAGGTTACCTGTCCCCCCGTGACTTTCTTGCTGGTTTGGCATTCCGCGTTTTCCACTGCACCCAGTATGTGCGGCACAGCTCCGACCCCTTGTACACCCCTGAACCGTGAGTACTAGCCAACACTATATCTAAATATGTAATCTAAATGTTAATTTTGGTTTTAATATTTGGTTTTCTTTTATTATTAAGGGACACATGCCATGAGCTGCTGGGCCACGTCCCGCTGCTGGCAGAGCCCAGCTTTGCTCAGTTTTCTCAGGAGATTGGTCTCGCTTCACTTGGAGCCTCCGATGATTCAGTTCAAAAACTGGCCACTGTAAGAGTCACTGCTGCAATCTTCTTTTCAAACAATATTTATGAAGATATTTCTTTTTTTAAATCCAACAAGGTCGTCCTAATTGCTTGTGTTCTTCTTCTGGGTTGCAGTGCTATTTCTTCACTGTGGAGTTTGGTCTATGCAAACAAGAGGGGCAGCTGCGAGCTTATGGAGCTGGACTTCTGTCATCTATCAGTGAGCTCAAGGTAAAGACATCCAAACAGGATGGTAGGATGGTACAGTGGGCACCTTTACCCAAAGAGCTTTAAAAACACAGACAGAATAGTCTTTTTACGTTACAAACTTGATCATATTCCACCTTAGGACACACAATAAATAATCTTTTTTTGTTGAGAAAATATAGATGCACATTTATTAAATGATCAACTTGTGTTTTCAACATCTCCACTGTGTCTCTCTCTGACAGCATGCGCTCTCTGGTAATGCAAGGATAATGCCTTTCGACCCCAAAATTACATCAAAGCAGGAATGCATCATCACAACGTTTCAGGATGTCTACTTTGTGTCAGACAGCTTTGAGGAGGCCAAAGTCAAAATGAGGTGAGCTTAATTATAAAGACTGTGTTGTAAAGACTACAACACTCAGCATTTAACTTATACATTATAATATATAGGTAGACCCAGCAAGAATAGCTGTAAGCTTTTTAAGCTAAACTGCTGATAGCATATTATTTAATATTGTGTTTCAGGGAGTTTGCCAAGACCATCAAGCGTCCCTTCACGGTTCGATACAACCCCTACACCCAGAGTGTGGACGTGCTAAAAGACACTCCCAGCATCAACAGTGTGGTGGAGGAGCTGCGACACGAGCTTGACATCGTCGGTGACGCACTCAGCCGGCTGAACAAACACCTGGGTGTCTGACTGCGCACAGTTCACATGGAGTTACACTGACAGTCTGTCATCCCCGGCACTGCTGTAGAGACGTTGCTTGTGTGTTGTCCTTTGCCAGTAACATGAATGTGCGTCGTTTTTTTTTTGCAAAAATGTTCTGTCGTCTCCACTGCATGGTTTATATAGCTTACACAATTTACAGGTGCACTAGGTATGTTTAGACGCTAACTTTAAGATATTTGACAAACCCAAAGAGCTGCTTAATCTGAGGTACTATTTGGCTTCTATATTCCAAACAGTTTATGTGCTTTGATGGTACTTCAGTTCACTTTTGAAACACTTCCAGCTGTTACAGACACCTCCAATTGTTATTTCTGCTTTTGTATATGATTGTGTGAGTTTTCTTTTCTTTTTTTTGTAAATCATTTCATTCTTCTTCTTCATGTTTAATACTCCTCTCTTCAGTGAAATGTTTAAAATGTACCTTCTTTGTATTTGTCTTTTGGTGTGTGTGTGTGTAATATTCCTTTTTTGTGTGCTGTTGAGGGAAATTATGAAAGTGACACCTTTAACTAGCTGTTCTTATAAGAATGCTCTTGTGATTGATTATGATCGATTTGACCCATGTCAGCGATTACTTTACAGTGATGATTTTTAATACTTCCTCTTGAATTGAATTCAGTTGTAGAACTCCAGAAATCAAGACATTATTTTTCTACTGTAAAGAAATATAGAAATTAGAACTAGGTTATGAATCAAACAAGAAAAAAAATGAAAAAAAAGTCATTTGTGTGTTTATAGCATGCCAAAACAGTTGTTTAATTGTTGATTTATTACTTTTATTAGTTTTTGTGGATGTAACTTTGTTATTGAACCCTGAGGATGCTGCTGCTGTTGATGATAGACATGCAAGATGATGGCAGCGAAGACTCTGAAAGTGATTATAACAATTATTTTGAGGCTGGAGTTTGCAAAATCTCAATAAAGTGTTGCAGAAAAAAATATGCCTTTGATTTGAGAGCCAGGACGCTTATTACCTAATGAAAAAGTCCAACTGGGAACAGAACTTTCCAAGATAGGTAGCAGAAAAATCAATAATGACTCTTAAACGCATTTCGTGGACACGTAAATGGCGTCATACAATTTCATTTTTATTATGTTGTTATTATTATATTATATTTATATTATTTATTTATACTTTGAGGATCTGATGAATGAAGAAAATGAGAAAGAGAGTTAGTGAATCTGGAAGTACAAAGGATTATTAAGGAGAAAGAGGATGAAGACTGGAAAGGTGCTAGGTCCAGATGATAAACGTGGAGATAAAGCACATGCCAGGGTGCAAATAGTGGAACCGCACCAGAGAAATATGTGAGGGTGGCGCAGGACATCTATGAGGACAGCAAGACAGTGGTGGGGGTGGGATAACATCAGAGACTAGCCCTTGTTGTTTTCAGTGGTTGGTGGGCAGACTGACAGAGGTCAGGCAGGAGTCTCTGTGGACAATGATGTTTGCAGACAGCAGTATGATTTGTAGTGAGAGTAGAGCAGGTGGAAGACAGCCTGGAGAGATAGAGGTATGCTCTGGGGAGAAGAGGAATTAAAGTCACTAGAAGGAAGACAGAATAAATATGTGTGAACAGTGAAGATGACAGGAGGAGAGGCAGCAAAGGACAGAGCAGACAGACAGAGCAGAAAACTTACTTTACTGCCCAGCTTAAGAAATTGGTCTGATTTAACACATCAAAACTATAGTTTCAAGAAATGACACACATAATGGTAGCTTATATTTAAAGGTGAATAAAATTAAAACTTAGGCAGCAGCATAATAGTGCTGCCCAGATTATTCTAAATTTGTCACCTGAAGAATTTGATCATTTAGCATTGAAGTTGTTTTTTTGTGAAGCTGTAGTCTCTTCTGCAGTGGCGTTACAATCGATACTGAAATATCGATTCCTCCGATACCAGACATTTATGATCTAGAATTGATTCTCATATTAAAATATCAACATTTTAGTGATTTGAGGTAAATTTGTAGTTTATGATTAACAAGAACACATTGGAGCGTAACTGTATTATTGGGATCCTAGGAACTACTTCCACTAGTTCCACCTGTCGTGGTGATATGTGAAATACGGCTGTATAAATGCATCAGGGCTTATGTGCATCAGGCTTTACAGATCAACGCCAGTAAAACCAAGGAACTGGTGGTAGACTTCCGCAGGCACAAGCATTCTCCACTGCAACCACTGAACATCCAAGGTATGGACATTGAGGCTGTGGACAGCTACAGGTACCTTGGTGTTCATCTGAACAATAGACTGGACTGGACTCATAACTCAGACGCCCTCTACAGGAAAGGGCAGAGCAGGCTGTACCTGCTGCGGAGACTCAGGTCGTTTGGAGTGGAGGGCCCACTCCTGAAGAAATTCTATGACTCTGTTGTGGCTTCTGCTATCTTTTATGGCGTGGTCTGCTGGGGCGGCAGCATCTCTGCTGGGGACAGGAAGAGACTGAACAGGGTGATCCGAAGGGCCAGCTCTGTTCTAGGATGCCCTCTGGACCCAGTGGAGGTGGTGAGTGACAGGAGAACGGCGGCTAAGCTGTCATCCCTGATGGACAACATCTCCCACCCCATGCAGCAGACTGTGACAGCACTGAGCAGCTCCTTCAGTGGGAGACTGCGGCACCCACGGTGTGGGACGGAGAGATTTCGCAGGTCTTTCCTCCCCACTGCTGTCAGACTCCATAATAAAGACTTTAACTGATCAAGCACACACATCCATACATATGCAATAATACTAAGTGCAATAATCCTTTCTGTCATCATTGTATTTTTACTCAGTTGTATATAGTATTTGTATTTGTATTCTATTTTTATCTTATTGTATATTTATTTTATTTTATTCTACTGTATATAGTATTTTATTTTATTCTATTCTGTACAGTTGTGTACTGTATTTATTCTTATTGTATTCTAATTTTTGCCTCACAACTTTTGCACTGTCCACTTCCTGCTGTGACAAAACAAATTTCCCACGTGTGGGACTAATAAAGGTTATCTTATCTTATCTTATCTTATCTTATCTTATCTTATGTGTGTTTACTCTCTCAATCAGTGATAATGGGTGATAGTAAGGCAAGTCACGTGTGGAGCTATTTCAGCTCCACAAACAGCCGAAACGTGGTTTGGCAAAACCACAAACCTTGTCGAACACAAACAAGTTAATCATAACACAGAATATGATGATGAGTTTATGTTGAGGTGAATAAAAAAATCCACCCATTATTTTACCAGATATTATGTATCTGTATGTTAGATATTGTTAGATATTACATTTCTACAAAGTCATAACTTAGTTTGTAACTTTTGCCACTCATATATCCGTTTTAAGCGCCTTCGCGACAGTGTCGCAAAGCATACTTGAGTGTTTAGCCCAGATACACCATGGAAACACACGCACGGTTGGAGTTTTGTTTACATTCTTGGGTAAGTTTGTTATATTGAACAGTACACTGTAAAAGTCGCGTATATCTGGTTGTGTAATTCCTTTATTTAAATGCAAGGAACAAAGTGACTCTTCAATTGGAAACGCAGAAGACGTAGCACTTTTGCTAACGTTAGCTTAACTAGCGTCCAAACTTACTGTCTTTACAGGTGAGGCGACAAAAAACAGATGTTAACATCTGGTTCACGGTCACCTGAGCACTGATAGTAGTTTTCGGTCTGTCATATACTTTTATTAAGCTGTGCTGTTATTGTCAGGGAGCCAACAGTTACGGGCAACTGAGCCAGGGACATGTAGAGGACCAGGCTTTGCCCCGGCTCTCTAACATTGCTGCCCTACAAAACAGGCCAGTCCGGGCTGTCAGCGGCGGTGGGGGACACTCCGTAGTTATTACCGGTACGTATCCTTTCGTCCTATATTAAACACAAACTTCAGCCCACCAGCGAATGATGTTTGTAGTCTGTTGTGGTATTGTGAGCAAGACCTTCATAAGTCATGTGGCGCCTCCTTCTGGCCAGTGAAATTAATTGTTTGTTTTTATGTTGATAATCTGTTAATGCAAAAATTATGAATGATCTAACAGCAAACGGTAGAAGCAAACTTCCACTCAGTTCAGTCTCGTTTGTTTAAGTAAATGTCTAGAGTGAGTGTACAGGTGTAACTGTCCCAAAAATAACACATCTAAGTAAAATCTTTGATTGTTTCCATGCTGGACAGAGAGTGGCCAGGTGTTTGTGTGTGGACAGAATAACAGAGGCCAGCTGGGACTTGGCCACAGTGGAGACATCGCAACTCTTCAGCACTGCCCCATCCTGAATCAGAGAGTCACAGACATCGCCTGTGGTTGGGATTTTACCCTTCTTCTCACTGGTGAGCAGTCAGCACAGTTTCCTACCAGGAATTTATCCTCATTTCTAGTTGTACTTGGTTTAAGGGTGATATTGCTAGCCAAACCACAGGTGTTTCTTTGGGGCAGGGATAATAGATCTTTTATGGCAATGTTAGTTTTTATTCTAATATAACATTTTATTATATTTGAATAATACAATAGATGAATTGTATATAAAACAAAATAATATAGCTGTGTTATATTAGAAATTTCATTATATTAGATCTAATTTTTCTGAAAGTGCAGATAGAGTGGCTTGCAAAAGTATTCGGCCCCCTTGAACTTCTCCACATATTGTCACATTACAGCCACAAACATGAATCAATTTTATTGGAATTCCACGTGAGACCAATACAAAGTGGTGTACACTTAAGTGGAACAAAAATCATACATGATTCCAAACATTTTTTACAAATAAATAACTGAAAAGTGGGGTGTGCGTTATTATTCAGCCCCGTTTGGTCTGAGTGCTGTTAGTTGCCCATAGACATTGCCTGATGAGTGCTAATGACTAAATAGAGTGCACCTGTGTGTAATCTAATGTCAGTACAAATACAGCTGCTCTGTGATGGCCTCAGAGGTTGTCTAAGAGAATATTGGGAGCAACAACACCATGAAGTCCAAAGGACACACCCCACTTTGCAGTTTTTTTTACAAATAAATAACTGCAAAGTGGGGTTTGTGTAATTATTCAGTCCATACTTTGTAGAACCACCTTTTGCTGCAATAACAGCTGCCAGTCTTTTAGGGTATGTCTCTACCAGCTTTGCACATCTACAGACTGAAATCTTTGCCCATTCTTTGAAAAACAGCTCCAGCTCAGTCAGATTAGATGGACAGCAGTTTTCAGATCTTGCCACAGATTCTCGATTGGTTTTAGATCTGGACTTTGACTGGGCCATTCTAACACATGGATATGTTTTGTTTTAAACCATGCCATTGTTGCCCTGGCTTTGTTTAGGGTAGTTGTCCTGCTGGAAGGTGAACCTTCGCCTCAGTCTCAAGTCTTTTGCAGACTCCAAGAGGTTTTCTTCCAAGATTACCCTGTATTTGGCTTCATCCATCTTCCCATCAACTATGACCAGCTTCCCTGTCCCTGCTGAAGATAAGCACCCCCAGAGCATGATGCTGCCACCACCATATTTGACAGTGGGGATGGCGTTCAGAGTGATGTGCAGTGTTAGTTTTCCGCCACACATAGCGTTTTGCATTTTGGTCTCATCTGACCAGAGCACTTTCTTCCACATGTTTGCTGTGTCCCCCACGTGGCTTGTGGCAAACTGCAAACGGGACTTCTTATGGTTTTCTGTTAACAATGGCTTTCTTCTTGCCACTCTTCCATAAAGGCCAACTTTGTGCAGTGCACGACTAATAGTTGTCCTATGGACAGATTCCCCCACCTGAGCTGTAGATCTCTGCAGCTCGTCCAGAGTCACCATGGGCCTCTTGGCTGCATTTCTGATCAGCGCTCTTCTTGTTCGGCCTGTGAGTTTAGGTGGACGACCTTGTCTTGGTAGGTTTACAGTTGTGCCATACTCCTTCCATTTCTGAATGATCGCTTGAACAGTGCTCCGTGGGATGTTCAAGGCTTGGGAAATCTTTTTGTAGTCTAAGCCTGCTTTAAATTTCTCAATAACTTTATCCCTGACCTGTCTGGTGTGTTCTTTGGACTTCATGGTGTTGTTGCTCCCAATATTCTCTTAGACAACCTCTGAGGCCGTCACAGAGCAGCTGTATTTGTACTGACATTAGATTACACACAGGTGCACTCTGTTTAGTCATTAGCACTCATCAGGCAATGTCTATGGGTAACTGACTGCACTCAGACCAAAGGGGGCTGAATAATAACGCAAATCCCACTTTTCAGTTATTTATTTGTAAAAAGAAATGTTTGGAATCATGTATGATTTCCGTTCCACTTCTCACGTGTACACCACTTTGTGTTGGTCTTTCAGGTGGAATTCCAATAAAATTGATTCATGTTTGTGGCTGTAATGTGACAAAATGTGGGAAAGTTCAAGGGGGCCGAATACTTTTGCAAGCCACTGTATATTATCCTTAGACCATTATGATACATGTGTTTCTAGAAAAAGGGTGGAAAAAAAACTAACTCACATTCATTGCTATATTGTCAAAAAAAAAAACCCTACATATTTAACAGAATGGGAATAACGGAGGACACCTTAACTACTTTCCACTCATCCAAAAGCGTAATTTTTCAGTGTGTCTTAGTTAAAGGCATATTTCTTTTCTTGTTATGGCACACTCTCAGACGGTGGGCAACTATTAGCATGTGGTTCCAATGCATTTGGGCAACTGGGTGTTGGAGAGACTGTGACACACTCAGCAGTTCTACTGGTTGTTGAGGTGAGAACACGTTGGGGGTGCAGTTTTTATAAAGTAAAGTTTTTAATTTATTTTTTTAAAATATCCATTCAATACATCTTGAGTGATCTACATTAGTATAAATGATCTTTACTTACCTGTCATCTTAATCACTTTCATTAAGGCAGATGTCATTGTGCTGTTTGTTGACAGAATCTGAAGGAGCCACTAGTTAGTGTAGCAGCAGGACTCCGACACTCACTTGCTGTTACTGGTAAGGTAGCATTGTGAACGGCCCTCGTTTTTTTTAACATCTGCCAAAGTGGTTACATGATTGGTTTTTTGCCTGTCTTTTTGTTTCTTTGTCTTTATGTTTCTTAGCTGTATTTATAATATATATATATATATATATATATATATATATATATATATATATATATATATACACACAAACAGCCAAACCACGTTTCGGCTGTTTGTGGAGCTGAAATAGCCTTTTATCAAATTTAAACTTTGGCTTGATGTTCTCAAGAAAATACCATAAACCAGTCTGCAACCAGATATCTTTCATCTCATAGGACTTAGTGCATGCAGGGAATTTTCAGTCTTGGTGGAGGTATGCACTCTGACTGCTCCTGTTTTTCATGTGAAGCTATAAATCCTGTAATTCTGTTTGACTTTCAGGCTCAGGCTGTGTTTATCAGTGGGGAACTGGTCTTTTCAGTTATGCTAAGAGAGCATTCAGTCCACATGCTGTCCCATCTCACTTTAACTCTAAGGTGCCCTGTCTGGTACCAGGTAACGTAAGTTGTACTGAACATAAATAATTAATAATTTATTCTATTATTGGTGATTTGTAGATGTGACAGATATTTATGACCTTGTTGCAGGTCTGGATCAAAGAATATCACACCGGGTAACTGCAGGGTCAGCACACTGTGTGTGCCTTACAGGTAGGATGGTAGTGAGTTGCTTCAATATGTTCTGCAATAATAAGCTATGTATTTTGCACTGCTCATTCATAGGGACAATTTACACACATAAGCACACTTCTTTATCATACATCAAGTCTGCCCTCTCTGATGTCCTGTAATTAGTTCACCAGAGCATCTCAATTGCTGTTCTGCTTTTTTGCTGCTGCTTGTGCTGAATGAAGAGTAATGCTGTCGCTGTCATGTGTGCAGGAGATGGCGATTTGTTTCTGTGGGGAAGCAACAAGCATGGTCAGCTGACCACCACAGAGCCCTTCCTGTCTTCTCCCACTCTTCTGAAGCGATCTCTGCTGGATGGAGAAAAAGTGATAAATGTGTGGAGCGGCTGGACTCATAATGTTGCTCAGACAGGTACTCGGGTCTGTGATGTTCAGTAGTTTTTACAGGATTTAGAGGACAGTTGCCCAAACTGAAAAAGCAATCCCATTATCTGTTTCAGAGAGCGGGAGAGTGTTCACATGGGGAAGGGGAAATTATGGACAGCTGGGCCGTCAAATATCAGCCAGTGAGGACACAGAGCAGCAGCCAGCTGGCCGTGCGGCACAAGGTGGCACCCAGGAGGTTGGACTCCCTGCAGAGGTTGAAAACCTTTGTGGAGCAACACAGGTAGGAGTGTTTAGCACTTCGCCAGATGGCAGAACCTATAGCTGTGCTGCAATCAGTAACAATTAAATGTTTTCTTGACTTGTGTTTGGATTGTTGGTCTTGAGGATAGTGCTTTGTTGAAAATGCCAGTAGACGTCCAGCAGGAGGCAGCAGACAGTTACAGTTAAAGTAGCTGTTGATTGTTTAGTATAAGGCGAAGCATGTTTCCCCTGAACAGAAGGTTCTTAATGATTTGGATAATTATCTCTTATGTACAAAGCATACTCGCACTGTCATTATAGTTCAGCAGGGGGAAAAAAACGACTTGTGTTTATCAGTGAAGGCAGTTTTCTCTACTCCCGTAAGGACAATTACATGTGAATGGGATTGTAGCAACTAACCTGTAGTCTAAATAGTGACAATATGGTCATTGCCAATGAAGCAAATGTCAGGGACAAACAAGGACAAGCGCTCCTTTCATCTTTCCACTGCGCACAGATCATTGCAACAACACACAAGGTGTCAAAGCTTTGTCACCTTGTGTGTTGAGCGTGAAGTAAGATGAATTGGCTGAGTGGGATATGAATCACTCAGGCCACACTACTTTGTTAAAGCACTGTACATATACACTGACTGGCCACTTTTTAGGTACATCTACCAACAGCCAATCACATGACACCAACTGATGTATGAAGACGTGGTCAGGACGATGTGCTAAGGTTCAAACTGAACATCTGAATGTGAAAGAAAGGTCATGTAAGTGACTTTGAATGTGACATGGCTGTTAGTGCCAGGAGGGAGCCATGTGAGCATTACTGATGGACAAATTTCAACCCGTCAGTGGTTCATGATCAGTGGGTCAGTTTCAGTTAATCACTTGTTTTCTTTGTCAAATAAAGTGCTACATGCAAAATTCTATATTTTGCTACAAAAATGGGAATTCTGTACACTTATTTATTGGTTAAAGTGCAAACATACATGTAAATACAGTGAATAAGGAAAAAACTGCGTTTGCACCTTTCTAACGAAGCTTAAAGTTGATATTTGTTATGGCTGCCTTTATTCTTTAACACTGCCTGAACTCTCTTAGGGAAGCTTTGTTGTAATTTCTGCAAGTAGTCTTCAGGAACAGTTCTCCAGGACCTTTGAAGGACCTTCAGACTAACTGTCATTCTGTTCTGTTCCCACACTGCTTCAATAATGTTGAGGTCTGGGCAGAGGGGAGGCCAATCCATGACCGATGGTGTCCCTGTACATGAGCTCAGTTAATCACATGCCCATCTCTTGCATGTTTTTCTATCCATCTATGCTTTTATTGTTTTCAGGATCGTTGTCATTGTGAAAACTAAAGCTGTTGCTAATTAGATGCGTTCCAGATAGTTCTGCATGACAAATCAAAATTTGACAGTACTTTCCATCAATTTTGACAAGAGCCACTGGCTAATGTGCACACCCAAGCCATGACACAACCTCCACTTTTCTTTTCTTTTTTTTACAGATGGCTGCAAACACTCACTGTTGTACCTCTATCCTGACCTCCTCCATGCAAATTGACAGTTATTTGAACTTTGAAAGACCTTCAAAAAACCTGGAGAACTATTGCTCAAGACTGCTTGCAAGACAGATTGCAAGAAAGTCTGGCTCTTTGGAAACAAAATATAAAGAAATGAGGGGTGGCTCAAGACAGTACTTTAATTGCATTTAACAGCCATGCAGTGGACTGTGTCTCATATACAGGATTCAATTAGCATTTAAGCATGTCCACTCAATTCTTGTCATACTTGTGAAGGGGGAAGCAGGAGAAAAGGCCATTAAAATCTAAAAGGTTTCGGTCAGCAAAGGGCAAGACTGTATAAGCATCCTCAAATGGCTGCATTAACTCCTCCAGCAAGCCCAGCAGTGGCTTTTAAGAGTTATGAATCAGTTGGGTCTCTGCTATAGTTTCAATTTATATTATGCGCTAAAGGGAATCGTATGCTGGAGTACCAAACGTATGTAAAGATGTGGAAAAAAAATCATTATTAAATTATCAAATTTTAAAATTAAATCTAAGTGGCTTTATCTTGTCATTTTATTTAATTTGTAAGGGAGAATGCGATTAATTCAATTGTCAGTATCATATGTCATTGAATATTAGAGTCTTAAAATTGCACATTTGCTTTTCAACATGTATTTAAAAGTTATTTTCTCCACAGATTTGCTGTGGATCAGAACATAACCTTGCTACTGTAGGTGAGTGTGTTCTCTCAAAAATGTCCTTGCAGTTTCTTCACTTTTCTCCTAACTTATTATTCACATAATGCACAAGTGCACTCAACATTTCCATAGGAAACAAAAGCCTTTTATGAAAAATTAAAAGCAAAGTTTGAACTTACTGGGTTCTTTAAATTCTCATGGCTGAAATGAGAGACATCCTCAATGGCCTGAGGTGACTCTGGCTGTGTTTGCGTGAAGTAATGTAGAAGACACATCGGTGAGGCTAAACTATTTCAAGCTGCCCTCACCCCTACTAAAAAGTTAGTAAGGGAGCTGTCTAATGCATTACAGTGTTAACAATTAATCCTTGTAAAGCTGCAGAGCATTTCTGAGGTCAGCTCATTGCTCAGTGGCTATTGCATGAGGATGTAATTACAGTGTGGATAGATGGATATCATTGACAGAAGCAATTACCCGAACAGGCCTGTAAAGGGGATGAATTAACCAGATGCCCATTTACAGGCAAGTTTTTCCAGTCATATGTTTGTAGAACGATCTCCCTTTGTCTGCTTAACCGCTGAACAGACTCCGCACACTCACATGCATCCCTCAAAGAGAACTGAACAAAGATAGACATGTCTGACTGCTTGTTCGCGATCGCTCATTAGATTAAATGTGCTTTTATTCTTGCCAGGCCTGCCAAAAGTCTCCTGCTTTTCTATAGTAACCAGCTAGGCATGTAAAAGGGTTTTTGGAAGTAAAATCTATCACATTAATTTTTGAACACTGACCCAGTTTTTTTTACATGAGCACGAATATAAATATCACAGATTATCACTGAAATACAGGCGCATGCTTCCATAAGAGAGGAAACTGTGAACATCGGTGGTGTTTCTGCAAGCATCCATGCCATTCACTGGTGTTAATCTCACTAATTGATAGCGATAATGAATGTGCGATTCTAATTTGAATATGTGGAAATTGTCCATCATCCATAGTTCGCAAGAAGCACTTTGAAAAAGTTGAGTTATGGGCCGTGAAGGCAGAACTAGCAAATAGAGGTCTCATCTGAACCTCCAGCATCTCAATCTTCTGCCACGCTCACCTCTCTTCCTCCTCCTGTCTGACGTGTGGTGGCAGGAGCAATGAAATAGCAAAACAGGATTGGAAGCGCAGACCTGAGTGCTGCTATTTCGGGTGCTGAAGTAGGTCAGGCGGAAAGGAACGGAGAGCATTGCATGCTGCTTATGATATCTGTTGCCTGCTCATCCTTTGCTCATTAGAACCTGAGCAAGTTCTCCTGGTGTGTGAAAATCATCAGCGGTGGTCAGAGGTAGGGAGATGGGTCAAAGACTCTGTGGCCACAGCTCATCCAATCTGAGGAAAGATTTTTGGTTCATGTGAACATTTTTCCACTTAATGGGATTGTAGAAGCACGAACACCTTAAATTAGAGCTGTATCTGTAGAATGATGCAAGTCACACTAAAAAAAAGGCAACCTCCGCAGACTGTGTCACTGTGGCGTTGTTATTTGGGTGTGAAATTTTAAATTGACAAATTTCAAAAACAAATAACAGCATTTGTTTGCATGCACAAATGGCCTTTTGGTTTGAGATTCCTTATTTTTTTTTATTATCCTTTTGTCGTGCAGAATATTATGCAGACACTTTGTTGCCATGGAAACACTGATGTGCTATACTCCAGTCAGTGAGCCCATGAATTAAGCACAGCACCAAAATAAAGATTTTTTTCTTCCCAATGAACCAAATGTTTCAACACATTTAGTCCAATAATACTTTCTGAACACTAAATCAAAGAAAAGGTGTCAGTCCAGTCGTAAATACATGCACTGTCTTTAAGACGGGCACTACATGCATGTTTTGTAACGCATAAGCGGTTTCTGGCAAACTGTCACATTGGCATGAGCTGCTTGGCATGGCATCGAGGTCTGTGAACTGGTGAAAACATATGCGTCTTTCTGGCAAGCGCTGCGGCTTTTCGGGGACGAGCTGAAAACGCAGACAAAGACAAAGACAACCTCGCGATGAAACAAATGAAAAGATGACACGAAAGGCACACGACTGCAGTACGGGGAGAGCTTGAAGATGTGTTACCCTTGAGAAAGCAAGCTCGCTTCTGTTGTCATGGCAATGGAGCCTGTTAGGTAACTGTGTTGCCATGGCACGTGTCTCCTCGGTGATGCAGACCTGACCACACCCACCGATAGGCTCTCCAGCTGTGAAGAGCAGCGAGGCTTTGTTATTGACCAAGTGTCAGGGTGGGGAACAGGAGCTGTGTGTGTTTTCTTTTGCACCCTGTTTTTTTGTAATCCAGGATGCTGATTTTAGCCTACATTGTACACACTGTACTACAGCTCCCTCATTCTTTCTCCTGTCAGTTACACTGACCCATGATCCTTCTCCCTTTCAGGGGGAAGTCTCTTCTCGTGGGGCTGGAATGAACATGGAATGTGCGGAGACGGCTCGCAGGCCAACGTCTTTCATCCACAGCTCGTTCCTGGTCTAAGACCTGTTCTCATTGGCTGCGGAGCCGGACACTCCATGGCAGTTTGCGCTGCAACGACCGGCACAGAAAAAAATTCTGCACCACTCGAGTAACGCTGGAGCAGGGACATTTATTCTGCATGACAATCAGAGGCTATAAAAAGCGAATGCTTTGGGGAGTTAACACATTTGTGTTTTAGTGGTTTATCGGTGCCCTGTGAAACCCACGTGCGATCATTTTAAGTGCCCTTGACTCAACACTAACTTTCACATGTTAAAAGGCTACCTGAGCTACTTGAAGCGGTCACACTTTAATCTGCAGTTTGTCATAAATATCCTTGTATGGTTCTGTGATTTATGTTTCATGTGGCCATAATTTGTCTATGATGGACACGATGGGGTCAATGGCTTTGCAGGGTATGGCCACGCCTGTAGCTGCAACTCCACCTGACGTGTTTGCCTTCCTCAATGAAGCTGTTACAGGTCATATGAGGGATGGGCTAGACTAGTGTTACAGCTCCATCTTCTCATGTCAGGGGTTTTATTGCTGTGATCTTGAATGTCAGGAGGCAGTCAATCTCAGCAATCCATGGTGAAAAATTCTCTGTCATGTGATGTACCACTCGCACATACACACAACAGCATTTTATTTTCCATTTTTCTACTGGTCTATCAATTATTTATGCCTTTGCCCATCTGTGTCATATTCTTTGATTTTCTGTTTGTCTGATTTGCACCACTTTCATACTTCATTAATCTTGGAAGAAACTCATCCACTGGACATGACCCAACCTACATATTTATAAGGAGTAGACCTCCGCAGTGCAGCACCTGGATACCAACTGCAGTTGTTAAGGCAGTGCCTTTGAGAAAGGCAGTGAAGGTACTCAGAAAAGCTGATGCCGACTTTTCCGTGACTTTCTTTTATATGAAAATTTTTACTTTAAATGTTCATATAAGTTAAATGTGGAAACATTAAAAAATGTTAAAGTGCTTTTACCAGGATTATGTTCGTGATGGGAAAATAAATGGACACTCGCTGAAAAGTGATAATTTCTGTGGTTCTTTTTTATTTATCACTATTGTACAAGTCTGAACTGTATTGGTCAAAAAAGACACAAAAATCCCTAAACAACAAACCAATCAGAACGACCACTGAACACCTTATTGAGATAACTAACCACAAAATGCACGGTGTTCAAAACACACACTCTGAAATCGCACCAAATGCCACAAATTAGTTGCCTCTAAGTTGTGTAATTGATTCTGTTTCATGATAATAGCTTTCTTTCTTGCTTTCTGTCTTACATGTATTATAACTTGACCAGCACACAGTCCCCCCAGCTCTATTGACATATTCAGATCTGCTGTACCAGACTGCACTCAGATCTCAGCAAGTGGTTGGCAGTGTGTTTGCAGTTGTTTGGTAAAAAGTTGGTCCCTTCTCACTAACTTTGTCTACACAAACAGTGGATCAGGACTCTGTATCTTTAACTAGGTTATGCTCGTTGCTTGCCTTTAGAAGCTGATCAGCACTGGGGTCGATGCTGCGTACACGTGCTTTCAAGTACTGAGCTGATGCTTGTTTTCAATGTGCTGGTGACTGATGGTTAATTTAAAAGAAAATGCATATTGTTTCATCGTCGTGTTGGTTAAGCTGTAATCCTGAATGGTAAGAAGAATTTACATAACAGAGGCACTTGTCCAGTATGATGAGGATAATGGTTTGGTATTAGTTAGTATTACATACCAATGTAGCAATTTGGATGTGTCCAAAAAAATGATGAAGAGGTATAATCCAATTATACGTGATTGTCAATTAAACAATTATTTAAATGCCTGTGCTTTGATACGAGAATGCATGTTATATAGGAGCCGTCTTTGATAATCAAAGTACAACTGCATACCATCATTCAGTAAATAAAAATCTGTCATTTCGTTCCTACCTACCCTGCAAAACCAAGATTTGCATCACAAACTATTATTATTGTAACAGCACAACTTGCCATTTTAATGCCTCTTTAATACAAGGTAAGAGTGGTGTGTTTTTTAGTTTTTTTAAAGTTTTTTTTTAAAGCATGACATTATTATTACTATATTGTTGTGGACATTATCTTTGATGCATGAAAACATATCGAAGGAATGTTAAAGGTTCACTGGTGCAAAACAGTGCAAAAGTCTACAAAGGTGTGACGATGACAGTGCAAAGTTAATGACTTGTTTTCAACGGTTTAGTCTGGCTGACGTGACGCGTGACAGGTTTTTGCTGAAGGGGGTTTGCGGTTTAAAATCGGAGCAACATTTCTTTTTGTTCACTTTTGGACAGAAGAAGCACACAAATATTTGATGATCACTCAAAAAACATTGGTACACACAACTTCAGCACACAAAAAGCATATTTACAGCACTGGCACACACCAAAAATAGGCACACAAATTACAGCACATTAACCAGTCACAGATACTGAGCTACATAAGGCTTGACAACAAAACGTCCTCTGTGCTACATCTATGCTGAGTTTTGTGATGTACAGGTTGTCACTGTCACACCCATTTAAAAATACTAATACACACAACAATGCTACAGCACTATCAGGTGGGTGATGGGCCGTTATGGGTCATACACATAGTGGTTGGTACACCATGGTTCATAACACAAACTGACTCTGTTGGTTGTCTGCTCCGGTGCTGTCGTTGGGTTTCTATAAACATATAAAAAAACAACAATAACAAAAATAAATTATTACACAAATTATGTATAATGGTGGAAATGATGGCGATGATGGCTACCTCTGCAGGTGCAGGGAGAGGTGAAATGACACTGGCTTGGAGAGTAAAGAAAATGTGCTCCGTTAGTTCTTCATGGTAAACATGGGTTTACCATGTTTTGGGTTTTTGTTCCCCATGCTTAGCGGAAGGCGTCAGACACCAATGTACTGTCTGTGTGCAGAGGTTAGACTCTGAGTCGGTTAATAAACATGCCCAATCATGCTGCGTTTGACAGGTTTATGTACAGTAGTTCAGTCATTGTCATGCGTTTTTTTATACTTTGCGTCATGCTCTCACAGTCACCTCTTTTTTTTCTTCTCTTTTTTTTTAAAGCTCTCTTTGACCTGGACAGGGTCAAACAGCAGTTGGTAACACTAGCCGGACGCTAGTAGGAAAGGAAAGATGTATGTAGATGCATGTGCTGTTGAATAAAAACGGAGTCTAAACACTCATTGTGTATAAAATTTATTTCATGCAAGGACTTATATTTACATATTTTTATTTGAATACTTTTCTTTTGCATAAATGTAAAATACATGCATTTACCTTTCCCCAAGTAAACCCACAGCCCATGCTATGTCTCACTGTACTTTTTTTTTCCTTCCCACCCCTCCACTTGAATTGCATGAGCATATAATTCACCTGCATCTCTTCACATCAAATCTTAACAAGTTGTTGTTGTTGTTGTTGTTGTTTTTTAAATATATAACATCACTTAAATACCACAAGAGACATGACTCAAAAAATGTAAAACTCTGCTCATTCAGAATAAAAACAGAAACTAGTTGCTATAATTTGCCTATCTTCTTCTAGAAATGAACATTTCTGATTGGTCAACAAAACAAAAAATAAAGAGGAAAAGAAAAGAAGAAGAAATTTGTTAAAGTGCCCTGAAAAATTTGTGCATAATTATTGGGACAGTATCAATACATGTAACCGTAACAGTATTGATGTTTTAAATCAATAGACATACATACTGCACGAGTCATCGTGACATCTCCAACTGATCCTAACTCAATATATTTTTGCTCTGTGGAGTTGCCTTGTCCCCTTTACTTATATTTTGTGCTTTATTATACAAAAGACGTGGGGACTAATAAGTGATTTTTTAAGGTTTTCTTTTTTAGTGCTTCTTTTTTTTCTTTTTTTTTTGCTTGGTGCTATGTATCCCTACTAAAGGTTCAGTCCTAGTATGTGTTCAGTGGTGTAACAACAATATCCAAGAGGGCTATTTTTTTTAAAACTGTGATTAAGGGAACGAGGGTTTTGCAAAAGGTACAAGGTTCACCTACAAGGTTATAAATAAAGCTTTTGTTACACTGTTATGAGCATGGAATAAAGTGTAATGATGCTACACTGGGAGCACTTATGTTAATATCATGTCAATTTATTACTCGTTTTTACTTTGCCTCTCCAAGTATGAAGGCACCGTTGTTTCGTAATTCATGAGTCCTGCCTTAATTTAGCAGCACAGCGGTATAGACGTGGTGGCAGTCTACTGATACCCTTTAAAAACTTGTGACTACCAGTAAATATATTTGTATAAAAACTATTTATGCTCATAACAGCATTAGTTGGCTTTATGACAGATTGTTCAAGTTAAATCACGCTATTTTTTTTTTCTGTTGGAGGCCCCAGTCAAATAAATACAAGAAAATAAATATATGAATTTGGGGAAAGGCAAAGAATGGTGGCTACATAAAAACCTCTGCTATGACTGAGTCTCTTGTAAAGCTGTTTCAAAATGCATAAAAATGACAAAGCTTATGAAGCTTTTGAAAGAAAACCTTTTTTTTTCTCCTTACAGGTAATTGCAATACAGTTAGCTTCTTGTTGAACATAATTTCTCATGCAGTTCATGCAAATGAACAGTTTTAGTTCTGTTGACATTAGATGTATTCATCACTGGCATCATAGGAATTGTCATCATCTCCATATTGCATCGGACATCATGAACTGTATGTTCATTTTTTCTTTTCTAATGGCCACTCGGGTAACATTATCTGGACTGCACTTTCAGAATGACGTCTCTACTTTGCAACGTACAAAGCACTTAAGAGAAGTTCCCTTAACAGCTTTTGGATATGTTTTAAAAGCCTTGTATAATTAATGTCCAGCATATTATTGGCAGGGGTTACATCTTATGAAAATTTATTTCACAAAAAAAGTTGTTGAAAAACAAAAAACCAAAACCAAAAAAGCAAATGAGATAAGTTATTGGCAGAAGAGAATGAGAGATCAAAAGCAACAGAGCAACAGGCAATGATGTAAACACAAGGAAAAGAGTGTGGTTAGCCTGTGATAAGAAGTAGAACGGTGCTTTGTCTGCAACTGAGGTGACCCATGCAGAGTGGCATGTGCCAATGTTTTCTAGTCTATGATATGATGACACACCCAAGGAGAACACTTGGGAAGCTTAAGTATAAGCACAGTTAAGATACAATTTTCCAGAAAAATAAACATAAAATAATAATAATTTTAAAAGAAAAAGAAACAAAAGCAGGTGTGAAGGCAAGTGTGAAAGCAAAATCTGACAGGAAATATAAGAAGTGTGGACTGGCCTTCCAATGGCATTGTATCTGCTACTCAACCATGCTACATAATGGATGGGATGGGAGAATGTGAGTGCTGCATTAGACAGGGTGGGCTGCAGGGCAGGGCGGACACTGAGGACACTCCAGAGGCATCCCCGCTCATGCCAGACATGCTGTTAAGGCTCCAAGGCTTTTCATAACCTTCAGTTGAAAAACAGAGAACGTTCTGAGTACACTGCAGCACTGAATCCACGACAAAGTGTTTTGGTGTTCCTCACTGGTTATACTACACCTGTTGCTTTCTTGTTTTTGACTCCAAAGAAACAGGTCAACACAGACGTGAGACACATTATTATTCTCCATGCATTGAGTGCATTAGGAGTACAACAGCATGCACCGGGTGGTACTGGAATGGTTTGGAGTATAACACTTAAAAAGTCAAGAAAGCTAGGCACCTCAGGCAGGGAATGTTTCGTCAGCTACAGGTAGAATATCACACTGTATGCCGTTTTCTGCACACAGCTGGAGACTTACAGGACGTTCTTAGAGGAATGTTTTGATTTATCATTAATAGAAAATTTAAAAGCAAAACAAAAACAAAGGGGCGATCCCCATTATTAAAGTACAGAAATCTGTAAATTTCAATTTTGTCTTGTCTTCTTAATAATAACATCTGATATTAGCTGTCATCCATCTGTGTTGTGCTCCTTCACCATACTGATAGCACCCATCAGCAAGACACTTCATGCACCGTTATGATCAAGAGCAATGTTCTCAAAAGTCAGGATTCCGCATGGTATTTATCATTAAAACACATATACATACATGGTACACGCGTAACACGTAAATACTTTCTTAGGCAGATAAGACAACACATTCTAGATCATATAAATCTCGAAAATAGTTTTCTTACTTGTAAATAAATAGGGGTATTACATTATGCACGTATCAAAAAATATAGTATGTAGATGTGGACAATTACTCTGGACATTTGTGGTGATTGTGCTTGATCTTAACATGTTTTAGTGAATCGGAATATATACAAATCCCAGCAGGATGACTGAGGAGAAGCAGCTGCTGTGAACGTGTATGATAGCTGTAATAAAGAGGTTTGTTGTTGTGTGCATGTGTGTGTGTAACTGTGCCTGTGTCTCTGTGAGTGTGTGTGTGTATGTGTGTGTGTGAGAGAGAGAGCCTGTGTAAAAACTGAGGTGTAACTCTCAGCAAAGAGGCAAAAAAGGGGGCTTGTCCTGCCTATATGGTCTACAGGGTGTCAGTGTCTCAGGGGGGCCTGTGATTGGCTGTTACTGTACGTACCCCTCCTCACTCTGCCCCCTGTGTGGTTGGGGCGTTCAGTAGTAGTGGTGACCAGGAAGCAGGGTCGCTCTCTCTCGCTGGGGCTGAAGATTTCCTCCGGAGATATGGCCTGGTCTATATGAGGGCAATCTTCATTGGCCAGAGCTGCGTTAGCTGCCTCACCGTTCAGTTTAGAATCTTAAAAGAAACCAAAAATTAAAACGAACAAACAAACAATCAGATTTTTCTGTACAGGCTGTTTATTTAATTCAAGCACTACATATTTGAATATGTAGTTTGTTTTTATGTTCTGCTACCTTAATTCACACTGGGATAAACTCGTTCAATAATGCTGTCTGCATAACTGCTGTTTACCTTCCACTCCTTTGCGGAAGCTCTGTTTGAAGCTTTGTTATTGAAGCTTGGAGATTTATGAGCGCAAACTGAATCAAAGGTCAACATATCTTCGCTGTAACGACACCAAGGGTGGGGTGGGGGACATCAAACTACTTACACTTTTCTTAATCTTACAAATACATGCATCCGGTTAGTTTTAAGAGAGAGGAGGAGTGAATCACTGCATTAAGGAGTGCAAAATCAATAGCAAGATTACTCACAGTCTGCTGAATCTCTCTATTCGCCTATCCAGTCAAATATGCTTTTCATTACATATTTTATTGATTTGTTATGAGCGGAGAACTCGTTTTGTTTAATCTCGTGCCTGAATCATAAGCTGATTGAAGTGTGGGAACAGACGAACAGTGAAACAGCACAATAGAAATAGGATGAATAGAAATGAGACAACTCATTTATCAGAAAGTATGTCACGCTTGTTTCTTACCTTGAAACTTTATCTCGAAAACATCGTCATTGGCAATGGGGCTCTGATGCTGGGAGCTGATGCTTGTTTTGCAGAAGTTAGGAGAGCCTGGTTGGGGTGCCCGAGGGATATGCCTGTTTTTTTTCTTTGGTAGTTTCTGTTTTGCCATCGCCAGCGAGTAATACATTCCAAAGTTGTTGACAATCACGGGGACGGGCATGGCGATGGTCAGCACACCTGCCAAGGCGCACAGAGCTCCAACCAGCATACCGGAGGTCGTCTGAGGGTACATGTCTCCATAGCCGAGGGTCGTCATGGTCACTACAGCCCACCAGAATCCAATCGGGATGTTCTTGAAGTGCGTGTGCTCGCTGGCTCTTGGGTCGTTGGGATTAGCTCCAATCCGTTCAGCGTAGTAGATCATAGTGGCGAAGATGAGGACACCGAGAGCGAGGAAGATGATGAGGAGCAGGAACTCATTGGTGCTGGCTCTCAGCGTGTGGCCCAGCACCCTCAGCCCAACAAAGTGACGGGTCAGCTTGAAGATACGCAGGATCCGCACAAAGCGGACCACTCTCAGGAAACCCAGCACATCCTTAGCTGCTTTGGAGGAGAGGCCGCTTAGGCCCACCTCCAGGTAGAAGGGAAGGATGGCCACAAAGTCGATGATGTTCAGCGCATTTCGAATGAAGTCAAATTTGTTTGGGCAGAAAGTTATTCGCATTAGAAATTCAAACGTGAACCACACCACACAGACACCTTCGATGTAGGTGAGATAGATGGCGGTCTCAGTCTCCTGGTAGGTGTTCATCACTGTCTCATTGTCCACCACGTCCCATTCTGTGCGGTTGATGATGGGATTGAAGGCTTCGTGGGTCTCCAAACAGAAGGTGGTGATGGACACCAGAATAAAGAACAGCGAAGCCAGAGCCACCCACTGAGCAGGAAATATTTAGGGGGCAGAAAAAGAAAGGAAAGAAGGAAGAGGAGAAGGACAGAAAGGAGAATGAGCACACTAATACATGCAGTGTAATCAAGCTTGACGGCCTAGCAGCCATTCTTAGTAAGACACAATGCAATTTAATCTTCTATCGCAGACAGTGGCATCTAGTTTGACAGTGGCAATAACACCCCAGCTGCACTCCTCTCTGATGTGTGTCTTGAATCTGAAGCGCCGCTGCAACAGGGACAATTAATGCAAGCTTGCTGTTCTTCCTTCTCATCCATCTGCTGTATATCAAGGTTGTGGCATTTTCAAGGGTATGGTACATATATAATTATTAAGCGCCTGTAGCAGCAGTAGCAGCAGACAGGACACTAGTGTCAACCCACTGGACTAAATTTAGCTGGGGTTCTTCCCTTTAGCTCCATCACCACAGCAGGTCTTCCCTTACACAAGGTCATACTGTCCACATCATCAAGCTCTTGGGAATGACGGTGAGCTGAGAGGCTCACTGAGCTGAGGACAGACTTTTATGTGAAGCCATAATTTCCCTTAATGGGAAAAAAAAGTACTTCACCCCCTAGTATTGATTAGCTGATCAAATTTCTTCACATTTAGGTTCTGTTATTCTTCCATACTACATGGGTGTAACAGATACAGTGCTGTCCCCTGGGTATCGATCCCAGCCCTGTCCTCATGCACTACTGGTTTACAGCATGTGTTATTGTTCATGCTCTTTACTGTAGGGGGGAAAAACAACAACAGTAAACAGTAATCTAAGTTCAATCAGAGGAAAAAAGATGGACAGAGAAGTGCACAGGAAGAGCAAATATCTGCTTAATGATCCTATGAATTGCAAATGTTGGATCAATAGCAATCGACTCATGCATAAAACCTTCCTTAAATGAGGCCCTGCTGTACCTTTCAAACTAATGCACAGTCTTGTTAAGTAGCAGGGAGGAATAATGAATGACTAAGTTGGAAAAGGGCCGGTCTGGGCATGAAGTCCTCTGAGAGAGGGGAATGATCTGTACTTGTCAGTCGGTCTCATTCAAAGTGGGCCACTAAGACAGGCGATGCAGCACAATATAATAATAAGAAGAAGATGGAAAACAGGCCTTCATCATCATGTCTCATCAGTGGCAATTCATTGCCCCGTGCTGAGGAAATCACTGCTCCTTATGAATGCCTGCCTTCCTTCCATCTTAGCATGATGGTCCAGAGGGAAGCTGTGTTGACTGCAGAAGCACCAACTCCTGTCAGCAGAGCTGTCCTCTTTGTTCAGAGAGACAACATCCCAGTTCACAATGTGGATCTACACGCTGTTATGTAACACAAATTTGGCGTAAAATGTTTAGCATTTACGCATTCAAAAGGAACGTGGAGCACTTAGCATTCGCAGGCAATCGAATAGTGAGGCGACTTTAATAAACACGCAGTGGTCGAGATAATAACGTTCAGCTTTTGCAGATATGATGTAAGAGGAGTTTTTTGCCAAGTTTCAAGGCGTTAATAAGTGGTGGTGTTTTTATCAAATTGCATAATGTTGTTGTTTTTGTCCACCCCCTCTCCACTATGTGCTGCACGAAAAAAGAAACAAGTACTCCTTAGACAGTAATAGAGCACAGTACCACCACGCTGCAAAACAATGACTTCAACCAACTGCACACGTTGGAGTCATAATCGACACCTGCTGGCTTGCTGTGTTTTAGGCGACTGTAATCTAAATGTCATTGTGATTTGAATTTTTGGGAGTTGCACTAACCATATTTTTTTTCTCTACTTTGACACAGAAAATTAAAAACAATTATGAAAACAATCCTTATTTGAGGCAAGTCACCACTGCTGCCACTACCATACAAACTCCAGTGCGATAAAGCCTCATAATTTGAGCTGCTTTGCCCCTGATTCCTCCTAACAAGCAGGCTCGCTCAACCCTCTGAACATCCCACCCTTCGAACTGTTAAACAAACGCTGTGTCTCATCAGACTGCCTCCTAAATTATGTGTCTGTGTGACAGTTAGGAACAGTGTGGCCTGGAGGAAGGGCAACAAGTGACGATTGTTTGCTCCTTATTGGCTAATTCTCACTGTTGCCAGAAAACCATGGGTCTACTGTGCTGTGCAGTGGCAAGGGTTTTTCCACTGATGTATCTACTGTGAATAGAGTCAGTAATTAACTCTGAGGCTCACTTCTAATTAATCTTTCTGCCTGTCTTTGTGGAGTCGATCCCTGCTCTGCTTTTGTCATGCTTGTTGTTAAATGTAGGACACAGCTGAGCTTCTGCTGGGGGAATCTTTCCTGTGTGAAGAAAATCAAATTTGGAAGTGTGTATGTGACGGGTGGGGGGTGGCACTGATTCCATAATGCTTTCTGGAAGAGTGAGAACAAGTCAATGCAGTTTACTCTGTCTGGATTGGTGCCTGATAACTAATTACTACAGCTACAACAGCAGCTGTTAAAGCAGCATGCAGCACAGCAGTTGTTTTAGGGGCTCATGGTCCAAAAAAAATTACAAATATATTAAAAAAAAAAGTGTAAAGTTGTCCTTGTCACCAATGGCAACTATTACACCCTGATGGAAAAGTGCCCATGACAAAGACTAAAAATGTCACCCCTAACAGCAACCTAATTTTGTCTGGAGGTCTGCCACAGAAAGAAAATGTGGTGATGCCAAAGATCTGGTTTCCTAATGTGCAGCTGACCTATTTAACCAAAAAAGCCAGCCTGCCCTGGGATCCCCGTGTTGTGGAAATATCTATCTAAAGACCTGTGAGATTCAAAATGAGTTTCTTCATCTTCTCCAGCAAGATAAGAGGAGGACAGAAGTGATGATTTTCATGCAAATGGTTCTTCTACATGAAGTTGGTTCATTTCCCCCCTCTCCTCCTCTTTCTCCCACATGCACTCTCATCGACCTGCTGTGGGGACCCTTAGAAGAGCAATTTCAAGGTCATCAAAAGCCCTTTCTACAAAAGCCCACCACCAAACGCCTTTGTTTCACCATCAAGGAGCAGAAGAGGACCAATTAACAAGTGTATTACTTTTAATGCATCATGACAACAACACCAGAACATTTTTAGCATTTTTGCATAACATACATAATATATACTTTAATTTAATTTAAGAAAAACAATGACACAAGGACATTTTTAAAAGTGACTCACCCTTGCATATTTAGAGGAGTAAGGGTCCTCAAACAGAGCCCAAACCCGTTTCTGCCACCGACTCCACAGGCTCCCATTCCTGGTATCAGGAGAGTCTCCCTGAGCCAGCCTTCTCGTCATTTCATCCACATCATCCTCAGCATGCTCCTGGTCTGGCTCCTGATCATCATTCCCCAGGTCTAACAGGCCCCCCCCGCTGAAACTATCAAGGGCCTCTTCTGCCTCCCGGTGCTGGCGATAGGTCATCCAGCAGCATGGCTCCACGTCTGTTTCATCAATCCCCCAGAAGGCCAGTTCCTCCTCATAGAGCGGCCCGCAGACATCGGCAGGGCAGTGCAGTTTACCTGTCCTGTAGTAATTAAGGATATGTGCAAAAACGCCAGGGTGGCGGTCGAAGAAAAATTCCTCGATCTTGGCATCATAGTCAAAGTGGTTGGGCGCATCAGGCTCGGCCAGCCAGGACAAGCGAGTGCCAGGTAGAGTGCGCAGGGTGCTGCGGTATGTCTGATGTCTGATCCCTCCCACGTTTATCACAATGCGATCCTTGTCGTCGCTCAGGCCCATCGCGTCCCCTAGGCATTTCTCCAATAAGTTCCCTTCATCGCAAAGGTAAGTCTAGGCGCACAGTGCAGACCATGCACAGGAGTGATCAGGGTGACGGAAACAATTACATAAGGAAAGCAGCTCACAAAGCAACCAGTCCTTTTCTCAGCAGCTGTGAAAGAAATCGGGGCAGTCTGACACGCATCCCCCTCTAAACCCTGAATTTTCTGCAAGCATCCATTCATTCATTCATTCAGCTGGAAGATCAAAAACGCTCAGGGCTGCCAAGCTCGCTGGAAGGTAGAGAAACCGAATCCAAAACCCAATGTAGCCAATGGCATCACATTAAGAATGGACGTCACATCATCGATAAATCCAAGATGTCGAAAGAGATATATAAAGAGAGGGAAAACGCCGACAGAATAAATCCAGCTCTTTAAACTCACTAGTATGCGACAGTTGATAGATCAGCCCTGAGGAAGGTTTATGACTTTCACAGCAAGGTGACTGCGGTGATGATGATGGTAGTGGTGCTGGGTGGAAAGCTCCTGATGGAGCTGCTCAGTCCTTCTGTTGCTGCCTACAGACTCACCTCCTTCACACTCCCGCTCCCTTCCTGAATTTAACGACACGCCGCCACTAAGCAGCAGGTCTTTGTCTCAGCGCTGAGATGCTTCCTCGCTCACAGACTTCACTGCCGTTCATGCATCGCTGAGAAGAACACATCCATCGCTCTTTTTGATGGGAGGACCACCCCGTTCCCTGCACTGCTGATAAAGAAAATCAAAGATGAGAGGGCGACAAACCTCCCCCAAGAAGAAGAAAAAAGAAGAAAAAACGCCCAAACGGCCAGTTATTCTCACCGAGCACAGCTCTTCTCTCAGCACAGATGGAGCATGCCCAGTGGAGAGCCCTGCGTTTATTAAAAACACGCTGTCAAATCCCCCAATTACTGTAAGGATGCTCAAATAATCATCCTTGCTCAGTTTTACTTGTCCTCCTCCTGCTCGCTGAACGTCGTCGCCCAGAGGGTAAATGCAGGGTTAGCGCCTCTAACAGTCCGGATGCTGCCAGGGAAGGTCTTCATCATCTTCACGCACAGCTGGCTGGAGAAGGTGTGACCCTGAAGCCATGAACGCGCACATCTGCTCGTAGCATAAAAACACTATTAGAAGACGGTAAAGCTTCGTGGTTTGCAGACAAGTTCAGACAAGAGCTGAGAGCTCAGATATGAACACAAAGACCGGAGAAGATTCAAGATTTGCGCAAGTCTGCGTGCTGCACAGCGCGCCTAAATAATTAGTCGATGAGGATCGTGTTTAATTCGCCAGCAGAGGGCGCGACTGCTCAAAGCAAGGAAATTTTATGGTCCGAATCATTTCAAACATTAAAAAACATAATAATTAAAGTTGGCAGAATTGCTCCATAATCTAACTAAAAAAGTAAGTAACAAAACAAAAACAAACAATGAGATATTTCTAAAAATGCCAGTTTTATAGCTTTATAGTGTTTTTAAAGCTGTTTTGAATATGTGATTTAGTTGATTTAAGTTGCTTTAAAAAATTGTCCTTTCTTTCGTTCGTTCGTTCTTTCTTAAATCTGGAATACTCCCTAGTGTGTTCACATTTTATGAAATCATTGGTTTTTTACTTGCTCACTCGGGTAGATGGGCAACTTGTTATTCACTCGGCCACCTCCTGTCCAGTTCACTTGGTGGGCAGTCCTCCCGTCTCGGTTTTCACTCTTGATTATAAAGGAGGAGTTTGCTGTATGAGTCCTTCCAGCCCAGCTGGCCGAACAAACTGAGCCCCCCCCCCCCCGGCAGTGACTGTGTGATCCTGGGAAGTAGACTCCTCTCACTCTCACAACTTTTTGATTTGGGCGTAAGGACGAGCTGACAAGACCTGGAAACATGGCTGTTACGGGCTGTACGAAATGCATTAAATATATGTTATTCTTCTTTAATTTTATTTTCTGGGTGAGTCGACCATATTTTTGTTCTCCGACGTTAGTTCTAAATTTATTTGAGTAACGTAGACTTCCTCTGCTTCTTCTTCTTTTGTTTCTCTCGTTTTCTGTTTAACTGATTTAACAGCTGCAATTTTACACATCTGTGAAGACCATAGCTTAAAATAATTTCAAAAAGATAAGCACAGAGGAGTTTCCCTCCTGAACTGCTCTACAAATTAAGCTGCTCCCTCTTAGTGAGAAGGGCAGCATCCATCCATCCACACAGGCACAGCGCACAAACTCTTGGCAGGAGCTAAAAATGCTCTCCCAACCTTCATCAACTTCTTTTCAGCCTGACTGAGCAAACGGGGAAAAGTGAGTGAAAGAGCCGGGAGGTAAAAGCCCTCCAGGCTGGCTGGTGTCTCTTCCCCCCCCTCCCAGTCTTTTTTACCGGGATTGTACTCTCTGCCTGTCACTCATCATCTGTACTTCAGGTCCACCGTTGATTTAACCAGTGCTCACCTTAACTGTGAACTCCAGACAAAAAAAAGAAAAAAAGATTTCAGTTTAAAAAAAGACTGAAAGACATTTAGGTGACGGGAATAGGTGTTTCCCTCCGACTGTTTCCTTTTCCTAGAGTAATTCCCAAATTCCTTAATTCCTAAACATCGTGCTCAGACTGCACTGTGTGAAATTTCACATCATTTTAGTACATTCACCCTGTAAACTGAGCTCTTCTCAAGGCAGTCCCTTTTTTCCTTGCTTCAGTAATATGGGACAAGCCACAGTAGTTAAACAGCCTAATCTGGGTACATCAGTACATCACTGCAAACTATAGATATCCATTTTAAGTGCAGAATTGACCATTTGCATGGGGTGTTTTTAGATTTCCATTTGGTTTGCCTGTTTAGAGTGTGTTTTTGTTTTTAGGACGAACAGAATGCCCATATCCTGGACATGCTGCACTTGATTGAGTGTTTCCTCTGCTGGCCTCACTGCTGTGCCTGTCATTGTAAAAGCGCTAAGCCCCTTCTTCCTCATTTTGCTATTTTCACGCTGAGGATTCCGTTTCCTGTTTGCTGAGAACAATGGATTTCAGCCATGGCCAAAAAACACAAAAAAGAAACGAAAAGAAAAGTGCAGATATAAACACGGGCATGTGAACAATAACAGGAGCTACGTGCACTTTAGCTGTTCTATGATGACACTTGTCAATATATTTTTGCTTCATCAGATACATAATTTAGAAGAGAGATCAGGGAGTTGAAGTTGAGTCGATTTTAAACAATGCTGCGTGGACATGTCTGTGTCGTGGGTCACTGAGGTGTCAGGATGTCCTTTCTTTTCTTAAATGACAGGGGGACAGGTCACACACACACGCACACACACAGATATTAGCAGAAAGGCTTTGGTGTGGATTTGATCTCCCGAAAGTCAGCTTTCATGTTGTCTTAGATGTCACGGTGCTGTCACATGTAAAACATGCTGATGGGTCTTTTCTAAAAAGTCTTTAAAATTTAAAAACTACAGGATGATTTTAATATTCATGCTTCCTTTTCACTTTCATTTCAGACACTTAGGTGGGTCTGATCCTCATAAAGGATTCATCAAAGTGACCAAAAAATATGAAACAAAACAATTAAAAACCTTTTTTTGTTTCTTTCTGGGACAGCTGGCCGGAGGTGTGATCTTAGGAGTGGCTCTGTGGCTACGCCACGACAGTCAGACCAGCAACCTCCTCATTCTTCAGTTTGATGATCAGCAGGCACCGGGCACCTTCTATATCAGTGAGTATACACCAATAATTTGAATAATAGTGAACTGGTCCTCAGGACTGTGTGTAGTGAGGCAAGGAGGGCTGCTAGAGGAGAGGTGTGGACAACCAGGAGAAAATGTGGAAAAAAAAAAGAAAAGTATGTGTAATTATGTTTTTAAAGGGGAAGAAATAAAAAAAAAAAGTGAACTTTATTGTTAAGGAGTATTTAAAAAATTGGGCAGGTGTTGGGGATTAATTCTTTTTGGGTGGGACCAGAAAACATTTGCGAGCCACCAACTGTCCTGAAATACACCCCTCCCTAACACACACAGAGCTCATGGAAATCATAGTTTTGAGTTGGTCTTCAAAACTTTTACCACAAGTAGATTATTCTTAGACCAGTTTTGAGGTGGCTTTAACACCACAGGGAGATTGTGCCCAAATTTAATGTTGGGAAAGCTGTTAATATTTTATGTTTCAAAGCTAAATATTCACAGAGTGAAGTGGCCTCATTTTGGCATCTACGGATTCTTACATTATAGCTCATACCACCCTCTCATTCAGAGTCAGGTTTCTATTTTAAGGATACTTTACTTCATATAAGGAAACTGCTCTGCCCTCGTTTTTCATCCTTATCATGATGGAAAGTTTACATTTAACAAAGTGATCAAATTTAACTTACGTGCTTCATGGTGAGCTGTGAGTGACATCCAGATATTTTGGAAATAGTAGGCGTGACACGACCTCTAAGAAGACCAGGAAACAGGACTTGCGTACATCCGCAGCATGAATTAAAAGCGGCAGGGCCAGGAGCTACACCTCAGTCCACATGCTGTAAGGCCCATGCAGGAGAACATCTCTGATTCAGTTTATGGAAAAAGTCCCAGCCTTGATGTTCTTTCAAGAGAGAGGCCAGATGCTTCAGACAGATGTTTAAACACATGCTGGCTTTGAGAAAGTGGTCTAAGAGCGCAGCTGAAGCGATCATGAGCCTTCTGTTGTTCACACTTTAAAGTATTTTATCCTCAGGAAAATTCAGGAGTTCTGCACTACTGAACCGCAGCTCCATCTCTGTAACTGCACATGTTTTGCATTTTTTAACCTTTGTGTTGTGTCATGCCCACGACATGAACTAAGGTTATGGGTTGCAAGCACGTCTCCTTCACTGCCCTCAGAAGTCCTAAGGTTGGCCATGAAACCTACAATACATGATACAATTTAAAAATGTCAGCAGTCCGTGATCTTGGTTTGTTGTGGTGGTGAACTCTAGTGAGCCCATTAATTTACATTTGGGCCCCTGCTGCGCTCCCATACTTACTCCTCAGTAAGTATACGGAGCAAAGGCGGGCCGTGCTTTTTATAGAGGCGAGACACACTCGTGATTTTAAAGGCAGGGCGGCAAGTGGGGCCCACCCAGGCAAGATCAAGAGACTGCTTCTTCTTTTTTCCTCCCCTGTCCCTTAGACATACGCCCTTACATAATTCAAAAAAACCTTGTACATCTGCACATTATCCCTCAAATTAGAGTTTGGAATGGATGTTTTTAGCATGCTGGCACACCAAAGTGGTATTTATGTAAGACTGAAAATACACACCATCCTGCCTCTTCACCAGAGCTTGAACCCATTACTTGTGGCAGCTGACAGTAGTCTGGTCTGGGTAGTGTTACAACTCCTCGTACTGTACATTTCTACAAAACATGCTTAATGAGGCTCTTAGAGGCAGATAAGAATTAATTCCCCCTCTCATGTCTGTATGTAAATATGAGATTACAGCCAGGACTGGAAAACAAGGGATAAAAGCTTATAAGGCAAGCCAAGAGCTGACTAAACCCAGAAGGTTTACACAATGTTGTGAACTCTAAAAGTGCCAGTTGTCTTTATACATGCCCCCATGTTCGGCTTCATGATAAATCACCATATTTGACAGTACAATCACAATGAGAGAGGAGCCAACCAATTAGACCACTATTTTCAGTGGCAGGAAGTAGATACATTTCCTTGTATTTTTAACTGCACTATTCTCACCTCTGTAGCCCAGTGAGTCAAACCCCCAAACTGCCCCTGATATATCAGCATGTGTGTAAAGCTCTTTGGGTGGTCCACTTTTTTATTTTAAATTGGATCTGTTATGTTCATTTGCAACTCCCCCTTTTCTTGGAATTTTTCGAGTAGCTTGCGTGATTTCAATGTTCATAATAATCCTTATTTATCTTACACTTAGGTCCTGATGCAGGCTTTCGGTTCAACCTCTGATTCAAACAAGCCGCTTCGGTCAGAAAAATGGAAAAAGTCCTTGTGTGTCTCTTTTGTCTGCCCTTTTTGTTTTAAAGTCTTTGAAATAACAAGAGAAAAGCCAAATAGATCTTTTTTTTAAACAACTAACCCTCCTCACATAATTTCTCCACTGACATGCTGTATAACAGGCTTCGTCTCCGTTGTCTTGCTCCTGACTTTTCCCTTTTTAAATACTGGATGAGACGAGCAAGTGGGGCTTTTAGCTGGCGCCCACCCCACCACCACCACTTGGGGAGATTACACTCTGAGACAAGAAATAAATGAACTACCCCGGGGGTTTAAAATCGCCTGTCTCCCTTAAAGTCTCAATAGCCTTCAAGCTTCAAAAGGTGTTGTCATAGTAATGGAAGGCAGTGGAAATAATGCCTGCTTTGCCGCGTTGCCGGGTTACTGGCCCTGGTAGCCGTTTCACAGCGCGACAAAAGAGAACGAAAAAGGAGGGGTAGTGAGTCGACACACAGAGAGCGCAGATCTAAGGATGGGAGATAGTTCTGCGTGATAAATGAGGTACAGTGTGAGGTATTGGAGACCTGCAGATGCAACAGAGTCAGAGTCACTTACTGTCTGTCCCCTTTTTAGACTGCTCTGTCAGGCCACATTAGAGGATCGGTGTGCTTTGTTTTTTTATGCACACAAGAATAGAAAAGCCAGAAACAGACTGTTCACGAACCATTTCCCACTAAAAGCACCGCTAGAAGACCCCCTTCACATCTTATGTAAAAGTAGCGGTACACTGCACGCTGCTAGTTTAGTCCAGCAGCTCTAACTTTAGCAGCTGCCCTCTGAAGTTTGTAAATGTAGGATAGAAAGGGCTGTGACTGATTTTCATATTCCTAGTTTGAATTTTTTCCCTTTATATGGAGTCTTTTATGCTTTGTGAATTACATAGTTGAAGATATCGTTTCACTCCCCTCTAACATGGTTCAGGAGTCTAGTCTTTGGACATCATCTCGTAATATGAGATCTTCTGTACTCTTGGGGATTTAAAAGGTGAGATTACTTTGGGTACTTTGGGAAGTACTGGTCTAATATTAGGTGGTGCGGTGGTTAGTTCTGCCACCTTACAGCAAGAAAGTCATGGGAGTGAATCTAGGCTGGAACTTTTCTGCATGTGTCTTCCCACAGTCCAAACACATGCCTGTCTCTGTGTTAACACTGCAACATACTGGCAACCTGCCCAGGGCCTAACCCCACCGCTCACCCTGTGAGAGCTGGGATAGGCTCCCTGAATAAAATAAGTGAAAGAAAATGAATGAATGGTTTAGTATCATGAGAATTTCTTGCTTATTGTGCCTATCATGTTGTGTTATCCAATATCATGTTCTGAAATCTAAACCTGAGCTACAGAAGAAATAAGAAAACTGTAAAATAGCAGAAAATCTCTAAAAGGATTCTTAAAGTTATAGCTCGTTGGATGGATATCATGAGATTATTATCAAACAAATTGCAGTTTGTCAGGAATGTTATATCTTCTAGATTTTTATTCATGCTGATAATTTGTTTTCATTAAGATTTTTTGTGTGTGTTTGAGCGGTGTCCACCCGCACCCTTCTCGTGATGCCTCTGGAGAAAACTGATTGCAGTTATTCTTTTTTTGTATGTGTGTTTCTTTTGCGTGGGCAAATTTCCTGGTGTAACACAAATATGCTGCCATTTAATAGGAGATCTCCACAAAAGTGGTAGAAAGCGAGTACGCACAGTGCTTACAGCACAGCTTTCATGCTGGGTGTAGTTGAATGCAACGCCTGCTAGGAGACAATTCCACATGACTGATGCTGCACATGAAATTTTTTCCTACAACGCAAATGCTGAATCTATAAAACACAGTCAATTTCCTTTAGAGACTCTAACAGTAAATAAAGCAATTACACTTGGCTTCATGTGAGGCAACCGACGTCAAATTACTGGTTTCATGTTATCACCAATAAGTAAAGCAACTCATGTATACACGAGAAGAGATTAGAGGGCACAGTAATTCTGAAGGAGACTTTATTGCATTTCAAGTAAATTTACTTTTTATATAATCCTACACCGATAATGCAAAACAGATTTTTAGCACCCACACAGTGTTTTTTCCTTTAAGCTGCAGAAAACACAAACCGGGCCTCTGCTGTAACTGGAGCTTTATTACCATCCATTGACTTTCTGCTAGTGTGGAGTGCCTCCATTATGGCTATGTGCCATTTACATTTAAAATATATATTTTTTAAACATAATGCCAGTTTAAATTGCAAATAAAAAAAAATGTGTGTACATTTGTGGGTGGGTGTCAGTGAGTGTCTGTCCTTCTGTTTCCTGGGGAAGTATAATGGTCCAGGTCAGAGGTCAGTACAGAGGGGGGTTGAGGGTGTCTCAAGGGAATTTCCTCCCCTAAGGGAAGCACGCAGTCATCTCTGCCTCTCTTAGTCAGGATCTGGAATCTTACCTTCAGGATGTCAACAGTTTCATTCTACAGAGTCATCAGGAAGTCAAAACCCAAACAATGAGCAGTGGACTAGCGAGCAGTGGGAACTTGCAGGTCTAACACTGCTGCCCTCTAGTGGTGCTGATGATGCGCTGTCGCTATGATAAATCAAATGTCTTTAAGCCGTTGATGGACAGTTTCCTGCTCACTGTGCGTTTACAGGTGTGTACATACTGATAGCTGTGGGAGCTGTTATGATGCTTGTGGGCTTCCTTGGATGTTATGGTGCCATTCAGGAATCTCAGTGCCTTCTGGGCACAGTGAGTATACCGTTTTATCCACAAGTGACACTTTTTTTTCCAAATAAAGTATTTTAATCTTTGGAGTCACTGAAGTTAAAATAAATATCTTTGATTTGTAGTTCTTCTTCTTTTTGGTGATCCTATTTGCCTGTGAAGTGGCTGCAGCAATCTGGGGTTTCATGAACAGGGACACTGTAAGCACACACACACACAGTCACGGTTCACAGCATGTTTGATGTCTGCGTTGATGTTCCTTCTCTGCACCTCTAGTGAATCGTCTCTGTTTGTTGCTGTGTCTGTTAAACACCCCATCCCCACTCCTGATTATTCACAGATCTCCAAAGAACTGATCAATTTCTACGACTCTGCGTACATCAAGGCTATGGATGTGTCTGGGTCTGCCAGTAAAGACAGCGCCATCAAGGTGTTGGATGTCTTCCACAAAACGGTACGAAATGATGGGGGAAAAAATCATCACATTCTTTTTTTTTTTTTGGCCCTGCTGCTTTGTTTTTGAAATGACAGGGTACAGAAATATTGTTGACTTCATGTTCCTGTGTTTTCTTTCTTGTTCAGCTCGACTGCTGCGGTAAAGGAGACGACACGGCTCTCTTTTTACAACTTGCCACCACCTTATGTCCTACAAAGTCTCCAGAGGATTTTCAGTTGAGATCTCAGGTATGCACAAATCTTTTGTTGTCTTCCCACTCCTTTTCAATATGTAACTAAAAACAGGTGAAACAATATTGAAATGTATTAGCTTTATTTTGTAAAGCATTTTTTTTCTTTTCTTTGCTTAATGAACTTTGTATATTGTTTCCATGATCGAAATAAATTAACACACAAACAAGTATTAGTAGTAATAATACTACTAACAACATTAATACTAATGTAAGCTTGTTTATTATATTTTTGTAATATTAAAAAAAAATCACTGTAAAGTATTACTAAGGAACTGGGTTGCTACATGTCCCAAATGTAATATGTTCAAGTACATTTAAAATACATTTAGTCCCGTGAAGGCCACAGCAAATGAATCACATGTGTGCTCACATCATTCAGTAATTCCTTACTCATCATGGACTGTCACTCTGGAGAGACCACTCCCTTTAGGATTTGTCTTAATTTGCAGTGATATCTCCCTAAGGGACAGCTGGACTGAAACCAAGCAAGTGTTGCAGAGCTGATTAGCTCTCATTACTATGTAGGATTCACGTTTTTTTTCCTGTAGTTTTGTAGATTTGTAGGTATTTTGTTGGTTTTTCAGTGACTGCAGTGCGGTCACGTTAGACAGAAAATGTTAATGTTAAGAAATTTCAGGTATAACAAGTTTGCAATATTCTTAAGACACCTCTCAGGCTCAAGGAACAAATCAGTGTTATTGCTACACATAACAGACAACTTAGCAAAGAATCAATATTGAATTGCCTCTTTAGCCACTGTTGCTGTCAGTCTATCATAAAAACACAAAGTTGTTCCCATTTCTTTCGTTAAATTTACAAAAAACACAGTTTGACAGGCATAAAGTTGCACTTTTGCACCAACATGGTGACTTAAAAAAAAATGTTTGTTAAAAACTTAGCATATTTCAGCACTGTGTGCTGTGTGTGTCCTTAAAGATTTGAGGAGAGTGAACAATTGGAGAACAAAAGAAGTGACAGGCCTAGAAAAAGCTGTTTATATATAGCAGATAAACAGTATCTGAGCCACGACCTTAAGAAACAGGAAAAAACATTCAGCAAAGACTAGATGCATCTGGCTCTTCAGTTGACCCATGCACTGTTCCCTGAATCGTCATCAGAGATGGTCTGAGTGGAAGGATAGCTGTCAAGAGGCCATTCTTAGCCAATTCTTCCTGTTTTGCCTAAGGAAGTGAAAGAGCGAGCAAAGGCTGAGGTATGCGAAAATACACACAAACTGGACTGGAAATCAGTGGCAACAGGTCAAATGAAGTGATGAATGAAAACATTTGAAACTTTGGGTTAAAATCAGCGTCAGTGAGTGTCTACAAACAATCGATAAAACACAGTGGAGGCATCATTTCAGTTAGTTGTGTTGGAAATCTTGAATTGCTGAAATTCCGAACACAGAAAAGTAGAATCAGACTTTAATATCGTATGAAAAACATCTGATTGGCAAGGGCTTCATTTTTCAGCATGGCAATGATCCCATACACAGTGCCGGTGCAGTGAAAGCATACACAGATGCACGAATAGAAAAACACAGTAAAATAAGGCTAAAATGTCAGATTTTTATTCTTTGACAATTACTTGTCATCGTGATTTTAAAAAGAGTTTGGAGATTCTGACATGACACATGCAAGGATACACCTCATCATATTTAGTAAATGACCAAACTTGGTGATACCATTAACAATGACTTGTATCCTCTTATAACTGTTAATATGAACATTGCTATCAGAAATCATTTAATTCACCATTCAGAAAACTGATCAGAACAAGCGGATATTCTCCACCTTGTTTTGACTGCAGGCTCTGCTCTCAGTTATTAGTGAGCCGTAACAGTATGTGTGCAGAGTGAAGAGCATTCTCATTCATTACTGTGGCGTGGTCAGCATTCCTTATTTTCCCTCTTTCTCCCTGTCAGAGCTGTCATTATAAACTGATCGAGCTCTTCTCTGAGAAGCTCTACGTCATCGGTCTGGCCGCCTTGGTCGTTGCTGTCATCATGGTGGGTATTAGATTGAAAATGCATTTGTCTAAATCTCTGCTTTCATCAGCTGTGATAACATTGCAGGTACTGGAATACTCCCTTTGAATTAAACTGCTTTCATCTTTCACATTTAGATCTTTGAGATGATCTTCACCATGGTGCTCTGCTGCGGGATCCGCAATAGCCCCGGAGTATACTAGCAGTGCAACAGGCAGCAAGAGCCGCACCATCCTGTATTGGAATCATTTTGTTGTGTGTTTCTGTGCATCGGCTCCACTTCTTCATGCTTAAGTCACAAGATGGATATTTCTGCATTTGTTTTATTTTCTAGAGAATTGAAAGCTGTTTTTAAGATCTGTCTTCACTAACTATTTAGACAGTATCGTAGTTTCTAGCAGTGAGATTTTCCTTATTTATCATGGAAAATGTCTTCATTATAAATCTTTTATACATGCAATTTGTTGTGAAATATTTATCTGTCAGTCATTAATTCTGTTTTTACAGATGTATAAATTGTACATATACTTCTCATATGTTCATGACAGGAGTTAGTGTATTCCCTGATTGATTGTTGCATCTTGCTTCAGTGTGATAGTAATTTAAGTGGCAGGCTTTCAATAGTTGAAGGAAATATTCTGTTTTGCTCAAATAGCAAAAAAAGAATCGACGAGCATGTTTTCAGTCCGCTGTGTGTTTCTTCCTACTTGAACTTGCTAAACACCTTTCTTTAAAAAAAAAATAGGATAAAACATCAATATCTTCGCTCATAACCGGTTTTAATAACTGTAATAAATTGTGCTAACTCTCTTGTACCATTGATTCGTCTTCATCTTTGTCTTTTTTTTCTTTTCTTTTTTTGTTTTTGACTACTCCCTTTAGGTGTTGTCACAGAGGATTAACTTTCTTATTCACATATTTGACTTGGCAAAGATTTATGGCTTACCTGACGCGATCCTCCTCACTTACCCAGGCTCGGGCTGGCAGTGGGAGTGCACTGGCTTTTGGCCCTCAGGGGCTTGCTTTCTTGCATCGTTGCTTGTGATCTATAGGTTGAAGTGCTTTCTTATGTCTTAGGGATTTTGTCACATTGCTTCCCATTAGTTAAATTAAAAACAAAAATAACAACATTTAACAAAAGAGAAACACATCTGTCGTTTCTGTCTTTTGTTCTATTTCCCTCCCGTCACGCCCAACCGGTCATGGCAGATAGCTGCCACTCCGTGTGACTGGTTGTGCTAATCTCAGTGATAGCACGCACTTCCAAAATAGTTTGTATGAGCAAGTCTCATAAAAGATGTAGTATTTAAGTCACTTTAGCCTCTGGAAGCCACTTGGCAACCCAGCTCCTCCTTACTATATTGTGTCTGAATCCTTGTCGAGCTCTCCCTGACTAAGGATTTGCTAATGCTTGTGGAATAAGGAGCAAGGTCCCAGAGCAGAGCCACACTTCCAAATTTAAATCACAGCAGGTCAAAAACCATCTTCTTTTAACTAAAGTTAATCTTATTACTCTCATTTGGTAATATCTCAGTTCTTATTTCCTACCCAGCAGCCACTACATTCATCACTGCTGCATCACTGTTGGCTTCCTGTTGAATTTAGAGTACATTTTAAGATCCTGGTCTTGACATTCAGAGGCTTGCATGGACTGGCACCACCCTACATCTCCGATCTGCTACAGCCCTATGTCCCTAGCAAGTCCCTGAGGTCATCTGATCAGGGCTCACTTGCTATAAAACAGACTAAGATGAGAACTAAGGTTGACAGAGCTTTTGCCGCTGTGGCCCTGAGACTCTGGAACTCTCTCCCTCATAAATTAAGAACCGTGGACTCGGTAGTTGTTTTTAAAAGACAACTCAAAACTCACCTTTTTAAAACTGTTTTTGGTTAATTTTTGCCTGTTTTATATTGTCTGTTTTACCTTTTTATTATTTGTTATCTTATGTGCAGCACTTTCTGAGTTCGTCTCGAAAGATGCTATATAAATAAAAATTTATTATTATTTTTATTATTGATAATTATCCAGGAGGAAAAATATGCAACTCGGACATTTTTTAAAAAGTTTCCATCTTTGAGCCATGTCCAGGTTGTCCATGTGAATCCACATCTTCATAAAAACATCCAGTTTCTACACTGTGAGCTTTTCAGTATAGAACATGCCGTGCGTGAGCTCTCTGTTCAACATTAAGGACTCCGCTCTGTTGAACCATCTCGCTCTTTAAGTTTCTTCTTGATTGCCGCCTTGTTTCAAACCTGCTCACAGGCCTGCCGTTTTTGATGCGAGTCACCACCGGGTGGCACTGTTAGCTTCTTGCTCACTCAGCACCCCCCCACCACCATCCTCAGCAGCAGCAGCAGAGTCACTTCAGTTAAAAAGTGAACTGACTTGTCTTTCTGGCCCTTTGGCAGACACACCCGGTACACATGTTTGCTCTGGCTGCTTTCTCATCAGAGAACGAAGCATTTGTGCTCATCTCACGTGTTTTTAAACCTACATTTTGCTGGTTGACAATCTCTGGCATGTTGTTCTTTGCTTTTTGTTATCATATCATCGTGTGTTGTTATGTGCAAGCCCACACATTTGGCCTGACTTTGGTCTGTTGCTTGAGGGCGTGTACTTTGGTTCCAAGTTGAAAGAAAAACCAATGCAATAATATTTAGATAACAGCGCGTTACAGTCAGAGTGGAGGATACAATATGTGGAAGCTGCATTTCCTGTTAAAAAAAATCAAAAATCAAACTTTGATCTCATTAATGATCTTGTGGCTGATTGAAAACTGCTTCCTGACGCTTGCACCCAAAATTTCATGGAAAGGCAGAGGAGTGGAAGCTGTGACAGAAGCACAGCAATGCCCATGGGTTTGCTCTGGGATGTTCAGTTACCACACATGGGTGTAATCAGCGGCCATTATTCACATTTTGGCTGGATGTTTGAATCAGCACTGAGGTTTGGCAAGCAAATTAGATTAACTTTCACCTGGAGAAAAATCATCCACGCCTACAACCTTCACACCTCCTTCTTGCGTCACTCAGGTTTAAATGCTTCAGCAGACCCTGGGCTCTCTTTAAATGGACAGTTTGAGTGTGTGTGTGTGTGTGTGTGTGTGTGTGTGTGTGTGTGTGTGTGTGTGTGTGTGTGTGTGTGTGTGTGTGTCTTAAAGGACGTTGAAAGTTTTTACTTTTTAGTGAGGTGACCAATTATTGTCAAGGTACGGCTGAGAGGCATGATATGAACTAGAACGCTGGACTCAGGAGACGGAACATAAACTTAAAAAAGGACTTTTAATGTTGAACTCTTGAACAAAAATACAAAGTGCAGTTAAACAGGAGCAAGTACTCTGAAAACTAGGAATATCTGGGGGGGAAACAGAACAAGGAAACACCCAACCATGCAGGTTGATGCAACGAAGAACAAGGGAAGACTCAGACAATGTATGCACACGCATGCCAGCTAATGAGGAGATAGGAAATAGGTGGGAGGACAGTTGAAGCTAATCATGAAAATTAGATGGACACAAATGAAAGGGGAGTAACTTCCCACAAGAACAACTTCACACAGGAAGCACAGAAAGACAAAAAAACCCCACAAAAGTGGATAAACTAAATACTACTTAACTGTCATGGTCCTGGGTCGTGCGACCCAGTGTTTTGTGTTTTAGCCTATTTTGATGTTTATTCTTTGTTTAGGGTCACTAAGGCAGTCCAGCCATTTGTACATATTACCCGTGTATTAAGTCTCCCTTGCCCTTCGTGTGTTTATGTCTGCGTGTCTTATATTGTCAAGTCCATGCTGTCAGTTATGTCATCTCCCCTGTACTACGTCTCCCCGGTTCATGTGTCTTGTTTAATCTCCATGTTTCCTGTTTTACTTTGAAAGTCTGTATTCACGGTCAGTGTATTCAGTTTCACTCCTTCTGTCCTGTCGTTAAGTTCATGTGTGTCAGCTGTGTTCCCATGTGTGTCTCCACTTCCCCTGATCACCTCATGTGTGTATTTAAGCCTTCTGTTTTTTGCATGTCATTGTCAGGTCGTCTGTTTGCATCCCCATAGTGTTTCGTCATAGTTTACTCAGTGTTCATAGTTTGTCATCGCATTTTCACTGAGTTTCTTAGTCCTTTCGTTTTCTGAGTGTTCACAGTTTTCTTAGTTTTCATAGCTTCATGCTTTTTCGTGTGCCAACATCCAAATAAAGGATCGTCTTCTGTTCAGCCAGCAACTCCGCCTTTCAGCATCTGCTTTTGGGTCCTGTTTCCATTCACATCGGCGCACCCCGCCGTAACATTAACCAAGGTACACAAAGACAATTGGAAGATAAAGGTAAAATATAAACAAGACAACCCGTTATACAAAAGGAGCAAACACAACACAAATGATCCTTCAAACTAAAATGTATCATAATTCATCACAGAAACTCAAAAACCTGGGCATTTGTGACAGATCTCACAGATAAAGCTAACACTTTATAATACGGCCTGCAACCAAGGGTGTAATCCAACTTTAATTGAAAGGCAATTTTAGTGTGTTTTATTTGAAATAGATACACTAGAATAAGGGAGTAAACAAGTCAATTTTCCATAGGAAAAAATAAATAATTATACTGTAAGTAAATTTAAGTACAGCCTAATTTCCTGGTAATTTTGCAGAAAAACAATCAAACCTTTCCCCTTCATACATCAGAAGTACACTGCATGTTTTGGGACATAAGACATATTATGGAGTGTGTTAGCATGGAGTGTGTTAGCATGCCTTTTTATGTCTTTAATTTTTCACAGCATTCTTTTAATGTTGTTATGTTAATAATAAGCAATGGTTGGGGCGACCATGGCTCAGGGGGTTGGGAAGCGTATCTGTAACCGGAACGTCGCCGGTTCGATCCCCAGGCTCTCTGTCCTGGTTGTTGTGTCCTTGGGCAAGACACTTTACCTACTGGTGTTGGCCAGAGGGGCCGATGGTGCGATATGGCAGCCTCGCTTCTGTCAGTCTGCCCCAGGGCAGCTGTAGCTACAACTGTAGCTTGCCTCCACCAGTGTGTGAATGAATAGTGGCATTGTAAAGCGCATTGGGTGCCTTGAAAAGCGCTATATAAATCCAATCCATTATTATTATTATTAATAATACATTTTATTTAAGAAAGCGCCTTTCAAAACACTCAAAGACACTGTACACAAACACGTTACAACATTTAGCAAATAAATAAAATATTTCAAAGTAGCAGGATGGAAAAATGTATGTAGAACAGGCTAATGTGAATAGGTGAGTTTTGAGTCTGGACTTAAAAAGAGGGAGGGAAGTGATGTTTCTTATCTCAGGAGGAAGGGAGTTCCAAAGACAAGGGGCAGAGCAACAGAAAGCCCTGCGCCCCATGGTGGCTAGCCGGGGGACAGGGATGGGAAGAGAAAGAGAGGAGGAGGATCTGAGACACCAAGAAGGAATGGTGACTTGAACCAGGTCAGAGAGGTATGAAGGCGAGAAGGTGTACAAAAGTATATTGAAATTGATGCGGTATTTAAGCAGTGAAGCTGCTGCAGGGCAGGGGTGATGTGATGCATAGAGGGGGTTCTGGTGATAATACGAGTGGCAGAGTTCTGGACACGTTGAAGCTTATGGATAGATTTTTGACTAAGACCAAAAAGAAGAGGGTTGCAGTAATCGATCCGGGAAGTGACCACACTATAATTGTTAGCGCCATTTATAGTTATTACATGTTTTATTTTGAAAAGCCTGAAAAGGATATGGTGCTTTTGTTGTGAAAGGTTTGTGAGAAATAAAGTAAGCGAATGGCGGAGCGACACGATGGTTTTACCGTCGTTGTTGCACAAACCGACGCGTAAAACAGCCTCTTGTCCATCCAGACTCTTATTTTAGATATAAGAGAAATAGAGAACTCCAAGAAGAAACAAAGATAGCCACTACATTAAGTAAAACCATCATGCTCCCGAGCAAGACGACTGCATCGCTATGAGATCGTGCAAAGTTTGATACAGCAAGTCAGTTAAGTGCACAGAGCTGTATGCATGAAGAATCTAAGAAAAGAAGAAATAAGCTTTCATGGATAAAGTTTTGGACTATGATATGCTGCTAAGCTACAAGTCGTGTCAAAACTGAACAATTGCGATTCACAACTTCTTACAAATAAGTCAGTGACAGTGTTTTTGGTCTTAAGAAGATGACACTAACTACGAAAGCCTCAGCTTTGTGTCATAGACCATTTTGTTTCATGAACACTTGTTGAATAAGAAGTTGTGTAAAAGGAGCAGAGATGGCAGATAAAGACCCGCAAGGTTGCAGGCCTAGGGCACAGAGCTGCAGTAGCGGGACCGGCCATAAGAGGGCGCAAAGGTACACCGAAAGAGGTTTGGAAGAACAGCTCGGCAGGCACATAAACGCAAGAAGGTCCAAGCTGTCACAATTAACTTCAAAAATGAATAAAATTAGCGGACTGATGAAAGAGAATGAAAGCCTTGACATTGTTGATGAACATTTAAGTAACTTTTCAAAGCTGCATGAAGAATTCTTACGGGCAAATGATGATGTACTGTCGCTGTTGCCAGAAGATGAAAGGAATGTGGACCAGATGCTCTGGTTCAATCCAAAAAAGGAGCAGTTCAGTGCGTTTATGACTGAAGTTGAGAAATGGATCATCGTAACAAGACATCAGCATCACGACGACGTGAGCCCAGATGACAGCGTGTCAGTGACTGCTAGACTAACTGCAAAGAAATCAGGTACCAGCATTGGAAGAAGCTCAGTCAGTAGCCGCTCATCAAGATCGTCCAGAGCTTCTTCGGTATCATCTGTACGGCAGAAAGAAGAAGCAGAGCGCGCTGCTCTGCTCGCACGAGCCGCATCCTTGAAACAGAGACAAGCCTTGGACATTGAAGAATGTAAGTTAAAAGCAAGAAGAGAACAGCTTGAGATCGAGACAGCTATTGCTGCTTCTACAGCCAAAATAAAAGTGTTAGAGGACTGTGAATATGACAGCTGTAAAAATGATGTGGAACAGTGTGAATCAGCTGTTAAGCACTTCAGCTTCCAAGAGCCAAAGGTACAAGGTGAACATGATGGGCATTCAAAGGTAAACAGTCACAGTGTAAAACAAGAAGATGACTTGCACCAAACTGATGCCAGTGTTATTCCAATGAATCTATGTGAAGTCATGTTGAAACAAAATGATATCACTGAGATGTTAGTCAAACAACATAGACTGTCACATTTGCCTCAAAGAGACATTCCCATCTTTAGTGGTGATCCACTTGAGTTCATACCATTTACAAGAGCCTTTGACCATACAATTCATGACAAAACTGACAGTGACAGTGACAGGTTATATTACCTTGAACAGTTCACCAGAGGTGAGCCCAGAGATTTGGTAAGAAGTTGTCAGCACATGAATCCTCAACAAGGCTACAGTGAGGCAAGGAAGTTGCTGTTTTGTCATTATGGTAATGAACTGAAAATTGCAACTGCCTACATGAACAGAGCATTCAATTGGCCACAAATCAAAACAGATGATGCAAAGGCTCTTCATAGCTATTCACTGTTTCTCACTGGTTGTAACAATGCAATGCAAGACATCAGTCAACTGCAAGAGATGGAGATCCCCACGAACCTCAGAGTTATTGTCTCTAAACTGCCATACAAAATGAGAGAAATGTGGAGAGTCTCTGCTTTTGACATTCAAGAAACAAGTGGAAGGAGAGCAAAGTTCTCAGATCTGGTTAGATTCATAAACAGACAAGCAAAAATAGCTGCAGATCCTTTGTATGGTGACATTAAGGATGCTGAAGACAAAGCAAAGTCATCTGCAAATGTGAGAATGACTAGATCATCCAGGCAAAGGGGAAGCACATTTGCTACAAGTGTAACACAAGCTGCAAATGAAAGGTCACCTGAAATTAACAAAAGTGCTTCTTGTCACACTAGCAATGCCTTCCAGAAACCATGCATATACTGTGAAAAACTCCATACACTGGCAGAATGTCAAAAGGTCAGAAACCAGCCTTACAAAGAAAGACTAGAGTTCCTTAAAGCAAAGGGTCTGTGCTTTGCATGTCTGACACAAGGTCATCTGAGTAAGGACTGTAAGAAAAGATCATTGTGTGAGTACTGCTCTAAGAGACATCCAAGTATGCTTCATTGGACAAAGGAGGAGGACAGTAAGGCCGACGATTGCATCCAGAGAAATGTCTCAGACATTCCCACAACAAGTGATGAAACACACACTTCAGGCAGAATTTGTGGAGCCACGGGGGCCGGAAAAGGCATTCATGTGTTATCGATCGTTCCTGTGTGGGTTAAGTTGAAGAAAGGCAATAAGTTGATTGAGACTTATGCATTCATGGACAATGGGAGCCAAGCCACGTTTTGTTCAGAAAAACTGATGAGACAACTGGGTGTAGAAGGTAAGAAGACAAAATTCATGCTTCGCACAATGGGACAAGAAAAGATGGTGACAAGTTACCACCTGTCAGGATTAGAAGTGTGTGGTTTAAATGAGAACACCTATATAGATCTTCCTGACATTTACACTCATGCAGACATTCCAGTGTCTAGAGAGAACATCCCTACACAGGATGATTTAAAAAGGTGGCCACATCTTTGGCAAATCAAGTTCCCACATTCAGACGCAGACATTGGACTTTTGATAGGATGTGATGTGCACAAGGCTATGGAACCATGGGAGATTATTCATAGTAACGATAACGGTCCATATGCTGTTCGAACAGTCCTGGGTTGGGTTATCAATGGCCCTCTCAAGAGAGATTCTTGCTCTACTCCTTCTGACAGAGAGCTGAGTGTTTCAGTAAATCGCATCTCTATCACTAATGTTGAGAATCTTTTGATGCAACAGCTCAACTATGATTTTCCAGAGAAAGCTTCTGAGGAAAAACAGGAAATGTCACGAGAAGACATCATGTTTATGGATTCTGTCAATGGCACAGCTGAAAGGATTAATGGTCATTATCGCATAGGTCTTCCTTTGAGAAACAAAGCTGTCAAAATGCCAAACAACCGCAGTGCAGTAATGCAGAGGGCAGAGAATCTGAAAATAAAATTAATCAGAAACACAGAGTTTCACGAGGAGTATCAGAGCTTCATGTCTGACTTGCTGAATAAAGGCTACGCAGTTCAGGTACCAAACACAAAGACTACCCCTGAAAATGAGAGAGTTTGGTACATACCACACCATGGGGTGTACCACCCTCAGAAAAGAAAACTCCGTGTAGTTTTTGACTGTGCAGCATCCTTTCAAGGGAAATCACTGAACGAAGAACTCTTGCAAGGGCCAGACCTAACGAACACACTGATTGGGGTACTAACAAGGTTTAGGTGGGATCACATTGCCTTGATGTCAGACATAGAAGCTATGTATCACCAGGTGCGAGTACCTCCAGAGGACAGTGATCTTTTGCGTTTTCTCTGGTGGCCAAATGGGAACTTGAATGAACCTCTGCAAGAATACAAAATGATGGTGCACTTGTTTGGGGCAACATCCTCCCCAAGCTGTGCAAACTATGCACTAAAAAAGGCAGCAGAAGATGCTAAAGAAAAAATGCCACTAGCAGCAGTTAATGCTGTTCTGAACAACTTTTATGTAGATGATTGTCTTCTGTCAGTTTCAGATGAAACAGAGGCATGTACTATGGTCAGGGACCTGACTGCATTGTGTGAGAGTGGAGGATTTCACTTAACAAAGTGGATGAGCAACAGCAGAGTTGTCCTTGCTTCCATTCCTGAAAAGGAAAGAGCAAAAGAGATGAAAGATTTGGATTTGAGACATGATGCACTACCAGAGGAAAGAGTCCTAGGAGTGAACTGGTGCACAGAGACAGATGTATTCAAGATCAGGATAACTGAAAAACCTGTGCCAAAGACTAGGCGAGGCATCCTCTCATTTGTAAGTGCAATATATGACCCATTGGGTTTTTTGTCTCCTGTCATTCTGACAGCAAAAATCATCCTGCGAGAGCTATGTGGCAGGAAGATTTCATGGGATGAGGAAATCCCAGCTGAACTGGCTCAAAGGTCACAAGTTTGGCATTCAGAGCTTTCAAAACTTCATGGCTTTACCGTCAACAGGTGTTTGAAACCTGCTGGATTTGGAGTGGTCATATCTACACAATTGCACCACTTCGCTGATGCCAGTGAGAGAGGTTACGGAGTCGTTACTTACCTCCGTATCACAAACCAGAAAAGAGAAACTCACTGCTCATTCATTATGGGCAAGTCCAGAGTGTCTCCTCTGAAGCAGATAACAATTCCACGTCTGGAGTTGACAGCAGCTGCAGTTGCTGTAAAAATGGACAAGCTCATGAGAAAGGAGCTGCAAATGCCACAAGAAGAATCTGTGTTTTGGTCTGACAGTAGCACTGTTTTGAAGTACATTTCCAGCGAGAACATCAGATTTAAGACATTTGTAGCAAATAGAGTGTCACTTATTAGAGACAACACAAAACCAAGTCAGTGGATGTATGTAAACTCTGAATTAAACCCTGCTGACCACGCTTCAAGAGGAATGAACACAGAGACATTCATGAAGTGTTCAAACTGGATTGCTGGGCCAGAGTTTTTGACAAAAGATAAGAAAAACTGGCCAATTCCACCGGACATTAAAGAAATACCAAAAAATGATGTCGAAGTCAAAGAGGTGATGAGTGTGGATGTTACAAAATTACATGAAAATCCAGTGAACAAACTGATCTCTCACTATTCAGACTGGTACCATCTAAAAAAGGCAGTTTCCTGGATACTTACATTCAAGCAGCTGCTTGGCAGGTTAAGTGCGCATCGGAAGCTTCTCATGTCACAAGCAAGTGGCTGTGACAGCACTAAAAGGAAATTTGAAAAGGTTGCAGGTCAAATGCAGCAGTTCAAAACATGTATTAAGGGATCTTCACTTACCACTGCAGATGTTGCAAAGGGAGAAACTGAGATTGTTAAGTTTTGTCAAAATCAAAGCTTCGCAGAAGAAATTGCAAGTCTTCAAAAAGGTGACAAGCTTAAAAGGAGCAGTCACATTGTGAAGCTGGATCCTTTTGTCCAGGATGGAGTTTTAAGGGTTGGCGGTAGGTTGCATGAGTCTGCACTACCAGCCGATGTTAAGCATCAAGTGATTCTCCCTAAAGGTCATCATGTTTCTACTTTGATTCTGAGACACATTCACCAAGAAACAGGCCATGGAGGAAGGAATTACATATTATCCAGGCTGATTCCACAGGCAGATTCAGCAATAAGAAAGATCCTGTCAAAGTGTGTAACATGTAGAAGGACATCTGCGAAACCTGGTGAACAAAGAATGGCAAACTTGCCACAAGATCGCCTGATTCCTGACAAACCTCCATTCACAAATGTGGGCATAGACTATTTTGGACCTTTTGAGGTCAAGCATGGGCGCAGCAGAGTTAAGCGATATGGTGTATTGTTTACATGTCTTGCTGTTAGAGCAATACACATAGAAGTTGCCCACTCACTTGAGACTGATTCTTGCATAAATGCATTCAGGAGGTTTATTGCAAGACGAGGTCAAGTGTCTGTCATGAGATCAGACAATGGCACTAACCTTGTGGGTGCAGAAAGGGAAATGCGTGAAGCAATCAAGGGATGGAATCATTCAAAAATCTCAGAAATGCTCATGCAAAAGGGCATCACCTGGATATTTAACCTCCCAGCAGGGTCACATTTTGGAGGAATCTGGGAGAGACAAATTCGCTCAGTTAGAAGAATTCTTAACCAGATCCTAAAGCAGCAACCTCTGGATGATGAATGCTTGCGGACATTGCTATGTGAAGTTGAAGCAATTGTCAACGGCAGGCCAATAACATGAGCGTCTAATGACCCCAATGATTTAGACGCACTTACACCTAATCATCTACTTCTTCTTAAAGGGCAGCCAGTACTGCCACCTGGATTGTTTCAAAGAGAGGACTTGTATGCAAAAAAAAGGTGGAGACAGGTGCAGTACCTGTCAGACATTTTTTGGAAGCGTTGGACTAAAGAGTATTTGCCGCTTCTACAAGAAAGACAGAAGTGGTTAGTGACTAGGAGAAATCTGAGACCAGGAGATGTTGTTCTCATAGTCGATGACAGTGCACCAAGAAGTTCCTGGTTAATGGGAAAGGTTGAGAGAACAGTTCCAGACTCACATGGACTTGTCAGACGTGTGTTTGTCAAAACCAAAACTAGCGTTTTGGAGAGGCCTATCGACAAGTTATGTTTGTTGCTCGAAATGGAGGCAACAGTTTGAATATCAGCCTCATGTGTAACAGATATATGTTCAACACATGTGACTTATGTTTCATATAATGTTTGGTTAAGCCAGTTAGATTATGAGTGTTGATATTAAATGACGCTTTATTGTGTTAATATGTAATTGTTATGCCTTAGCAGTAACAATTAGGGGCCGGAATGTTAGCGCCATTTATAGTTATTACATGTTTTATTTTGAAAAGCCTGAAAAGGATATGGTGCTTTTGTTGTGAAAGGTTTGTGAGAAATAAAGTAAGCGAATGGCGGAGCGACACGATGGTTTTACCGTCGTTGTTGCACAAACCGACGCGTAAAACAGCCTCTTGTCCATCCAGACTCTTATTTTAGATATAAGAGAAATAGAGAACTCCAAGAAGAAACAAAGATAGCCACTACAATAATTATTTCTTTGTTTCCTGTAAAAATCAGACTTGTTACTTTTGTTTGTTTCTGGATAATAGATTATAATAGATTATTTTCTCTCTCTCTTTAGTTTGATCCTCAGCAGGTCAGCTGCAGATGAAACTGAAATCAGGTGCTTAACCGAGCCAGTTGAGAATATTGCTGCAATGGTGCGATCGTGGCTCAAGAGTTGGAAGTTCGCCTTGTAATCGGAAGGTTGCCGGTTTGAGCCAGTCTCGTTTGTTATGTCCTTGAGCAAGACACTTCACCCGTTGCCTACTGGTGGTGGTCAGAGGGCCCGGTGGCACCAGTGTTTGGCAGCCTCGCCTCTGTCAGTGCGCCCCAGGCTGGCTGTGGCTATAATGTAGCTTGCCATCAGCAGTGTGTGAATGTGTGGATGACTGGATGTGTAAAGCGCTTTGGGGTCCTTAGGGACTAGTTTTTTTAGGTTCGTGTGGTAAATCCTCTCAGGTTGTGATCCTGAAGTCTTCCCATGCGGACATCCTGGATCCGAAAGAGAATTATCGATCACAGTCAATCGTGTCATCAGTCAGTTTTCCTTTATCTAATATGTACATGTCAGTTTTCAGGTGGCATGGTGGGGTGATTGTTGCACTGTCAACTCACAGCAAGAAGGTTCTGGGTTAAAATTTACATCCTCCAGTTTTCTCCCACAGTCCAAAGACTTGGGGTTGGGTTAACACGTGATTCTAAATTGAGCAAAGATGTTAATGGTTATCTGTCTATCAATGTTAGTCGTGCTATAGATAAGTGACCTGTCCAGTGTGTGCCCTGGGACAGCTGTGATATTTTTTCCACTGAAGCTTTGGGTGTTTAAAAGACTATGTCTCACCTACAGGTATCACCTATCTCACCTGTGAATAGTGATGTAAACCGACTCAAATTAAAATTGAGACATCAGTCTAGTGTCAGTTTATTCATTTCACATTAAATATGCACAGACCCTGGCAGAATTGAACTGCAGTAGCAGAGCTGTCCAAACACTTGAGGTCAAAACTTTATAATGAAGAAATAATAGATTATAATAGATTATTTTCATGGTCAATCAATAAACTGACTTTTCTTGAGTTTACAATCTTTACAAATAAAATTCACAAATGAAATAAAATTTGACCTGTAGTTTGCTCCGACCTGAAAAATACCAACAAAAGAGACGACCACAGCAGAAATGATGCAGCCATGACAACCGATATGTGCATCTTCATGTCTGAATGTCTGGTTTCTATTTTTTTTTTCTATGCTTTCCTAATGTCTGGGTGTCTTCATTCTTCTAGTCATAGGTTTCAGAGATTACCACAAACAAACAGATGGTTTCTAATACATGAGGCAGCACGCAGAGCAAGGGTGTCTTGCTCTTACCATCAGCTTCTCTGACGCACACATGCACACACGCAGACATGCACTGCCCTGAGTCAGTACCCTCTATGTAGACTTCTGTCACTCAGCACCTCTGGTTTGTGCTGAGAATTCAGTGTAACAGTTGCTCCAATGCTTTAATTACTGACTGACTCATCAATGAATTGTTGCGACATCCTAAAATAAATTCTAAAAAAATTCCACTAACATCGAGCCGTAAAGCAACATAAACAGAGATATTTAAAAGCAATTCACATTGCAAAACCTGCTCTGTGTTCTCAGGGAGCCTCGGAAGCAGAGGCAAAAGTTCAGTTTTTAAAAAAAGTCTTTCGTTTTCATTTGCCGCTCTTCCTCGGAATCACTGACAACTGTCGATTTTTTTCACGCCCCACAATGTCTTACTCCCATTTGACTCACCTCTTTGTTTTCTGTACCTCTGCATTTGGTGGAATTAGAATTTTCTGGGCGGTGACAGTAGATATAACTTATACTTTCTAATTGCCCCCAGATCAGGTCAGAACAGGTAAACGTTTGCAGAGAGAGAACCTCCACACTCAACTCCACTTCAGTGGTAATGGTAAGTCAGAACTTATGAACAGACTTTTATACTCAGTGCATTATGTTTCCTGCTGTTTGGACCATGAAGTAATATTCTTTTGAATTTCATTAGCTGTGGAACTGAAAGATTTGCAGCATCACTCGGAGCTTCATTTATCTCCTACATGTGAAGCGGCCAACCGTTTCTGCTTATAAATGTGCTTTGACAATAGAGGGGAAGTCAGAGAGAACGGGTTTGCAGAGTGTGTGAGGAAATATGTAAAAGGTGATTTTTCAGTTACTAATCTGAGGAAGGAGGTCATGTTTCCATAGATCACCTGCTGCATGTGTTTCAGTGTAAATGCACTGAGATTGATTTGCTTTTGGATAAATGAAATCTTTAACGTTATTAGCAAGATGAAATTGCATAATCACGGGAAAATCAGTGAAAAATAAGCTTTAGATAGATGAAGTGTAATATTCCTCTTTTTCTTATATGTCCAAATGCATTCACACAATAGGAGGAAGCAGACAAAGCAATAAGAGTTGTAATGTCTTTGTACAGTCAGATAGAAACCATTACTGTGTTTATCCTGTGTTTTTCTTTTCCCCTAATCTTATCACATTTAGGTAGGTAGATGGTGCCGACATGGAGATAACGCGTCTTACTATCACGCTCTATATCACTTTTGTTTTGGATACAGTGACTCATAGTTGCTAAGAGCTGGAATAAAGCAAACTAGATAAAACTGGGGTGTGGCTCAGCTTAATAACAGAGTGTGACTGTGCCACACCTTGTAACAGTCCTGCATTCATACATGACGTCATTTGCGAGACTCAGCTTAATATCGTGCCAATTTGTGAAATCACAGAGAACAAAGCTCTACGTAAATCTACCCAGTGTATTTAAAAAAGTACAACGAAGTAATACTATGATTATTACAAGCATACAAATAGGATTATTTAGAATATATAAGGATATGTTGACAAATCTGCATAATAATTGACAAAAACACAAGAAAAAGAAAAAGGTGAAAGACGTGTTTGCTGCACAGACATTTTTCTGTCCCACCATCTGACATACACACTGTCACATTATTTTCTGACATCATGTTTAAGAATAACTTTATTTTAATGGTTTAAATGTTAAATAGCAGTATTCCTCAAGGGTCATTATACTGAAGCATTCCAGATCAGCAATACTCAATTTACAACCCACATGACATCTGGTGCTGGCTGACCCACCAATCATTTTCTAATTCAGTAAATAGAACTGACTGAAGAGGTTTAATGTGTGAACGCTTTCAAATGTAACAAAAAAATCGGTTGGTGTTTATAGCGTGTCTGCAGTTTCGTGTGCTTAGCTGATGACGGGAAAGTGATGCATGGTTTTAAAAATCTAAACTTACAAGCCAATCAGTAGAGAGAGCACAGACTGAGAAAGTTGGTGCATAAATATGGCAGAAGGGGCTGGCCGGGATTCAGATTGCACTGGTTAGCTCCACCTACCAGGCAGCTAAAGGAACACAAAGGGAACACACACACACACTCAACAGGCCTGGACAAAGCTGGGTCATTACAAGTGTCAGCTTTCAAATGCAAAATAATAAATTATTTGTTTGTCAAATGAACATCAGTGAGTGTCAGTTCTTGTATACGGCTAATGTAACTAACATGTTAGTTCATTTATAAATAATTCATTTTGAAGGAAAATTTGTTTAAAAAAAAAAAGTTGAAAAATGTCACTGTTATTTATTCATATTTATCTGATCCATGTATTTTATTGTGTGTTAAGTACCCCTGACCTAAACCTAGTCTTACACTGAGGCTTATATTTATACTGGCACTAGTTTTCAAAAGTCAGCAGATATTTTTCTAAAATCCAGTGACTCTCATCACGAGTCTCGTTAACAGATCACCGTGTTTTTCTGCCTTTGCTATATGCTCAAGGTGGAACATTGTGAGTCACCACAAAGTCACAGATTGGGTTTTTGTGGATGGTTATCACAACTACAGTGTGAGCCTCACAAACCTGTAGCAAAATGATGCATACCTCACACTGAAAGCCAAACAAAATATAGGTATAAGGTAGTTGAAATAACAAATTTTTTAAAAGTTATTGGGATAAAAAAAAGAATACATGACAGGAGACTATCACGGCAGGGGAAAAAAGAACTTTTATGCTCACAGTATTTATTTAGTGAGGTGTTGAGAACAGTGGATCTACATGCCAAATGCCTCAAGCTATTAGTAACATTTCCAACACAAACAATTTTTGTCCCACATTTAGGTTGTTGCAATTTATTTGCCCTCACTGACATAAAACAATGCTCTTAATATATCACATCTCCCTCTATGTAAAGCTTTCACATAATATTTTTTTATTAGATTAAATTTGATTTGATTACTTTTTTTTTTTTAACATTTTCAACAATTTTCAGTCAGTCCCAGTACCTGACCATGATTTATAATTTGCTGAGCCGCTTAACACTGACCTATGAAACATTTAAAAAAATGCACCTAACTCAAGGGATGAGCACATAACAGACAACTTAGCAAAGAACCTAATTTAAATTGTATTGTCAGACACTTTGTTACAAGCATCCTTACAAACCCCCTAATTTGTCCCAGTTTCTTTAGCTGGATGAAGGAAAATGCCAAAGATAACACAGTTATCAGGCATAAAATTCTATTTTTACACTAGCAAGATGACCCATTAGCCAAAAACTTCATGGCTTGGAAGAAACTTGACCAGTGGAGGACAAAAGAAAAAATGGAAGTCCTAAAACATAATGCAGATACAATATGTTCTTAAGAAACAGGAAAATATCCAGCAAAGATCTGACAAAGGTAGAGATGCAAGAGAACTGACCCCTCAGCTGAGCCATCTACTGTTCACCAGTCTCATCAAAAATGGTGTCAGTGGAAGGATGGCTGTAAAGAAGTCATTTTAAAGGAAGGGAAACGAGGACAAAAGTCAGAGGTATGTCAAATTACTGTATAAAAGAACTGGACAGAAAACAAGTGGTAACGGGAGCTTTTTTTGGGGGGGGGGGGGGTCAAATAATCACCTATTTGTATGAAACCAGTCAGGAGACAGGCACAGCAGTGAGTGTCTACGGTCATCTGTAAACAGTGGAGGCTCTGTTATGGTTTGGGGCTGTAATTTAGCCAAAGGTCTTGGGTGGTCTTGTCAAAATTGATAGAATTATGAACACAGATAGACTTGGATCCACCATGCTTTACCATCTGCTGAGTGTCTTATTTGCAAACATACTGCCAGTACAGTAAAAATAAACCTGGATAGAAAAACACACAGTAGAACACTGTCAGTCATGGAGTCCAGAGCCTGGACCTCAACACTACTGAAGCTGTGTGGCATCATTTTCACAGAGAGCAGATGAAAAGACAGCAAACATCCAAAGAAGAGCTTTAAATGTCCTTCAAGAAGCCTTGAGAACTATTTCTAAAGACTACTTTAGAAATTATAAGAAAGCTTGCCTAAGAGTTCAGACTGTGTTAAAAAGAATAAAGGTGGTCACACCAAATCTGGACTTTCAAGCTCGCCAGAACTCCACAGACTGTTTTTGCCTTTATATACTGTATTTGCATATTTCAATACATCACTGCAGCTATTTCACATTTTTCTACCAAAATTTGAAAAATGAAAGTTGGCTTAATAATTCTGCTCGATTACTGTTACATGCATCGCTCGCTATATTTTGTGTGTGAACTCTTGACGCTAAAAAGTGTCAATTTGAAAGTCATCTCACCACTTAAAATAGAAATACTCGAATACAATATTCAGCTTTATAGTATTTGAATAAATCTTCTTAATTTATTTATTCTATTTAAAAAATCGTTACTACAAAAAAAATGAGTCAATTTAAAAACAAAACCAAGAAGAAAATCAACAACTTAACGAAACAAAAACGGAAGCTGACGTTCCCACAACCGTTTTAAAGAGTTGTTTCCATATTTGTCCCGGTTTCTGGTATTTTCCAGTGAAGTAGGGAAAAAATGCAATCAACTTCGCATGACTGTTTTGAAAAACCTTCAAATGACTGACTGAGTCAGCGAGAATTTGGATTCTTCTCCATCTTATCGGACTCTTGTCTAAAGGGGGAGCAGCTCACCTGTGAATCTGGTAGTAAGTGTGACTCGTCTCTGAGGCTCCACCTCCGGCTGCAGAGCTCGGCTCTTTCGGTGCGTCTGACCACAGACAGTTTGAGCTGCCACGACGCAGAGCGCAGGCACCCTGTCCGCGGCAGTGTGTGACCTATTTTTGCTCTCTTTTAACTTTTCACCATGAGTACAGTCGGCTCAGAGCACGTGTTTTTGACTGCTTTACAGCCCAACACTTCAGTCTCAACTTACGCCCTCCCGTCCGAGATCAAAGTCGGGAATGGGGGCTCTGTGTCTGACGACTCTGCGAAAGCGCGACGCGTCCAGCAGCAGATCCAGATGAGACTGGCGGAAAAGTCCACACTTCCGCGTCAGAATGGATCCACCTCACACTACGCCATGTCAGGTAAACATCAACGAGTTTTTAAGTCGCTTTCACATGGAGTTACACCTACACTCTCTCACTGCTCTGCATTTCCAATTGAGAGCTGCTGTGTGAGGTGGTCTGTGTTCAGTGCGGACAAGTGGCGGAATTAAGTGTGACAATCCAAGTTTCCAGCCTGGCGCTGCGGGCACAGGTGCTCAGCAGTGCTGAGTGATACAGATGAGTTGTTAATCAGACCACTCAGTCCTGTGACCATGTTTCCTTTGGTCTTATTTGACGACATTATGATCTGTCACACTGACTCAGGTAGTAAACATGCCAGGTAATAAAAGCATGATCTTTATATGTCCAGACATATCAAACTCCAGCCAAGAAAGGCTTGGTTTGAGTTTTGAAACAAGACATATTCATAGAGCTCACGCTGAGCTATAAAAGGATTCATCTACAGACTCCAACACCCATAGGAAATTTAAAATGCTGACATTTAAGAGGCTGCATTCATTTTCTTTTACACTTTTTACTGTGAAAATTACCCAGATGATTAATCCCATCAATACAGCTTGAAAGAGAAACTACTTCCCTGTTGCTTCACCACTTGTTTATTTGTCTAATAAATAGAAACCTAATGATAAAATTAATTTGTTTTTCTTTCGATTCGTTTTTTCCCTAAACTCTTTTCAGACCTCCAAGTCTGACTCCGAGCCAATAGTTTCAAATGCAAGAGTGACACTCAACTGATATGGCCTGGGGGGTGGGGGGTGTTCTGCATGCTTGTCTGAATTCCTGTGGACTCATTTTTCTCGTCAGCTCTTCGAGGAATTTGCGTTTTGTTCTGAGATGAGCTCCAGCAGCAGCCATTTTACTCAATGTCATGTCTCTGCAGAGGAGAAACGGTTAATGTGTAACAAGCCCGAACAAGTGCTCCTTTCATGAACTTCACTGATAGCAGACTATGGTGAAAACCTCTCCCCCCTCTCCCCACCCGTGGGATTAGGTTTCAGGTAGTGCTTGGCTTAAAGGTAGGTGGGTTCAAGAGATACCAGAGGGGCTCGTTCACAGTTGATACATTATCATAACTGGTCCGTCGGAGGCATGTTGACACGCAGTCAAAGTCAAGGTGGGACTGTTATGTAAGCAGTGACAACACTCCCACAAGGGGAATGAAAGGCAATACTGAAGCGCTGGGAATTAGTATGATCAGTAGTTACATCAAAGTTTATGATAAGACTTCAGTGAAAGAGCTGAGCTACTCATGCTCACAGTCTTGTCATGGCCTGTGTCTGCTCTTAAACCTCATGACCGCACACGTGACTGATGCATGAAGCTACATGCCAGTGGCATTTGAGGCCAAAGCATATCTCGCCCAAAGTGACCATAAAGTATATCATCCCGTGCATACCTTTGCACTCCATAATTTTCTGTGTGCGACCAAACTGCGAGGAGACGGCAGAGGAGCTTGACGGCTTGGGTCTTTGTTTACCTGAGCCTTTACTCGCCTGCTTCAGCGGAGAGAACATGACGTTCATGCTGTGTTCAGCTGCAGAAACATACGTGTCGGATAAATATGTCATTGCCTGCGTTTCTGTGTGCCATTCTTTGCCCTGGGTTTAGCTTGGAAGAAAACTTATTGTCATTAACTGTGACTTCATATTAATCATCTTCTGAAAGCATCTACAAGAGGCACATTCCTTACCACACAACAGGGAATGCTGCTGTTTCAGTGGTTTGCGGTTTTAGAAAAGTTCATTATGAATGCGTAAGTGTTTGCACATGGTTTCTGGTTCATGGATTCTGCAAGGAATGTTTTTTCTACTTCGTCCCAATTCTAAAAACTGCTGCAGCTATGCATTTATGACAGTGAGTGAACAGTGTTCAAGCTGTATGTGGACAAGTCTCAGCAGAAAGCGAGGGTGAAAAAGGAAATATTTACAAGGAGTCCTGGCTTGGTGATCAAAGTACATTTTTTTTTGAGTGGCAGCAGAGGAAGGGAAAAAAAGTTTCCTCGCTGAAGGACTTTTCAGGGGGTGTGTTGTAACGGCTGTTGCTCTCAGGTGTGTTGGGCGTAGTCAAGGTAGAACAGGGGTCAGGCCCGAGAATGTGTCAGTCTGGTTTTTATACCTGTGGTATGCAATAAAGTAGCATAAAGGGCGGTCCAGCCCACCTTTCTTTACATATATGGTAGGTGTAAAACCGCTCAGGTTCAGCAGAAACATGCATGTTAAGTACACTAAGATACAATGCATGGCAACAAAAACACACAAACCTGATTTTTTTTTGAAAAAATAATGTCTACAAGCCAGAACCTCAGGTTTTGTACAGTTTTTTTGCTCTTGGATCAGTATGATGTCATAAAGAACGGATATACCTTATATAGACATGTTTCAGATACACTGAAACATCTCTGATGAGACATCTCTGACTGTGAGCAGTGCAGCCGCACCCACCTGCATTTCACATCATTTGTCTTTGATGTGGGAAGTAATGAAAATACATCTTTACTGTACTTAAGTAGACTTTTCAGGTACATGACTTGAGTCTGTGTTTCTCTGACAGCATTTTTCTTTTACTGCCTTAATTTAAACACAAACATCTCTACCTTATACTCCTAACATTTTGCTAAATGAGATTGGTTTTTTTCCCCCAGTTTAAGACGTTTTAGGGGAGTTATAGTTTCATGTCACCACACGCCTTCAAACATCAAACCAAACCAAAATGAACCTAAATGGAGCTTAACAATAGCACATAAAAGGCAGTCCTATTGGTGTGTCCATCACCTGTGCTTCTGACACTCAAAGAGATCAAAGAGGCAAAAAACAAACTTATAATTTATATCTTATGTATTGTGATAATTTTCTTTTAATTCTCTTTTTCTCTGCATAACAGATGTTCAAGCTGAGTCCTTTCATTAGAATTTAAGTTGTAATAAAATTTGTAGTACCGTGTGTTAATATTATTTTCTTATGATATTAACATTAAAATGAGATTCATTTAGCAGGCAAAAAGAGTTGGTAGAAATGCCTTCTAAAGAGCTCTCCTTTGCCTTTATAGCACAACATTTCTGTCTGTACTTTTATTTGTATATGTACATCTGCTTACATGAACGATCTCTGCAAGTTTACCACCTCATTGTATGAAGTGCAGCCAGGCGGAAATAAATAGTGTTATGGGAGAGGCGTTAAAACTACTCTGAATCAGAATGAGCGGGTTTAATACAAATCATTAGCTTGAACCTCATTTTAGATCATTCAAAAGGTGAGTTGAAGACATCACAGTTTGAAAACTGGCAGCTAGTTACTGTTTTATGACATGTTAGTAGTCCAGCCTGTAAACAAGTCCATAGACTGTTACATAATATTAATAAATGTCCCTCTGCCACTACCTCAGTTTTGAAATTTTATTTTATAAATGACACATTCTGGTCACCATTTTGATCCCAATCAAGTGTAATAAACACATAAATATCCCTTAAATTACATTTTCCCTACAGCCACCAGAAGGTCAACATTTATGACCAAATCCTTGCAAAACTAATGATTCTCCAATAAGTCATGGCTCTATTTTGTGTTTCAGTAAATTACAGGCTGCAGAATTAATTTCTTGGGAAGGGATTCTAAATCACATAAACATAATTACACCCATAGATGCTACTTTATAATTAACATAGTTTTGTCACTGACATATTCCCCTCTCAGCTTAGATATGTGGGTCGACAAACTGTAAGCCTGCTTACACTGTAAATAGCTTGCTCCATGGCTGCTAGTGGAGTCACCACTTGCCATTTGAGTCTGGACGGAGAGCAAAAAAACATTCGCATACTCTGTGTTTGCTGACAGAAACCTGCAAATGTCTTTGTATGTAGGACAGGTAACCGGAGACATCGGCCCTGCTGACTGGTCAGGTCCTGCTGCAACACACTGTGTGAAATCAAACCTTTGGGCTTCGGCGCAACACGACACCGGCTATTTAGACAGAAATGTCTTTCATGTAAAACATTGTTGTAAATTAAAGAGGCACACCTTATTGTGGGATTTTCGTCTGCGATTGATCCCACCCTAAAAGTGCCTTTTTTATGACATGCAATATCTTCTTTGAACTTCTTTTTTAATCACACTTGGCCTCTTAGAAGTTGCAAGAATACAGTCAGCAGTTGATTCAACTTTCAGAATGAAAGTACTGTATAAATGAACTTCCCTTTTTGAAAAATGGGAGAGTGTTTCTTAAGAAAAAAAGGGAACTTTTTCAACTATTTTTGTAGTCCAATCACTTCCTGCTGTCATTGTTCCATTTTTGTCCAGACCTGTTTAGAAGGGATTTTCTTTGACACTAGTAGCAGTAGGGTTAGGCTAAAGACGAGCTGTTAAGTCATAAATCTCTCAAATTACTGATTCCTTACCTGACTTGGTGGAACAGCGGTTTAACAGAGACGTTAGTCACCAAGAAATCGCTTACGTTTCTGTATAAAACAGAATGATTATTATTTATTATTATAAAGGTTCTATAAAACATTTTTGTGACTGTAGCTCAGGAGGTAGAGGATAGAAAAAGCTTTTAGAAACAAGTGGTTGTGTGAATGAGACGTGTTGTATAAAGACTGCTCCAAAACACCATAATTATATACAGCAGTTGTAATGTGTATAAATATATTTTAATGTGTTGTAATTATGTGTTATTCACTGACAAATGGTGGATTACATTTTTTTTTTAATTTTTTTTTGCTTCTTTTCAGATTACGGTGGTTCATCGTCAATGAAATATAACACCCATAACCCAAGTTTCAGCTCTAAATCATCCTTCATGTACTCTGGTTCCAGAACAATCGTGAGTGGAGTGTTTCTCACTTTTTCAGCCCAATATTCACACACACAAATGATTAAACTGAGTCTTTAATCTAACACCAGACGTTATATTAGCTGGAAGCTCCCATCTTAAAAAAGCTGATGGCTTTGCTGACATGTCACGTAGGACACAGCGTGTGTGGTATTTCACAGTAGGCTGTGATTAGATCAGCTCTGAGTTTTCTTGTCCACTCACTAGATTCCTCAATCTTAGTGATTAAATTCGAAAGACGCTGGCTGATTAATGCACGTCAGTGTCCTCGCCTTTGTTTCCGTAACAGTCCCCTGAATAGATTTAGAAATATTTTTGATTCATCCAAACTTACAGTTCAGTGAAATATATTGAGTAACTCTCTTTACACATCTGTTTGTAACAGTAACTCCTCTCTCCACCCTCAGGGTCCGCAACTGTCTCAAAGGTCAGGCTTCAGCAGCCGTTCTGCTGCCCCAGACATGGCTGGCCTTCAGAGGATGAGTATGAGGAGTGGAGGTCCAGGTTATGCTGTTGGTGGGGGTGGTGGGGGTTTTTATCAAGAAGAAATGCGCATGGGGACCATGAAACGAATGGACCCAGAAATCTCTACGCATTCAATGCAGCCAATGCCAATGCAAATGAGGGGCTGGGGTGTCGACAACAGCGATGCTGGCAGTTTAGTCTCCGAACGTGACGCCACCTATGGTCGCTCGTATGCTCAGAGCGCGGTCAATGGCTACACCAGCCAGATGATGCAAGGAGGAGGCAGCTTGGGCTTTCAGTCAACCATGCGCCGATCTCTAAGCGGCACTCTTTCCCGTGGCGGAGGGGTGCCAGCAGGTGGGACAGAGATTGTCCAACAGCAGTCCTTCAAAGGCCCGGCCCACCGCACCATCAGCAGGATTACAAACCGTAACCGGATGAGCGTGGGCTCCATGTCTGGAACCATGCAGCAGACGTCAGGTGGGAGCGTCTACGGGGGAGGTGGAGACACTGTGGACGGAGGGTTCATGATGTCCACGATGTCTGGCTCCCAGGGGAACCTAAGGATGCAGCGTCAAGGCACCATGTCCCGTGCCATGTCGGTGAAGAGCATGCAGAGTGTGGGCAGGGGCATGGACATCTACGACGGGCAGATGGAGTTGGGAGCCAGCATGGGCAACCTGAGCGGGTGAGAAGCTTTTCACATTCATAGGATCAATGTTTTCATTGGTAGCACTGATTTTCCTGTACTGTACTGAAGTTTGTGATAACTGTATGATGTGGTGCAGGTCAGTGTCTGGAAAAATGCCCATATTTACATTTGATAGGTCAGGTTTTATCAGTCATCAACATCATCAACCTCAACAACCAATGATGTTGGGTAAGAGGAATTCTAGAATCCTAGAAAAACAGAACAGTGATTGGTCTTTCTAAGAATTCAGTATAGTTTAGTGTGTGTACTGTATACAGGTCTTTAGCTTCAGCCCATCATTTTTTTCTGTCAAAGAGAAAACGGAAAGCAAAGAAAGCAACGCTAGCATGAAGAAAACTGGCATGAGTGTGATGTCACACAACCTTTAGAAAAAAAAACATTTAAGTGCTGATGAAAGGAATTGATGAGCTCAGAGGCGTATTGATCAATTTGGAAGCAGTCCTTTAACAGAGGTGGTTCTCCACTCCTCTCTCTAGTCATCCTCATGACTCAGTTTGTTGTATTTGTCACTGACGTTCTTAGTGAAGGTGATGAACCAATGTGCCGTAAATTTCATGTGTCACTAAGTTCACAAGGGGAGTGTGCAATGTGAAAAGTGAGTTTCCTAAGAGCTGTGGATTGGGAGGTGGCTCCATAGTGGCAGGACTGGTTTCGGGTGTGGCAGCTCAGTGTCAAGCTTCACATTTCACACATCCCACAGCGTGTGGTTAGGGCGAGCTGATTTGCAGCACACTGTGCGATTTGGAAGAAGTTCAACAACACAATTTTGCACACAAGTAACAAACCGCCTGCGAATAGCTGTCTCTTTGTGTGCTACCAAACATAACAGCAGGGAAGTTATGTAATAAAGTGTTTTTTTAAGTTCCTGTGTTGAATTTGTTTATTTGCTTCTTTGTCAGGTTGGACATGCAAACAGCAGTGCAGTACCTGACAGAGGAAGATCCCAGCCTGCAGGCCCTGGGTGCCGCATACATCCAGCATCAGTGTTACAATGACAAAGACTCTAAAAACCTGGTACTTTGCACTGATTAAACTCATGGTTACAATTCCTTCAGTTCTTTCCTCTGTGCTATTAAGAAACTCATTCATGAAAGTTGTTTTCCTTCAAGTGCCAGCATCCACTGATAGATGTTTCTCCTCTTCTGGTGACTTTATATAAGCTGGGGCTTCGGTTCTGGTGTGTCCTAGTTCTTCTTCTACTTTTTCTTCTTCTTCTCCATTTCTTAACTTGAGATAGTGCGGCAATCTCTTGTCGGCAGATTTAACTTCTCCAAAAATAATTTTTAAAGGGAATTTTCTGACTTTTTCAAGAATTAAATGACCCTTTCACATTGTTTCACATTGAAGCAACTCTCAGTTTTTATAATTTCATTTAGGTCCCTGTCCCAGTCCTACAGTCCTAGAGATTGTATAAATACCCAAATGCCCAACTGTTTTTTCCTTCCCTCTTTAGGTGCGTCAACTGGGTGGCATTGGTGATTTGGTGCAGCTGTTCAACAGCCAAGACCCAGAAGTACGGCGCTACGCCACTGGTGCCACACGCAACATCATCTACGAGAACCAGGAAAACAAGTCGGCCCTGATCGATAAGGATGGCATCCAAGAGCTCGTCAAGGCGCTTGAGGAGAACGATGACGAGCTCCGCAAAAACATCACAGGTATTGCAACGCATGCACAAGAGAAGCACCTAGAATATTGTTTTGGAGCTTTCCCACAAGAGGAAGTGGCTACAGATTGGTTCAAGTCAGTCTGTGGATTTAAAGTGATCAGATTGTCAAAAAGAGCAGTCTTTGAAATTGATATTGTTCAAACAAACGAGAGCACACCGTGGAGATTTGCAAGGCATGGGGCGTGTCTGAATACACAGAGAGTTGGATGGGGAACTGCTGTCATGTCTATAGACTGTGTAGGTGAGGATGGGAGCTGTGTGGGGCCGTGAAGCAGCAGTATGTCAGCCGCCCCCTTTGATGAGACAAGACCTTGTCACTTTTGTCCTTTAAGCCACAACACAGAGTGCTAAGTAAAACGCCTTGGCATAGGGAATAACTTTTACCTGTACTTATTAACATCAGTGGGCTTCCAAAATGTGACAGCAGATGACAGGTTTTTGATTCATGGAGCACAATGTAATCCTCAAATGGATATTTTATTTTAATGGCATGTGTTTTTTGGGGGGGGATATTTCTGCTAAGCTATGGTAGGTTAAATAATTACTGTGAAATCATTTTAAATTGGTTAATGTTCATTTAACTCACTGCTGGCCTGAAAAAACATAGTTTCCCCCAATTTTTTGGTTAACTGTTGCCATACTTCTTGAACTCAATCAATAAAAACATCCTGAAATCATATTTGAGAAAAGCTGATGACAAAAAAAAGAAGCAATAGTATGCCTAAATGCCAGTTTTTATTTGTCCGTATTCGTGCAGGTATCTTTTGGAACCTTTCATCCAAAGAAAACCTTAAGGAGAAACTAGCCAAAGCGACACTTCCTACACTTGCTCAAAAGATCCTCGTCCCCCTCTCGAAAAACGAGATGGGTCGGACTGCGCATACCGATTCAGACACAGAAATCCCTCCTGAGTCCCCTTCCGAGACAGAAATCTTCTGCAACGCCACAGGATGCCTCAGGTGCACCTCATTTATGTGTCTTGCGTCTGCAGCTGCTACATGATTGATTAAAATGTATGCGTATGCTTTTCCTTTCCCATGACTGCATTTGCATTTGGCAAGCTTGTTTTTTCACACCCAGCGCTTTTTTTGCTGATTACTCCAGCCTCCAGTTACCTTTGACTCTAATGCATTGGTGCCAGGAGTCCTGTAATCTATATGTGCACAACACTCAATCTGACCTGAAGAAGTTCTCTGAAATCACTTGCTTATTTTCTGTGTTCTTAGGAATTTGAGCTCCGTGAACGAAAAGACCCGCCGGTCGATGAGAGAAACAACTGGAATTGTGGAGTCTTTGGTGAACTACATCAAGGCCTGCCTCAAAACAAACAGAGCCGATGAAAAGGTGGGAGAATAGCTAAAAAATAAGGAGAAATCCAGAGAAGGCAAAAAATAAAATACACATTTTTTTTAATAAGCCCCTCCTACCAGAGGAGGCGAGGCACTGCCACATGCTTCAATAGCACTAAAAGTAAGTCAGTGTTGACGTTGGCGTTCATGTGGGATTCAAACCCTGGTCCTCCAGGTGAAACCCTTCTTTTTATCTCTTTTTTAAACTATATATATAGTGCTCAAGTTGGTTTGATAAGTGACCTCTTACAGGCTTGTTTTTGTTGTTGTTGTTTTTAACGCCTACAGTCTAGTTTCCCCTAAGACAACTTGAGTTGCAGTATATTATATATGTTGTTTTTTTTGTTTTGTTTTTTTGTCCAAAATGATACACAGGCCTAATTTCCTTTGTGTACTTATTTGTCTGGATGTGTGTATGTCTGTTCTAGGGGGTGGAGAATTCAGTGTGTATCTTGAGGAACCTCTCCTACCAGCTCTACAGCGAACTTCCATCTTCTGTTTTAGCCCGCATTGAACCAAACAGAGATCAGGACAATGGGCTGGGCGAATCCATCGGCTGCTTTACACCTCAGAGCCGAAAAACCAAAACTGTAAGCACGTGTGAGAATCGCTCCATTAGCAAGTGCACATAGACCATCCTGCACATCTTAATTCTGCCTTCTCCTGTATTTCTTTGACTGACAGAAAAAGAAGCAGTTTCAAATTTTAGGTCAAGTTGCCAAAATGCCAAATGGTATGGAGTGGCTCTGGCATCCTGATATTTTGAAGGTGTACCATGAATTGCTGAAAAAATGCGAAATCAACAGTAACACCCGCGAAGCAGCTGCTGGAGCACTGCAGAACATCACAGCTGGAGACAAAAGGGTGAGCAGCAAATTCATCAGGGATTCAAATGTAGTAACCATACACTGTATATAAAAGATGTAAACAGCTACAGTGGCATCACCCAGCATCCCAGAGTGGTGGGAATACAAGTTGCATTAATAAAGAGTTTGTTGTGTTTAATGTAATAAAGACGTTCAGAGATCAAAGACAAATGGAGTACATCTTATCTTAATAAGGTCCAATTACCTAAAAGAAAAGTAAAACAGTCGAATTTCACTCACCAAAATGAAATAAAGTTTTCTTGGATGCACTGTAACACAGAGAAAGCCAAAACTGCTTTTTCCGCTAATTCCATTAAAAATGTTTCCAAAGGAGTCGCTGGTACATACAAGGCCAAACTGTCCGGATAAGGGACTAATGTCAGCCGTAGTTACATTTTTTGTCTTGTGCCCGCTCTCGGGGAAATACAACTACAACTGGAAAAAAAGACATCACAGTTACGGACATTACACATATTACAAGGAAGTGCTGAGTAACACAGTGATAACATCATCACAAATCAAAGCACAAGCAACACAGAGATGAAGGACTCGGTATAAAAGATCTCTAACAATGCAAAGTTTACAAAGGTTGTTTGATAATTGGCTATAATTAGTCCATCTCATACATTAATTGCTCTGTCTCTTTAACTTGTAGTGGCCTGCGGTGCTGAGCGATATGGCTTTGGACAAAGAACGCATGCTGCCAACCATCATAGACATGGTACCTCGTTCTGCCAAAGATGCAGAGCTGCGTTCGCTCACAGGTTTCCTACGAAACCTTTCCCGCCATACCGACGATAAAGACGACATGGGTCAGTCTTCTTTTTTTTTTTTTTTCTCTTCCCCTTCTGTAGAAATGTTGATGTCTCTAAGACACAGAATATAAAACCCTAAACTGTTGTCTTTGCAAAATTTTAAGAATTAGTGGATTGTCAAAATTGATTTTCACATTTCTTTTTATAAGATGTGTAATTTGTATCGGTTTATTTAGCCAAAAAGACTGTGAACACACTGGTGGATAAACTGCCTATGGATGGAAATCAGAAGTTTCCCTCCAGCGAATCGGTGGTCAACATCTGCGGTGTTTTCAATAACCTGGTGACTGGCAGCATGAGTGCAGCCAGAGACATCGCCCAATTTGATGGCCTGCTAAAACTGATAAGCATCCACGACACACGAACCAGCAGGTTGGAACATTTTTCCAGACTCCTGATGTTCAATTTTAATGTTGCTATCCAAAATTTTGTGTGTGAAGTCATTTGTATCATTTAATAACCTTGGATGAAATATTTTTCTAGCCTTGAAAAAAATAAGGCATCCACAGCAGCAGCCACAGTTCTGTCCAACATGTATCATTACAAGAAGCTGCACAGACAGTACCAATCGGTAAGAGATGGCTTTGAGCTCTGCACTTCTAATCATGACATGCAATAAAAAATCAATAATATATCAAAGATAGAGCATCTAATTTCCTTCTATTCCTCATATATTTAGACAAACACCAATCTTTCCATTTTCAGTTTACTATTTTTTTCCAAGCTTTTGACACTTAAAAAAAAATCCTTTTAAAGAGTTTCCTGACCTGTCCACACAAAAGTGAATATTCATTGAAAACAGTTTCTTTTCTCGCCGCCCCACCCTCATTCTTATCAGCTTGTGTGCATTTGTGTGTACATGCACATTATGTCTGAGTGTGAAAGAGTGAGAGTGACGGGAATTCTATGACGAACTCTGTTCATTCTCTGCAAAACTCTCTCAGTTAGATGACACGTTTAACACCTCACACTGCTACTCTTTAAACACACACACACACACACACACACACACACACACGCGAACATATCCAGTCAGGCAGGTTCAGGGCTTGAGAAGGATAAGGTAATTTTACTGCCTTCTGCAGATCGCAGCTTGTCCCACCCAAAGGTGTGGCGTACAGCTTGTTTCTTCATGAACTTGTTCACACAACAGGAAACATGATTTAATGTTGGCTTTGATTAGAGTTTTCATTTTATTAATCAGATACGCACTCCATTGCGTTACTTTACATTTTGCATAATACTGTAAGTACAAGAGCACAGATTAAACATGATCTTAAGATCACGGCAGGTTGTTTTTCTGTGTTTTGAAGTATATTTAATATCATAACATCTTGTTTGTACCTTTTGTGCTACAGAAAGGATTCACAAAACAGTATCAATCAACGCTATTGATCTAAAGCTGAGGTAACTTGGGACAAATTCAATTCTACAACAGCGAACAATCCTGAAGTCTACCAGCACTCAGTGGCAGAAATCTATACCACAGTAACATCTGTTCTGTCTTCACCTGCAATCATTTATGTTATGGATATCAATACACAAGTAACAGAGGATCCATCCAAAGGAAATGTCAGTGGCATCAATGCAGTGCAAGAATTTATGGATTCTAATACACATATTTGCACCTTAAGCATTTACTCTCTTTGTTAGATCACTGTATGCGTTTTATGTATAATCAGGGATTTATTTTCTGTCACAGAGGTTTTAAAGCAGTTGATGGACAATCTGATGGACACTTGTGCCTTAGGTTTTAACAAAACTCCCTGTTTTGTCTCTCTCGTTTACGGTTCAGATGCAAGATAGCCTTGTTTTTGTAAATATTGCTTTTTCTTTTGCATCGAAATGACATGTGTGTGTTTTATAGACAGCAGTCCTTTGTACTCGTAGTTTTCAGATAGATGATGTCTGTTATATTTGAATGTAAACCATAGATTTATAGAAATTTGGATGTAAATAAATTAGCTTAAGGGGGGGGGTGTCATTCAATGTGGAATTTTGTTTATACATATTTCTATTCTTATGCAATGTTGTTATTGTAATCACTGTTTTTCTGTTGTAATTAATGGTGTGTGCTTAATGCTGGGGTGGCTTGATTACTTGTTGCAGGACAGATGAAACCAAGTATTTGTCATTTTAGCTATTAGCTGTGGCAAATTGTAGATGTAAACGTCTTTCAAACCTGGATCCATTGTGCAGTAAATCTATTTTGCAAAGTCTATTGTATAAAAATTAAATCCCTGAACTGCAGCAGTTGCTGCTCAGTGGCATAAATGGTAACCTTGTGTTTCTGCGTGTGCAGTAGAAGACACTTTGTTTGATTCTTTTTGCAGAGGTGTCATCTGCATATTTAACATCTAATAAAGAGAAACATTTGGAAATGAAATGACATTTTGTTTGCGTTTCTTTAGCGTGTGCGCACAGCACCATTTGCTGCCGAAACAGACTCACACCAACACTGTAAAATGCCAGCCACACCCTGTTTGCATATTTGTTCCTGCTCAGACAGGAACAATACCAGACCTTCCCTGCTGCACCCTTATTTAGGCTCTTACCTCAGTGCAGGACCTCCATGAGGAGAGAGAACATCAACGTTTACAAAGGAAGAAAACCTTGTGATTGATTTCCAGTACGTGCAAAGCTTCCAGCTAAACAATCCTATTGTGTGGGAGTCCCGTTCCTTCACCTGACTAGGAAAAAAAGCATATTCCCTGGATTCTCTGGACTGATATCTGATCTGTCATGTGTAAGTTTTTATGTCTTTGCCAACTATTTGTTTACTGCCAACTATAAAAGGAAGATCGAGTGCTTATAAATTAAAAAAGAAAATCCTTAAGACACCGTCATTACACTGTCTTTTGTTGGAGACTAAAATAAAGATCAACAGGGTAAATTGGCAATTAATAAAATATTTATTGTACACACACTCTTAATTACACTTACTTCCCTGAAATACTTCAGACAATTTCTCACAAAGTATGTTACACATCAGTATGAAATGTAAAAATGCTAAAAATCATCTATGGCATGTAGAAACAGAAAGCAACACACTGATTTTAATAACACATTGTACAGAATGGAAACAGTTGGCTACACGATGGAGAAAACAAAGAAAAGACGTGCCGACAGCGATCTCTACAGAGCGTCGAGTTTTAGAAAGGAGTGTGAATCAGATGTCCTCAGCGACCAGGCAGTAGAAGTCTGAGCGTGCTGCGTAGTTGCGTGATCCCAGGTCCGAGATGTCGATGTCAGAGGGTTTTGGCTCAGCTGCTGAGCTGGTTGCAGCGGGGAGAACTGGAGCTTTGCAGGACAAAGCTTTGTAGACAGGGAGGCGAAGACCTGCGACACAGAAGGAGAGCGATGCAAAATGTCACTTTCCCCTTCTTTGGTTTGTATTGATTAAATTGTGTGGTGATTTTTTCTGTATGAGTGTACAAATAAAATACTTTTTTTACATTTTTACTGCAAAGTAAAAGGAAACTATTGCTTTGATTTTTTATAAAGACTTAAAATGGGTGCTCTCTGCTGGGCTCTGTCCAAAGTTACCATCACTTGAAAACCTCACCAGCACCAAAGCTTCAACATGAATAATTGTATGCTCAGCTCTTTGTGGCTAAGTGTAGCGGCTTTTTGAAAACTCATAAATCCAGACCTAGGACGAGTGTGTTTATTACTCTTTACCTTTGGACAGACCCAGCCAAGTTGTTTATGCCATCACAAAGTTAAACTAACCTAAGCCAAGCCAAGCCCACCATCATTTGACTGCAGCGTTTTGTAAATAGTTTTAATTCTTGCATCTAACTTCCTGCAAGAAAACAAACTAATGAACAGTTTTTAACTCTTAAGAACGAAATGAAAGCATTCTCATCAATAGTGAAATGAAAAGTAAATATGTGAAAGACCATTGTGATATAATGCCTTAGTTATGAAGTTAAGTATTAACTATAGCTTAGTCAGTATTTGTTTATTCAAATTGGGAACTAACTAAGTGAAATGAAGAGAGTTTCGACTCTGACGTGTTTTTTTTTGTTTTTTTAAGTCTTTCAGGTTGAGACTTGTATGAAGGCTGGAACATTTTATGTTGCACTCTTGTGACAACAAGTACAAGAACTGCTGAATAGTTGATGATTTGCATTATTGGATCAAAGTCATTAACAGGTGCTTGTTAAACATGTGAATGCTTGCCTCAGTATTTTTTCCAGATATTAAAATTTTAACATTTTTGTGTGTGTTTCTCACACAAAACCTAGACTGCACCTCTTACCCAGATCACCGGCAGGGTCCGTATCTGAACGGCAGTTCAGGTAGTCCGGCTGAAGGGTCAGCATCGGGTCTTTGTCATCCTCCAGCAATGTCTGAGGGTCACCAGCAGACTCCTTGTGGAAGACAACACTGCGAGGCATTGCTAAAGCTAGCTCTTTCCAGAAGACAGATGAAGGCGTCTGTGCAAACACAAGCACAAAGACACCAAATAACATTCGTCCCAGCAAGCTGCTACAAAGTCAAACGAACCTTCTAAAGTGCAATGCTATAGTTTTCATTTCATTTTGAATTGATAAAGCTGCTCATTTTTGATATCAATAATGCATGATAGCAAAGTGAAAACAAAGATGTTTCAACTTTTATGAAAGACTGAGAAAAATATGTGAAAATGCATGACTGTGGCAGTCACTTTTACAAGCTAACTTAGTGATAATTCAGATCTTCTTGGGGGGGGGGGGGGGGGTCCTGTAAAATAAACACTAGCTTTATCACTATTATTATTCTAGCCTTGAACCTTCCAATAAACTTTTGAGAACGTAGAAGAACACAAAAATCTTCTGACTTGTAACTGACAGATTTCTATCTGCACTGTTACTCTCTGTTATTGTCTCCTCTTCCTGGTTTTCCCTGGTTTGAAGTGGGCAGTGCTACAGTTGAAAATGTAATGGCATGTACAAATGCAAACCAATCATTCCCCACATTTTAAACCTAAACATCGTGACAACCAATCAAATCTACCACACCCACAGTGTCCTTCGGATAATGTCAGTCGAAACTATCCATCATATTAGCAAGGAAACAACATATGGCTGGAGTATTACCACAGAGTTGTGTCTCCAGGTAAGTATGGTGAGGCAGTGCTGGTGCTCACTAAGCTGCTGTTTGAACTCTGGCCTCATGCGCTTATACTGAGCATCCAACAAGATGAAGATGGGCTGCTGACACAACTCCAACAAGTGCAGGAGGCCTTGTCTAAAAAATACACAGAGCTCCAGTTAAACATAGGACACTGCATATTGGAGCAATTCTGCCCTCAAGTGGTACGATGTACTAATACACAAATTATTACATTTGCTTTCACACTTTCATAACTTGGCTGTTTGCTATATAAATTCAATATCATTTTTATTTATAAAGCAAAGTTTAAATAGTGATATTTCTGTGTATTCCGTCCTACCTGAAGTTACTGGAACACCAGTCCTGTTCAAGGTAAGCAAAAGAGAGCAGCACGATGAGGCGCCGAGAGCGACTGATGTTCATTAGGAGCTCTGCAGAAGGATCTGAAAACAGATGGTGCAATTAAAAAGGCAAAAATTAATGTTTTTTACACGAATCAGTGCAGAATATTAAGAACACTCTTACTGTTTCCATAAACATTAGGAGGGTAAGTAGCAGCCATGTGCTGCTACCTCTATAAAAGTAGAAGAGCTGCATCTCAGACTTTGCAGGCCTCAGTCAGCATATTAAAGGTTAAAGTTACAACAGCCCCTCCTTGAATCGCTACCTTATCGTGGTGGAGGGGTTTGTGTGTCACAGGGATCCCAGGGGCTATGTTGTCTGGGGGCTTTTGCCCCCTGGTAGGGTCTCCCATGGCAAATTGGCCCTGGGTGAGGGACCAGACAAAGAGCGATTCATAAGACCCTTATGAAAAGGACATCGAGGGAACAGTTTACCCTGCCCGGGATAGGGTTACCGAGGCCCCGCCCTGGAGCCAGGCCCGGGGAGGGTGCCCGAGGGCGAGCGTCTGGTGGCCGGGCCTTAGTCCATGGGGCCCGGCCGGGCACAGCCCGAAGAGGAGACATGGACCCATGCTCCCGCAGGCCCACCACCCGCAGGAGGCGCCATAGGGGTCGGGTGCATTGTGTGCCGGGTGGCGGCCAGGAGCGGAGGCCCTGGCGGACTGACCCCCGGCTGCCAAGACTGGCAATAGGGACATGGAATGTCACCTCTCTGGTGGGGAAGGAGCCTGAGTTAGTGCGTGAGGTTGAGAGGTACCGGCTAGATATAGTCGGGCTCACCTCTACGCATGGCTTGGGCTCTGGAACCAGTCTCCTGGAGAGAGGCTGGACTCTGTCTCAGTCTGGAGTTGCCCCTGGTGAGAGGCGGCGGGCTGGGGTGGGTATTCTAATATCCCCTCGGCTTGCTGCCGGTACGTTGGGGTTTTTCCCGGTGGACGAGAGGGTTTGTTCCCTGCGCCTTAGGGTCGGGGAACGGGTCCTGACTGTCATCTGCGCTTATGCGCCGAGTGGCAGTTCAGAGTACCCAGCCTTCTTAGAGTCCCTGGGGGGGGGGGTGCTCCACCTGGAGACTCTGTTGTCCTGCTGGGAGACTTCAATGCTCACGTGGGTAACGACAGCGAGACCTGGAGGGGCGTGATTGGGAGGAACGGCCTCCCTGATCTGAACCCGAGCGGTGCTCTGTTATTGGACTTCTGTGCTAATCACAGTTTGGCCATAACGAACACCCTGTTCGAACATAAGAGTGTCCATAAGTGCACGTGGCACCAGGATGCTCTAGGCCGTAGGTCGATGATCGATTTTGTAATCGTATCAGCAGACCTGCGACCATATGTTCTGGACACTCGGGTAAAGAGAGGGGCTGAGCTGTCAACTGATCACCACCTGGTGGTGAGTTGGATCAGGTGGCGGGGGAAGACGCTGGACAGACCTGGTGCACGTCTAGCAGAGGCCCCAGTCCGCGAGATCTTCAACGCACACCTCCGGCAGAGCTTCAACAGCATTCCGAGGGAGACTGGGGACATTGAGTCCGAATGGACCATGTTCAGCGTCTCCATTGCCGAAGCTGCTGCATTGAGCTGCGGCCGCAAGGTGGTTGGTGCCTGCCGTGGTGGTAATCCCCGAACCAAATGGTGGACACCAGAGGTGAAGGGAGCCACCAGGCTGAAGAAGGAGTCCTATCGGGCTTGGTTAGCCTGTGGGACTCCGGAGGCAGCCGACAGGTATCGACAGGCCAAGCGGAATGCGGCTCGGGCAGTGGCTGAAGCAAAAACTCGGGTGTGGGAGGAGTTCGGAGAGGCCATGGAAAAAGACTTTCGGGCTGCCTCGAAGAGATTCTGGCAAACCGTCAGACGTCTCAGGAGGGGAAAGCGGTGCTCTACCTGCACTGTGTATAGTGCTGGCGGAGCGCTGCTGACGTCGACTGAGAAAATTGTCAGGCGGTGGAAGGAATACTTCGAGGACCTCCTTAATCCCACTGACACGTCTTCCGAGGAGGAAGCAGAGTCTGGGGATGAGGGGAATGACCCGCCAATTTCCGGGGGCGAGGTCACTGAGGCAGTTAAACAACTCCTTGGTGGCAGAGCCCCTGGTGTTGATGAGGTCCGCCCCGAGTTCCTGAAGGCTCTGGACGTTGTAGGGCTGTCCTGGTTGACACGCCTCTGCAATGTTGCGTGGAGATCAGGGGCAGTACCTGTGGACTGGCAGACCGGGGTGGTGGTCCCCATCTTCAAGAAAGGGGACCGGAGGGTGTGTTCCAACTACAGGGGGATCACACTCCTCAGCCTCCCTGGGAAAGTCTATGCCAGGGTGCTGGAAAGGAGAGTTCGTCCGTTAGTCGAACCTTGGATACAGGAGGAACAATGCGGTTTTCGTCCTGGTCGCGGAACACTGGACCAGCTCTTTATCCTCTCCAGGATACTTGAGGGTGCATGGGAGTTTGCCCAACATGTGTTTTGTGGACTTGGAGAAGGCATTCGACCGTGTCCCTCGGGGTGTCCTGTGGGAGGTGTTGCGGGAGTATGGGGTGTCTGGCCCATTGCTACGGGCCATTCGATCCCTATACAACCGTTGCAAGAGCTTGGTTCGCATTGCCGGCAATAAGTCGGACTCGTTCCCGGTGGGTGATGGGCTCCGCCAGGGCTGCCCTTTGTCTCCGGTTCTGTTCATAATTTTTATGGACAGGATTTCTAGGCGCAGCCAAGTGGCGGAGGGCTTTCGCTTTGGTGGCCTCAGAATCTCATCTCTGATTTTTGCAGATGATGTGGTTCTGTTGGCTTCATCGGGTGAGGGCCTCCAGCTCACACTGGAGCGGTTCGCAGCCGAGTGTGAAGCAGCGGGAATGAGGATCAGCACCTCCAAATCTGAGGCCATGGTTCTCAGCCGGAAAAGGGTGGAGTGCCCACTCCGGGTCGGGGATGAGTTCCTGCCCCAAGTGGAGGAGTTCAAGTATCTCGGGGTCTTGTTCGCGAGTGATGGGAGAAGGGAGCCAGAGATCGACAGACGGATTGGGGCTGCAGCTGCAGTAATGCGGACGCTGCACCGGTCCGTCGTGGTGAAGAGGGAGCTGAGTGTAAAAGCGAAGCTCTCAATTTACCGGTCGATCTACGTCCCTACCCTCACCTATGGCCACGAGCTGTGGGTAGTGACCGAAAGAACGAGATCGCGGATACAAGCGGCAGAAATGAGCTTCCTCCGAAGGGTGGCTGGCCTCTCCCTTAGAGATAGGGTGAGAAGTTCGGCCATCCGGGAGGGGCTCAGAGTAGAGCAGCTGCTGCTCCACATCGAAAGGAGCCAGCTGAGGTGGTTCGGGCATCTGACAAGGATGCCCCCTGGGCGCCTCCTGGGTGAGGTGTTCCAGGCATGTCCCACCGGGAGGAGGCCCCGGGGCAGACCCAGGACACGCTGGAGAGATTATATCTCTCGGCTTGCCTGGGAACGCCTTGGTATTCCCCCGGATAAGCTGGAGGAGGTGGCTGGGGAGAGGGAGGTCTGGGCCTCTTTGCTTAGGCTGCTGCCCCCGCGACCCGGCCCCGGACAAAGCGGATGAAAATGGATGGATGGATGGAGTTACAACAGTACAAATAGAAAAAGACTGACAAAGTGTGGCTTGTTTGGAATGTTTGAAAAGTTGCATCTTAGCAAACCACAAGACTTCTGGAACAATGATCTGTGACGGCCAAGACCAAAGTGGAAATGTTTGGCCATGACGCAAAGCACCAAATATAGTGAATACCAAACATAGCATATTAGCACAAACACCTCATACCAACTGTGAAGCACGGTGGTGACGGGCTGTGATTTGCGCTTGTTTTGCAGCTACAGAACCTGGGCACCTTGTGGTCTCTGAGTTGACCAATGGTGCTGGAGTTTAGTGACTAAGAGGCTGGCAAGGCTAGCACAGAGAGCTGACCAGTGGATTTGAACTCATAAACCTTTTCTGTTTCATTTCTAACATTTCTAACTATTGTAACACTGTATGGCCTGAGTGTAGTTAACCTCCTAAGACCCGAACTCTTCCATGGCATGCATTTTTAATTTCTCTTTGATATTTGGGCATATTGGGACCTGATGAGTGTAAAAACAAAGAATTGCCAGATTTTTTTTGTTTTACCTGATTTTTGTTCCTGACAAAAATGAGATGCACATATGAGGATATTTGTTTAAAATTTCAATAGAACAGTGGCAGTATAATGTCCTCGTAAGTGGATATCAGGCCCTTGTAGAGCAAAATTTTGTATTTTGGTCTAGACAACCCAAAACGTGATGTCCACATATGTGGACACCGGGTCCTAGGAGGTTAAAGATGAATTTGACTTCTTCAATTTCACACATTCCTGAAAGATGTGAACTCAGACAGTCAAAGACAGCTGTTATACATTAACTCTCACTCTGTCTACAGGTGTGACAGGCAATCTGACAGAGAGTGAGACCTATATTTTTGGTCTTTTTCTGACTGGGACAACTGATTTTCTATGGTTTATACAGAGTGCTGGCTTTCAGCACTTTAACCATATCTAGTCACATATGGGGCAATCTGTCTGAAAGCTAAAGCCTGGTATGAAATTGGGTCATGCAACAGGCACAGCGGTAAATATACAAGAGAAAGCTTGAAAAAGAAAAGAATAAAGGTGCTACAATGCCCCAGCTGTGCATAGACGAATACTCACAAACTTCATTGAACTAAAGCAACAAAGAGTGAGACGAAATTCTTGCACAACGATGTGAGAGACTGATAAACTTGTGAAGAAGTTATTGCTCTGATGTGGTTCTGAAAATTACTGATTCAGAGTGTCCTATAAAAATGATGTTTTTCATGATTGTTCATTTCAGTGGGTTACTTAAAATTATATATGCTGATCATGAAGCAGGCATGAATGAGGGAAGCAACACAGAAGCAATAGTAGCGCTGCAGTGTGGGAATATAATCATACCTGCACCAGGTAGTATATCGTTGTCATTGAGGTGCACTTTGTACCCATTTATATTTTCCAGGTGAGGTTTGAGTACGAAGTTGACAAACTTCCTGTCATAGTCATTATTCACATATGAGATATAGGCATCATATAATTTCCCATCTGAAAAGGTTCAGACACAAACATCCAGGTGTTGTTAATACAAAAATATCAGTGCGGCAACTTAATTTAAATTCAAGAGAGGTCTCACCATTGAGTTCATAGTCTCCATACGAGTTCTTGTACCAGAGTTTGATGTTCAGGTGGCACCTCGAGTAAATGACAGCAGCTAAAGCCAGGAACAGGAGGAGGATGACAGCTGCAATCACGGCACCTGTGTGACTGGGGCTGCCTGGACATAGATACCAGAAGCAAAAGGAAAATCAATGGAAATCAATGGAGAATATAAAGGTAATACTCCAATTAAAAGATTTTATATTATACAACATATATTGTGGCACAATTTTTAATATACAGCATAGACAGCAAGTAAACTTTTGGAGGAAAATCCAAGATAAAAAAAAAAGCACAACTTTTTCAATTTAAATGATTAAAGATGTATGCTATATAATTATTCCACCCCGGAAAAAGAACAGCTCAAAGAATTAAAAGAACAAAATTACCATTATATTTATAGAGTATATGTGAATGTCTGACCACAACTGCACAGAAATAGTTTCTTTCCCAGTCTTTGTTTTTTTTTTTTTAAATAACAATAATGTATACTTTATTGATCCCCGTGGGGAAATTCCTCTCTGCATTTAATCCATTCACCCAGTGAAGCAATGGGCAGCCATTAGGCACCCGGGGAGCAGTGTGTAAGGATGATACCTTGCTCAGGGGTACCTTAGCGTAGCCTTTCAGTGGATTTGAACCCCCGACCTACTAATCATGGGGGCACCACTCTACCTACTGAGCTATCCCTGCCCCATTTTTTTATTTTATTCTTACCATGTAAAAAAAAGTAGTTACTGCTCACATAATATGTGACTATAGTGCTTTAAAGCATCAGTCTGGACCTGAACTAACTCATTATCAAAAATTATTCAATCAAGACAGAGCTACACAAGCATATCAAGTCAGATTCCTGTGTTTGTTGAGTTTGATGGTCCTGTGTAAGCACTTTAGTTAGTCTTTAATATTTAAGTTTGCAGGGAAAGGGCTGAAAATATAGTGTACGCTTAAACTAACTTCTTTTAGCTGCCGACTGTGTCCAGAGCAGTACATGCAAAGCCTAATGCCATCCACTGGAAGTAACCCACTGACTGTGGATCAAAATTTCAAAGAACCCCATTTAAAAGAAAACACCCTTAGCTGAGTAGATGGAATTTCTCCGTTAAATAGTTAGTATTTAAAGAATATGTTTAAATATGGAAAATAGACCCATTATGTATCCTGAATAGCCTCAACTCCTATTTGAGAAACTTGTTTGTTTTTTTATTTTTACCTAGATTCTTCAGACTGAAGTCAGCAGAAATGTTCCTCACTGTGCAGCTGTACAGCCCAAAATCTTCCAGCTCTCTGAGGGTGATCACTAGGAAGCTATTTACCATCAGCTGGTTGGCACCGGGGGACCTGATATAGTTAGACAGAAGATTAAGCACAGGTCTAAACACAGGTACATTATTAACTTTCGCCAAGCTAATATTCAACGGCTTCAAATCACCATGATGATGTGTTCAGCGAGGAAAGTGTGTGGTTATTGAGGGGATGACCATCTTTACTCCACTGCAACGTGGTGTCACATTGCTTCTCTGCTGGGTCCCAGAAGAGGAGAGCAGTGCAGTTCAGTTTCACAGTGGATCCCACATTTTCCCAGAGTGTTGTCGAGCCCCCGTTAGGTTTAAATTCTGGAGCCTTGGAGCACTGAGACTCTGTGTAAAGACACACAGCTGTTATCCATGTTCACTGCAAGATCTCCAGACAATAGGGGCCTTCATGCCAGGTAGCACCTGAGCCTGTTACTAGAAGGCATGCTGAAACAAAATACCTGTTTGCAGGTATATCCATTCAATTAACCCCTTCAAATCCACACACAAACTCTACAGCAGCTCATTGATTTCTAAATAACTTAATTACTCTAGCACACTGAAACATTACTTTACCTTTAACTAGGAGACGCACAGTAAATGTGACCGTGCTGTTGCTCTGTTGCATACAGGTGTAATTTCCTTGGTCTTCCAAATTTAGGCTATTAAAGTCCAGGTAGATTTTGCTCTCATTTGTAGGGAGCTGCACGCAGTCCTTTTGCCAGGTCAGCTGTGTTTGAGATGTGCTCTGAACAATCTTCAGAGGGCACTGTAGTTGATATGGATGCCCGACAAATGCCGCCTGTTCTTTAAATCTACTCTCATCCACGCAAGTTTGACCTTCGTAGAGAAGAAATACAGAGGTTTACTTAGGACAGAGTATTCAGTCCGTGTCAGTGCATTTATATCCCTAAGATAAAATCTGTAGGCTACACCTCAAAGTATTGAAAGACTTAATATTTATATTTACATCTAGATTCAATTAATTTTATGAATCCCCAAAAGGGCAGTTAGTTTGCATCTTACCCAGACAACCTATTTAACAGTCAAATTCACACAGCCTACACTCTTTAAACACTACTCACAAACATTGTTCCAGTAGAAGACACAGATCAACAAACAATGAAGTTAAATAAAAAATATAAATAAAATAAATTAATAGGATTAACAAGGAGAAGTGTTTAAAAACTAGCAATCATGGAAAAATTAATCTAAATGATCCTGTCAGGGTTAAGTGATCAAATAGCCGAGGGAATTGAGGATTTTTGAGGAACCATTTGTTCTACACTGGACATAGCAGTGACTTGAGAGCAACTTCCTGAAATGAGACCACAAAGCATACAAAACATGATCAGGATGTTCAATACTGTTTTTTTCCTCCTTTATCCCCTGTTTTTTCCTGATCAGGTATCATGTTATGTAAGGTAACATGACACCATGCACTGTTGCATCACTAAAAACTGAATCAGATGCCCAACAATCTAGTATGAATGGGATTTATGTTATTTTGGCCCATAAACAAACCACAATGTAATAAGGCTACAGTATTAGCACAAATCTACCCCTGATGCATGCGGTATGATCAAATGGATGCAGGCCAAAATCCCCCGAAATTGGCTTTACTTCCTTTTAAAGAAACATTTTGCATACAGTCTGTGCATACAAGCAGCTTGCACAGACTCTGTGGAGCGACACGACACTGTGTAGTTTGTAGGGCCTGGAGTAAGAGGTTAATGATGTATGAAGGTGAAGTTGTTTACACTTTCACCCATGAAGACGATGAGCAAAGGAGTGTTTCCCTGACTTAGATTATAATAGATTCAAACAATAATAATAATAATCAAGAAAAACAACAGCGTATTCAGTGTAAACAAATGAGCCTTACCAAATTAAACACATCGGATAAACTAATGTCAGCTGCTGCTCTATTAAATCCTAACCTGTCGGTCAAGTTGGTCAGCGCATGCGCACATTGTGACGTTAAGGAAAAACCAACAAATATTCGCTCCTCCTTTTGACTTTTCCTCCTTTTCTTCTCTGTTTTTCTTTCAACCCGTCCGGGTCTAAAGTCCGTTTCTGGTCTTGTTGCCGGGCAACAGCATGTGACTGCGTGACACTGACATGCGTGCACGCAATGACCACATGTGCATTGACCTGGTTGTTTAGCATACTCATCAGCATCTATGACCGCGATAAATAGTTTATAATAAAAACGCATCCACAATGAATACATTGAATACAGCCACAGCTCCCAGCTGTGGAGCTGTTAAGCAGGTGCTCCAAGCAAACTCTAAACCTGCCCTTAAAAAGTGATAAGTAAATAACACCCTTACCGACTGCGAGTAAACCTCTGTCCCATAACCCGGAGCACATCAAAGTGAAAGCCACTAAAATCACAGCCATGAGCGGGCAGCTGTTTCCCTCTTCCTCCGTCCTCAGGTGAACACTGAACCGAGTGCAGAGTTTTCTGTTTAACTACATCACTAAACCACAACTTTCCTGGCTTATTATATGGTTACAAACAGAGTCGAGGCGGATATGCAAACGACAGCCTTGCGGTTCACTAACTGCACCTGGAAAAACCTGAAGCTCTCCTGCCGATTGGCTGGCCCTTGGTCATGTGATGCACACACCGACTTTTACCTGCCTTGCACTTTAACTTCCTGTACAGGAAGAAAACTGGCTAAAAAGGGATGTATGTGAATACTGTAACAGAGAGAACAACCAAAATGGTTTATTGTCAACTTTTTATTTTAGTATTGCTGTTTAGATGTATGACACCTAATATACAGGCGCCATCTGGGCCCGAGAAGCTCTGGCAATAGAGATTATGAATCTCTAGATTTTGAATGCCTGGTAAAATAGAAATGAATAAACACCTACATAATATTAGTTGTTTATTAACAAAGGGTTTGTAAAAGGTGCGTTGAATTACTTTGTCACAACCTAGTACCGGTAAATGTATTACCTAAAGCTTTAAAATAACTTTTTATTACAAATAAAATTTACAGTATTTGACCCCTTCACAGTTTCCTTTTTCTTTTTCTTTTTTTTTGTGCATATTTTTCAGACTTCTATTATTCAGACCAATGACTGTAGAAAAACAGTCATTGATTCAGACAAAGACAAAGACAATACAAGCAAGTATTTGTAATAACTGGTGTTTACTTTGTCATAGCGCTGTGAAGGCATTTTGGCCCACTCCTCTTTGTGAATTTGTTTTAATTCAGCCACACAGGATGGTTTTCAAGTATGGATAGTCTGATTAAGGTCATGCCAAAGCATCTCAATCGAATTTAACTTTGGACAGCTACTCATCCACTCCAGGTGTACTTGAGCTTCATGACATGAACTGATGGCTGGATGTTTTTCTTCAGGATTTTCTGGCAGAGAGCAGAATTCATGGTTTAATTTCAGCAAGTCTTCCTGAAGCAGCAAAGCAGCCTCGGACCATCACTTTACCACCACCACATTTGCTGTTGGAATGATGTTCTTTTTGTGAAATGTTGTGTTAGTTTTATGACAAATATAACGGGACAAAAAGCCTCCAAAAAGTTAAACTTTTTTCTTATCACTGTAGAATATTTCCCAAAAGTCTTGGGGTTCATCAAGATGTTTTTTGGGAAATGTGAGGGAGGCCTTTGTGTTGCTTTTGGTTAGCAGTAGTTTTCTCCTTGAACTCCCCTGGATGCTATTTTTGCCCAGTCTCTTTCTTATTGTTGGATCAAGAACTTTGATATTAACTGAGCCAAATGAGGCCTGCAGTTCTTTTGATTGCGTTTGCATTCTTTTGTGACCTTACCATAAGTCTAAATGTCATAAATAAAGTCATTAGTAACTAAGTAAAATGTTATTTTTATAGCACTGCAACCTTTTGCGGCTGAATTTACAGCGAGGAAGACCAAGACAAGGTATGTTGGAAGCAAGAGGCATTTATTTGCCCATTTAGCTCTGGCTATGACAGTTACTCACATGTCAAGCCTTCTCACAGCACGAACAATCACACTCATCTGATGACAACTGGCAGCCTTAAATATTCGCAGCTCTTAAGTTCTAAACCATTTTTTTACTGTCAGGTAAAATTGAGGTTGAGGTTTTTCTAAATCTAACTGTCCACCAACATTCTACAATACACAATTTTATTAAATGAATATATACATACATTTTACAACTTACATGTTTTGTTTTGTTTTTTTTAAAAACATGTTTTGCAACAAAATGCTAGAAACACAAGGTTACCTTATTGCAGCTGCCCCTTATCACATGACTTCAGGGGCATGCTGGGGATGTAAAAGTTCACTGATGTATGATGTTGCTGCTTCATGCAGACCTCTAAAAGTAGAAATCAGAATCTGAAAGTGGACTTATAAGTTAATGGGGAGCCAGTGCAACTGAGTCAGCAACTGTGTGACATGTGAAGAATTAGTCTGAAACCTCGTGGAAGTGTCCTGAACAACCTGCAGCTCTGTCAAAGAAGTTTTGTTAAGGGAAGAAAACAATGAATTACAGTAATCCAGGCGTGATGAAATAAAGGTATTAATAACCATCTCCAATTCATGCCGTGACACAGAGGAATTCATTAAGGAATGTTTTAAATCAACAGCTCTTCTTATATTGGTAGTACAAATCCTATTTTGTTTTATGCACACAAAATGTAAACTGCAAATGTGTAATATTTACAATATCTTTGTGATTAAGCTACTGCTTTAAAACCTTTTGTTTTAAAATGTATTTTTCTTGAAAATCAAACTTGAAGACAAAAGACGTGTGGCTTTTTTGCCACTGAATCGAGATTGCTTCTACTCCTATCCATGGCTTTGCAAATTCAAAAATGCTCACATGTTAAATTAATAGACAATCACAATGACAGATGTTTTCTCTTTTGTATTTAATGATATAAAATGTTATAAAGCAAAACATTTTTGCATCTGAGTTACAAAATACACAATTGGATTCTGCCTGTAGTAAAGCAACAATCATCACAGCGCTTTTTGTGTAAAACAGTATACATTAAGGCATAACACAGTCAACACCCCGTTTACAGTATCAGTATAAATTATCTTTAGTCTTTCAATACAAAACACAGGCTCGTATATATGGAGTTTCTACAGCAAGCAAGTGGTGGATTCTCAATGCAGAATAAGAATAATCTCGTGAAAGTTGCGGTCAGTAACATCAGCTGCTGTACACTGGTTTTCTTCAAGACAAATTGCCTTTACAGTCCTTTTAATGGATGACAATCCAGCCACAGGCCTCCATCTGAGCTCCTCAGAGAGATGATTAAGAACCTTGAAGTTGACGCAACACTGCAGTAGTCTGGAGACTTTAATGCACAAGTCAACACTGGGTTTGTGTTGTTCGGGTAACATGTATCCCGTTTACACCGTCATGCTTCAAATGATCTGCAAGAAATAAAAACAAACACATTTTATAAGTCATCATGTATCAACAATATTGTTAAACATTTCAAATTAGAGTACTGTTGAATTTGTGTTTTTTTTGTGTGTGAAAACTATTTTAAACAGATATCACGTGGCAATCGCTAAGGAAGTCAGGCTGTCTACATGAAAAATGTTGAGAAAAACCAAATTTAAATACACCCTTTTTAATATAGGCATGTTTAAATAAATCTTCGTTAGTTTTTTAGTAGCACTACTATCAATATTATTAGTTCTGCAAGCAGAATAAAGGTTTAGCTTTTAAATAGATCTTAAACAACAAAACTGTGTTAAAGCAACTCAATTATGCTTATTGACCAAATACTTGACAAAGAAGCCCTTTGTCCTACTTGTCTGAATCTGTGTAAACGGGCCAGGATGGTTAAACTTGATAGTTTCAGCTGAAAATCAGAGACTTAGGGAAAGTGTACAGTTTAACTTTGGGGCAATAAATGAGCCACCTTTTCACTGCTCATATCAGCTCATGATATTACTGTAATTGAAAGAAAGTAACGTGTAGTAACAAAGCATTTTGATAACACTGACATATTTAGTGTCTCATGTCATGACTTAATAGAGCTAATAGTGATTCAGACACATTCTGAAACCTTTGGGGACACAAGCATTACTTACAGGTACATTTCAGAAGATACATGACATGTCACACTATTGCACAACAGTTTTGGGGGGGTTTCTTGCATTAAGCAGTCACACGTAAGCATGTATTATCAAAGACTCACTGGAGTTCCTCTTTTAGCCTCTTGAGTTTATCTGAGAGCCTACAGTTCTTCACTTCCATGGGAGCACTCGGTATAAACCAGGCTGCAATGAACTTGCATATGACAACAACATGCTGCAAGCAGAGGGTACATGGTTAGGAAGTGGATCTCATTTTATAAACAAACAAACAAACAAACAAACTAACTAAAAAAAACAACGTAATTTATTATTTAATTAAAAAAGGAGGTTATGGGTTATTTCATACACCTTGGTTTTGTTACAGCCCGAGTCTAAGCTCTGAAAACTTTTTCAAAGCTGTCAAAGTTAGAAAATCATTGTGTTGAATACATTGTAGTTAGGAAGAAGTAGCATCCCAATGCAAACTCAAAGACAGACTTGAAACTTGCAACAACCTTTAATTTAAGGTGTATAATAATCCATAGAAGATGGGAACTTACACAGGGAGCACAGCTGAAGCAAATCATAGATAGAAAACCAAAGTACAACACACTGGGTAACAGACTATCACAATAAAACAGGAAATGTTGTCAACACTATGACATACAGACTTGATAGAGGGGCAGCAGAAACACATTGTAACAAACACAGAGATCACAAATATGGGTGACTAACTGGGGGAACAAAGGGATGAAGAAAGATAGTAAGTAAGAATTATAAAACCAAGAATAAAAATCAGAATGTAACAGAAAATGCAAAAGATATTTATCAGTCAAATAAATATACAAAGAGAGGCCAACAAAAGTATAAAATTCTCCCAAACTTAAAGGATGACAAAACCCAAAAACCTTAATAATTAATAGTTACAAGTACCAAATCCTGGACCCAAAACCCAGAGATTGTAACAGAATGCTAAAAAACTGCTCAGGAAAGAGGTGAATGTGTGAATGTAGTGCCGTGCTTTGTAAAAGTCCAAAGGTCTTACCTCAAACAAGATGACGAACGCAAAGCGCGCAGCTAAAATGATCCAGAACTGATGGGTATGAGTGTAGTCATCTTTGCTCCTGTAGTCCTTATATCTGTCAAAAGGAACATACTAGATTTTGATCAGATGTTTTATTTATTTATTTATTTTTAACTCAAAAACTTAATCTGTAAGAGAAAACTAAAGGAAAACAAACCTGCACAAGAAAGGCTCTTCACCAGGAGGGATGTTCTCGCTGTATTTATATGAACCATTCACACGAAGAAATGGGGCAATGGAGAGAGTGTTGTTGATGTAACCCACCATACAACTTGAACATGAGAAAAAGAACGTAAAAGAAAGCCATATAACCATATAAGCCATACAGCCAATTGCAAAATGTATAGAATTTCGAGAGGAATGCACTTCTCACTCAGTATCTGGTGCAACTGTGCCTTGGGCACACGGGCCGTAGTGATAACGGTACACAAGTCGGGGGATGAAGTCCGAGGATACACCAATGACCAGCCCATTGACAATGACTGCTAAGACACCAATAGCCTCTAGTATATCTAGCCACACACCTAAGGAGAAGCAGCAGTGTTACTAATGCTCAACATGCTAACAAGACCCACAGTGTCCTGCCTTTTCACAACAGTTCTCACCAATATTGTTGGTTTTCTTGGGAACCATCCTCCGCTCGAGAGTGACCATCTTAATGGCATCCAGACGTATCTCTATGACATTATTGATGAAGGCCAACAGAGGAGCGAGAGGAAAGGCTGCCACAAACAGGGTGGTAAAGCTGAACTGGATCACTGAGAACAGAAAGTAAAGATCAATTTTATTTTTCCCAATATTAGTTTATCCTTTACTGTTGCTGTTGAAGCATGACACTGAGCACATACCCATTTCCAAAAACTCTCTGAACAGGCTAAATGAGTCGACATCATTTAGGCGGTAGTTGCTTAGCCAGTCTCGGAGCTTGCAGTTTTCACAAAGTTCATCCCCATCTTTAGTGTCTGAGTCATCTTTCAGATAGCAGTGAGCACATTTCCTCTGTAGTTTCTGGGTTCTTTTTCCTTTCCACAACCGGCATAACCAGCTAATTCAAACAAACCGCTTATGTCAGCACAGATACAAGGTTGAGGCATATGTACAAGTTTGTATGAGATTACAAAGCTCTTTTATACTTACGGTCCAGTGAACTCAAAGACATTGCTGATGGTTTGCTTTAGTACCATGATAATGGTCATTTGGATAAACAGGTCGGTCAGACAACCAGTAGGGTGACACTGCACGAAAAAGTTTAAAATAAAGTCAGAAAGTTTATGTAAAACATCACAAAAATAATAATACATTTGTGTTTCTAAGTGTGGACCGAGCCATACTCACTTCCTCAAGTCTCCAACGGCCTGCAATTTTTACATAATTCCCAGGACGGCCATTTATCCTGTAAATATATATGTATCATTAAAATGTGAATTATTAGTCAGATAAGTCCAAATGATCAAAGACATACAGCATGTTTGAAAAGGTAGAACAATGAGATTTATAGAGAACTGAGCAAAAATCTTGAGCCATCCTTCAATTCTTTGAAGAATTTGATAGAAAAAGGGGGATTTAATGAAACATCTGGAAACGCATAGGGTTTGTACCACTCTAACAAGCTGTAAAGTCAATATCTGGTATGACCACTTTTATTCTTTATTTATTCTTTACTTTTATTCTTTGTTTTATTCTCATTCTTTATTCTTTACTTTTATTCTTGTTATTTCTTTAAATAGCTTTCAGGAATAGTTCTCCAGGCTTCTTGGCTGCCTTTTGTTTCATTCTCTGTCAAGATGATCCCACACTGCTTCAATAATGTTGAGGTCCAGGCTCTGAGGAGGACTGAAAAATGAAGATGCTGCAAATCAGCACAACCATAAATTTTGAAAGGCATTCAGACAGCAGTTCTTACCTGCCAAGAATGAAGGCCGCATAAAACAGTGAGGTGAAATAGGTGAAGAACTGGAAGGTGAACATTTTGACTGTGAAGCTCTTTTCAGTGGAAGCAAACGACCTTATCTCCTCTGGTGAAGACAGAAGTCGTGTTAGTGTACGTCAGCATGCATGCATCTCACTGTTTGGCCAATAGATGGCACAATCGCACATCCTACAAAAGAGCCACATCAATTTTCTCTGATTGTATCTACTTGCTGCAAAAGCGTGACTGATAATGTTTGATCCCTGCATGCCTGTGTGTACATGCACATGTGTGTGCATTTGTGAGCCTCATCACACCAAAACAAGGGCAGCTGCAGAAACACTATCGCAAAAGTGTTTTGATTTCTTGGAATGTGGCTTCTCTTGGTGTGCAGATTTTATCAACATCACCAGGTAGTGCATCAGATAGCTGAAACAATCTTTCCTTCAAAAATGGAAACAAGAATGGGAAAGAATTATATGCTTCTGGAGTTATTCATTTAAAAAAAAATCCCATTAGCCGCTTGAATTTCAAAATTTTCCGATAGGACCTTCATTTCCATGTTAGAAAATTGTTGTTTTACTGCAGAATTTCAATCATTGGTTAACTGTCAGAGATTTACTTTTAATGTATGTGCTTTTGTAAAGAAGCACAAGTACATAAAAGAGCTTAATTGATTCAAGTAAAACAAGAATACTGCAAAGACACATTACCTTTTAGATACTGTGACACATATAACTAGGTTCATACAGTTAACATTCATCTACTGTCAATTTATTCCTGTGCAAGTCAGTGAAATTCATGTATTCACTGCATAAAGACTCCACTACCCTTGGCTCAGCTTTTCTATGCCCACACCCTGTCATCAGTTTATTACGGTGATGATGATGATGATGATAATGATAATGATGATGATCATTATTAGTAGTAGTAGTAGTATTTAACAGGCCATCACACAGAGACACATAACCATTCACCATCACACCAGCAGACAATTCAAACTCAAGCCTTCTTGCTGCAAGGCAACCAATGCATCATTCTGCTGCCAAGCTGTTTGTTATATTGCCTAGCTCATGTAACTAAATTAACAACACTGTAAAGCTAAAATATTTCTAAGGTTAGCCAGAGTTTTTTGTGTTCTGCTCGCTCCAAATTCAGCCCATGGCAAATAAACAGCAATTTATACAGTGCTTTTTTGCACTCAGATATTACTGAAAGCCCTTCTTATGCTGCAAGCTCCATCTCCAGACACATTTTAATGCTCTCTCTCTCTCTCTCTCTCTCTCTCACTCTCTCACTCTCTCTCTCTCTCTCTCTCACACACACACACACACACACACACACACACACACACACACACACACACACACACACCTAGATGGATGCACAAGTTATTTCCCAAGGACACAAAAAAACGACGACCATTCCAGAGAGCATCCTTGTATTATATTTGTTAGGTCTAGCATTTTTGCAATGTGTATCTACTTTTGTAGATCTTATTTTAGTGTCTTGGGTGTCCTAATTTTTGACAATTTTTGACCATTTCAAAGAGATCAATGCATCATAAATATTTTATAAATATTATAAATATGTGTATAAGTCGTGTAAAAACCAGTTTTAGGAAAATTTATTGATGAAAGCTCTGTCTGAAAGTTATCTGTCTATTACCTGTGTTATCTGCTTCCTATCTGACTACTTTCCTTCCTGCCTCCTCCTGAAGCTGTTACCTGACAGAAACTCCTTAAAGTTTGGGGGGGGGGGAAGAAAATTAGGTGCATTAAACATACCCATGTCACAGAGCTTCCTGGCCACAATCCAATTTACCTGCAAAAAAAAAGGCAAAAGTATGATAATGGTCACAGATAGCATCATTAAACACATAAAGAGATGTACTTTAAGACATCTGTGTACCCGTGTCATGATAGTGATGATGAAGTAATGGAGGAAACCCCCGAGCACCATCACAGATATGTTGGAGTGGTGGCTTAAAGATTTCAATTTGTACTTTGCCAAAAAATCTGCTGCAATCACCCTGAACACCACCACAGCACTCGTTAGGCTGATGATCACTAATATCTGTAGAAACACAAAGACACTAAGTTGGGTCACCATACTTTTCCGATTAACAACATCATTTTTCTTTCCAAAACGTTCAAACCAGCCTGACTCTTATGTTAAGCAGTACATTATTAAATCATTATTAATCCTTATTAAATGCATTTAGACAAAGAGAAGAAAAGATATCCTACCATAATTGTTACACAGATAAAAATCAGACTGCTGGTCCAATAGGAGTGCTTAAATTTTTTTGGTTCACAGTTGACATCATTCACAAGTTCCAGGATCAGTTCCTCCTGTAGTTTGATTTGAAAAGCAAAAAAACACATCCTTACACATACATCCATGAAAAGTAATAAACACTGTATTGGTGGATAATACTGTCAAATACCTCTTCCTCACTCCAATCAGACACTTTCCATTCACACACATAGGTAGCACGATGTCTCTTCCAGAACTCCAAAAACAGTGTTGCTGTGAAAAACAGGAGTTTCTGTGAGATTTATAGAGCATTTTATGCACCAAATAGTTGCACCAATTAACAGTGACTGTTCTTGATCACCACATGTTAATAACCTCTGCCAACGTTGGGAATATTTTAGGTGTTTGTCTGTTTTAAATATAACTTTGAGTGGAAAATATGTCAGTGTTGGCCTGCTTTTAATTTGAGGTTGAAAAGCGTATTATTATTTCTTATTTGACCTCTGCCAGCTGTCTGTGACATAGTATTTGTGAAATGGTTTCTGTAGTAATCCTTAGTTTTTGCTGTTGTTGTTTTTCGTTTCCATGTCCCTCCTGGGTTTCCCCTGTCTGTGTTTTTGTTTGTCTGTTTGAGTTTTACTTTCAATTCTTTCTACTTTTTGAAGGCTGTTCAAGTAGTTTCGGTGTATTTACTGGCCCGCTTTGTTCCTTTTCTCACTCTCTTTATTCTTTTCCTGATTGAGCTGCCCCATGCCACATTATCCCTCACCCAGTGTGTGTGTGTGTCTGTTTATGTGTGTCGGCTCTATTAAGCATGATTCTTACTTATCCAGCCAAGCCTAATAAAGGTGTCAGTATTACAAAGACGGTTCACGTGGTAGAGAGCAGGTTATGTTTGAGATTCGAGATCAACAGGTTTGAACAAAGCACAGTGACCAGTCAGCTCTCTGCAAAATATCAACAGATCTTAGCATTCATGTGAGATCTGTGGCTCCCTCTGTGAGTAAGATGGTCAAAACTTTTTATAAATTGCATCTGTCAATAAAAAGCATCAGTAAGAACGATAAAATCTAAGAAGTAATTACTTCAATTTCCTTTTCCCAGTGACTGCAAAGTCATTGACACTTTCAGTGGTCTATACAGAGGGTCTATAAAGAGGGTACTAAAACAATTTATACTTTTGATCAAATATTCACATAGATTTAACCTACTTTGAATTCTGTTTTTATATTCAATCTTTACTCTCCGACAATAAAACTACCTTAAAGACATTTAAACATTAACTGGAGGGAAGAACAACTCTAATCCATCAGATTTTTCTATCTCTGTTAAGTTACTCAGTATGCATTTTTGCCAACTTTCCTTCCAAGCTTCAAATAAGCTAAACATTATAATATACTAGGTCTTTTCCAGTTTTCCTGGCCACACTTAAAGTGCACACACATTCACTTTTATTTTCCCTTTAAACTCATAACAGAGTTCTCCATGTTTGTGATTGGCCAGATACTACCAACACCAGCAATTAATTCAGTGATAAGCTATCAAGTTGCTAATTACCTTTGTGTGACTATACAGCCTGATTAAAGATGTTAGTTTAAGTGAAGCTAGATAATGGAAAGGTGTGTTGAACTTGCTTCACAGTGTAATACACACTGTGTGTAGCTCACTGGAAGTATTTTTTGTTGTTGTTTTTATTGGATTATTCTGCCTCTTCCTATATGCAGTGCCTTTTATTTGATTGTGAGTGTGAATTAAAGTCTTCTTTTATGAACAATTCTTTTGAACACTTAGACACGAGTCTCAGCTTTTGTGTTAGTAGCTGAGTCCACCTTAACAACTTTTACATAAACAGGACAGTTTCAAGGTTGAACTAACTTGAATGTGAACTACTGTTGAAAGAGGTTTAGTTTACAAAATCTTTACTTAAAAATAAAAAGAATGTCTGAAAACTCTAGCTATTCTCTATGTCAGTTGTCTTATGATAAACTCCTTATATCTACCTATAAACTGTCATATTCTATTATTTCAGCTTTTGAAGTGTTTTTCAATGAAAAATTGTCCATTACTTTTCTTTGATTTAGTTTTGGATTGTGTGTGAAAAGTGACCTTCATTCAGCATAATCCAAATAATATCATGTCTCACTTCCTTTTGCCCTTTCCCACCCCTCCCTACAAACCAGTTCTAGCTCATTCTCTTCAAATCCTGTGCTACTTAACACCCCTGAAGCATGATCGGATAAATCCTTAGCTTAAACATTAGAATTTAATATTAGATGAAGTGTGATTACAGACTCTAAGCATCTATAAAAACATATAGATACTAAAAGCAGAACAGTGAAAAGCATTTATATGTTCATATAGATGAATGCTCGACCACCCCCATGGCCAGATGGCCTGCGCTGATTAAGATATGAGTAGCCAGGGAGAGTAGGTTCAGTGATGTGGCATCTCTTGGCAGTGCATGTCTGAGCAATCATAAAAAGACTGGCATTTGAATGAAATAGATCTGAGGCTGATGAAAGACTTGTCTGTACAAAATGTCCTGTATGTTCAAGCAAATTAAAAAAAAACATAATTGCATTCTTATTTTCTATTATTAAAAGATCCTATTGCATGATTGTGTCTATCTCAAATATGGATGTGAATATTGACAAACTCACCCCATATTGCCATGAACATCGCAAAGAACACTGTCCCTTCGTTGTCAAACAGTAAGGTCACCTGTAAATAGAAAAAAAGCCATAGTAAGCGGTGAATGTACAATCACATTGTTAATCTATTTCGCAATAAATGTAATGATGTAAAATGATTTACCTTGGTATAAATGCAGGTGTCATTGAGCTTCCACTCTTTGCAACCCTTGTCACAAAGTGGACACATAGTTGTGTTGGAGTTGCAAACCTCATTTCTAAAAGATTTAAAGTTTAAGTCATTACAAAGGAAAGATGTACTATATGAGGATACAGCCAGAAACTTACAGGAGGGGTGAGTGTTTGTAGTAGGAGATGCCATAGAGGAAGATAATGATCCCGATGATAGCAGGTGGGATTAGGAGAAATGTGTACCAGCCCAGCCACAGAAAGTACAAGGCCACTTTTTCTCCAAAGTAGTTCCTGACACAATAAAACACAGACAGATAGAAAAAAAAATACATTTATGTCTTGATGCATGCTCAATCATCCAGGTAAGTAAATCTCAAAAAGTTGATTCTGTTCATCTGGACATAGCATTTTCAATGGGACAAGCGTTTCTCACTCATCCAAGTGACTTCTTTAGTCTCAGCTGAGTGCAGGTACCCCCAACCTTATAAACAGTATATTTTGCACAATGACTGAAAATAGCCCAGTGAATAAACAATGGACTGTGAGGTCAGTTCCTTATTATTAATATGTAAATTGTCATGACAATTGATCAACATGTCACGGACCCGGTTCCAGGGACTCGGGGTCTGCAGTGTGGACTATGATGATGATGATGATGATGATGATGATTATTATTATTATTATTATTATTATTATTATTATTATTATTATTATTATTATTATATGGTTGTACTCTGTTCTGCTGCTTTTCCTGCACTCCATGTTTGTGTTTTGGAAGGTGTGTGTGTTTGTGGGCGCGGTCGTGACAGGCACCTTCAGGCCTGGTGGGTGTGGCCCTGCCAGTTGACCGGTCACACCCGAGGATCTCCACACACACCTGGCACCGATCGAGCCTCGTCAGAGGACCTACAAAACAGTGTGGCTGAGAGCTTCTCGACGCTGGATCGTTGAGTGACTACCCGTCAGTGTTCCCAGCAAAATCAGTGAGTTCTAGTCTGTCACTTCGTAGTTGTGTGTTACCGGCTGCCTCTGTGGATTTTCCAGCAGGAGTGCGGGAACGGGAGAGCAGCGAGCACAAGTTTCACGGGAGCAGAGACACGGATCACGAGCACTGGGAAGGAGACGCGTCACGGGAGTTGGAAACACACGGGGATTCATTATTGTGTACTATTTACTTCACTGTAAATAAACGCACTGTTTGCACCGCAGAGTCCTGCATCTTGGGTCCTCCTTCCCCACACACCCACGGTCTGCCACACAGACCGTGACACAACAACCACTGATCAAAGCCAATGGGTTTACCACGGGTTCCCCAGTTTCACCCATCATCGCTAACTTGTACATGAAGGAAGTGGAAAAGAGGGCCTTGTTATCCTACCCGGGAACACACTGGTTCAGATATGTGGATGACACCTAGGTGAAAATCAAATCTCAGGACGTACCACAATTCATGGATCACAGTAACTCAGTGGACCAACACTTAAAATTCACCAGGGAGGATATGAAAAGTAGCAAGTTAGCCTTCTTAGACTGTGAGATTTCCATCAGTAATGGGGGACATCTAAAAGCTGATGTGTACCCCAAATCTATGCAGTATTTAAGGTTTGACTCTCATCATCGACTGGAGCATAAACTGGGTGTCATCAGGACGCTACAACACAGAGCGAACACCATCTCCACAGACACAGCGGCCAGGGAAGCAGAAGAACATCACATTAAGAAGGCTCTGAGTAAATGTGGTTATCCCAGCTGGGCATTTATCAAAGCTGGGAAGGCACCTAAAGAAATCTCCAGCCTAACCAAGAGAGAAGGACAACTCCTGCCTAAGCAAAAACCCTTAGTGATCCCCCTATGTGTCAGGAGTATCAGAACTGTTGAGATGCATTTTTTCTAAACACAGAGTCTGTGTGGCTTATAAACCCCTAAACACACTAATATTGAACTATTGGATCAGGTCCCCGGACACAAATAGACTAACATAGTGTACGCTGTTAAGTGCCAGGAGGATTGCCAGGATTTATACATCAGGGAAACCAAACAACCTCTGGCGAAGCGGATGGTACAACACAGAAGAGCAACCTTGTCAGGCCAGGACTCCGCAGTCTATTTACACCTACAGGCCAGTGGACACTCTTTCATTGATGAGGATGTACACATCCTGGACAGGGAGGAATGGTGGTTTGAGCGGGGAGTCAGACTAGCTGGGCAGCAGACTGATTTACGTGAAAAGGGAACGACCATCTCTGAATCGAAGAGGGGGCCTAAGGGTACATCTTTCACCATCTTACAATGCTGTCATTGCAGCCATTCCCCAACTCTCTGTGAATGGTACTTGTGGCCATTGATCAGTGGTTGTTGATCAATGGTCATGACAATTTGCACACTAATGATCAAGGAACTGACCTCCCAGCCCATTGTTCATTAAGTGGTCTAGTGTCAGTTATTGTGCAAATGTACTGTTTATAAGGTTGGGCAAACCTGCGGTCAGCAGACTGAAGAAGTCACTTGGATGAGTGAGAAACGTTTCTCCCATCAAAAACGCTATGTCCAGAAGAACAGAATCAACGTTTTGGAATATACATTTATCATTTCTTCTGAAACAAATGTGGATAAAAATGTTCACTTCACAGTAACACATTTCTTAACAATTCTATGCATTACTGATATAGGACAGACTTTCTTTATAATAACTCCTCACTGTATTTATCTACTTTACTGGCAAACTTTATGTCAGTGTACAGTTTATGCTATGCATAACATAACACGATATAACATGCACTGTGTATAGTTCTGATAAGGGTGGAACAACAGTTTGACAACCCTCAGAGTATGTGGCAGGGACTAAACACGATCACAGACTTTAGAGGGAAAACCAGCACACCGCAGACCACGGCCTCTCTGTGTGAGGATCTAAACGTATTCTACGCTAGATTCGACACAGCGAACACCATGAGACCGGACAGTGTGCGCACCGCGGATGACGTCAGTGCGCACACTGTGTCTGAGGAGGATGTGCGGAGGTGCTTCAGGAAGGTGAACGCACGCAAAGCTACTGGTCCGGACGGGATTCCCGGCCGCGTCCTCAGGTCATGCGCGGCTCAGCTGGCTGGAGTGTTCACGCACATCTTCAACCTTTCCCTCTCTCTGTCTGTAGTCCCAGCCTGCTTCAAAATGGCCACCATCGTCCCTGTACCCAAATCCTCCACCATCTCCTCATTGAACGACTGGCGACCTGTAGCCCTGACCCCCATCGTAAGCAAATGCTTCGAGAAGCTGGTCAGGGACTTCATCTGCTCTGCACTACCCGACTCACTGGACCCTCTACAGTTTGCATACTGCCACAACAGGTCCACTGATGATGCCATAGCCCTGACACTACACACTGCCCTGTCACACCTGGAGAAGAGAGACACGTATGTGAGGATGCTGTTTGTAGATTACAGCTCAGCATTCAATACCATCGTTCCCTCGAAGCTGGACAGGAAACTGCAGGATCTAGGACTGAGCAGCTCCCTCTGCAGCTGGATCCTTAGCTTCCTGTCTGACAGACGCCAGGTGGTCAGACTGGGCAGCATCACCTCATCCCCCATCACTGGTGCTCCACAGGGGTGTGTACTGAGCCCTCTCCTGTACTCACTCTACACCTACGACTGCACAGCCACTAACAGCTCCAACATCATTGTGAAGTTTGCGGACGACACTACAGTGGTGGGTCTTATCACCAACGGTGATGAGACGGCTTACAGGGAGGAGGTCAGCGCCCTGACCCACTGGTGTCAAGACAACCATCTCACCCTCAACGTCGCAAGGACAAAGGAGTTGATAGTGGACTTCCGGAGGTGCAGAGAAGTACACACCCCCATCACCATCAGCGGCGCTGCTGTGGAGAGAGTGAGCAGCTTCCGGTTCCTTGGTGTACACCTGGCTGAGGATCTTACGTGGTCAGTACACACAAACAAAACAGTGAAGAAGGCGCAGCAGCGCCTCTTCTTTCTCAGGAGACTGAAAAGATTCGGCATGAGCCCCCGCATCCTCAGGACCTTCTATCGCTGTGCCATTGAGAGCATCCTCACTGGATGCATCACCACCTGGTATGGCAACAGCACCGCCTACAACTGCAAAGCTTTCCAGCGAGTAGTGCGGTGCTCTGAACGGATAATTGGAGGTGAGCTTCCCTCCCTCCAAGACATCTACAGGAAGCGGTGCCTGAGGAAAGCGGGGAGGATCATCAAGGACTCCAGTCACCCCAGCCATAAACTGTTCAGACTGCTTCCATCAGGAAGGAGGTTCTGCAGCATCCGGTCCCGTACCAGCAGACTGAGAGACAGCTTTTTCCATCAGGCCATCAGACTGCTGAACACGTCATAGACACCTCAGCTTCACTACTGGAACTTCAACATTATGCACTCCACACTGTATGTAAATGCCACTTGTTTTGCACATATTCAACTCTGTATATTTTATATATTTTATTATTATTATTATTATTTTATTTTATTTTTTTACTATTTAATTTGTAAAAATGTGTATACACACACACACACACACACACACACACACACACACACACACACACGTAGGAAAATATTTAGTATACACATCCAGAAATGCATACACTATTATATATTGTACATATATTTATTAGTTTGAGGTTGGCCATTCTTGTATTTTGCTCGTTTGTGTTGTTGTGTTTGCACATCTCTGTTGCTTGTGGGGCTCGCACACAAGAATTTCACTCGCATGTGCTGTGCCAGTGTGCCTGCACATGTGATGTGACAATAAAAAGTGATTTGATTTGATTTGATTAATACACAGTGGTAAGAATAGTCAGCATGACATATTTTTACTGCAAGGAAGACATAATTCACTTTTGCACCACAGCTGAACTCCACTGACATTAGTGGTCCCTTTATGTCACTAACAGGTCAAAGCTTTAGTGATTCTAGCGCTTTGTTTTATAGCCAAATATCTACTTAACTAATAGCATTTAGCATTTCCAATTACTTCCAGTGTTGTGTGTGTGTGTGTGTGTGTGTGTGTGTGTGTGTGTGTGTGTGCGCGCGCGCGCGCGCGCGCGCGTGTGTTTATTAGAAAATACACTGAACTCCAACACCTTAGTAAACCTTGAACCAGGTAAACTGCAGGATGCTAGCAACAACTCGCTGAGATTAGCATCCTTGCCATGCAGCTAAGCCTCACTTAGTTAATGAAGTGGCTGTAGATTCTTTAAGTGTAGAGTCCTGTCTTCAAATGCATGTGTTCTTGCCAAATGGCATTTAAAATAATTACAGTCCTGAGAGAAACAAGTACTGCAGTGATGTTCTGTCTCAGAGGTTAGCTGATTAGCTTATGGTGCAGCACATAAGTGAAAAATCCTTTGAAAAGCAGATACAAGCATCAAAACGTGCACGTTTGTAACTTTAGAGCTATTCATTTGGAAAAATCACATGACCAATTTTAGGCTCAAATTACCGATTTACCACAGAATTTCAACCACTGGTGAATTGTCAGATGTTTGACTGTTACTGGATATGCTTCTGAGCAGGTAAAGAAGTAAGTTAAAGTTATTTTCAGAATTTTTCTTTGTTTCAAACAAAACAAAAGAACTGAAGTGCCACATAATATCTTATAAGTTAAAGGATAATCCTTTAACTCTTGTAGTACTTTAATGCAACTCACTTCAGGCAGAGCATTCTCATTCCAGACGTTGGTTCAGGCATTCAATATTCATCAGGTGCTAAATTATTCTCGTGCAATTTCATAAAATTCATTTATTGCGTGCATAAAGTCTCCTTGATTCTTGGCTCAGTTCTCCCATTCGCGCACCCTACCATCAATTTTTTTTTAATTATTAACAAGCTAACATAGAAAGACAGATGACCATTTACCGTTGCACCAACAGACATCTTAGTGACCAGTTAATCTGATTAGCAGGTATCTGGACAGTGCCAGAACCACTGCACAAATGAATTGTAATTTATAGAGGCACTTTTTACACTTTTTGCAAGCTGCATCCACAGATACTTTTTTAATACTCTTGCTCACACACACACAAACCCAGATAGATACATAAGGGGCTAGCCCAGGTTTAGTATCTTTCCCAAGGACACTTCAACATACAGATGAAAGAGCTGGGGATCAAACAACCGACCATCATAAATAACAAGATTTTAGGGGGATCATTTTAGGGGTTGAGAACTGAGTAACCAGTGAGAAGAATAAGAGGTCCATCCATAATACTCGACTGAAACAGTATTACTTCTGCAACTACACCCCATATCATACTGCACCCACATGGATGAACATTAGGATCATTCAAATAAGGCACATATTATGGTGCACCCATCAACTATTTCCCTGTAATATTAACTTATCTGTTGCACTATTATTATAAGAGCTAAATAAATTCTGAAATTGTATCTGTAATACCAACTGACAAAGAAGCTAAAAATGTTTACTAAGGGTTGTTAAATGTATAAAAGATATCATATAGACAAAACTGCTGCTGTGACACGTGGTTTATGTTTTAGATACACCTGAATCTAAAGACAGAGACATCTCTGCTCTCTTCTAACTCAAAACTCCACGAATTACTGTACATTATTTTAAAATCATGGCTCCAAACAACAGATTCATCATGTTCATGACATGTTTGCTGTTGTCTTGTTTGGAAACCAATTATGCTGCAATAACTGGAACAGTATAGAGTGCAGAATAATAAATAGGCTGTTATGCTGCAGTCCAAACCTGACAGCAGTTATGGGTTGCCCTTGGAGACAGGCTGTCCACCGTGCCCATCCCGCCTTCAGTTCTCTCTGTTTCTTTTTCTGAAAGCAGAAACACACAAAATCAAAGCAAATCAGCAACATGTAGAAAATCTTTCTGCAAGCTGCTTAACAAAACACACAGTTACACTGAGAACAGAAGCTTTCTTGTGTGAATATGTAATCTGCTGGCTTTTTAAAAAACAGATTTCAACAATTAAGGGCTTCTAAAACCAACTCGACCTTACAAGTTCAAAGCTGAAACTGTAAGATACTTTATCTAACATACATGTGCTTGTAAAGGCGACACAACAGACTGTGGCTCATGTCCGTGCTTACACAGTAACATGTAGTATTCATCAGCAATCATGTACACGCACATACCCAATTATTCTCGGTATTAGATGACTCACAGCATTAACATGACTCGCAGTGTCTCTGCGAACAAATACTTTTTTTTTGGCACCACTATTCTGTTTTGAGAGGCCATTGCCAAGTTTCAGTTCATTAAGCTTTTGAGAAAACCTCAACACCTAAGCAGCCATGTGAAAGGCAATGGTTTAACAGTTTTTAGTGTCACTATCTTAAGCGTAGGAATGTGTGGACCCACATAGAGAAACAATGGCAAATACTGATTTATGTGATCATTCTTATCTGACTTCTTATCATTGTTACTCCTACGGTGACTGCTTTTATTCTTGGCTATCATTATCACTCTCCATGGATGTGATTTCTGAAGAGGAAGAAGACCATTTCTTTTCTTTCTTTTTTATACTGTAAAGCAATCAGCAGCCCTCATTCTTCCCATGTCTATACTGATCATGTCACTTTTGTCATAGTACTTCATATACAAGGATAAGACTTAAAACCCAGAATTAAAAACAAACAAACAAAACATTTCACCTCATGTAGACAGAACTTGGTCTCAAAAACCTTCATCTTTATGAGCTCCCGTAGATTTTCTGTGCAGATTAAAAGGTAAAGAGAATAATAATAAAAATATTCAGGGTCTGGTTAAATGCAAAGGATCGGGGTTGTAAATAATTCTGTCTCACCTCCTGAATGAATTCTGGTGTGACCTAAGATGAAGTGGACAATCCGTATCCTGAAACAAGGACAAGAATCACTCATGCAGCTGATCATAAAGTACAAATGTCATTAGATTAGTGCATCTTTATTGATTCTTTAAAAAAAATGCATTTTAAAGAGACAACTAGGCATTCCACTTTCATAAAAACACAAAGGCGAAGACCTAATCTAAATACCACATGGTTAGAAAAATTTGGAAATAAATTGCTTGAGAACAAGTCCTTTGTAATGATAACACAACACAGTGCAAATAAACACTGGGATGCTTTAAGTGTCAGAAAACAGCAGCAAGGAATGTTTAAAATGCCAAAAATAGTTTCAGTGGCCTTGTTTACCTCGTACTGAGAGACACTGCGCTCTGATCTGAGCTCCAGTTGCAGGCATCGGACACCTTGAGCAGATACCTGTACTTCTCAAAGATTTCCTTGGGCGCTTGAATCCCATAGAAGACGTGATTATCATCTATGATTTTCTAACAGAAGGAAATTAAGATGAATGACTGTATGGATGAAATGTATATTTTATAGCAGAAATGTTAAGTGTACTATTAAACACCCACCGTGACTTTGAAGTTCTTTTTTTTTAGCTCTTCGATGTACTCAGTTTGCTTCTTGAAAGACTCTCTCTCCTGGTTATTAATCGTTTTGGCAACCAGGACGTAGTCATAAGAGAGTGGAGTGTGCTGAGTGACAAAAAACAATACGCCAAAATCAGACATTATATGCTCTAATATATGCATTAACATGGCCAGGACTGGAATTATAATTATATTAAACTATAACTGTGGACAATGGCTTACCACAGGCGGAAATGATTGCTGTTCATTGCCATTTTCTTTTACCACTCCCAGCAGCTCCAGCATCTCAATACTGGACTGAAGCATCAAAAACAATGAACAATGTTACATTATGAAATCACCCATGCTGATGTAAATACATTAAGTCGTGGTTTTAAAAATGGCATGAAAAGTATGTGGTAAAGACTTTTGTCACAACAGATGAGTTTCAGGAGGCCACTGTTTTGTGATACTGTGCTTGTGAAAGTAAGCAGGAAGGTTATCACCTCCAAAAGAATCCTGTCTAACGATAACACGGGGGCGTGACAATGAATGCCACTGCGCTGAGAAAGCAAAGCACAGAGAGCTAATCTAACCTGAATGAAAAACATGACGTGCTCATATAGTCTAGCAGTCAGTCCAAATCCATGCTTTCTTTAAGTCCTCAGGGGATTCTCTCACTGACACACGTACATCCACAAACAGTGAAGTCATGGCAGAGGCAGTAGCACCTGAACATCCTGATTCATACGCAGGGCAGATTAAAGCGTGAATATGTTCTGACCTCATCTGACTAACTTGATTTAAGTGAATCTGTAGTGGGTTTGATGTAATGACTGCTTGATGAAGCTATGTGCAGTCATGATAAACAGCAGGGCCGCTGATAACATAAATTCTGTTAAAGTGTGAGGCGGCCTCAGAGCATCTTCACTACGTAACGATTAAAAAAAAAAACAGAACCATCATTATTATTCATGAATCGGATCACCTACCTGTCTGTTGTGGAGAGGCATGATGAGTCGGTACTGAATGAAGCAGTGACTTTCCGGTTACAATAAAGCTTCGATCACCATTCAGTGACACCAAAGCCTCAGCTCAGCGATTTCTCCAGCTATAAAATGATATGATGTCTCTTCAACAAGCAGTAGGCAACTTCCGGATTGCATCTAAGATGAACTGCGACGTTGTTTCACCAGCAGAGGTATGTATAAAAACCGACTCTACCTGTTGCTGATGTCACGCCATCTATCTTTACAGCCTCCACCTTCTTCTGTGATCACTCAGTCCAGGGGGAAATCCAACAAAAAACAAGACAGGAAAAAACACAGTGTGATACAGAATAACCCCAGAGACAAAGAACATACAGCCAGCCAGTTGAACTACCTCCTTTTCACTTGACAGATACGATGGAATGGCTTTCCTTCTTCTTCTTTTTTTTGTTATGCCTCCTCCTTCTCTCCTATGAGCAAAGTACCATTTATCCACCGCTAGATGGAAGCAAACACACTGGCTGAAACCGCCTGTTAAACCCCCTGACTTGGCTGTGACTAAATCGTCCTACACACCATTGTCAGCACTGACTGTGACATTTACAAAATAAATAAATAAATAAAAATCTTACAAAATTAAAAAAAAACATTTTGGAGTCTATAATGGAAGGACTAAGCAGGTTCGCTAACATTTACTAAAAAGGCAATACGGAAAAATAAAACAATAGGGGGAAGCACATTCATTCTAAATATTAGGACAAATATAGTTAAGTTCCCTGTTTAGAATGAGATCATTATATCTATGCACATGTGTTAAGCGGCACATTGTAATGGGCATCTTGTTTTGTTTGCTGGATATAATTGAATCTATTCCACCTATTTACAACAACCTGTCATCTTTACAGGTAGTACTAAAAGGCTTCAATGATTAGTATAGTCAATGTTCTGGTGTTTTTCATTGTGCTGGGGGTTTGAGATTCTCTGGATATACAGTCCTGTGCAAAAGACTTGAGGCACATTTTATTTCATTTTATTTTGGGAGGAAAAACAAGAAATGTGTGTAACCATTTATTGAAATGTGCAAATATAACTGGGTAATTACAGCATGTATAAGGCATAAACAGTTTATACAATTGTAACAAGCTTTGGTGCGACAACCTTTATTCTTCAACACAGCCTGAACTCTGTTAGGCAGCTTTATTATTGTTTCTTTAAGTAGTCTTCGGGAATAGTTCTCTGGGCTTCTTGAAACGTGTTCAAAGCTCTTTTTGGATACTGGGAACCTTTTGTTCCTTCCTCTGTGATCCCACACTGCTTCAGTGGTGTTGATGTCTAGGGAGGCTGCTCTGTGTTTTTCTGTCCAGGCATGCTTTTACTGCATTGGGATCATTATGATGCTGTAAAATTAAACCATTGTCAGTCAGAAACATCCCAGATGGTACAACATGGTGAATCAAAATACGATTGTACTTTTCTAAATTTACAATTCCATAAATTTTGACAGGATCCCCAACACAGCTGGCTGAAATGGAGTCCCAGACTTCCACTGTGTTTTATAGATAGCTGTAGGCACTCACCATTGTAACTCTCTCCTGACATATTAATGATGACTTGAACTAAAACTTTCAAATTTGGATTCATGAGTCCATAAGATCTATTAGCACTTCTTTTCAGTCCAGTTTAATTTATGTAATTTGGCATATCTCTGCCTTTACTCCACGTTTGCTTTCCTTAAGAATGACTTCTTAACAGCCATTGAGAGCATCTGTAATGAAGCTTCAGGGAACAATAAATGGACCAACCAGAGGGCCAGATCCACATCCCAGGTCCCGTGTAGGGTGTTGGCTGGATTTTTGTCCTGGTTATTGAGAGCATGACTTTCGGATACTGTTTGTTTGCTGATAGCTTTTGTTTTAGGTCTAGTTCTTCTGTAACTTAACAAATGAACAAACAATAGGCACTCTAAAAATGATCAGGTTAAAGGCGTGAACTGCAAATGTGTGTGAATACAACCAATGTCCAAAGAAAAAAATCTTTAGGAAGACTGAAGAACGACTGCACAAGACCACTTCAAAAATTCTTCAATAAAGCACTGTATTTGTGTGGTTTCTGATTTCTGTATTGATTTGGTTATATTATGTAGTGAACTTGATTTTAGATTTCTGGCTTACTTACTACCATTGTGTGGGACCTATTTTCAATGTTTATGAAAAAAAGTGATTTTTCAATCTCAGATTCCTTGCCTTTGGCTCATGTTCTGTGAAGAATATATCAAATAGCACATTTTCATTGACTTCACACCTCTAATTACTGTGTTTCACCTCAATGTACTTGCTATTCCTGCACAAGATTCCAACATTGTTATATTTAAAGTACCTGCACGTATTTGCTCCAGCATTCCTGCACGTTACCCTCTGTTTTACAGCAACCATTATCTATCTTCTCACACTCTATCCTAGCTGTAAATCAGGCATCAGACATAACAAATAAAATTGTTTTGTGGCTCCTTACCAATCAAGATTGTAAAAAAGAGTCTCTGCTCAAAGAACCTCAGAGATTTTAGTTCAGAAAGAAGATTTGGAAAATCACAAAGAAAGAGTTTCCAGAATAGAGTCCTTTCACCATTATTGGATGGGGCAGTGCAGACAGTAGAGAGAAAGGTGGAATGACACAAAGGAAATGGTCTGGGGTAGACTGAAACCCAGCCCCCTTCAGTAAGAGCTCTTACCTTCAGTTCATGGCTCACCTGTTCAACCAGGTGAGCAATCTAAGCCCTGTCAGAGTCTGACGGTGAGTTTAACGATGAGAATGAGACACGCCATCAGTTAAAAAACACAAACTGAATGGTCTGCTCGCAAAGAAATGAGTCATCCTGTATGACTGCTGATGTGGTGCAATCAGAGACAAAATAAAAGGGTGATTCCTCTTATCAAATCTCAGATAAGCTGGCACAAACTGGCTCTTTGTTCAGTGCGGCTGATACAGTTATATAGGTGGACGCAAACCTGTTCACCTGTGATGTTTTATTAGATAGTAAACATAATTGTTCAAGATTAACATGTTTTTTATTATGATTATGATTATTTTTTTCAAAATTTTACCTTAAAAATGATAGACCTTTTATTCATAAATGGGCGACAACAGGGGTCAATATCAATCATGTGGTCTGCATCACTTAGAACTGAAATAAAGCTGGTTTTAGGGTTCTGTTGATTTAAAAACACAATAATCCACCCAATCCCCCTCCAATATACAGACACACAGTCACAGATACACACACACACATGGCTGTTGGTTCTCACAAGGATAGTAGAATGCAGATTTCTGTCCTCACAAAGAAAGCTAGACACAAACACACACACACACACAACATCCAGTGGCTGCTTTTCCCCTCCAGCACAACTATTTTGATGAGCACTTCCTTTACTGTTGTTCTTGCAGAGACACGTTTTTACAGCACAATCACCTACTGAAATCATTTTAAGTCTCTATCAACAATTTATGTACACACTATTTTATATTTGTCATGTATGGAGGGTCATGTCACATAAAAACCTTATTAAAGCCAGTATGAGATTAAATCAACAGGATAGCCATGACTGAGCATACAATAAAATTGAATGACTAAACATTTGGCCTATCATAATTTGACTAATGTATGTATCTGATACTACAATTAGATTCTGTGTCACCTCAATGTATTTAAACCTGCCTGGTGTCATTACAGCTATACTTTATTGAGCTATGTTTTCATTCTGTTTTAATGATTTTGTGAGATGATGGGGATATGATTCCAGCTGTGCAGTCTGGATCTATTTCTGTGGCCCTCTTCTTAAACTTTAACTAAAGAAAAGGCAAAGTAACATGTCAAATGGGTGGTCCTCCGTGCCTTGTTATTAAGGAGGATTTTCATCATTAGTCTTGGAATCCTGGAAAGGCAACGCTCACCCAGGAAAACCCACATCTCAAGGAAGATAGGCGATATGAGGGCGGAGAAAAAGTGGTTGCGAAAATAAGCTGCTGTATTTCTGTACTCCACCACACCCCTAAGAGGAGGACATCATAATTACACCCACACAGGATTGTAGAACCACTTCAAGGGTGATGGAGGGGGTGGGGGCACTGCTACTAAATTTGACCCCAGTGTAAGAAGACTGGCTGGGGTGGATAGGAGGTGGAGTGAAAATGCTGCAGATAGTCTCTTTCCTGAACTCCACACCAGAGAGGAAAAGACGTGCCAAACAAAGTCCTGCTCTAAACAAATCTAAGCAAATATATACAAACATCCACTGCTGAGGGGATTAGTTCCAGGAAATGTCTGCTCAACAAAGAAGTGAAAGTCTTATATTTCATACATAATCAAATTCAAATTTTATTTGTCACACACACACAACCATACACAGTATGACATGGGGGTGAAATGCTTGTAGCTGTACAATGCCCGACCATTAAATGACAGAAAAAAGGTTTTACAGTATTTACAATTTACAGGTTACTACAAAATTTACAAATTAACTTAGGAATTTACAGTAAAAAATGTGCAAACAGCAGAAAGAGATTATAAAGATTATAAATTATAGGAAATGTGTGGTGGTGTGTGTGGTGATGTGATGTGTGTGAGAGTCCAGTCTTATAGTGATGTGTGTGGGAGAGTCCAGTCCTACACCTGGTTCAGGGCCTGAATAGCCTGGTGGAAGAAGCTCCTCCTCATTCTCTCTGTTTTGGCCTTAAGGGAGCGGAAGCGCTTCCCAGACCTCAACAGTGAGAAGAGTCCATTGTTGGGATGGGAGAGGTCCATCATAACCTTCCTAGCTTTGGACTTGCACCGCTTGGTGTAGATGGACAGCAGGTCAGGGAGCTCTGATTGAATGATGCGTTCGGCTGAGCGCACCACCCTTTGCAGATCTCGTCTGTCCTGCTTGGTGCTGTTCCCAAACCAGGTGCAGATGTTTGCCGTCAGGATGCTCTCGATGGTGCAGGAGTAGAAGTTCTTGAGCACCTTCAGTGGCAGATGGAAGTCTCTAAGTCTTCTGAGGAAGAAGAGACGTTGACGGGCTTTCTCAACCAGGGTGTTGATGTGACAGGACCATGACAGGTCCTGAGTGATGTGGACACCCAGGTATCGGAAACTGTCCACTCTCTCCACTGGCGTGCCACTGATGATGAGGGGTTTGTAATTCCTCGCCTGCTTTGTAGTGAAGTCCACGATCAGCTCCTTAGTCTTGCCGATGTTTAGGAGGAGGTTATTCTCCTGGCACCAGTTCTCCAGGTTCCTAATCTCCTCCAGGTAGGCCGTCTCGATGTTGTCGGAGATCAGGCCCACAACAGCAGTGTCGTCAGCAAACTTGACAATGGAGGTGGTGTCTGATGTGGCTACACAGTCATAAGTGTACAGTGAGTACAGCAGGGGGCTTAAAACACAGCCCTGAGGCGCTCCAGTGCTGAGTGAGATGGAGGGGGAGACTTGTTTTCCCACCCTCACTGATTGGGGTCTGTCTGTGAGGAAGTTGAGGATCCACTGACACAGTGATGAGCTGAGTCCTAGATCCATCAACTTGGTGAAAAGCTTAGAGGGAATTATTGTGTTGAATGCTGAACTGTAGTCCACGAACAGCATCCTAACATAATTCCCTCTGCCAGTGTCCAGGTGACTCAGGGATGTGTGGAGCAGGTGAGATATGGCATCGTCTGTGGAACGATTAGTCCGGTAAGCAAACTGAAGTGAGTCGATGGTGGCAGGAAGTGAAGAAGTGATGTGATCTCTCATCAGTCTTTCAAAACACTTCATCACAATTGAAGTCAGTGCTACTGGATGGTGGTCATTGTGGCAAGAGGGCTGTTGTTTCTTTGGAACAGAGACAATGATAGACAGTTTGAAGCACGTGGGAACCACTGCTTGGGCCAGGGAGAGGTTGAAGATCTCCGTGAACACCGGTGCTAGTTGATCAGCGCAGGCTCTAAGGACCCGGCCAGGGATTGCATCTGGTCCTGCTGCCTTCCTGGTGTTCACCCTCCTGAAGGTGTTCCTCACGGCATGCTCTGTGATGATGAATGCATTTTCTTCACTGGTGCACTCCGAGCGCGCGCAGCCGTTTGTTGTTTTAATTGCTGCGGCGTCGAAGCGAGCATAAAACGTGTTCAGCTCATCAGCCAGTGAAGCATCGGCATTCATCATTGACGAAGCTGGTCGTTTATCATTTTATCACCTCATGTGCCATGAGGTGATAAAATGGGGTCACCGTGTACCCATTTAACTACCTGAACACCCTCTTATGTGAAAGACAGAGTAGCTTGTGGGATCCTACACATACTGGGAAATGTGTTGTGTCTGTTCACATGAGTGTTTGTGTGAGAAAGAGACAGTGCCTTCCCAAAGTTAACCCTGGACATTTTGCTAAACAAATTACACAAATGAAGTTTTACAAGACATCACTGACTAAAAAAGGAAACAAAATCCTTGTGACCATGTGACCTCTGTTTTGGTTTAAAGCAGCAGCAGCATTTTCATTGTGAATTGACAGATCTTATCACAAGGGCTGGGTTGTTGCTATGGCTTCTTCTTCTTTTATTTTTAGCTTTTTCATTGGTTTCAGTGTGTGAATAAGTGAACCAATGATTAGGAGACAAGTTGGGACAGAGCCATGTTTACCGCTGTGTAGCATTCCCTCTTCTTTAGACAACACTCTGTAAATATCTTTCAGCGCCTGTGGTGCCTTTTCCGATCTATAAAGTTCCAGTTCTATGTATAATGGGTCAGAGATGCAGCCACTGAATGCAAGTCAGATGTTTCATCTCATCTTTAGTCTGTAAAAAGTGTCCATCTCTTTGCAATTTTTATGTTGAGGAACAGTAATGTTGTAAATGTAGATTTTTGCAGACTGGTGATTCTCTGTCCATCCTCACTTCTGAAAATCTCTGCCTCTCTAATGTCCTCTTATCTATGCATATTCATGTTACTGACCTGTTGTCTATGGAACGCCAGGACTGCCATAATGAATTAATTAAATACACCATTAAATAATTAATTAAATGTGGCAATAATTAATTAAAATTGGAATTAATTAAATAAATAGTTATGACACATGTAATTAATTAATTATTGCCACATTTAATTAATTATTTAATGGTGTATTTAATTAATTCATTATGCGATTCACATTCGTATATACGCAGCCAATCAACGTAGTTGACAGGCTATGACAGCGTCCTTATGTGCCGACACTGGTGTTTTAGCTAGCAAAGCGGTGTGGCTGATGTGGAGTGAAGCCAACGTGTACAACCATTGGAGATGTGAGCAGGACAGACGAAAAATTGATGGGAAAAGTGTGGACTTTATAACAGTTTTTAAATTGTGTTGATAGGCCACATAACACCAGAGTTGTGATAAAAAGAAATGCAATGTTTGGTTTTCTTCCTTAATACTATCGTTGTTTATATTTACTGCGGGAAGAAACGGTAAAAACTGCGTTTTATATGAAAAAAAGCTTGAAAGCATTCTCCGCCTGTGAGCAAAAAAAAAAAACCCCGCCCCCTCTCCCCCGCTGCCCCTTTCCTATTCGTCCAAAAAAGTACCATGCCGACCAATCAAAAAATGATATGGCAACCTGGCATCTAGTTGTTAAGAAACGGGGGAAGTTTTAGGAGTGACGGCAGTGTTTTGAGATGTGAGAGATTTGAGACATTTAGCGCAAATCTTGTGTAGTTAGTGTGTAGTGTAGTTTTGTTGTGTGTGTCAGAACAATGAGGCGACTGCTGAATGTTACAGGTGTTACAGGAGTGATACATCTCCTGTTGTCAGGCCTGCAGGTATCAGGCTGTTTTTCTCCTTTATCTCATAGTGGACAGAAATTATTTGTTGGAGTAGCACAAATTTGTGTGGCATCAAATTTGATGCAGAACAGTAAATAGTTTGAGATGTTTAGTTAAAAACGCCTTGGCTGCATTTAAAAAATAGCTGCAAAAAACGTTGTTTGCTAAACTCAGTTACTTTTTTTGAAGAAGTAACTATATAATTAATTGCCCAACATTGGTCATTATATACTGTATTTTGCAGACAGAGAGTTACATGACTCTCTCCCAGACCACAGACTCATACTCATGATACAAGTCAGAGCTTTATAAAAAGAAAAAAAAAGAAAGTTGTGTTTTCGAAATTGGGGTTCAAGTTATTTTTACTTCCAATAGTCTTAACATGTCAATGACTAGATTTTTTTTTTACATTTTCATTGTAAGTGGGCTAAAGTAGTTAATTAAAGGTAGTCTAACATAAATGTAAATGCTGTCATTTGATTTGATTTTAATAAACCATGTAACTTGGATGGATTCGATGCTGGCATCACCACAGTGCACACGTCTGATGTTGCTCACAGTGGTCCCAGGGATCGCTCAGGGAGTTTGTGTACTTGCTCAGACACATGAAAAATTAGAGGAAACATTGCTCCTGGTACAACTTAACTTTTTGAGACTTGTAGCTGGCTCAAATTTAAAAAGAGATCATATTTTTCTATGAAAAAGTAAAATGTCTCAGCTATTTGTTGTTGTTTTTTTAATCATCTGTTTATTATAAAAGCTGAGAAAGCGACCAGCATAGTATGGAAACTTCCAAAAATTTAAAATGCATCAAAGAATCGTACATATCATATAAACATAGAAATAGTGTATAAAAGAAAACAAGCACAGACTTCTCCAGATAAACATTTCCTTGTAAATTTTAATTACTGTCTGGCTTTTAATAGTTGATACACATTTTAGAGACTTTGAGAAACGTAAACATAATTCTGCACTGCATATACATACAAGGTCTTGAAAAATTGGGTCCCATCTTATCTTAAGAACCTCCTTGTACCATACCACCACAATAGAGCACTTTGCTCTCAGATTGCTGGTTTACATGTGGTTCCTAGAATATTTAAAAATAGAATGGGAGTCAGAGCCTTCAGCTTTTAGGTCTCTCTTCTGTGGAAACAGCTCCCAGTTTGTATTTAGGGAACAGAAACCATTTCTACTTTTAAGATCAGACTTAAAACTTTGCATTTTAAGGAAGCTTATAGTTAGGGCTGGATCAGGTGACTCCTCCCTTATTTGGCTGCCCCTCCCTGAGCCTGATTTTGCTGGATGTTTCTTCCCCTTAAATGGGAGTTTTTTACTTCCTATTGCCGCTAAAATGGTTGATCACAGGGGTTTCTATGATTGATGATTGTTGATCTACCTTGCAGCATAAAGTACATGTAGGTAACTCTCCGTGTGACTTGGCACTATATAAATAAAACTGAACTGAATTACATAATATATCTAATAAAACAACCAGGTTAATAATATTATGTAACTATTTTCCATACAGTCAAAATAGGTGCTTCCACAGAGTTATACGCTTTTGCTGCTCAGTCCTGGAAAAATTAAATTTACCAACAACTTTTAGCAATTTTGACATGGGTCCCCCAAACGGGGGAAATAGCATGAACAAACAAACAAGTGCAAATGATTTTATTAGAAAAAAAAAAAACAAAAAAAAAAAACAAAGAAACCAGTTAAGGTCATATTGCGCAAAGTTCAGGTTAAATACATAGAGATACGTTTAACAAATACATACAATTCAATCTAACACTATCTACCAAGAACAATGGAAAGATTCAGGCTATTAACACAAAAACTGAATGTAAATGTGTTAAATTACCATTAGTTTGACTACGATGACCTGGATGACTGAGAACCTTCACAGCCATTAGTTTGTTTCTTTGTTTTTGTGTTTTATCTACGGTAAGCGTAATATTGTCACCTGGACTATCTTCTTGAATTAGTTCAGTGTACATAGCACGTGGACACTTGGGTGCAGTGTCTGTTCACCGTCGGGCGAAGACTATTGGCTAGTAGCGTGGAGGCACTTCCCTCATGGGCCTCCCTTGAGGCTGTGGTGATGCGCCAGTGAGCGGTCAGTGGGTGAAGGAGGGCATCCTGGCGAGTGAGTCAGCCGTTTGGCTTCCCGAAGGGGGATCGACTGTGAAGCGGAGCGGTTCGGGCGAGACATAACACGCCTGGCTCGGAATATATTAGTCCAGACCAGAGCGGATTAGAACGGCTTGGCTTCGCGAGTGTCTCAAAATGCACAGATTAACGGGGAAAACGGGAGAAGACAGCTTAATTGAGATGAGCCCGACAGACTCTTTCAGCGGTAAGTAGCTGAGAGCCAGCGCTGGTCGGCCATGTAAAAAAACGTTTAAAATGTAGCTGAGAGATTTTCAGCCTGCCGAGAAGTTACTGGAGTGAGCTAAGTATTCTCAAGTCTGTACGCCAGACTTTCACAAGCTTGCTAAAATTGAACTACAGCTATAATATGAGACCTTTAATATTTTAACAATATAAATGAAACTTTCCAGAATGGGTTTTTCCAGCATTTTTAAGTAGCCTTTAAGTCAGCTGACAAATACAATTGTTCTTTGGTTAGCTCTCTCACCGTCAGTTATACAGAGGGTATATTAAAACTTAATTATGTAGCCGTTGCTTCACTGTTGTAAAGCGTTTCCACCCTGGTTATTTCCCCTTTAAGGCTCCAGCCAGCTCACAGTCTGCCTTTCTCTTTAATGGAAGTCACAGTGACTTATGTGCAGCTGGGCTCTGGCAGCTGGCCTGCTTACTGGAAATACTGTGTCACTTACAGACAACCACGTTATCCACCAGCAACAACCCCCAAATCCATCTCTGTTCCCCGCCTATGTAAATTTTAAACCAGTGGCCGGACACGGATTTTATTTACTTAAATTTTTTGCCATTTAGGGATATATTTTAAAGAAAATGTGTGTTGATGATTAAAAGGTGAATCATCCTGAATGCAGAAAACCTTATCAACAATATTAAAATGAAGTGTGTCATTCAAACAGTCTGAAATGAAAGTGATAACCACAGGGCCATCCTCTGTCAGTTTGGTGTTGTGTGCTTATGGTTTGTTGAGATAACGTTGTAACAGAAGCAAAACATATCTCACAGTAGTCACAGATGACTTGGTTATTACAATATAGAAGTACAGATTGTGTCTTTTATAGTTTGTACGTAAAAATCACAGAGCTGTTCATGATTGTGGGTTTCACACGAACATGCGTTACTGCTTTGTAGCAGCATTGTCTTAAGATGTGAGCTACGTTTTGTAAAGTAGGTGTATGTGTGCATCTGAAACCAACCCCTCTGCAACATGGCAGGTGACTACTGGTTTCCTGTGCGTGTGAGGAAACCAAACAAACTCATCTACTTTCACTATGGGCAAAATGTAGCAGTTTGAGTTGAGTCTAAAACTGTTCATTTAGTCTAGAAAAACAGCTTTAAAATATGGCCTCCACCTGAGTTCAGCTATACCAGTTCTAAGAAGCTAGATCAGTCAAATGAAAGTTGTTTACAGTTTTGACTTTTTGTTGTGACACTTGGGCTTGGTGTAAAATTGATTTGGCGGGAGTTGTTGCCTGACCATATTTGTCGCCGATGTTGCAGTTCATTTGCCATTTATTGTCAGCATGCGCTGTGTTGCAAAGTAGCTTTCGTGTAAATAATCAACGTATACAGTTTTTGACCCCATGAGCCTTTATGGCTCATGGGCTCATAATTTCGTTGTTCTCATGACAATGACAATAAAGTTTCTGATTCTGATTCTGATGGTTGTGCGGCTAACAGAGCGAGAAAGAGGGAGGGAAGCAGCCTTGTGGCATTTCCACTGATCAGCTGCTCACACTTGAACAAAGCCTCAACTGTAGAGGATATTTAGTGGGAAACGACTCTTGGCATGAATGAACTGGCTAATATTGCACACATTCTTGCGCCCAACTGTGCAAAGAATATCCTCAGCTGTTTGAGAGGCGTTGTCATATGTTGCAAAAGAAATCTATCCAAATGAAAGTCACTTGCTATCTTCTCTCTTTGTGAGAAGCTGAAAGGCTTTAAAGCTGTTGTTCAGAAGCTGAGAAATGAGTTTGTATTTCACTTTTGAAGTGTGTCTTTTATAATAAATGTTTGTAATTTCAGTTTTGCACCACCAAGTTTTACTTTGTTAACTTGGCGTTTAATAATGTAGACAACGGTCTGTGTAGACACTCTTCCTGTGCTGAACCCAGACTAAATATAACCGGAGAGAGAGAGAAACTATCAATTAGAACATTTTCTATTTTAAAACACAGACACAGAGCCCGAGACCTTTCGCTTTATATTTTTTTAGCTGTAGTGGTGCAAGCAGGGCTCCATGTTTGTCTTGCTTTTTCATCTGTCTTTCCATTTGTTTATGTAACTCTTTTCTCAGAATGATCTGGAAAGTTGTAATTACATGCCAAGCAGTGAGCAGTAGGTAAAGTACAACTCAGTTTCAGTTTTATTGTGTAGCCAACGTTCATTTAAAAAAAAAAAAAAAGACTTGTAGGGGGGCTTTCCAGATGTTTCGGGCATGTTTCCTGCAGTCACTTCTGAAATGGGTGCATATTCATCTCAGTAGCGTCGTTCACTGTTAAGTCACCCTGTTTGCCCCACAAGACCACAAAATGCTGTAAACATATAGACCACAACATGGGCCAAAGTCATTATTCAGGCAGTTGTTTCTGCATTATCCTGGCTGTCTGAGATAACTTTTTTTTGTTGATTCTTATTATTCTTTTACACTGGTAAGAGAGCCGTCTCTTAACTGCTAACTGTGTTTTTAATTTTGTGTTTTATCTTTTTGTCTTGCAGATGATGTAAATGGCTATCACCATCATGCATCATCCAGCACAGGTTCACCGGAGCAGGGACGATCGGAGGTAAAAACCAAACTCACAGCATGCCCTCAGTCACACAGACAATTCTACAAAGCAAGAACTCCATCACTGACAGTCTTTTCACAACAATTCTAAGTAGGATTTTTTATTGTTATTATTGGTACCTTATTTTTTTGCATTTTTATGATTGTAGGTGCTTTATTTGTTTTGCAGTACCTGCTATTTAAAGTTATGGAAAAAAAGCCTTTTGCAGGCAGATTTATGGAGCAGAAGGTCCAAGCTTCACATTCAGCTCCCTGCCTATAATCGTGGTTGCAGGAAGCATATTGTGTATAATTACAAAGATTAATCAAGATTTCCTTCCTGCTCTTTATCCACTTCTTCTTTTTTTTTACCTACCCACCAAAGCAGTTTATTTTGCGTGTATAATACTAGAGATAACTGTACTGAGTTTACTTCCATCTTTTCAGTCCATTCATGCTGTTGTTTCACAACATACAAATGGCAGAAGAGAGTTAGGTATAACTCTAATACTCATGTATTCTCCTCTTTCATACTCTAATTAAAGTTTGCTTTAACGCCCGATGTGCGTGTAGAGAGCTGTGAGTCTCTCAACAACAGCCTGGCCTCGCTGGCTCCCTCTGACCACAGCGACAGTCCACAGTTTGCGCCTCAGACCATAGAGCAAATCAATGCTTTAACTGGGGTAAGACACCAGTCGGGGGCACAGGTCGCTGTTGCTTGTGTCTGTGTCTTCATGTCTCTGTCGTGTCTCATATCTCTGAGCCTCAAACATCTAACTGACTGTGATTGTGCCTGAATCTTCATGTATGAAGTGTTTTTGGACATAATCTGTAAATGTATGTAGATGTAATGTAAGCGTGAAGTGCCTGTTCCCCTCTAAAAGGGTGCCGCTTCTGTTTTAGCGGTATGCTGTTGAATTTTGTTTTGAATCGTTTTGTCAGGCTTTCTCTCACTGTGCACTCGGTTCCTCCACAGTTTTCGAGAAAACGGGCCCTATTCCTGAAGTTTCGTTCCAGGGTATGGCATGGTAAAACAAGCTTGTGTTATGATGCAGAAATGTACGCTATATGTGTGACTACCAGCCACCCATTATCTCCTACCTGCTGCTCAGAGTGTATGCTCATGGTCGAGTTTCTCTAGCAGTATTGGACATTCAGGCTATTAAACCTGGACATCGGAGAAATCAATAAGCATTTCTTGGTAGAGAGCTGATGTTGGCTTTTTGAAGGCATGTTTTGTTTTGCCTGCTGCGAGAAATGGAAACATGCTGTTGTGCGTGTTGATGTATCGTGAGAGTTCATTAAAGGTGAAAAAGGCCTTTTCTCTTGCTTTGTTCTCACCTGTGATTATTGTTGGCCTCACTAAGAGAGCAACAACCCAACCATGTGCCACAGCATAATAGAAGCTGCACATGCAGATTTCCACCTGCCTAACTCTTTTGTGTGTGTGTGTGTGTGTGTGTGTGTGTGTGTGTGTGTGTGGTACAGAACTGTATATGCTGTAATCATGGCCCTACCCTTTGCTCATGACAGGACTGCACTGTGGTGTGGCTAACCATATACTGTACTGAAGGCTTCTGCCTTTGAATCCTCTTCAATATGGCCTTGTTTAAACACTGTGCAACCCATGTTAATGAAAAGTGTGACCTTTTATTCAGAGCAGCCAATCTGCAGGGTAAAAAAGAACATTACATTCTAGGACTACAACTTAGCTGAGCATAAGGTCACATCAAGGAGTTTTAAAGGCAGCACATGTATAAACTGGCTCTGTAGTCATTACAGGGATCGAAATCTTGTTTCACTGCAGACAACACGGTTTAAACTACATGTAACTCTTCAAGAGGTTTGGTTTATGTGCATACTTGTATTATGCCGCTAAACCAGATGTAATTTTCTGCAAATCTGGAGATCCAGCTGGACATCTAGCTCTGCACAAAAGTGCACGTTTCAGAACAAACATGCAGATTGCGATGCTTTATTGCAAGCAGAGAAGCCATTGCAGTGATACAGCAGTCACCATCTACATTCTCCTGTGAAAAAAGGGGCACCTAAAGTACTTTAAACAATATAGCTAATACACCGCCTGGATGTTAGATTGAGTGGTACTAAAATCAAAGTGCATTAGAGAAGGTGGATTAAAAACACAGACTGAGGATAGACGGGGGCGTGTTCTTTGTCAGATGAGTCATCACTGAAGTTGATATACACCATAACCTAAAACATACTTTGGTTTGGACAGCATAGGAGTAACATTCTCTGCTGGTCTCCTACTTCCTCTTAATGTTTCAAATAACTTAATAAAGAAATAAAAAGTAAAAATAACACAATTACGTTTCAATATCAACTAAAGTGTGTTCAGCAACTCCTGTGTATTCCAAACTAATTAAGTGACCTGAAAATAAGAATTCATGGTTAAAATTATCCCTCCACAAAAAAAATAGTACCTTGAAAGTAAGTTGAAAATTTCCACTTACTTTTCTACCCCCTGAAATTGGAAGACTTCTTGTGTTACACCATATTCTACATTTACCCTTCACCATTAAGATAAAAGGGACACGTCGATACGCCCAGTAGTTAGGGGTTAGTTCATAAATGTATAGAAGTCTGTGGCTCTGAGCAGGGGCACGTCCCAGCTGATGCGCCGATTCCATATGGCTGATCTGTAATTACTGTAAATTAGAGAGTTTCTGTAGCAACATCCCAGTTACAGAAAGTACCACCCTGCATTGGTCAGCACGTTCCAGTCCAGGCTGGGAGGCAGTGTAGACCAGCAGTTTGAACGTATGCATAATTTGGAATAAGAGACTGTGACGGTGTTGGAAACGACAAGCTGTACACGTTGAACACGTAGTTCAGTGGCCAGACAGGGTGGTAGATACAGCTGTGGAGCTGAAGCATTTAAAGTATATTTTTGTAGCTGAATTGTGCAAGTTGTCTGAGGCTGTTGACCCAAGGCTACACAGTAGCTACCAGTTTTGGTTTTCTTTATCTCCCCCTTATCACCCTTTGTAGAAAAGATTTCTTCATGTAACTGTTTGACTTTTGCACCAAGAAAACTTGAGATGATGTAATTTGAGGGACAGATATACAGTTCAGTCACATTACCTCCCCCCTTTCCTGATGCTGTGCTCTGATTAGATTAGCTAGCTGGCGGCAGCTATGCTACCCCTCTGCTGATGTCATCTCTAGGACTGTGCTGTGTTTCTCTCCCAGTATCCCTCCTCTTCTTTTATGGATGACTGAGCAAGAAGTGAGGGATTGTCCTGGGAGGTGAGTGGACTGGTTGGCTCCCGTTTGGATGGGGATCAGTGGAGTGAGGGTGAGAAAGGCAGTGCTTGCTGGCCTGGACTCTACTCCCAGGAGTAAAGCAGTTTAGCTCTATCAGGCAGCTGGCCTGTTTGCTGCTGCATCGTAACGGTAAAGGGAGTGGACCATGAAGGTAAAGTGCACTTCCTTTCCTCCCTTCCTCCAGAGTGTTGCCGTGATGGCACGGGGCAAAGACACTAGCCAAATATGTGCCTGAAATGGATATTACAGTTTTTATTTTGCTTAATGGTTCTGTGTATTGCCTGTAGTCCTACTGCTGCTGTAATGTGGCAGAGAGAAACACACTATACATAGTTATTTTTAGCTTTCTGAACAGCTGAAGCAGCAACCAGTCATGGGTCCTCTCCTTAAGCACTCCTTTGCGGTCCAGTTTTTGTAGCTTGCTAAGCAACTGCCTCTGTGGGGCTGATACACGTACTTGGAATTTCTTTGGAGGTCAGTGCTGATTACAGAAAAACAGATTATTAAATTGCAGCAATGTTGGAGCCTTAAGTCAGTATGGCTAGTTTTGATCTTCGATATCTGTTTTAGTTTCGCCCTATGATATAACAGGTTTATCGTCTTGTTCAGTATGACTTAAAAACAGACAACAAACAATAAACATCAAAGAAGCTACCCTCCATTTGGCATGTTGTTTGTGTTTTGAGTGATAATTATCAGTATTTTGCATTTTTTGCATTAGCTACTAGATGCAAAGCTTGACTTTCTGGTCTGCTGTGGTGACTGCAAAATATCAGTCCCTGTCTATTTATGTGTGTTTAAAATCTCACCTCCTTTGTGTTGTCTCGTTCTAGATTGACAAGCAAAAATACAGTAAGGACTCCGTGTTCTTCCGTGATGGAGTGCGCAGGATCGATTTTGTTCTGTCCTATATTGACGATAAAGATGATCAAAGGAAACAGGTAAGACATTTTCAATCACATTTTTTTTCAGTTATCACTAACTGGACTAACTTATTTTTTTCATGTTTTGCGTATACAATGCTGTTACAGTTGTATGTACAACTGAAAAGAGTCCCATACAATTGCACTCAATATATCTTAGCGCAGTTTAAATGTTGACGTTATTTCCACTGTTAGATTTTAACAGTCCGAGGTGGCTCATACAGGATATCCTGTGGGTTCCTGTGACTCCACAGCATACCATAAATACCACAAAACAGACAAAGCTAGGAAGACTTTTGCTGTCAGCTGTTAATAATCCTGTCAAGGTATTTTCTAATAAGGTGACTTTGACATGTAAATCCATTCTCAAGTCTTTTTTTTTTTTTTTTGTATAAAAATAATTTGTTTTTAAAGTAAGTCCATATGGTTAGTGGCCTGTTTTATTTATTTATTTTGTGGTTTTTGTCTGTGGCCTGTCTCTCTTCCCTCACCGATAGCCAGTCCAGTTAAATGGCAGCCTCTCTCTGACCCAGGTTCTGCTGGAGTGGAGGTTTCTTCCTGTTAAAAGGGAGTTCTTCCTTCCCACTTCCTTCCTACTTCTTACAATATAAAGTGCTTTGAGGCAACTTTTGGTGTATTTTGGTGTAAATAAAACTGTATTTAATTTAATTGGTTTTGTCTCCAGGATTATTATAGTTAACTAAAACTGAAATCAAAATAAATATTTACCTGCAAAACATCTTAACAAAAAAAAATATGCAGGAAATATCTTTACATGTATTTTTTTAGTCCGTGTGGTTGAAATTTGTCAGCATAACTAGTCTGAGGCAGTGTTGCTTCATAGGGTTATTGAGACTGGGATGTCACATTTATTTTTTTAACACTTTTTCATATATCTTGCATCTGTCAAATACAATAATGTTTTTAATGTAAAACCAAAGCTAACACTGAAATTCATAAATATTAAAACATTTCCTGCACTAAAAACTAAATTGAAAAGAGCAGGCCCACTGTGCAGGCTAACTGAAACTAAACTGAATTAATGATGTACAAATAAAAAGAAATTAAAAATTCAAAGATATAATAACTCTGCTTTGTCACCTGTTGAGTGCTGAAAGGCTTTCATTGTTTCACACTGAGCTGCTAGCTTTACATGTGAGTGTCAACACTCCACAGCTGACTCCCAGTTTTGCTTACGGCCTCAGTCGGTGAGTCAACAGTTAACCCTCCTGCCTGGTCAGGAAACCACTAATTTTTTCCACTGTATGAGGAAGGGTAAACCGGAGGCCAGTTCCTGTGTGTTATCTGCATGCATTGTTAAACATGACTCTAAAATTCAGTTCTAACAAGGCGGATTTATTTATTCAATTTTTGTCAGTTTTTTCTGCAGTGATTCAGATAGGTTTAATGTATCAGAAATTCTCGTGTAGAAAATAACTAAGTGTCATATACCGTGAAAGCTTTTGTCATGTTACTGTTAGCTTATTTTCACTACCTGTTCTTTCTGGTAACTGATACTTCCTTGTCCACCATGGTTTATATATCACTTTTGTAGCTGTTTTGTAGCACCTGTGTCTTTTTTACTTACCATGTTTCCATGATTTTCCTCTTAATGTTGCACATATGAGCCGCTTTCTCTCATTATTATTTTATAATGTATTATTTTCTGCTTATATTTTGCTTTTGGCTCAACATACTTAAATTATTCGGCTTTTGTTATTTCACTTGTTATCTAGATGAGGACATATTTTATCATTACTTCTAATAGTATGCAAATATTCCCTACACTGGCTTTGTGGTAATATTTTGTCCATGTGTATTGCCGTTTTCTTCTTCTACTGCTTTAGGAAAGGAGGAGGGTGTATGAATCCAACTTACAGAAAGTCGGCCTGGAGCTGGAGACAGAAGATAAAACTGTAAGCTACCTACTTTCGCCTGCGCTCTTATTCACAAGGGGTCACCACAGTGGGTAGCTCCGCATTAATGAGTTGTCAGAGTGTGTACACCTTGCACAACCCAAAGGGGATTTGTGTCTGCTCCAGGGATTCTTCCAGGGATCTTTTGCTTATACGGCGAATGTGCTGATAAACACAATCCAATTGTGTGTTGTTCACAGTGTGATCAAAAAGCTCTGTCCACGCGTCCATGAAAATCAATAACTTCACCTGATGTAAATATGGCCATTTCCTGTTCAAGATCATCTCTTTGTCCTGTCCAAACTCCGTCCAGCATGGCTCACTGGAAGTCCCATTATGACCAACTGCACTGTGCAGGCTACGATAAACATGCACAGAGGACAGACATAAACTTGTGCATCAAATACACCCAAATTTATTGTAGACGGTTATAAACTGTGAGAGCTGGGTCTCTGTCTATAACCAGCTGTTTTCAATCAAGATGTCCAAAGCTTACAAGCTTGAAAGCAGCATATTAAGTGAAAAGTAGGATCAGGTATTTGCTCATCTTTCAGGGGGCTTTGAACCTTGAGTTTGTCCAGAGAGTGCGATTATGGACATACTATCAGGGACAGCATTCAGGGAAACCACCTGAAGTGTGGTGTGTACCAGTGTGTGCTAAGTTCACGCTGAGTTTTTTCACTTAAAATGTCGGCTGCTCCCCACATTTGGTTCACTGTAATCTCATCCACTTTTTGAAAATGAGAATCAAGTTCACACGCTACAAAAGAGGCAGAATGACTTTAAAGGGATAAGTTTGAGGGGACTTGTACGGAGTGATCTAAAAACACACACTTGCACTGAAAACCATTTAGACGAAAAGATGATATCTACAACAAAAGTTGTTGTTTTTTTGAGCAGATTCCCAGATTGTTTTGCTTTTTGATCACTCACAATATGTCATAAGACCTTAATGCTATTTAGTGAACAAACTAAGAGCTATAGATATAAAACCTGTCACTTTTCAGCGATGTCCTTTTTTTTTTTTTTTTTTTTACACTCATTATACTGTAATATACATTTCTATACACCACAAACACAGTGCTAATATTACTTACTGTCATTATTATCAGGAGTCAGAGGATGGAAAGACTTATTTTGTCAAGATCCATGCTCCGTGGGAAGTACTGGCCACATACGCAGACGTGCTGAAAATCAAGGTTCCTTTCAAGGTCAACGATATCCCAGACAACAGCGAGATCCCCATGAACTGGCTGTCGACGCCTTTCCGTCTGCCGGGGCACATCATGAACCCTGAGCCAGACTATTTCACAGCTCCATTCAACAAGAGCAAGTCTGACTTCTTCCTTATCGAAGACAAAGAGACCTTCTTCCCTCCTTCTACTCGCAACAGGATCGTAAGCACGCTTATCTTGTTTGTCACCTTGAAGTTCTAAAAATACTCTGGCATTCAGAACTGAATTAGGTTCAAAAATGCAACAATAACATTTTTCCAACAGAGTTATTTAAGTAACTAACCTTCCAGCATAGAAGGTTATGTTTTATAAGACCAATTTATTTTGTTTCTGTCTTCATGAACAGGTCTACTATATCCTGGCACGCTGTCCATACTTTAAGGATGAATGTGGGGATAGAGACAAGAAGGGAATCAAGAGGTTGCTCAACAATGGGACCTACACTGCTGCCTTTCCTCTGCATGATGTGAGTTTTTTCTACTCCAGTTTAGACATTTCTTAATCATTTTTTAGTGGAATATACGCCTATTGTTTTTGAATAGTAACATCTATTCATACAATGAATGACAGTGATCTGTGTCTTCTGTGTGTCTTCAGTCAAGGTACTGGACAAAGTCAAAGGATCCCAACTGCGAAAGTGAAAGATTCAGTCTCTACAAATACTGGGCCAAATTCTTTTGTTTCTTCAAGGAGCAGCCCCTCAATCTTGTGAGGTAAGCCCTCAACACAAAGTACTTGTCTTTGCTTTCTTAAAATATCTGGTTTAATATGTTCAAAAAATTAATTCACAGTAAAGAAGGGAATACACAAACAAAAAGGAAGCAAGCAAAAAATGTGCCTATTATTGATAATTTAATGCACAGCCAAACAACTCTTGTTTCTTTTTAAAAAGAGTGCAGGTGTTGGGAATTTTGTTCATTCAAAATCCATAAAAGCTGCACAGAAACATGAAACACTACGTGGGTTAAAATAAGCATGAGGATAAAATGAGACCAGCTTTCTGTTTGATTGGTTGTTTACAAAGTTAAAAGGGTCTCCAAACCCTTCTTAAATATTTCTTATCTTTCAGTACGTTTTCAATTTTTTTCTACAGATTAACCTCATTTGTTTTATCATTTGTTCAATGAGTTTTTTTCAAAAACGGTGTTTTCTTTGGATACACACTAAGCAGAAATACTCATTATCCAATCTGACATCAGAATGAATGCAATAATTACTGTTTTTCAACTTTCAACAGGAAATATTATGGAGAAAAGATAGGTATTTATTTTGCGTGGCTGGGTTTCTACACTGAGATGCTGTTCTTCGCTGCTGTAGTTGGGACAATTTGTTTCGTTTATGGATTCCTGACATACGATGACAATGAATGGAGGTGAGTTTTTATCATCAGACAGATTCAATTACATCATTAGTTTTTTTTATGTTAATAATATAATCATCTCTTTCATTTAAAATATCCTTTGTTTCCTCTACAGTAAAGAAATATGTAGTGAGGAAATCGGAGGCAATATTGTCATGTGTCCCCTTTGCGACCAAAAGTGTACCTACTGGAGACTCAACATAACATGCAACTCCTCGTGGGTGAGTAATTGTTGTACTTATCATGATTCATCTCTACCCACAATATGTGACATTTAAAGAGCGAATGCAGCTTAATGTCATCAAATCAGTTCTCAGTTACCTCACTTTTTCTTCAACATGTTCTCTTTCAGCAATCACACCTATTTGACAATGTGGCAACTGTGTTTTTTGCCATATTCATGGGGATTTGGGGTGAGTAAATGTGTCGCTTCTCTGCTTTTAGCATTTTTAAGTCCAGTGCTCCACCTAGTGGGATTATCAGTCGTTCAGAATAACTGTTAAATAATTTACATGCTTGGACTGCAGCCCTAAACTTTTTAGCTAGTGTAGTTGTATGTGAGAACACAAAGCTGGGTGATGTGCAGCTGTGCTCACGTGAGAATAAAGCAGGTAACTGTCCAGAGACTTCACAGTGAGTTCATGCATGCCATCATGTCCTGCCTTCTGTGTGCTCTACCTGGGCAAGCAGCTAAAACCATGTGGGGTATTTTCAGTGAGGAAGAACTTGTCTCCTGTTACATGCCACTTGTCAATGTCTGGACTTGTTTATTGCTCACTGCCCTGGCTTCATGAATGAAAATAGCTGCTAGCTGCTAACTTTTCTGAATTTAAAGGACGTGTCAAAAAACTTTTAGTCAGAATTTTTAGGTCTAAAATGAGCAGTTTTACACCGCATGTAATGAGTTGTCAAAGCAGTAAGCAAAACTTTAAACAAAATGCCTTTGTAAGCCAGGCAATATTCTTAGTTGATTAAATTAATTTGAAATAAGTTTGTGTGACGTTGGTACGTCTCTGCAGTGACGCTGTTTCTGGAGTTCTGGAAGAGGCGGCAGGCGCGTCTGGAGTACGAGTGGGATCTGGTTGACTTTGAGGAGGAGCAACAACAGCTGCAGCTTCGGCCAGAGTATGAGACCAAGTGCACCAACCGCAAGCTGAACCGCATCACTCAGGTGTTTGTGTGCTCATGAAACACTAATATCCTGTATAATCCTGTTGTGATATAAAGCCACACAAGGTTTTGCCAGGCTAAGTGTCCTGAATGGTAGGACTTGATGACACATTTCAAACCCCCTTGTATTAATTGTTTATAAACTGGTTGCACTCATTTATGAGGTGCTTTCATGGCTTAAATCAAAACTCTTTGAGAACATAGTTATTTAGCTAAATTATTAGCGGCTGTGACACAGAATTTACGAGAGTTCTATAATTTGCCATGACCACATCCTGCTCGTCTTTAGGAATCAGAGTGGGTTCTTGAAAGGACTGCTACAGATGTAATGGGAAAATTGTTTCTGTGCTGGGCCAGCGTGATCCTCTGGGTAAGGGGGGGGAGGGGTACTCAACGTGAAATGCCAGCTTGATGAGGAGAAGGCTTTGTTGTGATGTAGTTTGTAGATAACAGATATTTCTGGAAAGACTCGGAGGCACGGGTTTCCTTCTCCACCACATTTACTGATTGTCTGCTGGTGGATTATTCTGTTGGAGGTTTTTAAGAGCAGAAAATCACTCAATGAAAGAATTGGACTCAGGCTAATACAATTACAATTACTAGCTCTGCTTCACTAGTGAGGGTTCAGGTAATTCAAGGAACGTGGCCTTTTAGAGCTCCTTTTCAGGATATAACAAAGGGTGACTGACTTCTGTGTCCGTGCTTTGCTTGCTTATAATTTAGGAAATGGAGCCTTACTTACCCATAACAAGCAAGTGTGCACGCATATGCCTGTCTGGAGCTACCGTCCTGTTGTGGGTGAGCATAGTATCTTTGGTACAATTTATCTGTTTCCATCTTTCCATCTGTGCATCAACCTGATGTCATTTGTCCTTACTAAGAAACTGTTCATTATAATCATCATTATTACCAAGGCTAGTATGTATAAAATGAGCCCTAAAGACAAGTTGGGAGCTCAGGCTGTTACAGTTTCACTTTGTTTGTGCTTGGTACTTGTGCATGGTCTGATTTTACGAATACTGGCAAAATTATATGAATGTTTGAACTGTGAGCCATTGAAAGTTTATACATACTGGTCCAAACCTCATTACTGTTGTATTTTTGTTTGTAAAGCCCTGTAATATGTCACTGAGCTAATGAGAAGAATATGGCCTGACTTTTTCCAAGAGGCATGTGTGCACACTTCAAGTTTGACATTTAATACTAACATGTCCCGCTTTGTGGAAAAACGAGCTCTCGCTCTTTGCAAAGATGTCTGCATGATTCATTTGGTGTTCTCACTCCAGTTCTGTCTTTTGATTTTCCTGTGCCATGTTGTAGTTGTCTTTCATTTTGCTTTCATGTTTTCTCTGTCCTGAAGATCTCATTGATCATTGCCTGCATCATTGGGGTCATAGCATACCGCTTGGCGGTATACGCATCCTTTGCTAGCATCATGAAGAACAATACCGCCACCAACCTGGACGTGGTTGCCCCCTACGTCACCCCACAGCTGGCCACTTCTGTCACTGCCTCTTGCATCAACTTTGTTATCATCATGATCCTCAACCTCTTGTATGAGAGAGTGGCTATTAAGATCACTGACATGGGTGAGGGGCCACAGCAGGTTTTCTGTGTCTATATGTCCACACGTCAGTTCACATCATCAAAGTTTTCGACTGATAAAATGTGGAAGTGTATTAAAAACAAATGTTTACTGTTTTATAGAAATTCCAAAGACCCACGTGGAGTATGAGAACAAACTGACAGTGAAGATGTTCCTCTTCCAGTTTGTCAACTATTACTCTTCCTGCTTCTACGTGGCCTTCTTTAAGGGAAAGTTTGTTGGCTATCCTGGAAATTATACCTATATGTTTGGAAGCAGCAAACTGAGGAATGAAGAGGTACTAGATATATCTACGTTATATAGAACATACTGGTTTTTGAGCTTCGGCCTGAATTTTTGTCAATGTTTGCTCTTTTCCATCTCTTTTCTACCTCGACCTGTGGGCACTCAGTGTGAACCTGGTGGTTGTCTGATTGAGCTGACCACCCAGCTGGTGATAGTGATGACTGGTAAACAGGTGTGGGGCAACATCCAAGAAGCTCTCGTTCCGTAAGTACAAACAAATACATGCAAGTACGCAGTTCATCGGCATCCACAATAAATGCCTTGTAATCTGCGGTGGTGGGGCCACTGTAAATGTAGCCTCGATGCTTAGAGTGATCTCTCCAAATAAGAACTTTTTTTAATCTTTATCTTACCTAACCAGTTTGCAATTTGGCTCAACAAAGTACACAAAGTAATGTCAACATAAATCCACTAAATAGTACTCAAGAGCTGGTCCAGAATTTGATGTGTGAACTGTGCTGTGATTTTAACCTAAAAAAGATTGTTACTAATTACATGATTCAAATAAAGAGAAAAACATTTTTACATTACTATTTATTTTTATTTCACTTATTTATAAAGCACATTTAATAACAACAGACAGTTGACCAAAGTGCTGTAAAAAGTAATAATTAAACAATAACATTAACATCATCAAACAGGTAAGAAAATTCGAATAAAAAATTGGTAACTCTTATACAGGATAGAAAGCCAGCGAGAAAAAATATGTTTAAGATGGGATTTAAAAAGAGTAACAGTTGGGGGCTTTCTAATGTGGAGGGTTAGATCGTTCCACATTTTCAGCACCACAACTGCAAATGCCTGATCCCCCTCTATGAACCATTCTAGACTTGTGTAAGGTAAGGAGCAAATGACCACTTGATCGAAGGGCTGTAGAGGGTGTATAAATCTGCAAAAGGTCAGACAAATAGTCTGGTGCTTGGCCATTTAGCACTTTATAAGTCAAAAGTAAGATTTTAAATTTAATTCTAAAACGCACCGTAAGCCAGTGAAGAGAGGCAAGCACCGGGGTAATATGTTGGGGTCTGTTCATACGGGTCAAAAGGCGGGCTGCAGCATTTTGTACGAATTGGAGCCATGCCAGACTGGACTGAACGACACCAACGTATAGCGAATTACAGCAGTCCAGTGGAGGACTACATGGATTGCTCGTTCCAGGTTTTTAAAGGATAAAAATGATCTCGCCTTGGATAAGAGCCTTAGTTTAAAAAAGGACCTCTGAACAACTGAATTAATTTGTTTCTCAAATGTAAGTTTGTTATCCAAGAAAACCCCCAGGTTTTTTACGTGTGTTTTAATAAGTTACAAAAATCTAAATCTGGGCCATTAAAGTTACAGCTTAGTCCAAAAATAATTACTTCAGTTTTGTCCTCATTAAAGGTAAGAAAATTTGAGACCATCTGGGTTTTAACTTCGTCAAGGCATTTGAATAAAGATTCCATGAGAGTGGAGGTGTTTCTATTGAGCCGAAGATAAATCTGGGTGTTGTCAGCATAAGAGTGGTCTGATTTGCTTGAAATTCTGTAGGTTACATTTTATAATGCTGGACAAGTTTTTACTATGATGCTTAAATGTTATTTTAGAGTCCAAAGTGAGCTCAGGATATTAAAACGTATTTACAACCTCAGCTCCTTGCAGTGTAATCATATCTGTATGAAACTTCGAGAAATATAGTTCTCTCCTCACCACCATTGTTTGTGGTTCAATACAACCTCCAATTTGGCTGTGTGAAAGGGATTACTTTTTCCTAATAGCACTCTATCGCCCCCTTGTGTCGCATAGGTGGCTGATGAACTGGTGGGGCAGCAGGAAGGCACGAAGTCACCCGGAGAGTCTGTACAGCCGCTGGGAGCAGGACTACGACCTGCAGGGCTTTGGGCAACTAGGCCTCTTCTATGAATACCTGGAAATGGGTAAAGATCCAGTACACAGTCAGACTATTACACACATTACTAATGACAGATTATTGAGAAATATTACTATTATACCAGTGATGTGTTAGTATTGACCTCAACAAGAAGCTGAGCTCTACAAAATATATATTCACCTTCAGTAAAAGAATAGGGTGGATGTATGGATTGATTGGTGGACTGGAGTGATCCACGTCATCCTGCAGATGGTGCTGCTTCATTTGTGTCTCTTCCCATTTTCATTCCTCTCTGTGTCTCAGTGATCCAGTTTGGTTTCATCACACTGTTCGTTGCCTCCTTTCCCTTGGCACCCCTGCTGGCACTTATCAACAACATCATTGAGGTTAGAGTGGATGCCTGGAAGCTCACGACGCAGTTCAGACGCCCTGTAGCAGCCAAGGCCCACAGCATAGGAGCCTGGGAGGAAATCCTTGGTGGGATGGCCGTACTCTCTGTAGTCACAAATGTGAGTGCTGGTCTTACTTCAAAATGTTTTGGCAGACACATTATGTTTATTTAACTAAACAGACTAACATAATTTCTTTGCTTGTTATAGGCATTCATCGTGGCCTTCACCTCTGATATGATCCCACGGCTAGTGTACATGTATGCCTACCGTACACACGATGAGCTGAATATGAAAGGCTACATAAACAACAGCCTGTCAGTGTTTAACATCTCTCAGTTCTCCCAAGAAGAAAGGCCTGAGGAATATCCATCCTGGTTCAACAGCAGTATCACAACATGCAGGTGTGTGTAATTACGAGATGGAGAGAGCAGGACTGTGGCTTTATTGTCTTTTGTGTAATCTATATATTCAAATATTACAATTATTTTACTAAAATTAAAGTTGAGTCACATTGCAGAAATATTACCAATATACCTGTGATATGTTAGTATTGACTGTATTTAGACAGTAATACAAGACACCTGCTGGTATGCAGGGCCTTTAATTCTTGAAAATGCGTAATGTGATCTGCTTCTTTGTACCATAATATTATTTAATTCTTCTTTTTTTCTTATTTTTCTTATATCTATCTATATCTATAGATAGATATATAGATATAGATATATGGTGGGACAATAATGAACGTTAGTGACATTTAAGATGGCCAAATATTGAGTTGAGTTTATATACAAGTAACTCCTGTGAGCAAAAAGTCAGATGTTATGCTGCTCTAAACACCAGGCTTGGAAAGGTTTTTTTCTACTCCTGACTCTGTGTAATTTCATAGACGGCAGATATCATTTATATGGTCATCTACAGTGCAGCACTCTGGCAGCCAGTCAGATCAAAGTTGGCCTAAAGAGAATGTGGTTTTTAAGGTAAAGAAGCTAAAACAATGTGTTTTAATCAGTAAATGAACTAAAGTGCTGCACAAAAAGCTTCTTTTTTTTTTTTTGAGAGTTAAAGTATAACAATATAAAGCTGGAGGTTAGTGTGACAATTCTCCTTTGTGAATAACAATAAATAATCTTGAATTGGGAATCACAGTTTGTTTAAAAATCTGCAAGAAATCAAAATACGTGATGTGTTGCTGCTCTGCAGGTATCGCGATTACCGCTATCCTCCTGACGATAAGAAGAGGTACGAACACAACATGCAGTTCTGGCATATTTTGGCTGCCAAGCTGGCTTTCATCATCATCATGGAGGTAACACCAGCACTTAATGACCTTTTAAGCTTCACATTTTTAAGCTTTTTCTTGACCTGGTCTTATTTCACTGATTGTGTCCTCTTCCTCTGCAGCATGTTGTGTTTATGGTCAAGTTCTTTGTGGCCTGGATGATTCCTGATGTTCCATCTGACGTGAGGGCTCGAGTAAAGAGAGAGCGCTACCTGGTCCAGGAGTACCTCCACAACTATGAAGTGGAGAAATTGAAGATCCAGCTCAGCCAGAACAGCAACAGTGACTGCACCTGCACACCCATGATCTACCCATCTTTATCCAAACATGAGGTGCTATCAGAGTGCCTCTAGCCCAGCAAGCTGCTGGTCAGTCAGTCGAACACAGTGACATAGATTTCCCTGCTTGTGTTTTCTGATACTGACCACCAGTTTGCTGCAATGCCATGACACTTGCTAAAGTGCTAGACCTCTTGTTCTTTACTCACAGCCATCCCGCTTCTGCTAATCAAGCAATAGCAGAAGATCACACAGGTGAAAGACCAAGTCTCCATGCATGCTGAAAGTTTGAGACACTTGACTTTAAACGTCTGTCGCATATTTATGATTTCTCACTCTCTGTGTTCTAATTGTGGTGTTGAGGATGATCACAAATTTGGTTTAAGGAAAGACAAAATCTTATACACTGTGTGTCAACCAGAGAGCTTTCTTATGTTCTAAATACAAGCCTATTTATTGTTAAGTGCCACTATGAGTAACCAAAGATTCGATGCCTTAATGTGTAAAGCATATGTTGTCATTGGTGTGTCAGTCAAATGATAACTAATGTAGTTTTAAGGCAGAGTTTGCTTATTCTTGAATATTTTTTACTGTATGTGCAGCTTTGTAGAGCCACACAATAGAAATTCACGTTCAGCTCTATTGTTTGTTTGTTTCTGTTTTTACTGTGAGCATTGTTTATTTCTCTGCATCAAGGTCGCAGCACAACTTTAACAAAACCTTTCCTGTTCTTCACGCCACTGGCAGTTAGGAGGCCCAGGCACATTTTTTGCTATATGCTCACATTGGCCTCGACAGTTTCTGCAGGCCCAAACCTGACATGTGAAGTAGCTACTTTGTTTTTTTTTCTTTAAATGAACGGAACTCTGTGCTGCTGTTACCGCTGTGGCGATGGACAGATTTTGTCCTGCAGTGGCCAGTTTTTCAGCCACAGAAGCAGCAGCTGGTGCATGTTGAATGTTGACAGTCCGCCCCATTCTTGGAGATGGGAGTGAAGAGATCCCTTTTTAATGTGCCTATGTTTACCAACACAGAGCTAATGAAAGCCGGGCCTCACCTACTGAACTATGTTTGCTCCATTACACAAAGCACATCAGCCATCACCGCCTTCTTGTGCTTCTGGCTTCCTCAGCAGTGTCTTTGTAGAGAAGGAAAGACACACATTTTGTTTTTTGGTTGTTTTTTGGTTGTTGTTGCACAAAGCACTTAATGAAACATGACTACCGAGATATAAACATGTAAATGTAATTCTTGTCATGACACTACAGATTCATGAGCAGTGTTTTGAAGTGTGTGCGAGTAACTGTTCCTTTAAATGGAACAGGAGTCGTGCTGTAGGTAAGGAGTTCAATGTTCTTTTAAATGTTAACAAGAAGATTAGAGATGATATGAAGGACATTTCACATTATGTGGTTATATAGAGACATGAGAAATATCTGTTTCTGAAGTATTTGAATTTAAGTAGCTGACTGGTTGTGCTGTAGACTCTGTTTGAGGTGTATTTACCTGTGACCACCTTACTGTTACATTTTGCCTTACTTATTATGTCTTCCTAGTTGAACCAGTGCCTGTTAATGCCTTAATGCATCTAGTACTTTCCCTTTTGTGTGTAATTCCCCTTTATTTATCTTTCATGCTCACTTTCTTCCCTCCTGTATTTCATTTGTTTTGCTATAATAGGTCAAATGTCCACGCTTACAGAAAAAGGTGAAGGAGTTTACTGTTTCCTTATAGTTTAAATTTGTTTTTTCTATTTTCTTATGTTATTTTTGTAAACCAGTCCTATATCCAAAATGTGTAATGTACCAAAAAAATAAAGAAAGTACTAATTAAACTTGAGCATTTGTTTGACACGTTTGGGCCGATGCTGCCGACCAGCAGCTCTTGTGCCGAGGACATCAAAGTTGCTTTTCACAGAACAGATGGCCGGAGAGAGAGCACTGATAACTATTCAGTGTTTGCTCACACTGGTGGGTGTGTTTTACACCAAAATATGTTGGCAGGGTTGTTTCACTTGGCACTGTGCAGATCCTACAGTAACAAAGACATGGGGAACAGTCCGGTTCAGGTAGGTTGTAAAGACTCAATGTGATTTTAAATGTGTATCAATTAAAGATGAAACTGTGAATCAACTGAAATATTTTTCAGCTCTGTGATTAGGGCTTATATGACTATCATGTTGTTCGATGAGGATGAATACTTCTAGTGTAGCCTAGATTCTGTATATGAGCCCAGTAAACAAATCGGATTGATAGTTTAGATGATGATGTATTTAAATGCCAATGAGCTGGACACTGTGCTTGTGGTCATCCAGACTCCAGAGGAAGACCTTTGTGATCTGGACACCCATCATGGTTTAACTGTGGTCGAGCTCTACATTATGCCCGCCTCCTTCCTGACTGTGCTTATCCTCGGGCTTCCCCTCAACCTGCTCTCCCTGTGGGTTTTCACCGTGCGGCTGCAGCGATGGACCCGCAGCACGGTGTTCCTCTTCAACCTGACCTTAGCTGACACCTCCTGGCTCCTGGCCTTGCCTTTCCTCATCCATTACCATCTGAACCACATGTACTGGAACCAGGGGCTGCCGCTCTGCATTGCTGTGAGGATGTTTTACCACAACTACTTCTACCTCAGCATCTTCTTCGTCACCTGCATCAGTGTGGACCGATACCTGGCCATCGTACACCCACTGCGCTCTCTAGTGCTGCTCGATCGGCGGAAGGCCTGTCTGCTGTGCGCGGCCGTGTGGACGGCCACGCTGCTCCTAAGCATACCTGTTGCCCGGATGACTCTGATCCAGACTTGCCCCGGAAGCAACCGCACCGTGTGCACCCTGTACGTACTGCTACGTGAAACAGGGGAGAGCCTCCCTTATTCCCTCATATGCTCCATTATCGGCTTCCTCTTCCCGCTGCTCGCCATCTGCTACTGCGGCCTGCGCAGCATCAGAGAGCTTCGCCGTCGACCTCTCCACCCCGATCACCTCAACAAGAAACTGCGGCTCAGGCGGCTGCTGGGCGCAGTGCTAGTCATATTTTCGTCGTTTTACCTGCCCTATCACCTGAGCCGCAACGCTGCCGTCGTGATACGGGCGATCTACCCCGACAGCCCCGCCTCCTGGCGACCCGCAGACACGGCCTTCGTCCTGGAGATGTGTATTTGCGGCCTCATTACCTGCGTTAACCCCTTGTTCAGCTGCCTTACAGGACGCCAGTTTAGGAATGAGTTTTACGGCACGATTGCTGCCATGTTTCCACGTTGTCCACGCATGCAGGCAACATCTAAAGGGACCCAGATGAACCTTAGGAAAAGGCAGGAGGTGTCCAGTGTTGCACCTGTGCGCGCACTGCCTGCACCTAGACCTTAATGAGGAATTTGATTAAATGTTTTTCTTTTTTTGTGTAAATGTGTCAGAGATCACAAACCGCTGTGAGCCCTCCCCTCCCCTCCCTTTCTTAAGTGGCAATATCGGATACATACACTGCAAAGAACAATGGTTTCTGGTCTCCTTTATCTAGTCTGTTATCTGTGAAGGTTGCTCTGCTTCTTACACAACACTGCCTCTGCGTGGTTGACTGCGTGCTGTACTTTCTTCTGGTTCTGCGTGCGTGAATAGCAAATCTTTTAAATAAACAAATGAATTCAAATACAAATAGTGAGCTGATATCTTTGTTGGATTTTAGCAAAAGCAAGGCTTTCAGCATGTTTTGTTTTGTTTTTCACAAACTATCTTAAGCCGACGAAGACCAGCCCAGTGCTCGAGAGCTTGCCCTTTTATAAGTTGTCTGGAATCATCTTGAAACTATCTTCTCCTGAATTAGAAAATAGGGAAGGGTGGGGAACGATTATGCAGTTGACAGCCGTAGCTGTTAACAGATCTGAAGTTGTAATTGAATTAGAGGAGACGAGCGGTGGGAGCGGAGGGAGGAGGGGCATTGCGCGGAGCTGCTGACAGGTAGATGAGCTGTGCGCTGTCCGCGGTGCTGAAACCTCCTCCAGCTGCACCCACACCGGAGATTCCCCCACCTCAGGTTAGACCTGAGCTCCGATCATCTCCGCCGGCTCAAGCTCTCCACAATCCCACCTCAGTTTCTCAAATAATAGAACAATAAAAAAGGAGGAGAAAAAAAATCCAAGTTGTGATCTTCGGTGGTGCCTTTTTCTTATCGCGGGCTGGATCTTAAGATGGCACTGCACGGATTAACATTGCGCAAGGCAAAAGCGGACTTATTTGACTGCTGTTTTGTGACTGTGAAAGCAACCCTTTCAGACTGAACGCCTCTCTCGTCTTTCTCCATTTTTTTTCTGGCGCATCTATTTTATTTTTTAGTTTGTTTCTACTGGACACATGCTTTTCGCTGAAGAGAAATAGGCGTCTTATTTCTGGATTAATATCTTAACAATATGCTTTTTAATGCTGCACTTATATTTGTTATAGTATTGTAGAAATTGTTTTCAGAAGATAATTTGGATATGGAGCCAGGAAAGGAGAAAGCTCTCCCCACCAGTAAAGAGGGGATGAAACAAATGGCAGGAAAGGCCCTCGGGGCTCTGTACAGGTAAGAAATTGTACATCTCTTTTAATCGCAGAATTAGTTTTGGAAGGATCAATTAAAATAGAAAATACGTCCAAATGATTAGATGACACAGACAAAGAAAACGTGCACTGGCTTTGAATGTGCTTATTACTGAATTACAATTATTACATTTTTTTTTTTTTTTAAAGAAAAAAGGTAAATCTCATCTTTATGAGGTGAATCACGAACAGGGTGCTGAGAGCAGAGTCGTGTGGCCCGAATATTTAAGGATCAGATATTTCCCTGGAGGACGGTCCCCCTCCACCAGCAGCTGTGGGTGTTTTTTAATAATTAATGAAACAGAACGAGTCGTGACACAAGGTCGGAGGATATCTATTACCTCACGTATTCATCTGTATTACTTCAAGATAGATGAACTTCATATCAACTGACTTCCTATATTCTTTAACGGCCACGAAGAGCTGCATGAAACGTGGCTCGGGTGAAACTGATGGCTGACTACAAAGGAAACAGCACCCGTTTAGATTTGGAGCAGGGAAGCAGGATGTGGTGGAATAGAAGCGAATTATTATTTATTTATTTTTTCTTTTTAATTCTCATTGGGAATTATAAATTATATTATGGCAGCAAAAACAAATCTTCGACAAGTATTCCAAAAGAAATACGAAGGTTTTAATCTGGGTCTGCATATGTTTGGAACTCTTTTGAGCCTTATTCGTTTATTTGCTGAACCAGAAATGATTTTTAGAAGCTGTAGCACAGAAAAAAAAACGTGACTCAAATCTGTTTGATTTAAGCTGTAGCTAGGCCAGTCATTTCACCGGATGAGGCCTTCGCATGTCAGGGTTTTTAAATCCACCTTAAATTTCGGTGAAAATTCCCGAATTGGAGCCAAAGCGAAATCCCTACACCGGATTTATGGCAGCTAATTAAATATTTAATAAAAAACATATATAGGGCGAAATTTAACTGCAAACAGCGCTGATGCAGATGATACTGCAATGCGGTATGAAGGTCATCTTTTTCTCCTCGATTCCATTCATCCTTTCCTTTCAACAAGTCAAGAAAAAATTATAACAGGATATTTCCCCCCTCATGAAGAGTGTGCAGGCGTTTGGAGGCCTGTGTCAGATTAAAGAATAAATTAGAGCCACTGACAGGGCCTGGAGTTGAAATGAAATTCTCATTCATAAACGCGAAGAAGCAGTGTTGGGTATTTCCAGGGGAATTATTTCTGCTGATCTGGCTTAAAAATCCATTAAAAAAAAAATATATATATATATATATTTTTTTTTAAAAAATACTGTTTTCTTTCTTTAAACACAGTATCTGGCTGGTACTTTGTTATCATCCCTTCACGCCGGCTTTGAACATATGAATCACCTAAAAAAATGAGTATTATATAATCGAAATGCAGGAGACTCGAAAAGCGGCAGCAAACAGGTGAAGCGATCGAGCTGACGGAGGATGGGAGACCGCGAGCGGACGAGGAGCGGAAGACGCCCCTGTGTGACTGCACGTGCTTCGGGCTGCCGCGCAGATACATCATCGCTATGCTGAGCGGGCTCGGCTTCTGCATCTCCTTCGGTATCCGGTGTAACTTGGGTGTGGCCATCGTCAGCATGGTCAATAACAGCACAATCCACCAAAACGGGAAGATAATCATCAAAGAGGTGCCTGTAAACCCCGCCTCTTCATTCACCATGAACCCCATCCTGCACCCCACCCTACCCCACCCTCTTATGTGTGATAGGTGGTGAGATAGAACTGAGTCTGTTGTCCCTTTCAAGTGCCTTTCATGTGTTAAACAGAGTAATTAGCAAAATGAGTATAGTTTGCGCTTTTTTGTTGTAAATTTATTGGAAATTGTGATTTTTAAAAAAAATCATTTTAGTTAATCACAGAGGTCAATTTCACTGCGAAGCATTACATTTTATATACACCTTTCTGCAAATATTTCTCTCCTGTAACACTTACCACTTAGGGAAAAAAACGAAAAAGTGATCTCACTGCGATACACACTACAGCGAATTAAAAGAGACGTAATTTTGTTTTTATTTTTATGTGCCTGAAAGAAAGCGAAATTCAACTGGGACCCGGAGACTGTGGGGATGATTCACGGTTCCTTCTTCTGGGGCTACATAGTTACTCAGATTCCAGGAGGGTACATCTCCTCCAGGCTGGCTGCAAACAGGTAAAACTATACACATTTTTTGAGTTAGGTCTTTGAGGAGATTATATTTAGGAAATATCGGTTTCCTACTGATTTCCCATTGTATCTACGAACAAAAAATGTATAATTTAGTGTGCAGACTTGTTGGCAAACCAGTAGGTTTGGAGAAACCTGCAGATAAACTGGGGATTTGGCTGATGCCCGCCAGGCGTGCCTCCTCATGTTAATGAGCTCCCACGGGACCACCGTGTCTAATCCTTTATGTTCAGAGGCATGGCAACCACACCGGCCAAAGCCATGTGTGCGAAGTGCTTCTAAGCAAAGATTGTAGCGTGATTTCAACCACCGCCTCCCACTTCTATACCTTATTATTTCATTAGCAGCTGACTGGAAATATAGATAAATATACAAAACGATCATTCTTTAAAAAAAAAAAAACGGTTAAACTATCGATCAATATTAGAGCGCAGTGTAGACAGATACTGCAGAAAGAAGGAGATGCAAGGAAAAATAAAGTGCGCTAAGCTCGCAGTATGGGTCCTTATTACATTAACATTACAGGATTGTTAAAACTGAATCTAAATGAATCTTTGAAGAGCTTCATCATACCAAGTCAGCTGAGCCCTCTGACGCCTTCTGCTGCAAACACCTCCTGTCCTCACTCCCCTGGAAACCGAATAACAGCCTGTTGTGTGCGCGCTTTTGTGTGTGGCACCCAATTAGGACTGGTTTGTCTTGATTATGAGTGTTTATTCTTCCACTATATTATAAAAATTTAAAATATAGGATTCAGTCTACTGTTTACTGATATTTGCAGTTGATCAAAAAGATGCAGACCCCACTTTTCTTTTCCTTGAGCCACATACAGATTTCATTTTGATACAAATTTGACAAATAATCTTGTAATGCTGTTTATCCAGAGTTTTTGGTGCTGCCATCGTGCTGACATCTACCCTGAACATGTTCATTCCCTCTGCCGCCCGGGTCCACTACGGATGTGTCATCTTTGTGAGGATATTACAAGGGTTGGTGGAGGTACTGATGCACAATTTGGTTTTGACCTTTAAAACACTCAAGGATGATGCCTCATTATCAAACCAGGAGCTGAGTTTGACCCCTTCCTAATGAAATTGTCCTGACATTCTGTTTTCAGCCAGGTTTTACAGCAATCTTCTGTTTCTATTCAAGCCTGCTGCTCTCTATTTGGATTTCTGCTGAAAAAAAAGGAAGCTCTATTCATTATACTGTACACATATTAGTACACAATCGTCAAACAAAGTAAAACCCTGAATAGCAGGGCTTATGTGTACTGGCTTGCCTGGCTTAGAGAGCTCCATGTTCACATAGAAACACAATGAACAAAAGAGATAAAAACCACTTGATGCGGGCGGCTCCCGCAGCTCAAGAAGGGGAATGATTTCAGAGGGAGAGACGCTATTATTAGTTTGAAGGTCATCTTCTTTTGTTGTTTTGTTTAGCTCCAAACTGTAGTTTCAGTTGCTGCTCATGACCATTCAGAGAGGGAGCTGCCTGCGTTCAGCGCCATGGCTTATTACTACAAATTAAACATTAGCATTTCAGGGTGTCTCCCACTGCAAGCCTCAGCAATTTGTGTCTATCAATAGTTGATTGTATGCCACTTAGTGTGTAATGAAGATTTAATGGGAACAATCCAGGGCTTCTTTTTTTTTTTTTCATGAAGTGGGCAGTCAGCTTGAATTTGCACTGACTCACACCTAAGCCATTAGTCTCTATTAGAAAGATCAGCTACAATGCATGTCAGTTTATTTGTTATTAACTGCAATTTGACTTGTAAGTCTCTGGCAAAAAAGAAGAGACGGCGTCAATCAAGCAGAATATATTTTCATTAATTGTGAAAACAGCTACAGTTTTGATGAAATTAGCAAATTAAGCATGTTGTGCTTTTACGCTGTCAAAACAAGTATGTTAAAGCTGGTGGGAAACAATCGCTGTCTGATCTTACTGTTGCTGTAATGTTGTGTTTTTCATTCACCATACAGGGAGTGACTTACCCGGCCTGCCACGGGATCTGGAGTAAATGGGCTCCGCCGCTGGAAAGAAGTCGTCTGGCAACCATCTCGTTTTGTGGTACAAAACAGACACACAAAAGCAAGATTGGCTCGTCATTATCATGCATCATCACGTTACTTTATACACTTGAGTGCAGGTTTAGGGTTACATACCACTGTGCCTAAAAGGTGTGCAAACAAGAAGTGAACACCTTTGTAACTAAATACAAACACAGATCGCTTTCTGCTCAGTCATGACAATTTGTCCTCTTCAGGATCATACGCCGGCGCAGTGATCGCCATGCCTCTGGCTGGGATCCTGGTCCAGTATACTGGATGGTCCTCTGTCTTCTATGTGTATGGTAAGTACTGCTTTATCTGACTGACTTCACCTTAAAAGGACACTCTGTTCCATGTAAAGGTAGAAATAATGTAACAGTTGGGTTTTTTCTTAGCCATAAATGCCATACAGTTCAATTCTGTGCATTTTTCTTGTGCTGCTACAGTCTCATGTGGGCTTATTAGATAAAGTTAGCAAAGTCTACAAAGTCAATGTTATATAACTGACACCGGTGAGTCAGTTCACTGCCTCTCCCATGTCTGTCTATGCATGCAACTATCTAACTAATATATACTCTCTAAACTTCTGAAATAAGCCCAAGCATTATTATGACTAACCCATTAAATCAGATAGTATATATGTTTGTTTTCCATTATTTTGTACAGAATTAACCAAACTTCAGACTTTTGTATTCTGATTTTGACAGCAGCTAAATCTCCGCTTGAATTTTACGTTCTGTGGATCTGTATCATCTGAAGTTTTTTTTAATGACTGATGTGTTTGATTTGTTCAGGAACCTTTGGGATATTTTGGTACATGTTCTGGATTTTGGTGTCCTATGAAAGCCCGGCAGAACATCCAACAATCACCGAGGAGGAGCGCCGTTACATCGAGGAGAGCATTGGCGAAAGTGCCCAGCTCATGGGTGCGATGGAGGTGGGTGCTCAGTCTGTATCTTCTGATTTCTGATGCCACACCAAACACTGCTCAGGCTGATTTAGCATTTGTCACGTTGCTTCAACAGAAATTCAAGACTCCCTGGAGGAAATTCTTCTCTTCTATGCCTGTCTATGCAATCATTGTGGCCAACTTCTGCAGAAGCTGGACCTTTTATCTGCTTCTCATCAGTCAGCCTGCATACTTTGAAGAAGTTTTTGGCTTTGAGATCAGCAAGGTGAGTAAATTTATGCTTCATAAAGTCTATTATTAGGCCTAAAATGTCTCATCTGATCTCACCATCAAATTTCCAAAAAAAAAGATGCTATAATTGCTTCTAAAAAAGGCATAACAGGTCCATTTTGTTGTTATGCCAGCCATCTAATGTCATGTATTTATTCTTAAAGACTAAATGTTTTCATTTTCTAGCTGAACAAAGGTATCCCAACTCCGGAAACCAAAAAGAGGGTTCACCATGCAGCCACTGCAGTGACCCTATGCCTCACCAGTGGGGCTCAACCCATGATTTCAGAACCACAGGGATAAACATACCAAACTGGCCATAACTGAAATTTATTCGAGTAACATAACTGGATGAAAATATTAAAACAGTGTGACAATAATAAAGATTTTGTTTATACTTAGAAACCTACAGAGAATTTTTGGCTTCCTTTAGCTTTTCACCCACAAAGCTGTGGGTGAAAAGCTTAAAATTTCACCCACAGCTTTTACTATTTTAGTTCACTCTCATTATAGTTTTCACTCACAGATGGGCAAAGGTGTTTAAAGCAGCCATAAAGTACTTAAAACATATTATACCCTACTTGGCACATCAACCTCTTTGATTAGATTTCAGCCGCTAACGACTCCCTTTGGCAGCTAAGTAAATAATAACTCAGTTTAAAAGAAAGTTTGGGTCTAAATGGTATAAATGTAATTAAAGCCATCCGGTTTTATTCATATAGCATCAAATCACAACAAAAGTTGCCTCAAGGTGCAACATTTGTTCCTGGTTTCTTTTAAGTACTATTGCATTTTAGATTGTATTAATAATTGTCACCCCAGGGTTAAATTAGGCTGGAATGGTAGACCCACGTGTATAATTGTACGTTTAGCTGCTAATACAATGCAGCAGGCTAAACGATATCATCTTAAAAAGTAATATATGAAGAAAGTTTGTTTCTGTTGAACCATTATTATATTTGCTCAACCTCAATGGAAATAATTTCCTAATTTTAAATGTATAACCATGGATTTAAAAAAAAAAGAACAATATAAAACAAAAGATATTTTGTTTTATATTTAAAAAAGAACATATATAAAAATTAAACAATAATTCTGAAGTTTAATGGATATTTACATTTGCAATTTTGGGACAACTTGCTTTAGAAAATGCTGTGATTTGTTGTTTTTACCTGTCCTCATGTGTCATACATGTAAAAAGAAAGCAGCCAGTCTCAAATTACCCCAGTCCTCTGAGCTCCAGCGAGAGTGTAAAGCATCACTCAGGCTGCTCTGACAGATGCAATTCAGGCTGAGGATGAGTTTCTGATATTAATGTGGTGAATTATTGCTGACATGTGATAGAGGAGCCAAGAGGTTACAGCAGAGGCTGAGATTTGCTCTGAGACTGAGAGAATCCCCTTCTTGTTGTGACAGCTGCTCTGCTGCTGTTGGAGCTGCTTCAGAAAAGTATTTGATGCTTTCCCAGGTTGGAATCGTGTCAGCTCTCCCTCACTTGGTCATGACCATCATCGTGCCTTTAGGAGGTCAGCTAGCAGACTACCTGCGAACCCACAACATCATGTCCACCACTACGGTCCGCAAAATCATGAACTGTGGAGGTGAGGTCTTAATCGTGAGATTTTTGTCAGTTCTTTGAAGTACTCCTCATCAGTTCATGACTTAACTCTTTTCCTGCTGTTTTCAGGCTTTGGCATGGAGGCTACTCTTTTACTAGTGGTTGGGTATTCCCACAGTAAGGGGGTGGCCATCTCTTTCTTAGTTCTGGCGGTGGGATTTAGCGGTTTTGCAATATCAGGTGAGTCCTAAAACAACGATGTATTGTTCATATTTGATCCCACCTCAATGTGAATCAGCAGCAGACTCAGGAAGTCTCCTTGTTTCGTTTGGTTGCAGGTTTCAACGTGAACCATCTAGACATCGCCCCTCGCTATGCCAGCATCCTCATGGGCATTTCCAATGGCGTGGGAACACTGTCAGGGATGGTCTGCCCTCTTATAGTGGGAGCAATGACAAAAAACAAGGTGAGTCGTAATCAGGCAACAACAAACATATTTTTGTTTGAGTTTTTAAAGCCCACAGCCATCTCCTGATCCTAGTCTACTGTTTAATAGTGTAATCATTTAAACCTGGATCACAGAGCTTTCCTTACTGTAGCAAACCCTCTCATTATGCCCAAAATATGACCAATCCCCTCTGTGCCTGATCCTTACCCTCATATTTTTATTTACTTAAATGCAAACCACTGGTGCAGTTGTGGCGTATTTGTTCTGCCTAATCTGAGCAAGTTAGAAGAGCACATCTGTTCTATGATATAACCTAAAACTTTACAAAGGGACTCAGCCTGGCTCCAACCTTTGTCCATTTCCCAGACTCGTGAAGAGTGGCAGTATGTCTTCCTCATTGCTTCTCTCGTGCATTACGGAGGCGTGATATTTTACGGGCTCTTCGCATCGGGGGAGAAACAGCCATGGGCTGACCCTGAAGAAACCAGCGACGAGAAGTGCGGTTTTATAGATGAGGACGAGCTGGCAGAGGAGACGGGCGACATCACCCAGGGATACGGTGCGATGGGAGGTCCGGCTAAAAGCTACGGGGCCACGGGGCAGCTGAACGGAGGCTGGGTGCAGGACTGGGATAAAACGGAGGAATACGTACAGGAGCCAGCGGGAAAGATGTACACCCAGCGCGGCTACTCTTAAACCAGACAGTTGTGGTGAGTCTGCCCACGAAAACAGACTCATCATCACCAGTTGCACAAGCATTATATTAGATGTTTAAATCCATTCTGTATGTTAAAGTAAAAGAAGATTCAAAAGCCACTGTAAAGAAGTAGTTGCAATGCAGAACAATCCTCATTAGAGCCTCATGTTTCTCATCACATGTACCTACAGTAGGGCTTCACTATACAGACAGCAGTCGTACTATTTAGGACCCAAAGCTCATCAATCTACTTGAACAAGACAAGCCAGACGAAACTGCAGTCGACCATCATGTAGGGTCTTTCTCTGAAATACTACTCTGATTGCACTGAAACTATGAAAGTATTCTAAAAACAAGATTCTGTTTCTCAAATATGTTTTATGTACTGTATATACCTGCATACTGTTTCTGTGAGACTATTGTGAATTTTGGGTCGTTGATCTGTGTGAACATTAATATAAAAGGCCATATTTTTCATGGACAGTACCTCTTCAGGGAGACGTCTGCTTGCAAAAAAGGTCTTCTTCTTCTCGAGTGAGGCCTGTAACACATAAGACAAAAATAGCGTGAGTGAAGTTGAACCGTAGAGTTTTAGTGTGTGTTTGTTGCATGACTTTTGCTCAGATCAATGTTTCAGACGCGGCCGCCTCACAGCCACCAATAGTCCTCATTCAGCCTACTTCTTTGTTCTTAGATTCAAGCGTCTCCCGCCATTATAAATAATAAGAGGAATTTTCGTAATCAGGTTCCGGTCGTGACGTGAGACAAATCAAAAAAGTTGTGAAGGCAACTGCTGCTCAGAAAACATTGACTATTGATGTTTGGTGTGCACTGCAATAAATTCTGTGTACCAGCTGCCACCCATTACATTCTGTTTTGTAACGTGACACTGGCTTGCTGTATCTTAACTGTAATTGTTTTTGGAGTCATGTGATGATCAACATTAAGGTGTGTGTTTTAACAAATTACAATTAGTGTCTGGAGATCCCCAGCTTTAGTGCTCATGACGCAGGAGGAATGCACTGCTGTGTATGAACAACCACGTTTTGTGAGCCCCTGGTGTCCCTTGGTTATTGTCATTGTCACCAAAAAGTACTTTATTGACACATTGATATCGTCGCATATGAGTGGACCACATGGATTAATAGATGGCTCTTCCACCTGACTTTATTTGCTGTTTAAACACTTTGATTCATTTTGCTGTATGAAAAATCTGCAAGGATGTTTAAAATATATGAATATTTAAGAATGTTTATGATGACCAAAAGATGCTATTACGGCTTTGTGCCTAAAGATTATGTAAACAGATAAATGTGATTTTATGGCTTCTAATATTGTGTTTAATGAAGAGGTATGTTGTTGTCAAAAGGTGTTATAAAAAAATACTCATATCATTTTATAAAAAAAAAAAAAAAAAGTAATCAAAAAGGTAATTTTTTGTCATTTTTATCTCGTGTGTAAATGGGATGATACATTAGTCCTCATTGACGGGAGACAGACTGCCAAATCGGTTAACCACCAATTCTCCAATCACTGCCAAGCATCTCCTGTTCTCTCCAAGTTTCTCATTAGTAAATCAATGGCACAGGTCTCTGGGGTCTAGGGGAGAGCACTGGACCCTGTAGCCTGGAAATTGGTAAGAGGCAAGAGATACAGCATTACTAAACTGTTTCATCCATGCACACCACCACCATTTAACATCTTTGCAGAGACTTCTGATTTTAATAAGCTGATGTGGAGTCAGGTTGGGTCTGTTTCAGAGGAAAAAAGATCAGGAAAAAACAAAAAAAGGAAAGGAAAGGTGATGACATTTTAATGTTTGTAATGTGCGGTCTCAGACACACCCATTTCCTTCTCTGCACATTTGAGCTCAACACTGTTCTCTGTAGCACATTAAGGTATTGACCCAGCTCCTTCATTATGTCCAATCACAAGACGAATCAATATTGTTTAGCTCTAGAATTCATTAGCATTTTAAGATAAAAAATGCTCCTGTTTAAAAGATTTAAACAGCACTGATGATTCGCCTTAGTAGTTATTAATGCATTTTTGTTAGAATAAAAAAACATATATATACAGAGCAATAGTAGTCGTAGTCACTGTTTGCAGCTTTAAGGTTGAAAAATATTTATATTGTTGTCATAAAATTTACCTGATAAAACTCAATAAAATAAGTAGCTCTGGTAGGGAAAATTAAAGCATAAAAACATAAAGGAATAAAAATGTACAATGACATTAGAACAAGTGACATATTGATATCTATGGAGATAATCTGTGTAGAGTTGCTGAAAAAAATGCAGATTAGAACAATCAACTCGTACTAAGAAAAATGCTCTAAAGATCAACTTTTTAAAAATATAAACACTGACTCATCTTCTCTTTCTCTTAAGATAAACTGAACAGTAACAGATTTTTTTCTTTTAACTGTTTGCTAAGTAAAGCAAGCAATCTTGATAACTGTGGTAAATAATTCATGTACGTCTCCAGCTTATTGGTGTATAAGACTATGAAAAGCACAAAATAAAAGGAATGACTGACTCCATCATCAGAAGTCTGATCAGCTTCTTGAAGAATGGCAGTGTATGAATTTCCATTGTCCTGTTACTGCAGCACAAGGTGAAAATGTCCTGGGAAAACCTCTGTAGCCTCGTGCACGTGAAACCTTTGGAGCGCTCCTCTTACCCGAAGGGAACGTTCGAAAGGCGTGACGTCTGAAGGGTTGTGTCAAGCACTGGTTTCCTGCCCGTGATGGACATTCAGAGTACAGTAGCCTTTCACCGCCTTAATTGATGGTTGGATCACAGGAAGCAGCTTCATGTCTAAATCATCCCAACTGTCAGGAGGGGGAGCAATTACAATAAATCTCAGTTTCTCCCCTGATTATTCACCCAGCCGAGGAGGGAAACCATTAACCCTCACGCCTGCTTGGCGCACGTTAATTTGACAGAAAACACAATTGTGTCACCACTCACGTGGAACATGTTTTCTCATGCCTAACCAGCTGGAGTCGTCATGGCTGTTACACCAGTGACGTGCCCGTTAGGATGCACAGTAATTGGCCAAAAAGCTTCTGTCAGCATTTCTTTCACAGGTGGAAAGTCTGTCAGCCTTCACCTGCCTGCATCACTGACTCTTTATATTTCTGCAGCATCTCCGGCTCGGTCACTGTGATGTTCGTCTGGTTGTGTAATCCGGAGGGTGAGTGGAGGGGGATTGAGTAGTTGTCAGTCTGTGGGGCAGGTGCACTTTGGCTCCTGGGGGACTGTAATGGGATGAGGCCCAGCCACAATGAGTGTTTGATGACGGGGTTGCACGCCTCCTGTGGGACTCTCCCTGCATGCAATTATCCTCCTGCTCCATCCTCCCGTCTAGTCTGCAGCTCAGACAATTTCTTTTTCCACACTGCATTCTCAATATTTTTTTAGTCCTAACGTATAATTCACATTCCTCATACCCCAAAACATCAGGTATTAATTAAGGCCTAAATTTCAAGGCAGGATTGGAGTAATTACTGTTTTACAACACCCCCCGACATGACAATACACATCCCCGGGGCAAGTGGTTTTTCCACACACCTCCTTCCTCTCTCTTGTTAATTGCTTTATTAATGGAGATCTTGCTGGCTCAAATTGGATTTGCACAAAATAACATGTTATATATCACTACTTTGCACCCACTACAAACCATATGTAATTTGAACATACACACACACAAAAAAAAAAGACTGGTGTGTTTCCACCATGACTCCTAAACGTTTAGATATTATATTAAAAAAACGATTTTAAATGAAACCCTCTGCAAAACGGCTTTACAACGGTGTGCTATCATCTCTGCTGTACTTTCCAGTTGTATCCATTAGCATTACATTTGATAGCATTTGCTCTAATGAGTCAGAGAAACGGGGATGCAAAGGTGAGAATTTTCCAGGATGAGAGGAGTAGACAGAGACTGCTACATTTAATTTATCTTTTGTTTTTCACCTTCCACGGAAGTGCAGTCACATTTGAAGCAATCCATCACAGGTCCATCCACTTCCCTACCCCCCACCCCTCCATATCGGATTACACTGACAGCTTCATACACGCTGATATAGTATCAGAAGCAGACAAAGGAAGATAAGATCCAATACGATACTTGTCGTGTTTTGACAAAGCACCGTCAGCTCTGGAAGAAATCGTAATAAGAGTGGAAGAATTTGCAGGTGATGAGACAAAATATTTTGCAGGGTTTATTTTCACTTTGCTTTTCTGCACACAATTTTTCTTTATTTATATAATCTATCATGCCGCTCAAAGAAATAAATTTGTTGCCACTATCTTTGTTCAACCTTCAGAGATGTTTAGTTTAAGATGTTATGATGATAATCAAACCCATTTAAGCAGCGTGCCTGCTGACGGTGGTCGCTGATCGTCGTCATCCTCTGAGTGGGACACAGGTGTGCGGAGGGGTTTCTCCTGCCTCTGTGATCCATCGCTGACAACACAAAAGGGGCCAGACTGGAGCGGCTTAGGCACGTGCCGAGGGAGGGCTCTACCCTCCTGCGCCCACCCCCTCAGAGGACTCCCTATTTACACCACCAGATGGTGGCTGGATCTGAGTTTTAATGAATGTTATCCTTCATGACCCTCCAGGAGCTTCAGGACAGCAGTCGCTCTCAGCACGTCTCACTGCAGTTTGTTACCCCCACGCTGCTGGAGAACAAACGTGACGCTGGACGGATGGAATGTAAAATAAGGAAGGATAAGACAATCATCCAACTCTTTGCTTAGAGCATGTTCTTTATAACAGACAGAACTGATACACATGTATGAAATTATAAGTTTTCTCATTTGTCCTTTTGAATTAATAAAGCGCATGACACATTTAAATTAAATAAGCTGGATGTAAGCGGCTGACTTCGACTCTCAGTCTGTTCTAATAAAGGCTTACTAGCTTGCTGCAAACAGCTGGAGGTCAAATATAAAATAAGCAATTCAGAAGATAGATGGATAGGTGGATGTTTAATAGCTAAATAGTGTTACAGACTGCCAAAAGAAGCAGTTTCTTCTTAGTGGTTTCCAGACATGTGGGTATGATTTAGACTGTTATAAATAACGGGTAAAACATGGTTTTATTAAATATTAGATTGGCATAGGCATAGTACTAAAAATGCTGCTTTTCTTGTAGGCTTATTGGAGTCAGATGGTAACACATCTGAATCATCACCATGGCAGCTCTCTCACCCTGCCAGTAACGTGTAAGGCTGTGAATCAGAGTGAGAACCACAAAGTCTACACAAGAAAATAACTGTGGGTGGAAGCACCCGATGGCTACATGCTAAAAGAGTAGAGGTGGATAATTCTCGTTAGTTTGTGGAATGGTGCTCTGAAACTGCATTTTTGTAGATTTTGTAAATTAAACACACTCCCAACAAATTCATAATTATTTTTGCATGCATTTATAACACAAGAGCAGGTTAGATCTCTGCAGTCGTTGCTGGTTGGCATATGTTCTTCACTGGCTGGAAATAAACTGGTTGTGTATGCGCTGCCCTTTACTCAGTGACCCTCGTCCGTCTCTACGAGAATTGCTTTCACGGTGTGTTAAATGAGCCGTGGCTGTGTTGGTGTTTCCCTCCGCACGGTGGCCCGGGCTCTAATTCGCTGACAGGGTTATGTCACACACCAGCCATTGTGCAGAGTTTGATTGAAGACGCCTGATCTGACTAATTGATCCCTCGCTGCACAAGCGCTCAGACACATGGGCAAGGTCTGAGATGTGTAAATTGGCAGTCAGGTCACATGACTGGAATTAAGCCAATCCAAATGTATAGGTTTAGATCAAGCACTGCTGGAGGCTTTTACTGACAGATGGTGTGAAAAAAAGTGAAAATCATTTGAGGTGTGTAGAGTTAGGAAAGGGTACGTGGTTGCACAGCGCTTTTGCTGGCTTTGCTTATTGCTATTTCCTTATAGCCCCGAGCTTATTATCAAACCCATCTCTCTCCACAGATCTGCATAATGTGGAATTAAACTTTAATTTCTTTTTAGGTCCTCATAAATCAGCCGCTGCAGAATAATTTTAAACAACGCAGCTCCTAATGGCTTGGTATTAGGATCAAATTTATGAGGCTGAATGAAACCTTGAGCTTCCAAAGACCCATGGCATCTGTTTACTGTCTCACAAGTACGTTCAGTTTAAGTGAGTCGGATCGTGTGCTGACACGGTTTACAAAGCAGCACAAAAGCTATAATGTGTCCAAACAAGTAAGTTCAACAGTTCAACAAACAGCCAACTGGACTGACTAATATATACACACACACACACACACACACACACACACTAAAAACAATAAATCCAGAGATAGAGATTAACTCCTGAAGCATCAAGAGCAGGATCTCATTTGCCATTGTTCTTGTATCATATGCCCCACCCTGTTCTTCGTCCTGCCTCCTTTTCCACTTTTCTAGATTAAAATCTCATATAATAAGCAATCTGGCCAATTTCACCAACAGTGAAGTCATCACAAATATTCTAATTATCACAATATATCATTAAAAACATGTTTACATTTCAACAAGAATTACTATATTGCAACAAATTTTCAGTCTGAGAGGAGCCACCACAGTGACCATTTTTATTATATCTTTCTACTGCATCTGTAATTAGCAGTTATGTGTTTGTCTAGATACATGAACTGAGGAAAAGTGCAACATGAGTCAAATATTGTACTGAAACACATTTCTGTAAACAAAGGTGGAAAACATTCAAGAAGAACCTAAAACTTTTTGCTCTGCTAGAACAATTCTTCTCATCACCAGCCTAAATTCTCACATGTTAAATATTTCATAAACCCACAGTCATGCTCACACTTTGGTAAAATTAAACAAAACTGACAGAAATATCATTACAATTGTTAGAACAACGTGACCATTAAGAAAAAAAACTGATGTCAGCTGTTTAATATGCTTTTTCTGATACCGAAAAATATAGACAATATCAAGATATAAACAGGAATTTGGCCACAATTTGATCATCTTTCAAGCTCCAAGACCATCAGTCACATGTTTAAAGCTGACAGCAGGTCTCCCCACACACTCAGCCCTGTGACATCAAAGTCTCCATCAGAAATCTTCAAAGCATTTAGTTCTTTTTCTACATCCCCCCTCAGAGACGGACTGGCATCGAATAAAGCCAGAAAGAGCTCAGTAAGTTTCTTGAAGGACACTCCGGGACCCGTGCTGGTTAGAACCCATTCGCCGTCACTTAAGCTGTATTCCATTTCCGAGGCCCACTTTTTCAGTACATTACAAGATGCATCTCTGAGTTTCTGATGTTCTTTTGCCAGGTCTTTCAAAAGTGTAGGAGACAGTAGAGAACACATGTACTGCAGCAGGCTGTGTTTCTTTTGCAACCAGTCTAAGAGAAAATCATGTGCAGCAGTTTGTGCAGTACAGCTTTTGGATGTCAGCAGAGCTGCAGCGATGACTAGACAGAATTGTTGCAATGCCCCTTCGCATCCCTGGAGAACAGAGCCTAAAAATTGCTCTGCCCTGCAGGTTTCACTGCCTTGGTTCAGCAGAGCCTCCAGCCTCTCCATCAGCATCTCCCCCTGCACCTCAGCATCAGCACCAAGGGCTGACATATCAGCTAGGGGGCTCAGGACCTTATAAACTGATTTGCATTGAACTATGTGACTGCAGAGACCTGTGACGTCCTCATAGTCTCCGTGCATCGTCTTGACAGGACGCGTTGTGTCAAAGAGGATCTTCATGAGAGAACTAGGAAGTTCTGGGTTGTTCAACAACCTGACGAGCAACAAGTGCTGGCACCGGGGGAGGTCCGAGAAGGAGACTTCGGTGTATCCGGGGATGGTATCTCGCAGAGTTTGGTTTGTGAGCTGCAGCTGTTTCTCCATGATCCTCCTAATAGCGGCGTTATTATGGAACCTGGAGAAGACGTGCTCGCAGTACCGGGCCCAGTGAAACGCCCTGGACAGAGTTTGTTTATCCCAGTGATTCACCGCATCGCTCTGCGCCGCCACCGCCAGCATCTCCACCGTGCTAGCTAAGTTTTTCAGCACCGCCTCCATGTGGCGCTCTCAGCATTCAGAGTTCAGCCTTCAGTCCGGCTTCGGAAACCCACTGAGGAGAAAGGTTACAGCCTGAACCTGAATCATCTGAATTTCGCTATGCTGCTGAAAAACTGCTATAGCATTTGAGATGTAGCGGTTTAGCTACATGTTAGCTAAGATGTCAACATACTAGCATGGCAAAACAAGACTTCCGGTGCCGCACTTCAATAAATAATTCCTCTTGAGTAACGTGGGTTTCAATAACAGCTGACGTTACAATAAAAAATGAATATGACAGCACGGAGAAAGTTGAAGAAACTCACATATCTGTTGCCGGTTTCTACTGCTTGATTTTCCGGTTGAATATACCGCTCGTTAGTGCGCAAGTGTGCCAATATAATTTCATCCCCTTCAAAATAAAAGCACATCAAGTGATCTTAGCGCCACAAAATGAGTTAATGAGTTCGGTACACACAAACTCGGAATTTTTGTGCTTACGTGTATTTATTATATGGATTACACACACATTTACATTAAAAAGCATCATAAGGGTGTTCTGACTAGGAAGACTACACCTGAAACACGTAATTAATGTATTAATAATGATCGTCATTCATTATTTCAATTTATTCTCAAATGCAAGATAGTGTCAAATTACGCCTAAATGAACCAGTCTTGATATAATAACAATGCGACTAGATGGATCAAACAGCACAGTTGCACACACAGACAAAAACTTTACATCAAAGCGTTTGGAAGAATAGAAACTCAGGCCAGAAAAAAATGTTACAGAGGGAACACAAAGAAGAGGCAGTGCCAACACGACCAAACTTTCCTCCCATCATCATAATCAGCAGCAGCAGCGTAGCCTGCTGTGAGTGAGTATATGTGTGCGCGCCTATGCGTGTGCTTGTGCAGTCAGCTTGTGCAGCGAGAAAGATCACCCCGGTACACACTGGTTTGTGATTTTGGAGGCTAACCTGTGGGTCGGTGCACCACTGTGAAAAGCATGAAAATTGGGAACCAGCATCTCACAGGACGAGTGAGAGGAAGGAGCGCACCAGCGAGCTGAACCCTCAGGGTGAGCACACACGAGAAGCTTTTCATTCAGGACATTTTTCGCTACTTTTACACTGTTGCTGTATGACTGTCAGACTATTCATACTTGCATTTCTGTTTTAGGTTTAGATCATTTTTAGAAAGTACCCTTTGCAATCTCTTCCTTTTGTGTGCTTTGCAGAACAATACCATCTAATGAAACTCATTTAACAGTTGAGGGGGGCTTGGTTGAATCTTACTTCTTGACAGTTGACAGGAAGGTGCTTGCCTTTTTACTCCTTTCAGAGTTAACACCAGACATCTGTAATTAAACGGAATATCATATATTTTGTGTACTAGCTGCTCTCAGTCACTTCATTGGTTTTTAATTAGCAGGCGCTCTGCTGGATTTGAGTCATAACTCATCAAGCGTCCTCCCTTGGACCTATTTCAAGAGTGGTAAATTGTCTGTTGTGGGCGCTTTATTTGTGACAGCTGTAAAGAAGGAGACAACCTAAAAAGCCTTATTGCAGTTGTAAATGAAGTGAGAGGCCAATACAGTTCTACCCAAAACCAAGCCCTGGCACCAAATTCAGAGAAACTATAAAAATAGCTCATTTTATCTGTTTTCTTGACATACAGTCAGCCTGAACTTTGGTTTGTTGACAGTTCAAATGTTTCCTTAATCAAAGGTCTGAGGTTGCATATTCCATTATGAAATCATTTCATTTGTAAGACTTAAGTGCAGATTCCCATACAGACAGTGTGCTTCATTGACTGTAGCACCTCAAGCAATCTGATACCTGAACACAACAGATTACTTGTCAGCAGTAGAAACATGCTGAGTGTCCTTATTTAGATGGACAAATCAACCTCCAGATCGGCTAACTGTTGTAGTGGAGGAGGGCACGCAGGGCAAAGAGGGTTACGAGGACAGAGCCGCTCTTGTACTTTCTAATGTGATTCATCAGTCAAAATTCCCATCCATATGCCTTTCCCGAAGCAATCTGCAGCCAACCGTGGCACATTAGCATGGCTTTAGTGAAGTCACGAGATGACTCAGGATGAATGTAAATTTTGTATTTCTATATATATTTTTTTTTAATGTTTTGGGTTGAAAAGTGGGATCTCTTTGTGAATGCACAAAGCCTAGCATTCGATCATGAACCAGATTCTTAAAATACACGCAGTTTAGCAGAGTGCAGGCTGCTGAAGCAAAACATGTCAGGAAACAGTATGGTGAGAGGAACCAGGTATGTTTTACAACAGCTGGCCGGGGCTATTTTCTTGGGGAAAAAATGGTGAAAATTGAGCTCGATGTTTGTTTACGATCTTGTCAAGAACAATAAAACTGAACCAAGGTTGACATGAAGATTTATTGAACAGAGACTAGTATGTGCGAATTCAAACAAAGCAAGAAAATTGTAGTGAATTTTAAGTTAATTTAAAGTCACATGTGAGAAGACACATAAGAATCTTTCAGAAAGTTTTTATACCATACAGCTTTAATAAGGAAAATGTACAATAACAATACGTAAAATAGCAGCTTGATGCATTGCCCACTGACGCAGCACAGGGAATGAGCTTGTTAAGCTCTTGCACTGGGAGACATGAGACATCCTAGTGCCCTTGTTCTGTCTGTCAGCCTTCACCAGTGGACATGGGAATGTAGCACCTGTGTGTGAGCGCCGAGCTCCAGACTTTTGTGTGTGTATGCAAGCGAGTAGAAGTTGCCTTCTCAAAGATCTGACAGCCTTGGTCGGACATCAAGGTCCTGATGTCCAGTTTTGCATCACGGTGCCATTTAGTTGCAGCCAACTCCAGACGGACCTTGAAATGTTACACAGCTTTAAAGGTCAGATTCCTCATATCGTGCTGCACTCACTCAGTATTCACAGGAAATTTTCATCCACCGCGTGCTTTGAACTACTTGTTCGTGGCAGCTTCCTTGTTTAAATAAGCTCTTCTTGCAATTTGCATCCGATATCCTGTTTTTATTTGCGTGCCAGAGGGTATGTGAAATGTTCCTGCTTGGAGGAAGCGGTGGAGGCAAAACCTTTAAAATGCAACAACAAGATTTCAAGAATGTGAATTCTCTTCAAGTAACTTTCTGTTTCTTTAAAGAACCCCGGACAAAGAACTTTACCAGAAAAAAGGAGAACAAAGTCACTTCATCATTGGCTGTTAGGTAAGCTGTAATGATACCAGACTTAAGATGTCTGTTCTGTATGTAACAGAGAAAAGACATTTTGCTCATATCTTATTTGTTATTTTAAAATAGAAATTCTTGAGTACTTTGGGAGCCTTTAAATCCCCGTTATGCCACTACCTCTATGCTCTAAAGGTTGGGGTGTCTCCTTTCTGTCTGCATTGCATCGTTTTTCTATGTCAGAGTACTTTAGAGAACAGATTGACGCTTGCAGTGCTGCTGATGTGCCCTGTTACACAGCTCAGGTCTTGCATCTGGTGCCCAGTTGTTTTGTCAGGCACTCACTCTTCTCCACCGCAAATCCGTTAATGGAGTGACACTGGACTGATATCTGAAAGATTTTCATATTGCAGCTAATGCGGTGCACCCTTGGCGCACTGTAGCCTGGTATTGGAAAAGACTGGGCCAAATGCTAATTTACTCAGTGACTTCACTTTCAAGGAAATAAGCAGCAGTTAAATATTGTTCCAAGTACTGATGTCAAATGCAATCTGTCCATCAACCTGTAACGCAAGACCTGCTGCACTGTTGACTGTGATGGGCTGATATGCACCGCTGGATAGACTGCTTAATAGATGGCAGAGTAATTTGAAGGAGCTCTTTGTTGGTTGAATAAAAGTCCTACTGTACCAGTCTGGCTGGTATAAAAGTGTCTCTTGTCCAAAGAAGGGGTGGAAAGAAATGGTGCTCTCTAATGTCATCAGGTTTATTGTAATCCATACCAGGATTTTGACCAGGAGAACAAAGCTGCTCTCCTTTCCTGTTTCAGCTTGCTCCTCCTCTGCCCCTTTTGTGAATATGCAACATGAATGATAGCTAATACAGAAGAATTTTATTGTGAGGATCCGTTTAGATCACGAGTATAAAACACACACATGTTCAGAGGTTCCTTCTGTTATCGTGACATATCATGACCGCTGTAACCAACTTTGTTTAAGCTTTCAAAAGAGCTGCACAATATTTGGAGGATGCTAACTAGAGCTGAAATGACAGATTAGTATATTTCCAGAAAATGTGTAACTACTTTGAAGGTAAATGAACCTCTGGTTTAAGGTTATTACATATGAGAATTCTCCGATTCACTCTGTTTTGCATCACTGTCAACTGAATGGGTATAACACTGGGAATTTCTCTTTTTGTTTTTTGTTTTTTTCCTTTTTGATATCAAATGAATTGAAGAAGCCCTTTCCTAGAGTGTACCCCAGCTCTTGCCCTGTGACAGCTGAGATAGGTTCCAGCCCACCTCCTGGCAACTCTAAATTGAATTAAGTGATGCATTGCATCACCTAATTATTCCCTGGAGAGAGTAATTCCTCGCAGTACTTGTTACATTACTTTAGCATTACTCAGAAACATTGCCTGAGATGAATTGTCCCATTTACCAGTTAATAGTATCAACCTTGAACTACAGTGCCACACACTGGCATGAATCCCTATCCTAGTGAGGACACAGGATCTTTCTTTTATTGTTTAAGTATTAACACAAAGCTAACAGCAAAGTTGAAAATCAGCTCATTGTGCAGATAACTGAAGAACCTTTGTAATCTAAGTAATGCTGACTGTGAAGTGTGCAGGAGTGGGTCTGCGTTACAGTGTGATCAGGGGACTTGGTTGGAGGGAATGTCTTGGACTCTTTGTCATGTTCTTTGAGCCATTCCTGAGCCGTTTTTGCCATTTGATGAGGTACATCGTCCCGCTGGGGGAGGCTGCTGCTGATGTCTGGCAGAGTTTTTCCAGTTCTTTCCAGCTGAACGCTGCTTTTTAACAATATGATCAATGTTTTTTTCACTTCACCACTTAATGGTTTTAATGTTGGGGCTCATGTATGTATATACATACATACATGGGTGCATACTCAAACATATGCATGTATAGAGAAGAACATGATGGTTTTGTTGCCTGCTACAACAACAAAGCATTTATTAGCAGGACTTAGATGGAGTCCAATTAATATGCTGAGGTATCTGGATAATATGTACCTCCTTTATTAATGTTTTGAAGATCTGCTATACTGCACACTGGAGCTGCACATTGTGTCTGCTTGCATAATATTACAGATATCTTACATGTTCATGAATTCTATATCATTGGACTGTCTTAACCTTCTCCTGCTGATGAATAGGGAACCATGTGCAGTTCCCTGAGCCCCAAACAGCCCAGCGGGCCCGGCCTGACAGACATGCAGCAGTACCAACAGTGGCTTTCCAGTCGACATGAGGCCAGCCTGCTGCCTATGAAGGAAGACCTGGCCCTGTGGCTCACTAATATTCTTGGTAAGTCACACTAACGAGCAAGAAACACATGCTATTAACAGTGAGGATTTATTACCACGAGTTATAGTTTATAACATGGTTTAATTCGCTAAGCAAAGCGAATTTAATTCAGTTATATTTATATAGGGCCAAATCATAACAACAATCGCCTTGAGGAGTAGTAATACTATTACATATATAAAGTTACAGTTATATTCCTGAACTGTGGTTAAAATGTGTTTTAAATCATTCATTTCTCAGATGTTTTGCTAGCTGTGCGAAATAAAATAAATTTAAAAAATCAGGGTGTGGTTTGTAGATTCATTGGATACACAGGCTTAGAAATAGCTTGGCTTTGAAAAAATCCTGCACATTTCATTGCTTTGTGTCTAAAATTAACTCGACTGGTCTTTGCTGATGTAAACACCTCTGCAGGGGATTGTGATCAATCCGCACCTCATTACAAACTATTTTAAAGTCCCCAGATTGTGTGGACCTGTTCCAGTTGCAACGCTCTTTCATAGATTTACTTTAAATGAATAATGGACACCATTAACTGTTCTTAAATAATGCACAGTGGGTGGGAGCATCAGCACTGTGCAAGGATGTGGTTGCATAATAAACAATTCTCTGCGCTGTACTTCTTTAACAGCGCAGCCACAAAACAAAAGCACAGTGCACTTTGATCTGATTTGAATGGGTGTGTATGAATGAGTTTTGTATGGTTTTTTTGTTGTTGTTTCTTTTTGTTTGTTCCTAGAGCCAGGGAAAAATTTGTATTAAACATGGATATCATTAGTGAAATACCTTAGAGAAACACCTACAGTCATTTCCATGATGTTTTCTTAAGCATTCTTGCACCAATGACTCACCAGAGTCAGCTCATAAATATTCTTACAAAGGCTGCCACCAGAGTAAGAATTATGTATTTGTTAGTTGGGTTTCAGAGATGTAAACTGTCTGTTAACCAGTGTTTCATCAGAATTTTAAATTTGTTAGAGTCAAGTTCTCAAAATTTCAATGACTGAGTGCTAATGAGGAAGCCAGTGTATGAGTGTAATTATCATGTTTGTACTGCTTTTAGGTTATTAACAAGGTCGCACCTATATGTTAGAAGAGATAAGTATGAACTGCTTGATTGTTTCTTGTTACACAAAACCAAGGGCCTCCGCTGGCCCTGGTGCTAAACGCTTCATAGACTGTGCTTTTTGTTTAAAATATGCTTAAGAACTACTGTATGTGTTATGACTGGGAGTTACTCCTGGATGCATATAACAGACACTTTTCAAACCAACTATAAGGTTCCTGAGACTCTCTCATGTCTGTGTGTAAACAACTTAAAACAACTTCAGTGTCTTCCGCGTTATCTCTGGCTGTGTGTGTGTTTGCACTGGAACCAGCTGAGCCAGAAAGCCATGGAACTAAAGGGTTCAGAAGCAGGAGCATGCAAGTGTTTCCAGTGAATAAACACTACAGAATTAATTTGTTGGTTTAGGCCAAGTTCTGTATTTGCTCAGTATTTTTTTTTTATTCTGTGAAACAAGATGCTGACATCCTTGATTACAGTTTCAGGTGAGACCTGCCGTGTGTCCCGCTGCCGTGTGGGAGGCATATGTTTGGTTATACTGATGAGTCATTGTTGTCAAAGCGGTAACAGCTTGGCTCGTATTGTTTTCACTTCCCGAGTCTGTCTTTTTGTCTGTCATCATGGCAAAATGTGCTCCTCAAGACACTTACTTAAGCAGGAACTACCACAAAGGTGGTTTAAAGCACTTGGCAGGTGTTTATGTTTGTCTTTGTGCATTTGTCTGTGGACAGTTGTTCAGTTGTTTAGCAGTGCAAGAAAAACCCAAGAAACTTAACAGGTGTTTAATTGTAGTTTTAATGCAAGGAGAAGGCTGAGTTTGCAAACGGTCAGAGCTCACTGATCCTAATATATTCCCAGTGTAAGATGATCTCAAGTCAGATTGAAGGAACTGGGCAACTCGTATGATTAAATATTTAATTTTACTATACTTCTATTGGAGCCCGGTGAAAGATATTTTCCTCTCACAGCGTGGAACGAGGGTCGTACGAGTAGAGTATAAGACTCACTGAGTGTTTCTCAAGATTTCAATCTCTCTTTTCTGGGCTCAATTGCAACATTTGGAACTCATTAAACATTGAACCCCTAAACCCCTCCTCCAATAAGAAAGAGAAAAGGGATAAAAAAAAATATCTCCAGTTTCTTTCCACAGACACCCCCCTGCCACCACCTCCTATTTCACGATGATCTAACTAAGAAAGAATGGTCCTCTGGAAGTCAGTCAACTGGACACCACATGTTGATCACCAACGTAGCTCTGCAAATGCACAGGATAATGAGGCATTACTGTGTACAAACAGATGCCACGTTTTTTTTGGATTTTTTTATGCATCCCCGTAGTTGCCATCCCACGGTGTGTGACCAGGAAATCCCCCAGATCCTCTCAAATCATGTTGTACTATTTCAGCTTTTGGCTCCTCCAGAGCCGCCACAAACCCGGCAGCAAAAGCGACGCTCGGTCATTAAAACGGTTTTAGGAATCAACAGCACTGCGTCAGGTTTGACCGCAACTCGGAGTGAAGTGGAGATTAAATTTTATTTCCTTACGCTATATGTATATTTTTTAAACTTGTGGCGCTGCTCTTTCTTTATGTGTCTCCTGCTCAGGTCTGGAAATCACTGCTGAGAGCTTCATGGACCGCTTAGACAATGGCTTCCTGTTGTGCCAGCTGGCTGAGACACTGCAGGAGAAGTTCAGGCAGAGTAATGGAGATCTGCCTACCCTTGGCAACAGCAAGGTACAGAGAGACTGCAATAGTCCTGTGTGATACAGGTTACAGTGAAAACACTAATCTGAAAGTTAAATCTTGGCTGAAAATCTTCCCAGACTATCAGCTTGAACGATTTCACAGAGCATTGTTCCTGAGTATGAAAACATCATCTGAGCAGACACTTATTAGGTCAGATTGACTGACAGTCACTATTTAAAACCACTTCCACATGTAATGGTCTTTTTCACATCTAAATACAAAAGGATATCCCAACACAACATTTGGAAAGTAGCACAGAGGCAGAAAGACGCTCTTGATGACTGCGCCCGTGAATTCCTACTTTGCAAAGAACTCCACAATTTTAGAAAGAAGTGCACATAAAGTGGGATGGGGGGATGGGGGCCTCTTGCCTTCAACAGGGCAAAAAAGAAAAAAAAATAAGGCTAGCAAGGACACGTTAACTGATGGGGCCCCACATCCCCTGTGAGATTTGGGAGAACAGCATTAAACGTTCTTTTCTTGTGAGCCTTGACTGAGGATTTAATGAATTTCATTAAAACGGGTGCCTTGAGAGTGGTTACCTGTAATTTCACCCAATCAGTCTGTCCAGATGTATATTTATGGGGTTGGTGACTAAAACAACAAAAACAACTAGGCAAAAGAAAAATGTTTCTATTTATGCCCCATATATTATAAAAACCCCATGGATACATCCTCAAAAGTTCAAAAATATATGTTAAAAGATGGATATTTACCTTCAGTATCTGTTTATTGCAGATATTTAAATGCTGAAGTGACAGCTGGTCTCAGTGGCATGCAGCAAAAACTGTGATTGGGTCATGTTCGTGCCTCTGTTCGGAAGGCAAGAAGTAAAAGATGTTTGTTGGTCCTTCAGTGAGAGTTGTTGATGTTTGCACTGAAGCATTACTGTGCTGATGTCAGTGGGTCTCCTGATCTCAGTGTGAGCGCAGCAGCACAGATGTGAGGAAATACTTGAGGTCAATGACCGTGAGACAGCAGAGGAGCTGCCGAAATAGAGGAGTCTATTGATTGTGAATGCCAACAGAGGGAGAGAGAGAGTCCTTGGATAGGCTTTAAAATGAAACAAAGCTGCATTATGATATTGTGCAGCGAGCGTGATTTGATTCTGTTTGTCTGAATTAAGGGTTTTCATTAAAAGATTAACCGTGTTATTCATGTCTGATACACAGTATGTCATCCAATGAGTCTTTATGCTTGTCGTGGCATTTGATCAGCTCTAGTTGTTTGCTATCAGATTTCACCACTTAAAAGAGGACATCCATCTGTGTTCAAGCCCTGTTATAAGTCGATGTGGTGTGTGAAGTGGGCCTGTGACTACAGCACAGGGGTACCATCAATCACACTTTGCAGATGCTGTGCTCCAGACGTCTTCCCATGTGTTTATATCAATCAGTATTAAGTCCAGATGAGCAAAGGTTGTTTTCGTTCTTGTCATAACACTTTGACAGGCTGATTTTTGTACAGTCATTTCAATAACTGGGGGAACTTATTGCTATAGGACTGAAATTTTAAGCAAAAGTGCAATGTTCAAGACTTGGTTTCGGCAGGAGAGTGAGATGAGAAGATCAAACATCGTAAATAAGTAGCATTGACCAAAAGGGATTTTTTTTACAGGGAAAGGAAGGGCCATGAAGCTAGACGCAGCTGCTGGTTATCTCAGCAGAAAGGCTTGGAGAGGAAAAAGTAGCCCGGCTCTGTACAAAGTTCATGAAATCTGTCCGCTTGCACCCATAAAGCACACCACATATTTGCTTAACCAGTGCAAAAACAGAGATGTCAGTCGAAGACAGTTCAACCTCCAACTAACATATGTGATAATAGCATAATCTTCTCATCTACCTCTTAAAGTAAGAAAGTACCAAGTAAATGTATTTTTAAAGTGTCAAACTGCTCATCTCGTGTGTGCATGTTGAGGTATTTAAATTCTTTGAATGAAATAATTTGATTATAGCTGTCGTTGCTCATTTCAAGCATAGCAGTTCCTTTTCCTTATTATTATTCCCATATGTTTAAAGATAATCTTTTCCAGAAGTCCCCTACCTCCTGTGCAATCATTAGACATTCAAAGGTGCAGATCATTTGGCAGCCAAGGCAGAAATAATAATACATTCATCTGATTGTTAGATGAAAAAAAACAAAACAACCTTGGCAAAGTTGAATATTTATCCGGGAATGCAAAGTCATTTAACACAAAAGATCCCCTAAAAAAAAAGTCAAAAGGAGAGTCTGGAATGAAAAGAAAAATACCCACAAAAGCTTGCATATTTCCAGCATGAGCTCATTCCACCTTTCTCAAAGCACAGACACACATATCCTGTATAAAACCACAGCAAAGCGCATAAATCTCCCCGAACAGACCGTGTGGGGGCTGAAACCCATAAGCATGTCATTTGAGCCCAAATCATAGACAGCCTGGTAAAGTAGCACAGGTTTTCAAACCCGTCATTTCTCATATTGATCTCAATGGGAAGGGTTCTTGATCCTGGGCTGAAATCAGAGCCTCAGCAGACATCAGTGTAGATGTAGATAATGTGGCTCTGTGTTTTGGTGGAGCTCTGGGTATTGGTTCGAACAAGTCACTCTGGAGGACTTTTGTCCTTTCTTTGTTAAACTGCAGAATAAGATGTTTAAATCCGATCTTGTTTAAGTGAAAGTAAGGGGGTTCTTCTCTGTGTCTGTGACAGAGAATTCCCAATCGGAGGATACCGTGTCGGCGGAGCGCTCCATCCGGCTCCTTCTTTGCACGGGACAACACAGCCAACTTCCTGGCCTGGTGTCGTGAGGTCGGAGTTGGAGAAACATGTCTGTTTGAGTCAGAGGGTTTAGGTGAGTCTGTTTTTATTTCTCACCCTGCGAAAATGTCAAGATGTAGGACAGACCGGGTACATAAACAGGCATCACTTTCCTCACAAAGATTCAGTTCTCTCAGGCTTTGGTTATCCCTGGCACTGCTGGGGCAGTGGGCTCAGATTTCTATCTTCTGTGAATGGCCTGATTGTACAGGTACAGTGACATGCAGGTTGGCCTGCTTCCCTCTCCTCCCCTCTGAGGATTAGAAGCCTCACATCACCAGACCGAGCCTCACCTTCTTTGACGTGCTCAAAAAGCTCACAGTCCGGGTAGCACAGTGATGGGAGCAGCTCTACCTGACAATAAGGGAATCTCAGACAATGCACTCATGCACAAAACATCTAAAGTAAAACTACAGGAGCGTGGACATAAAGGTGTGAGATGGTGAGAAAGTAGGCCAACAGTATGCAAATGTTTTCCTCAGCGCACAGTAGGGATATTTTTCTCTCTTCCTCATTCGCTCTCTCAGTGTTTATCTGTGTCTTTCTGATCTTTCGCAGAGCTTTCTTGCACGTTATTTCACTGCAGTGTCCTTGCAGCAAAGATATGCCCGGACTGAAATATTTCCCTCATAATCAGATGTGCCCCTGACAAGAGCACAAATACGCAGAATAGTCATAAATTCTTGCCATATTTTTGACTAAAAGGTTGATCAGCCATTGCTAAAAATATTCAAGCTATGTAAATCATTTCTGGATTCCAGGATATACACACACGCAGTGAGCTAGCTGCAGTGAACTATAATCGCCTTCGAATCCAGTGGACATGTGATTGTAATAAAATGCTTCAGTGAACAATCCAGCTGACGAATGTCTTTTTTTTCTTTCTTTCCTTCCCTCTTACTTTCTCTGGATGGATTTGTCAGTTCAGCAGTAGGTGTAACAACATCAGGTTTGCTATCACGCAGTGGATATATTCTTTCTATATTGCATGGTGTGGTGTGTCACATTATTCATGCTTTGTGTGTCCACAGTCTGGTTTGATCTATTATTTGCCGTGGTTACCGTTACCCTCTGAAGTGGTTAAAATGAACATGTGAGCAGTATTCTTTCCATTTGGTTTGGGATGAACAGGATTAGAGAGGACCATGTGATTGCATGAAGTTCATAAGCTTGTTTTTATGTCCATTTCACCATCACACAGCCACTCATTCTCATTCATCACCTTCATCCAGATACAGTACAGTATTTTAATCACCAAATCCTAAAAGGTGATCTCTTTTTGCAGTTCTTCATAAGCAGCCACGAGAAGTCTGCCTTTGTCTTTTAGAGCTGGGCCGGATAGCATCACGGTATGCTCTTGGTTTTTACATTTTCCTCCTTGATTGTCTAGATTTTCCTGTGTATGTCTTTGGATTGTTTTGCAAATCCTTTCATAATTTCCGTGTCTCTTTTATTCCTCATCTAGGTACAATGTGGAGCCTCCTGGCCTTATAAAACTGGAGAAAGAGATTGAGCAAGAAGAGAAAGCGCCTCTACCTCCTCCGTCACCTGTATCTCCAGCTCAGCCTGTCCCTCCATCACCCTCTTCATCTCCTTCCCCATCCCCTTCCCCATCCCCAACTCCTACCAAAGTGACTTCTATCAAAAAAAGCACAGGGAAGCTTTTGGATGATGCCGTAAGTTAGCAAGTGTTCACCTCTGTTTGCTGTTTCTACTTAACTTATCAGAGGAAAAACATCAATGTTTGTTTTTGTCAAAACAGGTAAGACATATCGCCAATGATCCACCTTGCAGATGTGCAAATAAGTTCTGTGTAGAGAGACAGTCGCAGGGTCGATATCGTGTTGGGGAGAAGATGCTCTTTATTCGGGTGAGTGTGTTACAGTATTGTACAAAAGTCCTCGTTTCTTTGTATTTTGCTTCCAAGGAGCCAGACTTTCTTGGATTTTTTAAAAGCAGTCTTGAGGAATACTTCTCCAGGCTTTTTGCAAGTCTTTCCAAGTTTTTCTTTGGATATTGGCTGTTTTTTCCCTCATTTTGAGTCCAGTCCTTGTACCCGACCAGTTTCAGGAGAATGTTTTTTTGGTTTGTTATGCCACTTAACACTAACCTATGACTCATTGAAGCATAAAAAACGCACATAACTCAAAAGATGGCCCAGTCTTGCGTCTGCACGCGACAGAGACCTTAGCAAATCGTCTATCTTTAGGCACCTTGTTATTAGCAGTCTGTCACAAAAACATAATTTGTCCCCATTTCTTTCATTGCATCCAGGAAAATGTCACCATTTTACATGAATAAAATAGTATTTTTGCAACAACAAAGTGATTCCCAAAGAGCTATTAGCCAAACACTTGACATGTGGTGTGCAATATGTCCTTAAAATTTTTGAGGAAAATGGACAAATAGAGGAGAAATGAAGTTGCAGGCCTAAGAAAAATATCTAGAGCATATGAACAGGTTCTGAAAGTCCCGTCCTTAAGAAATGGGGGGGAAAAAATCCACCAAAGACCTGAGGCAGGACCTGAGCTGATTCATCCACTATTCACTGCAGCCGCATCAGAGATGCTCTCAGCGGAAGGGTGGCTAATTCTTAAGAATAGAATAGAATGCCTTTATTGTCACTATACAGTTGTACAATGAGATACAGAGGAAGGGAATCAGGGAAAAATGGCTGTGGTATGCCACAAAACTGAACTGAAAATCAAAATCATCAATATGTATGGGGCAGGTCACAAGAGAGATACAACTACAGCAATCTTAAAAACACAGTGATTGCTTGGGGGTGCATTTCAGCCAGTGGTGTTGGGGATCTTGTTAAAGTGGATGGAATTATGAACACAAAAAGGTACTGTCAGATTTTGATCTACCAAGCAATACCACCTGGAAAGCATTTGACTGACAGTTTCAGTTTCATTTTTCAGCATAACAATGATCCCAAATACACTGTCAGTGCAGTAAAAGGATGCAATCAGTCAAGGATTGGCCTTGCCAGAGCTCGGCCTCAACATTATTCAGGCAGCTTGGGATCATCTTGACAGAGAATCCAAGAAACGGTGGCCAATATCCAGATAAAATCTTTGGATGTCCTTCAAGAAGACTGCTTAAATAAATTTATAAAAAGCTTCCCTAAGAGAGTTGAGGCTGTGTTGTAGTATAAACGTAGTCATACCAAATACTGACCTTCAATCATGTTAGACTTGTACAAACTCTGTTTTTGCCTTATATATTCTATTTTCAATGTTTCCTATTTTCCTTGCAAAATATAAGGAAATGTGTGATGGCTCAAGATTTTTGCACAGTACTGTATATCATAATTAACATAATCGTTTTTTCACTTGTATCACTTTCATATGAGGTTATCAAATTATCAGGTTTTGGATATTAGCATAAAACTGTTCAGTGGAAAAAGTCTATTGTTGGGAAGGCCCCAACGGACATAGTTCTTTACTGGTGAGCTTATCCTTAAGCTTAGTTTTCAGGTCACTGTTCTGAATGTTTCACATTCAGTTTGCTATTATTACACTGTTATGCACTACTATAAAGTCTCAGTCCAAATAATAATGAAGACATTAGTCCCAGCACTGAAGCTTCAGAGGCAAATATTACACATTATACAATAATGACTCTATGAAATCATTGTTCAAATAAAGTAAATCATACATTAAATTGTAACCTTCTTTTACAAACTGGCAAAAAGAGTAAATAGTCTATTTCTAGCAGTGGAAAATGACAGTAACCGTTTTCTTATTTTTTAATTATTCCATTCATTTTATTTTCATTCCACTTTGCGGTTTGTAACAATAACGTCTCACATTGCAAAGCAAACTCTTTTTCCAGTCGTATAGCAGATATGTGGGGCTGGTTTTGGCATGAAGGTCATCCATTGTGTCTACAAATGGCCTTTGCCTTGACAATGTTTACTTTCATTTGCTGTAAAGAGAAAGCAACATCCACACATTCACCTATGATCTCACAACCAACTTACCACTTGGAATACGTCTGACCCAGAACTGGCTGTTGTACTAACATAATCACACACAATCAGTCTTTAAGCTCAGGAAATGTTACTCAGCTTTCTCTGAGTGGAGAGATAAAGGCGATTCGTGAAAGATAAATGGAGAATAACAGATCGGAGAAGTAGCATCTCTCCCCTTGGGATCCTGGTTACTTGGCAACCCACAACCGGGATTTACACCTCCAAAGATGTGATTCATGCTGGCGGTATGTGTACATTAGCAAAAGGGAGTTTACTCTTGGATGTCCTCTGCTGTTTGTCCATTGTATTGCAACTACTAATAGTTAGTAGTTGGTTTTTAAAAAACAAACCAAAAAAGTCTTAAACAAAAATGGGGAAAAAAGCTTCAGGACAAGCAGCAGAGGATGAATATATACCGTATAGTATATAAATGGGCAGCCATACTGAAAAATAGCTAAATTATAACAACATTATTAAACATCCGTTACCATGTGTCATCGTGGATACTAGTCACACCTTCAGTATGTGCGATACTGCTTAGGATGACAAACAAAGCAAGTGTTAAGCCTTTGTTCCTCTGTCTCCCAGCCAGCACTCTTCATGCTGAACATGCTTTAATTAAAATTCCTCACATGGCTTTTTCCCCCCCAGCAGCTGGGTCGACTGAAAAGGCATGAATACAGTAAGCCCAGTCACTGTCTGTAGGCAGCTGGGAGCAAGGACAGCAGTGACGTGCAGCAGATCTCACTTCACAATAATCTGGGCCGCTGGAGAGGCTGACCTTCTGCTGGAATAAATGAGCTAGTTGTAGCTTGAATGAGAGAGCAGAAAAACACCAGAGTGGTTTTGTGAGAAGTGCTGTCCCAGCTCAGCCCCGGGCCTCTGCCCTTCTCTGGCCTACTGAGAAGGGTTTGGAGTCCAGCAAGGGTCTCGTCCCAAAGCAGCGTGATTGAAAACCCCTCTGCATCACACAGGTCCATTAAATCCACAATCACAAAGCCTGAGGCCTGGTGCTGATGATTGGATCTACTGCCCTGCTCCTGCCCTCACGATTGATTCATTTAAGAGGCCTATAAATGTTGTATGTTATGCTGCTGCAGGGCAAGAAGCGTCATATCTGGCCAAACTGAGGTGACAATTGCATGATGTAATTTGCCCTTTTTAACTATGTATTGCTTTCCTATTTGTCTGAATCATTTTTGAGTTGAGTAAATAATCTTTATAATAACTTGTTTTGGATTTACTCTTCTTCAGATAGGGCCATTCAGCAAACAAGCTTGTTTCCTCAGAGGTGTAATGGTGTGTTAATGAGGTAGAGGGGCAAAAAGCCTCCATAGCAAGGCAGACATGTTTTATGTGTGCAGCCTCTGGGGAATGCAGGCTTCTGATCATCGAATATACCAGCGCCTTTTATTTCGTCTCTTTATTATAACCGGTGACGTTGCCATGGTAGCCAACCTTGGGAATGTGCCCTGATGTGGCAGGTGGCATCGTTTTCAAGCAAATGTTGTAGAAAAGGGATAGGAAAAAAAAAACACTGCATGTGTCTGTTTAATCAGACATATAATTTAAGGTTTTATGCTTTTTAGTGATGAAATCACCTGAATATTTATTAGCTATCCTAGTAGGTTGGGAAGTTGATCTTCCAGCTTGTCAACTCAGACCCATAAAATGTTCAGTGTTACCAGAAGATATCCCATTAACACTGCAGATTGTATGCAAATTCATGTGTATGAATTATCAGTCAACAAAATTGTACGATGAAATTGGGGTGGCTGTGGTTAAGGAGTTAGAGCGGGCAGCTATTGAAAGATTGGTGCTTCTCTGGCTGCTACAGCCTGCATACCAAACTATCTTTGGGCAACATGCTGAACACACAGTTGGTCCAAATGTGTTCATCACAGTGTGGTAAATAGAAAGCATTTAGACGTAGAAAAATGTGCTTGCACGGATGTGTATGTGTAGGAAACATGTTAAATAAAGTGCCGTGAGTGCTCCAGTAGAGTAGAAAAGGGATATATAAGAACCAGTCCATTTACCATATAAAAGTGAACATCTGTAAATTTTTCGGTAATGCTGATGTTTGTTTAGAGTCAGTGATGTAAATGTGTCAGACTTAGCCACATAGGCTAATTTTCCTCAGCATTCCTTGGCAGGTTGATTATATTTACAGACATGCTTCAACTTAACTTCCATTCATATTTATTGCCTGATTATCTATGTCCCACCTGGACACCAGTGGGGCCTACCCCGCAGTTTGAGAACTACTGGGCTAAGCTATCACTTATTGATTAACCTGTAGACTTTATGGGTGGTGTAATTGGGAAAGTAACAGTAATAAAACAATAGAACACCACTCACCAAAACTGAAGCACAAACCTCTTGGATGTTAATAAAGTTGCTGCACCTCAACCCTGCTGTACAATCATTAAGTGGGTAATTAGCTAAAAAAAAAAAAAAAAACAGCCTGTAAAAGTGTCTGCTTCTGCTCTGAAGTTGTAAATTGTAACATGGGTGTCAAAGAACACTAACTTGTTTTGGAGCCAGTATTAAGCACCCATTCAAATTCAACAAACTGCCCAATAACAATAGAAGTTAGAACTGGAAGACCTTGTCTATTAGCTAATGCTGGCAAGCTTGGTTTGCTTGTTACATATACTCTAGGGGGACTACACACCGACACGTCTTAATTAGTGCACAATTAGCAGAAGGTACAGTAACAGAACAAACAAAAATTCCCACTTGACAAACATCAGTGCTCTCTTGACTTTTATTCTACCACCAACAGCTATTTGTCATTGCATTTTTTGCATGACAAAATATATATGACCCAGTAGATAATCCTCAGACTTATTTGAGGGAATGTCTCATTAATTAATAATTTCTCATACCGACCATAAGGTCCCACTCAGAAGGAATTTTAATAACCTAATCCTTTGATGTTTCCTGTAGCACCATCATCATCAAAAACTGGAAATTTTAATGGGCCTAGTTTATCATCAAATGCCTGCTACTAACAGAAGCATTTGTGTTTAGGGCTACTTTTATTTTTATATGAGCATAAGGTCAAAGCAGTGCTGCATCTGCACACAGTCTCATCACTGTTAGAGTTAAGAAATAAGAGTTTCTTAGTAATCAATTCACCTAGACGTTAGGGCAGCAGGGTTGATAAAGAATCCCTCCAGGGATACCAACCACTTTTGGGACACCCACATCAATCAACAAGCTTTGACATCAAAGCCGCGCTTACATGTTCGTTCAGCTAAAACCCAAAGCTTCAATCAGGGTAATGACATTAGTCCTATAGAAGGGTTCACCCACATCTATTAAAGCACCCCTTCTGACACACCAGCATCACAACATAATCCTATTTTCTTCCGCAGATGCTGCACAATAAGCACGTGATGGTGCGAGTCGGTGGAGGCTGGGAGACCTTTGAGAGCTACCTGCTGAAACATGACCCATGCCGCATGCTCCAGATTTCCAGGGTGGAGGGCAAGATATCCCCTATAAGCAGCAAGTCCCCTAATATCAAGGACCTCAGCCCTGACAGCTACCTGGTGGTGGCAGCGCACTACCGCAGCAAAAAGTGAAGACACGAGACTGAAAAAAATTCCATTAATAAAAGGACAGATTGACTTCGTGCTGTTTTTTACTGTGTAGAGAAGGGGGCGTAGCTATGCAACATATCCCTGTTCTCATGAAGTAAATATTAAAGCTGTAGTGCAACACCATTCACAGAAAGCACATTTTTCTCATAGTGATGATTTTGTTTTGTTGGTTAAAGGTCATTCTTGGGTGTTTTCATTTGATTGGGCCTGGACACATGTTAGTAGGCCTCTGGGTGTTATTTACTTTTACATAACAGCAAACAGCTTTGAAAAACATGCTCATTATTATCGTAACAGTATAATTGGTTTCATAATTAGTGCAAGGGAAGGTGTAGATTTTCTTGAGATTTGAGATTTTCCTGTTTTTATTGCATCTGAAGCAATATCACATATGGTAGGTAGAACACTTTCATCTTTTAGCTCCTCATATAAATATCTGTATTTGTACAAGGTAAAAACACAAGTTGTTTTTTTACATGAAATGAAATGGGTGCTGGAGATGTCGGCAATTTTATGAAGCCAGTATTCCTTGGTACCTTGATGTGGATTCTATTGATTTGTCTGTGCTAGTGTTGTTTTCCCACTTTTTTTCATTTCCCATCAAACTGATCTTCTTATCTAATTTTTTAATAATACACAGACCCTATCGGGCTGTGGCTCAAATGGGATTTTATCTCCCACATTAGAAGAATTATTTAAACCCAATGAAGTTTAAATGCTTTACTTTATACATTTAAATTCTTGTAAAAACTCTCATAAAACCTAAATTTATTCACAAAATGTTATAGCTTTTTCTTTGTGCATTTCTTAGTAGGCTAAAAAAAAATAAAGCAATGCTCATATTGTTTACATTTTGCATAACTGTTCTATGCAGTACATTTATATATTAGCATTTTGATTGTATTATGCATTACTAGAATAGATCCTGTGTGTAATAATGTCTTCATCCGACAATCATATGTTCGAATCAGTTTCACTAGCTTGTGATTTATAAATAGATTTACTCATTTAAGGTCTCACGTTCTTCACTGTGTCGTATTACTGACCCCTACAGGTGGTGCAGTGATTTAAATACGATTATTATTGATTACTTTTGGGGGGTTCTTACAATGGAGAAATATCAATCACTGCATAATAACTCATGTTATATTAATTTGCTTTTATTCCTGGAGAATAAATATGTCGGTTTGGTATTATATTCACTGGTTGTGGAAAGCAACTTTCAAGCCAGATTTTAGTTGTACATTTCCAATAAATGCTGAAAAGTTGAAACTTCTCATTTTGATATTTGCACGTTGTATTTTAAATTGTTAATGAAATACTAGTTTGCTTATCACTTTAAGAGTAGGCTGCTTTTTTTGGGGGGGGGGGGGGGGGGGTTCCATATGTATAAAAACAAAATGTACGTACGTCTTTATCTGATCATCCTACAGTTACGTCCAAAAGACCCGAGCCGCCCGTCATGTGCACAGATTCGGTGAAATGTGCAAAAATAAGTGGAAATAGAGTCCATCAGGTAAAAACAGAGTTCATGCTGTTCTAATAAGACGAGGTTTTGGTTTTGTTCATTAATACTGTTTCTTTTATTTTGTGGACATCGTGTCCGGTAGGAACTAGAACTGATGTTACAGGCAGTTTGTGTGTCAGCCAAGAACACTGTGTGATTTTCAGTCCCCTCAGTAATTCATCTCCGGTTAATACTGCATTAAAATCTGGCGTTAATAAGAGGTTGCTGAAGGGCATGCCTTTTTAAAAAAAAAAAGAAATGTTACTGTTAAGTCTGGAGAGATACAGAAACATGTTGCTGTTTGCACATATGTTATAATGAGGTCTGCACAGAAGATGAAGAAGAGTCCAGGATAATATTCATAATAAAAACACAGCAACGATGATGTTGGTTTGTGACTTTGCTTATGTCTGAACATACTTATTTCAGTATACTCTGGGAGACAGAGCTAATGTTTCAATACGACACTGACCTGTAACGTTCAGGATATTTTACTGTAGTTAGACGAAAAGAAAATTGTGAAAATATGTCTCCTTCGAGCCGGATTTGAACCAGCGACCTAAGGATTTCAGCTGTGACGTCTACAGTCCTCCGCTCTACCAACTGAGCTATCGAAGGGACGCTGACAGTTAGCGTATCCATGTGTGTGGATGAGCTAACGAACACACCGGAACAATACTTCTGCGTCAGTCTACGTCATTAGTTACGCCTTAAGGCAGCGAGATTGTGAAGCGCGTGCGGTTCGGGTAGATGACGTATGTGATATTCGAAGCCACGTGAGCCGGTGTTGTGGCAAAACGTGATAATCTGTTTAAATAAAAAAAATCATTTAAAAAGTCTTTTTCAAGAGCGATCAGACCAGGAGTGCAGGATAAACTGCAACATCTATAACACAAGTTATATATTTTTAAGCGTCCAAACGGACCCGGATTGATTACAAAGTAGAAGACAGTCGTAATTACACTTAGAAAACAGGTTATTTCTTTATTTGTATAACCAGTTTTAATCCTGCTGTCTGCAGACTATTTATCAAAAGGATATTAGACACCCGTGGTGTGTCAAAAAGTAATCATCTGACCAAAAGTGATTTCCGGTATTTGCCAAAAAGTGATTATCCGTATTTAAACAGCTGTAAATGATTTGTTGGCCAATAATATGTGAAACAATGTCAAATGCATCCCTCATGAATGATATCAAGTCATTTGGAGCCACAAACAACATTCCTGTGACAAAGTAGAAGATACTATCAGTCTATTTAGCAACACAAGCAAAGATACATTTAAAAAAAAGAGGCACAGACAACATTAAACAAAATCCTTAAATATAAAGAAATTGGGGGTGGCTCAAGACTTTGCACATCTCTGGCTACACCTGAACGACTCTAGACACATCACAAACTGTAAATATTAATATTTGCTTATATTTTTGTCAACTATATTAACAGTGAAACTCTACCACTAAGTATTACCTCTAAAACTGTGATTCTACGCATGAAATTGACACAAGGGTAGCAGAAATGTGATTTATTGTAGCAAATAACATTGGCTAGATTTCTTCTACAAAATGACAAGAGCACCAGAAGCATTTAAGGAAGGCTGTAAGAAACGCACTCAGCCAAGTAAGTCAAAGAAAATATCTTAAAACATCCGTTTTCTCCTTCATATTCCTTCAGTCTCGTTTCCATTGTAGTGGACTTGAACCTTCGAACGAAAGTGAGCATATTGGCTGATGGTGTGCAAATAAGTGTGTAACAAAAGCTTCAGTTGTAGTATGGCAATTCACAAACATTTCTCATTTAGATTAAGCAGCCATTCCATCCGTGTTTGCATACACTACAATTCAATGCAACAAACTCAAAAACTGTGCGTGATAAACAAAGTAATTTAAAAAAGGGCTCTATTAAAGTAGGGCAAAGACTAGTGCGAAGAACTAGGGCATTCTTATTGGCTGGAGAGTGCTCTACAGTTGCTCTACATCAGGGGTGTCGAACTCCAGGCCTCGAGGGCTGGTGTCCTGCAGGTTTTGGATCTCACCCTGGGTCAACACACCTGAATCAAATGATTAGTTCATTACCAGGCCTCTGGAGAACTTCAAGACATGTTGAGGAGGTCATTTAGCCATTTAAATCAGCTGTGTTGGATCAAGGACACATCTAAAACCTGCAGGACACCGGCCCTTGATGCCTGGAGTTCGACACCTGTGCTCTACATTATTCAGCAGTATTTATTAGCTGCTGCAGTTTTTGTCAAGTATAAAGTTTGTGCTTACCAAGGAATCGCCGCATTAGATGCGCCACATAGAGTTCACCTACATTCTCAGCACAAAACACCCATTTTTCCCCCCAATACAAACACACAAAATAATGACCCCAATGTGGTCTGTGTCACTGACTCGCCTCGGTGATGAGCAAGGAGCCCATTATGAGTTGGGTAAAGATAGTCAAGTTTGCACTGTTTGCACTAGTCTTTGAGTTGCCAAATAACAGAGCCCATCACAAAGTGAGTTCATGCTAAAAAGGTATATCCAACTGTTAATGGATATACGTGGAATACTCTGACTAGGAAAACCAAACACACTGAGGGAAGCTCTGTATTAATGTACAACTGCATATTATAGCGATGTTCTTCCATGTTACCTAATGGGAGTCACTGTACTGCAACACTGTATCTAATCAATCTTCACACAAATCTCACATAATTGTGTTTGCTTGCACATTACTGTGTCACCCCTGACTCGACCAAAGGTACAAACTGGTTTGTATAACTTGGCAAATTCTGCTGTGTTTTGTGTGGAATAACTTAACTGTTTTGCACCTGACAACTGTAGACTCATAACATGACACAGATACATAACAAGCAAAGAAAAGAAAAAAAAGAAAACGAAAGAAAAAGTAAAAACGGACAGCAGTTCCAACATCTTTCAAGTCATCTTGCAGCAATACGTTATATATTTAGACATCCGAGTTCAGACTTTACCATCAGGATTTTCAGCCCACCTGCCACTACAGGAAAAAAGAAAAACACAACACAACAAATTACAACAATGTTTATCATTCACAATGATAAATAGCAATCATTGATATGAAATTATCCTCTAGAATAACCAATCACTTCAAAATACAGTCACATTTTAATTAGCTTCAAAACTATTATAAAAGTTCTTTTGCAAATGTCAAAGATTTTTCTAGTTTAATTTTTTTTTAAAAAGCTGACTGGTAAAGTTCAGGCCAGAAAAAAGAACACAAACACAGACATGCTCGAAGTGGTGTTTAATGATTTCTAACCCATCTTATGGGTAACTACTAGGGGTGCAACGATACTCGTATCGATATTGAACCGTTCGATACAGTGCTTTCGGTTCGGTACGCATATGTATCGAACAATACAAAATTTTGAATTTATTTTATCAACTTTCCTTCTGACAATGCTGTCTGTGTTGAGCGCTCAGTGGATCTGCGCTCGACAGTGCAGCCTAGGCGGAGTAGTCGAATGCAGATTCACTGAGCGCAGGGCAAGCTAGCGAGACAGAAGTTAAGCTCTCCTTGCAACATGGCAAATTGAACCCCCCCCCACCCTCATTCAGATCTGGCGTTTGGAACTATTTTGGTTTTCATGTGACGTATGACCCTGAAGGTAAGCGCGTCATGGACTAAAGTAAAACAGTATGTTGGATGTACCACGCAATGCTCAATTACATTGGTGGGAACTAGTGTGTTAGCGCAGTTAGCTCGTTAACGTGTTGACGCCGTCCAGCCCCATGCACGGGGCGATCCACGGTAGCTCGTTAACGGAGATTTGCCGTGTTGTGGCTTTAACGTCATTTCAACGAGATTAACGCTGACAGCGCTAGTGGGAACACAACGAATATGACTGCACATTTACTCCGACAGCATCCTAGTGCAAAGACAAGTGGAAGCAGACAAAAACAACAAGGACGCATGCTACAAACCCGAGTCATACCCGAGTCATTTAGACAGCCGTTAGCACATGATTCTCCTTATGGGGACCTGATATGTTTAATATGCTGCTGAGAATATAGCCCAGAAGAAGCGTGTAGTATAGCTTTTATTTTGGAAAGAGCCATTTCTCTGTAATAAACTCTCTTTTCCAAAGATGAGTGATTCCTCAATCAGATATATTTATTTTTTTTATTACTTTGTTGTTTCAGCAACATTAAATTTAAAAACTGTACTTTTGAGTTAAAATATATATTTATAATTTTAATAAATGACAAATTAAAAAGGCATGAACATTTTTTTTTGTATCAAAAAAATATCGAACCGTGACACCAAAGTATCGAACCGAACCGTGAATTTTGTGTATCGTTGCACCCCTAGTAACTACATGCTGTGCAGCTGTGTTCAGGTTTTGCGTTTCTGCTTTATTACTTGAAGTAAAACAATGGAAACTATGCTGGTGCTGAATGTTTCTGCAGACAGGCCGGAACATAAACACCCCTGTTATCTTCTTCACTGCTGTGGTTTGGATTGACATAAACTCCATGTCAACCCAAAGTTCATATTTCAAATTCCAAATAACTCCCTGCTGTGTTTCAGACATTTTGTGCATGAATTTACGTTAAAACAATAAAAATAAATAAAAACATTCTGCAGCCTAGTGTCCCCATTCCTTTTTACCCCTTATTGAAGTGTGAATATTTTTTATGATGTTACTTGAAGATAAAGTGTATAAGCACACAGTCTAAAGAACAAAAATATATGCCAATACATAATTCAGAACTGTGTTTGATAGTGTGTTGGTCCTGTTGTTATGTTGGCTTGGTTGTGCCACTTTGTGTTCGTAGCTTTTCTAGCCTTGTGTTTTCATATCTCAGTGTTGATTAAAAAGGGCAACTTGTTCTTTTTTTAATCATATGATGTTTCAATTATTAAAGATGCAAAAAAACCTTTTTTAATGAGTTAATGAATTCAATTTAATGTAGCCCTAAAAATAAGACATGCCATAAGGACTTTTACACCTGAGTTGATAAAATACAGGTATAGCTCATCTATAAGATTTATGATGCACTCAAGACAAACTTTTAAATGAGGCTCTGAAGGCAGGATGTCTCATTTTGTTGAAATATCTTTACTGAGGAGATGGGTCAAGGAGAGGTATCGAGCATGTGCAATCCTGTGTCTCTCAGTATAACCAAAGCGTTTTTTGATCACTTTGATTCCCTCTGAGTCATGAGTTTATGGCCCACCACTGCCACTATCTACAACAGATACTTCTGTTTTTAACCCGCTAAGTTTGAGGATAAACACACAACTGACCTTCAGCCCGCCACCACCACCTGACACAGAGGTGCTCATCGCTTGTTTCTCAGCTTCTTCCTGTTTTTTCCTTTTCCTTTCGACTGCTTCTGGATTTTTAACACCCCTGTACGCCGTCTGGAAAAAAGTGTGGGGTATAATCAAGTGCCAAGATGCAACAGCTTGATAATAAGTGTTTTGTTTTGTCTATATTTTCAGCATATACAAACAGTCTCAAAAGCATGCATGTGGGTTTTAATAAATTATTTTACCACAACCTTTCAGGTGCACACAAGGCTTGTTCAACCACAACCAGCGAGGGGGCATTCAACTGCCAAATAAGGCAGTTCAGCTGGAGGTTGAAGCAGCTACTTTCAGCAGTGCTGTGCTGCTCAACTGAGACGACTGTGGGTTGTTAGAGACCAGTGCTTTGACCTGCATCAGAGTGTGAACTGTCATGGTGTTGGAAGATTTAAGGATGAAAACGGTGACTGGGAGCACAAGGTTGTGGTAGTTAAGCCAATCCAGAAGACTCACCTGGCCAGGTAGAGTTTTTCACCCTGGTCCAGGTCTACTTACCTTGAGAGAACTCTAGTGCGTCTCTTTTTCAAGTGGGTTTTCTGTGCGATAAAAAATACTCACCACACTGTAAACTAACTCCACCTTTAATACTGCACTCAGTTACCAGATTACTGGGTACGTATGTGGCGCCAAAGACACAGTCCAATACATAAATACCGGTAAATAATACATTTTGTGAAGTTCAGTTTTTGGTGAAACTTTTGTTTGTTTGTTTTTTTACAGAGCTCACTTTAAGAATGGTGACTTTTATTCATATTTTAATTCTACTACCAAAAATGCACTTCTAGTGATGTTATAAAAAAGCTAAAACAAAAAACAACACAATTCAACTTCACTGCTGATTTCAATGAGTGATGGCAGAGTTCATGTTTGTACTTGTACTGAATAACACACCTCTGCTATAGCGAGCTGCACCCAGTAACCTGGTAAATGTACTACACACGTGTAACAATGTTTTAGTACTTGAAAAATGGACAATAAGACGCGACTCGTCGTAACTTACCTCTTTTTGTCTCTTTTCGGCGGCTTCAGCTAACTGTTGTCTCCGGGTCTCCTGTTGGAAACATGGGAAACTTGTGAGCTAAAGCTGTCCTCTCTGAGCTAAGCATGTTGGGCCTGAAGCATACTTATTAACATGCCGCTGTTCACATACAGTCAACGCCTCCTCTGCGTTACCTACCAGGGCCCATTGGTGTCCTAATGGTGATTAATCAAATTCACGTGGGCTCAGCTAATTCCTATATCAATTCGTGCTCATTACTACTATACAGCTGACCGAATTATTGTTAAAGCTGTGTAATAACAATCATAGTAACTTAACTTACAGGATCTGGAGTGACCACAACGTCGTCCGCTGCTCCACCAAGGCACGGTAAGCACATCCCCATACTTCAGTTTTTAATTTAGGCAGTAAAAGGCAACGCTGAAAATTAGTTTTCTCTGTTTTCGTGGTGCCTAACTACAAAACTAACTAGATGGCAGGCCCGTTTATAATGCTGGGTGAGAGTTCAGGCAAATAAAATAGGAGCAGCAGCAGCTTCTATTCCCAACTACTACTACTGCTGTTGGGTCATCTGGCATAACGTTACCGTTAGCTACGGAACATTAGCATTCTAGCTAGCGGCTACCACTACAAGCCCAGCTGCGTCTCCAAGCAAATTACTCCTCCTCGCACCTCTTGTTTAATCGCCGCGACATTTGGAAAACAGCAGTGTGGAAGTCAGACGCCTCAGTCAAATGCTTTTTTTCCTCCTTTGAGTTTGTTTTGGTCCGAGATCAACTGGCTGACGAGTCAGCCAAAGTATGTTCACTAGCGATAGGTTAGTAAACACTCTTTTACTGTTCGCCTCCAATAAAAACAAGAGTAACCATACTGCAATACCACCATGAAAAACACAAAAAATTTACTACTGTTTTTAACAGTTGACAGTACAGTAAGTAGTTGTAGTCTTATTTAGTTTTTACTCTCTGAATAACAATTAGGTGTAGCGGGACTTTGAACATAACTAGCTGACAAGGGGCGGATACTTCGCTTGTAGATAGGTCAGCAGCACCACCTTGTGGCGAAGAGTGGAACGAATCGAATGAGAAATACTTTATATTCTTTTGTTACAACGACAATAGTAATGATAATGATAATAATAATAATAAACCTAATAACTAATATTAACTAGCAGGTATATTTCTGCTAGATATATAAACTGTTTTATTCAAGTGATAGCAGGTGGGAGTGGAGTTGAATATGTTACAGAAAGTGCTCTGCTGCTTGTCCAGTAAGGGGTGCCGAGGGCAGTTGGGATTTTCCCTGATGGATAACAGACCTATTCTCCACCACGACAAAAGTGTCCAGTTTGCAGCCAGTCATAGACCCAACCTTCCTAATCGGTTTATGTAGTATGCTGGTGTCACCAGCTCCCCAGCAGACCACTGCAAAGTACACTGTGTTCACCACAGCTGAGTGACAGAAAATATCCATGATTTTGCTGCACACTTTGAAGAATCTCAGGAAATTAGATCTTGCTCATCCCCTTTTTGTGTATGGCATCTGTGCTGATCTTCCACTTCAGCCTGATGTAAATGTGGATGCGCATAATCAAAATAATAACAAAATATACGACAAAAGTTCTTTCAGATCTACAAACAAGCCTCGTTACTTAGCAGAAATTTTAAAATGTCTTCGGTCACTTATTTTGGTAGTTATTGTCAGTCAGAATGAGAATCAGAATACTTTATTAATCCCTGGGGAAAGTATGTAAATTAGTTATCTAACTTGTGAAATCCAATTGTCATCTGGGCATCTGCATGGAGTCCAGTGAAATCTGATAAAGGTTTACTGACTTACACTCAAAAAAGGTATTACAAGCTCTTGTTTCCCAATGGTAGTTATGCATTTAACATCATCTTTGCTCTTTTGAGAATTTTTATCACAGATTGTAATTCTCTCTGGTAACAAGTGTTTTTGCTGGATATACTCCCCTGTAATAAGATATTATAATACCAGGATATTATATCCTTTTATTCTCATTCCCACAAGGACTCTCGTGGTGTACACATAACTACCTTGCAAGCAGAATTCACCCCCTATAACCTGCACAGTAAATGTTGAAATGATCAGATCAACAAAAATGTAAACAAATGTTTAGGGTTCATTATTCCCTATAAATCTTGTTTTGAAGCAAAAATGAATTAACACAACAAAACGCTAAAAAGTTTTTATTAAAAAAAAAAAAAAGACCCTTAAAGGGGTGGATAGATTCACAGTATGTTCTCTTAATACACTTACACTCTAACTTACACAATCTCCCGAGAAACCTTTGTGTGTGAAATGAGTAATGTTCCATAAAGCACTCAATATGCTACAGTCAATAGTCTGAGAGTTTAATGTTGTACCCCTCTTTGTCGGACCAAACCTCAAACTCCACCCATTCATCCCTGCTGCAGCGTCTGGGCTATTTCACAGCTTTAAGTGCTGCACTGTGGGACTGACAGGTCCATGAGGCTGCACAGCGTTTGCAGTTTGTGCAAGTTATCATTCAGAAACTTATTGATGGGGGAATTATACTGAAGGTGGAAGCAAATGCAATGGAAGTTAAGGCGTCACAAGCTCTAGGCACCTCCTCAGGTAGGTTCAGCTCACTTCTGAGCAGCTAGCTGTAAAAATAAAGGGCTTAATATTAGCTGACTTGATAGACTTGATATGATCTGTTATACAACGTTATCTTATTTCACCCAGCTTGCTTATTTAATGGCTTTGCCTTTGGTAACAAACCTATTTGCTGGCTATACTCTCGTGTATATGCTGTTCAATATTCAGCTGTTTTCCCGCTCTTTTTTGTGTGGAATAAACAAACGCTAATATTATGCAGTCATTCAATAACATTGCATGCTGTAGCAGTGCATGCTTTTCATAGTGCTTGCAACATGAGCATCTGATGAGAGCATGAATCTTTCATATGTATGAAACATGCTGGTAATGCTCCTGATGAACACTGATACTGGTGGGTTAATTTATTAATGAAGCATGATGTTAAATGAATAGCACTTGGAAGTGAAGTTTCATCATGGTCAATAATAATTTTCCTTGGAGAGGTGGGTGTTCTTCATGTCATTTTCTATAAGTTAGGAAGAGAGAAAGTGGCCCAGCTTGTGCTTGACTAGAACTGATGCGCCTTCTTGGAGCATGCTAACTTATCAGTGTCTGCACAGCACTCAGGAAAGCTCATTGTAATCTTGTACTGAAAACCTAAGTGGTAAGCCACAGACTGATAAAAGTAAAGAAACTTATTTTCTTTTTTTCCTAGCGAAATCCAACAAACATGTCTTGTGTCATTCAGTTCAATGAGGCGGCTAACTAACGCACGAGTGGAGTGGCTTTTATTAGCTGCTCTAAATCACCTCTGCCACAGGCAATCGGGGAAATGGTAAATGCTGTGGTTATCCCATCTGTGCTGAGTGGGCGATGTATGACCAGGGGACAGGCGCTCTTGAGGGGGAGGGCGCGGGGGCCAAATCGTGACGTGGTGGCGCGGCAGGAAGTGTCATGAAGTGGTCGCAAGTCATCAGGAGTTCAAAGCTGTGAGTGTATTCTGGTCCATTTGGGTCACTTCTCCCTGTGACTGCCTCACATGAAGCAGAGATGTCACAGAAACAGTTTCTGATAGCGAGCGACCCGGGACGTGACCAAGTAACTGTGCCCACGATGCTTATTTTGTAAATGTCAGGTTTTAAAATCCCAGTTAGTTCACGCTCCGAGAGTCGCTGCAAAATGTTATCTCTTGCTGAAAACAATGAACTGTAACGAAAACAATACTGCAGAATGACAGAGTGAAGCTGGATGACTTTAACCTGAAACTTCTGTATGAAAAACGAGGCCGTAGCTTAAAGTGACATGAGTGTTCAGGTGAATATGCAACATTTTTTTTCCTTTTTTGCTGACAATTTGTATTTTTTCAACTTTCCAGCACTGGACACCCGATTCCTTGCTGACTTTTGTAACATATATCAATCAATTTATATAAAGAAAAACACAAAAATCAGGAACAAACTGATGACCCAGCATAGGCAGGTGTTTTCTGAAATCCTCTTCTTCTCTTTTTTTTTTTAAAGTAAGGATAATAAAGGCAACAGGAGGTTTCCCCTGTGCCCTCTTGTTACACTTGATTCTTTTTGTTCTTTTTGTTATAGTGTTGACAGGCCATGCATACAGACCTGCTGCTTCATAATGCATTTTTTAATAAATCTGAAGAAGGCCAGTATATTGTTCAGTCACTTTGGATTAGAGAAAGAAGCACGCATGTTACAGCCATTTATGTGGCCTAAAGTGATTCACACAGACTAATGTAAGCTGTCCAGGCTCATAACAGCTTGGAGTGGTCATCGTGTAATGCAAATACCACACAGTAAATTTCCCATACGCGGACATGCACCTCCCTTTAGCTTACATGTGTTAAAATGATAAACACTTAGGCCCTTTTTATTGAATTAACAGCAGGGGTAGATGTGCACCTGACTACACTTATCACGAAAAATTACATTATCAGCTGCTGACGTTGACAAGTTTTAGCTGGCTTGAGTGCGAGCACATTAAGCAGTTAAAAGTCCAGTATGTGTTTCTGGGATTTGTTGTGTTCGGTCATGCTTGTGAGTCCAGCCCTCAGGAAAGTTTGGCTGCCGTGTAAAACGGAAATAAACCAAAACACTTAAAAAAAAAATCCAAAATGAGCCAGACATTCAAATTGTTTTTTTGAACAGAGCTGTGAGCTTTTAATGGAGTCACTCTTTCCTCGACAGCTCATCGCAGATTCGCGTCTGTTTGAGACGGGGATTTAGTCAGCTTTGAAACGCACTTGTTTAAATAAATAATCAATCTTCCAGGAAGTTTGAGTAGGAAGTTCCCTGCTCATCAATCGATACCTAATGTCTCTATAGTTTTTGAAACCTTCAGGAGAACATACTGCTGCACTTAGCACGCACATCTTTAATGGACGCAAGCACATTTTGGCAATATGTTTCTCCCTACTAGTTTTCCAGAGCTTTGATGACCTGGATGTTGCACTTTCTTTGATCATCCCCTCAAAGTGTTATGATCTCGTTAATGGCAGAAAGTTTAACATTTGGCATTTCAGTCACAAACTGTACTCAACATGTCTGCTTACCAAAGTTTACTTTTCTTGTGGGCTTCATTAAAATGAGACATTAAATCTGTGAAGAGTCATTTCTGACATGAAAACTCTTAATGTTACTGAGTCATGTTGTTTGGACTGTGAGCTTCCTGTTGGTCTTAATGAGGCTAAATATACACATCTCCCTTCATTACACACACACACACACACACACACACACACACACACACACAGGATTGTTATTTTCCTTTTTACAATTAAAATGTGGTTAACCTTGGTGTGACCTGTTTAAGACTATGAATCGTAGCCTCCACATTAACTGATTACAGCAATTATTTCAGTTTAACTTGTTTAAATAGAATAAATAATAATAAACTGGTTAAATATAGTGTAATGTTTAAGAGGCCTTAAGCCGTTTCACCTTGTGTTCATTATTTCAATTCAACACATTCACACAAAGAAGAGCAAACACTGAGCATAAAGAATTCTAATCAATTAAATTGAGTTAAAAAAAAACAATTTTCATACACTAAAAAGTCACTTATTGTGCTTTTTCTTATCTACTGTATTCAGATATTCAGTATATACTTTCACTATAGTGAACTATGTTTTATTTACTGCTTCTAAAAGCCACATATTTTTTTTTAAAAATAGATAAAATAAAAAAATACAAATAAAGATAAATATTTTTTTGAAAGTACTCTAACTCTATGCAAGTCTTCTTTTTTCTTTCTTTCTTTTTCTTTTTAAAAAGAGCAAATTTCTGTTAATATTAGATCTGCAAATTTTCTTTGTGTTCTCTCCCATTTTTCCCATTTTAAGGATGCTCAAATCAAACATGGTCAGAGTTTCAAATATAGAGGTCAGTGCAGTGTGGACATGAAATAATTCCAGTGAGTCAAAAGTTCAGACTTCGTGGTGCTCTAACAGCTCTGTTTCATATAAGATCAGTCAGAGCACGCATCCTTACTGTGGTCATCTCGGTTACACAGCTGAGGTTAGGAACAGTTCCACCACCTGCTGTTCAAATGTAATGCTGGCAGGAAGAAGAATAAAACTGGCTTCAAGGGAGAAATACCTGTAGATTTCATGAACTAAGGCCCATAATGCACTGTGTATCATGCATAGCTACTCTGGGGTGGCTTTAGCTCAGGCGGTAGAGCAGGTCATCTACTGATCAGAAGGTTGGTGGTTCAATTCCTGCATTCCAAATATCCTTGGGCAAGATATTAACCCCAAATTGCTCTCCGATGCATCCATTGGAGTATGAGTGTGTGACTGTTACTTAGAAGGCACCTAGAAAAAATGTGCTGGTGTTAATGGGTGAATGCTTTGAGTGCTCAGAAGAGTAGAAAAGCGCTATATAAGAACCAGTCCATTTACCAGAGTAGTAAGTAAAAGGAGTCAAGGGTACAAAGAGAGAGGCCCCCCTCACGCATCTCTCCCGAGTCCTGCTTCAAAGTTTTGGTGTTAAGGTTTCTAATACAGTCCCACTTAGTTTCCAGATGGGTGGGTTCACAAGAAGAATAGAGGTGTTTGACAATATAAGTGATGTCCTCATTTATACTGTTGAACTCTAGTAGAGACTAAGATTAAAAATGAGGTGCTAGAAAGGAGAAGAGTCCCTCTAAGAATCAGTTCTAGCGAGTCGGGGCATGGACACGTCGTCTCTGGAGCTGCTTTTGGCAGAAATCATGTTGGCTTAGCGGTTGGATGAGGTTACAATATTTTTCTGTGTCAAAAGGAAGCTCCAGCTAAATGCCAGATGAAAATGCATGACAGATGTCGTTTGTTTTGCCAGCCAGTGGATTTAATAATGCTGCTCGTGTATATTTGTGAAAATCCACATTATTTAAAATGCGAGCAGATGAAAAGGTAACTTTACATAACGGTGTAGGCCAAACCATCAGTGTCTTCCAGTTATTTTAGTTTGGCTAAAATCTGGTTTTCCAAAGCTGGTTTGAGTGAAAATGATCCCTTAACAAAGCCTTGATATTAAACATCTGGACTTGTCTGTTAGTTTAACTGTCCCACAGTTGAGCTTTGAAAGCCAGAGTGTTTAGTGGTCCCCATTAGTGTCAAGTATCAGAAGACAAAAAGGAATATCACAGACTCATTAATAATGGATGAGCGTAGTCACTTGAGAAGGATAAGTAGAGAGCTGGGCTTCTCTGATCATCAACAAAATTAACTGATGTGGACATGCAAGCTTAATTTTCCTGTGGACAACTTACACAAGTGATATTATTGTTTGAGCTGGAAAAAGCCTTCGGGATGCTACCACTCACTGATTTCTGATATTTTCTTTGTTTCACAGGATCATGTCATCAGGAAAACTCTGTGTACCTCCCCCTGCTGGAGAGTCAGGTCTCCAGCTCCTCCAGTGGCATCAGACACCATGCTACTATCAGTCCCACCATCAGCCCATCCTGGAGCAGTTCCCGCTCTGGAGGCACAGACACCGACCAGCAGTCTGGTGAGCCTGCCAGCAGGTCTTGGAAAGCCAAATGTTTACAAACACTGCCTCCTGTCGATAAGCATATTTTTCCACATCTAAATTGTGTGTATAAATTTGCGGTTTATGACATTTGAAGCTGTCTCCCTCGTGTTGCCCAGTGAGTGGCTGACTCAGTCAGTCTAGAGCAAGCTCCACACATTTGCGCCAAAACAGCACAAACAGCACAAAAAGTGTTTGAACCAAAGTTAAAGCCAGTAAAGTCAATATTTTGAGCCCTTATTTTCATTGTTTCATATTTTTTATAATATGAAAGATCAGTTACTGTAATATTTATTTCAATTCAGTTTTATTTTATTTATATAGTTCCCAATGACAACAACAGTCACTTCAAGCTGCTTAATATTAGGTAAGGTAAAGACCCTATAATAATACAAAGAAACCCCAGATGACGTCCTATGAGCAAGCACTTTGGCGACAGAGGGAAAGAAAAACTCCCCTTTAACAGGAAGAAACCTCCAGCAGAACCAGGCACATGGAGGGGCAGCCATCTGCCACGCCTGGTTGGGGGTGAGCTGAGGGAGAAAGGACAAAAGACATGCTGTGGAAGACAACTAAAGATTAATATTAACTAATAATTAAATGTAGAGTGGTGTATAAAAACATGGTGAGTGAAAAGGTTGAGAGAAGGAGAAATGTTAAGTGCATCATGGGACTCCTCCAGCACCCTATTGCAGCATAACTAAGGGTGGATTCAGGGTCACCCAATCCAGCCCTAACTATGAGCTTTCTCAAAAAGGAAAGTCTAAAGCCTAAAGATTAATCAATGAGAATTAAAAAGCATTTGTTGTTCAGGCACACATTGGGAGTGGTTGGCTTCACTTCGGTCCAGAGAGGAAAAGTTTTGAGCTTCAAATGAACTTTTAAACTGACTTAATCAGCAGATCTCTCAGTTGCTAAGCCTTACAACAAAACCATCATAGTTAATTTAGCTGAAAGTGTTGATGCCAGAGGCCTTCACTATTCAGGAGCCTCTCAAGCAGCTTCTTTGATTCTCCGAATGGCACGCTAATGCAGATCCTTCCTGAGGGGCGAGTAATGTGTTGAATATTAGGTAGCTTTGATGGTTTCTGAGTGGCTGTTTTTCACGTTTTCTCTGAGTTGAGTATCTGTTATTCTATATTACGCCACTGCTATACAGGCTGAATAATGGTCTAACTACAAATCACAGCTCAATAAAAATGTATTGATGTGCCGACTACTGTTACTAACAGATTTTTCATTATGGCTTTATTGGCATTTCCTCTTTATTATCCACATTTTCTGGCCATTTACATACATTTTTATGTAATTGGCCAGAAACCAACACTCAGTCACCCAACTGATTATTCCAGGCAATTTAGTTATAACACATATTACTTAAAAATAAAAACTGCAAATAAAAACTTTTCATTCCAGGATTTCTAGAGGCCCTGGGTACACATTTCCACTCTTGCCCGCACTATGACGCACCTGCTTTTTTTAAAAAATGTAAACATTTCATGCAGCTGGCCATTTAATTTCAAGGATTCAAGGGTGTCCTCCTTTTTGTGTGTATTTGCGCTCATGAGCTGAGGTTAATAACAGTTAGCCACACTTTCCACACGGTGGCAGTATATCATTTGTCTAAATTCATCCCTTTGCAGTGCTCCCATCTGACCTACATCCTCTAACTACCAGGCAGGAATGGAAAAGATAGAATTTAAAGTGGGACTGACCCACTGATAAGAGCTGCAGTTTTATTTATTAATCACCCCAGTAGAAGAAATGCATTAGCTTGCTAGTTCAATGTCGCGTCGCTGGGGTTGGCACACAATGCCCTGATAGCAGTCTTTAATAAACATCACAACAGTGGGAGGAGTAAAAGCATGCCGAGCTGCAAGAAAACAGATGGTATTTGCATCTATGACAGATGCCAGGCTTCTTTTCTCAGTAACCCCACAGACGTAGATTAATATACAAAACTAAGGCCAAAGACCAAGATAAAGATTATGTTATTGTTCCCGAGGCAAACAGTCACCAGATAACAGCAGTCAGTTCAGTGTCTGCTTGCACAGAAACAGCATGAAACACCCATGAGAGAGCTTTCCCTCTCATGATCCAGATTAGTGGTCTGCTGCTGTAACTCTCTGGGGATGACATTGAAATAAGACCAGTGACCTTGCAGATAAACCTCGATGAACTGGCAGCTTGGTTAATACTATAAAACTGGAGACTTAAAAAGAATTTATTTTCTATCCCATAAACTACCTGCATGTTTTACTAATAACCGTGATAATCACGATCCTCATTGACATGTTAGGTAATTCATATACACTGAATTTTGCTATACTTCATGGTTAAAATACATAGGATTGCATCATTACTCAAATATTATTATTACTATATCAACTGAATCTATCGTACAGTCTCACTTTTAACAACCTGATTGTAAATAATAAAAATAATCTCCTGATTTGTTCCATTATTATTACTATTATTTTGTGACTCTGACTACAGCTGCTAAAGAGAATGCCAAAGGAAGAAGGTGGCACCTGTGATAAAAAGGTAACACGTGCAGTCTTTGATTAAATGTACAATTTTTTTTTAAATATCATTATCGTGTTTGCCAGTATATAATGTCAAAAGGTTCGGTCCTAAGTCCTTAGAAGGTCTTACAATTCTGTAAATACAATCTCAGCACATGACAACAAAGCCAAAATGCAGAAGCAGTGTGTGGAAAAACTAAGCACACCTCATGATTTAGTAGCTTGCAGAAACACCGCCTACTTCAATTATTTGAAGTTATTTTCTGTATGACTTTATCAGTCTTGCACATCACATAGGAGGAGTTTTGACCCACACTTCTTTAAACTTCTTCTTCTTTGACGTTTTTGTGCATTTCTTTATGCACAACTCTCTTAGGATCCCACCACAGTGTTTCAGTCAGCTTGAGTTGAGGACTTTGACTGGGCAATTGCAACACTGTGATTCTTTTCTTTGTTGGCCATTCTGTTGTAGATTTATTACTGTGTTTGGCATCAATGTCAGACAGATGGTCTCACATTTGCCTCTAGAATTCTTTGGTATACAGAGGGCATCATGGTCAACTGAAGGACTCCTTAATGTGCTTAATGTGGCACATCATGGGCAAACATCTCCACGGTGGTGTCATCTCTCCAAAACACATTTGTTCAAAAGCAACTTTGCAAACTCAGCTATCAAAGCATCTGCTTAGATAGAGGTACTCACACTTAACTGTTTGACTTGCTGTCAATTAACAGTTGCATTTGAATAGTTGGCTGTTACTTACCCTCTTAATTCCTAAAAATGCAGGAACTGCATTTTGCTTTAGTGTTTGTTAAAGAAATAATGGCACAGTGTAATATCTCAAGTATTATTGTTAATCGAATTTTGTATTCACCTTATTTTAAGACCTTATTTTAAGGACCCAATGAAGTTTTAAATTATACTAAATATGATAGTAATAGCCTAGAAATTAGTGCGGTTGCACTTTTTATTTTCCACATAACTGTAATATAACTGTTTAACACTGTCAAAAGCAGTGCAGGTGAAAACAAAAATGTTAACGTGCAGAAGCAGAGAATGATTTCCTGATGAAATATACACTGTTGTGTATTTCACTGCCCAAATCTGCAATAAACAACAAATCTCTCATTTAAGTGGATTTCTGTTTGTGCAGTGCACGACTATTAGTCCTCCAGTTTTAATAGTCTGCAATCAAAGTGCACTGCAGCTACATGGTGCCCTGTTCAGCTTTAGTTTTCATGACTGATGAAACATTTACTGTCATACAAGGGGTCCCCTGCCTCTGCAGCCTGGGCTCTGTGAGGCCTGTGTGAGCTGAGATATTGACTTTACAGACCTTTTGCTTTTGCATTTAGTTATTTTTTTTATTATTATTATTATTTCTTTTAGTGTTAAAAAATTTGAATTGAAGCCTGACTGTAGCTGCAGCTTCCTCTAACAATAATAATGGATTGGATTTATATAGCGCTTTACAATTCCATTATTCATTCACTCTCACATTCACACACACTGGTGGAGGCAGCTACAGTTGTAGCCACAGCTGCCCTGGGGCAGACTGACAGAAGCGAGGCTGCCATATCGCGCCATCGGCCCCTCACCAGTAGGCGGTAGGGTAAAGTGTCTTGCCCAAGGACACAACGACCAGGACAGAGAGCTCGGGGATCGAACCGGCGACCTTCCGGTTACATATACGCTTCCCAACCCCCCTGAGCCTCGGTCGCCCCCCTAACAACAACTTTACGCCATCATTGGTCTTGGATTTTTATGATCATGTGTCCCATGGCTTGAGAAAATTAGAGAGGGAAAGAAAGTATTTTTACATTTTCGTATTTTTCGTTTTGTTATAAAAAGGCTGATTGCAGTGTCTCAAATGTGAATTCAACTTAAAAAGAACAAACAACAACGTCCCCATGATTACATATTTTTATCTGTGATATTTGGGAAGCAGTAGCCTGTACTGCATTATATTTAACTTAATACTGGGTCCACGGCTGTGGGGTTTTTTTTCTGTTTGGATAAGTGCAGCTTTCAGCAGGAGGATAACTGGAGAGCAAATCAAATTTGTCGACGGTCCATTTGCAATTTGCCGTCCGTGGTAATTTCCCGCAGCTTTAGTAAATCAGCACGGAGGAGGACAGGAGGTGGACGCGTCCATCTCAGGACCTCCCCTACCTCCGGTCGCCATGACAACAGCCGTGGATGGTGGCGATAGGGGAGCGGAGGGGGGTGTTGGGGTAGGGGGGTGGGAGCTTGCATAGAGGAGACAGGTGTTGCTGGCGTTTGCGCATCGCCAGTGAGCTCGTTTGGCAGGATGGGAGCTGAGGGAACACCTACACAACCCCGCCACAGTTTCCCATGTTTTCCGCAGTTTTGCTTTTTTAAATACGGAATTTGATTTGCGCTGGGAACCAACTGAACGCCGCCATGGTGCACCACTCGGGCTCAATCCAGTCCTTCAAGCAGCAGAAAGGTTTGTGGATAACGTCAGGGGAAATTCAAGGTGTCAAGATGTGATTTTCTTTTTTGTCGTTGTTTTTAGACGAGTGTGGCTACTTTTTTTCCTCTTGTTGAACAGTTTGTGTGTGAAGTGGTGCTCGGAGGTAATGGTCTCTCCACTTGCTGTTAGTGTGACGCAGAGTTGGAAGCTTTGCAGCCTCGTCCTCCTGGGAAGAAGCCTGTTTCTGAAACCTGCACTTTTGGTATTTTGTCCGCTACTTGACGTTGCACCGACAGTCATACCCACGTTTTTATTATAAAGGTCCAGCCTAGTTAAATAAAACCGTACAGGTCAAAATGATCAGTAATGCAAAACAAAGATCAACAACTTGAAACTTGAAGCACGTTTGGTAGATTTAAGCGGAAAGCTGCGGGTTCTCAGAGAAAACACATTTCTGCGCAGTTCATACAAAAAATAGCCCAGTTTCTAAACTTGTGTTCGTATCCATGCTCATATGAATGAGTAGGACAAGAAGCTGATAACCAAACTTAATATTCAGCTGTGCTTTGAAGGGGAAAAATAAATAAAAACCATTCTGTTTAGATCTGTTCAGAAGCATGCCAGATAGTTTGTGACAAAGTGATATGTTTGTGCCCTGAAACCTGCGAGGAGTAGCTTCCTCAGCGTTTTCTGACAGTCGTTTTTTTTTTTTTTTAATGAAGCTGTTAAAAGTTCCTGTAATGCAGTCAAAATGGAGGGGAAAACAGTCAGATTTAATTTCTCCATGTTGGTGTGCTGTTGGTTGTTTTGCATTTCGGACAGGTACTCTTTTTACACACAGGACAAACTGTTCTGTAAAAGAAAACTACTTCGTGTCTGCACACTGCTGCAAATCTGTGAGGGAAAAAAACCCAAAAAACAGTGCCACATACAACAGCTTCTAAGTGCAGCTTGATTACACTGCTGGGCCAGTATTGATTTTACACCCTAAGTAGGGTTCCTTGGGGGAAATTAGTGCTTCTTCAATGCTTTGCGGTTCTTGCTGTCTAAATTTAGAAAAACGATGAAGAAAGATCTTGTTTTTCATGCTGAGCTAGGCTAATAAATGTGGAACAGTTACCTCTTTTGTTATGCGTACCCAGCTGAAGATGGGAAGGTGCATCCCCTGGCTTCTGATGAGACATTGCTGAGCACCTCGACCTCATGAGTGGGGGATGCCCTGCTGGGAAAGGCTGCTCTTGTTCACCTCTCTGTTTATTTTGGATTCTTTGTTTAATCGTGCAAATCGTTCGTCTGTTCAGTTATTATTTCCTTCTGTATTAATGCATCAGAGAAAATCCTACATTATAAAATTTTATAAGCTCAGAATAATGACCTCGTGACTTCAGTCAGCGCTCCAGAGGACTATATCAGATTTATGTTAAAGTTTGTAACCCAGAGGACCCACTCAATATTTCAGTGGCTGTTAAGTGCACCATTAAAATAAACGCGAAGGTGGTGAATTTTGGCTCACAAAGGCCTGCTAAAGCAAAACTCAGCGATTATATTGCACTTCCTGGAACACAATCAATTGCGCCATATGCATTAAAAGGCTTGGAGCTGGAAATGCTGTTTCACCATATGAATCCATATGAAAAGCTTTAGTAGGATTCCTGCAGCAAAAAATTGAAATTGAAATTTAACAGAAGAGATGTCCTTTTCATCTTGCCTTCAAAAATATCTCACTCGGGTGATATGAACAGCAAAAAAAGCACAGCTACAGTTAGTCTTTGGCAAAAATGACTCATCTGATTTGTGCTTTCAAAGATTTGAGTGAATTTCAAATGCTCTTTGGCAGACTGATCATGAAGTCAGATTTGTCTGCAGCATGCTGGTGGATCACGTTGAAATCCTGAACACTCTGCAGAAAGTTTTTCTTCTTTTTTTTTGCTTTAAGCGAATAAAAATTTAAAGGTAACCTGGTTCTTCAATCAAAGATTTAAGTCTAAGCTCCACGCTTCTACATAGCGTTGTGCACTTTGGTGAGAGGTGTGTAGTCCTTCCAGCCGGCTTCTATTATAGTTTGTATGTTCTATATCAGATGATATTCTGCTCATCTTCATCATGGGTGTTGCTTTTTTATTTATTTATTTATTTTTAACCCAGAAGCCCTCATTAGCTTAAAAGGGAGTAACTTTGATGTTTGCGAGTGCTTGTCAGTGGTAGATGGCATCTGTAGGACTGAGGCTGTGCTCTCTTTGCAGTTTTCTACAGTAAATGTTGAAGTTTTTGTGTATTTGTTGTTGTGGTGTGTGCATGCACACGTGCATAAACCTTTGCTTGCACAGTCCAGGGCTGACCACCTGTCCTCTTATGCAAGCAGGCAGATGAGTTTATTGCTACAGACACTAATATCAGAACATAATATTATCTGTCTATTATATATTTAAACAGGCTACTGTAGGATAGTAGGCAGACATCAGTTTTATGTACGATGATTTATTCAGCATGCTTGGCTGAAACTAACAAAATAACAAAAACAAGTCTTGTCTTCTATGTGTGTGCGCACATGTGTGTGTGTTGTCTGGCAGTTAGCGGCTTTAACACTTTCACAGTCCTTAAATAGTCGGCGCTTGTTTGGTTGCTAGGTTATAAGAACAATGCAGGCAGAAGTTCTGCTGGAGCCCAAAACATATTTAATCACATCCACAAACCCCCGCAGGTGTGTATGCAGAAATGCAACAGAGGCTTTGCAGAAAATCCTGTCATGTAGTGGAATCAGAAGCAATCGGAGGCATAAGTGGATAGTGTGACGTTAAAGCGATGAGGACGCAGATTGGAAGAGAAAGAGGATGTTTAATCTCCTATAATGATGCAACCCAGAGGTCCTGCCAGGCTTGTATAATAGGATCCTGAATTGTGTAAACAGTGGGTAAAAATTTGCCATCTGTGCAGAGGTACGTTTACGGTCAGGCTGTCCGGCTCAACTGCACGTGACTGACAGACGTGTCCGTGGGGCTAATTATAAATGTTAGAAACCATTTATGAATTCATGTATTTCAAAGTGTTTTGCTGTTGGCATTTAAAAGTTTAATCGAAGCAGTGACCGTGCTATGTTGTTCTTTGAAACCAGACTGATTAGAGACCAAGTATTTTTTTTAATTGGTCATTCACCAGTTCCTCAAGCACTTTAGCTGGGATGCAAACTTCAGAAATGGGTTGATAGTTATTTAATAAAGTGGGATCACCACCTTTTTGGTAAAGGTAACACAAAAGTTCTTCTCCAAATATCAGGAACAGTATAAGAACATTTGACACTGTTTGGGCTATAATACCAGCAGTGAGATGCAAGAAATATGGAGGGAGGTTATGAAGACCTGCCGATTTTTTTTAGGATTGAGGCCTTTTACAGTCTTTAAACTTCACTGACAGAAAATACAGAAATAGAAAAAGTTTGATATTTGAGAATTTTTAGCCCTTATTTGAGCCTTTATTTTGCAAATACTAATTGTTTTGTGATGGACTCGCAGGCCTAGGCCCCTGCAGCCTTTCAGCATATGGGTCGCTTGCTCAAACAGATGACATATAGTTTTAGCTCCATTGCCTGTTTTTTAAATGCTTTTAAAGCTATTGTAGCCTAATGCCACTGTTTAACCACACGGTTCATTACACAAAAAAAGTTTGAGGGCTGAATCAATTATTAGTGCACAACAGAGTCGCCAAAACTGCAATTTTATGACAGCTGAATAAATGCACTGAATACTGCTGCGTGTTAAATCAAGCTTAGGGATGCGTTATTGCACTCTGCTGTGAATCTATCACTTGGCAGGTGTGCACTGAAAACAATCCGCCACCCTTTGCCATCTAATGGCTTTTAAGATCGTTCAAGGAAGCTGTTTGCACCAAAATTCTCCTATGACTCATATCATTAGAATAGCCTTCACACCATGTTTTACTGGCTAGGCCTGATAAGGGACGGATGAATGGGAAAAGTGCCCTTGCTCTATGTGTTACGGCTCTTGTTCAGGTCCTTCTAATTAAATGAACTTTCCAAGAGGTGATACATCTTCAATGCCTGATGAAGCATTAAGCTTTAGAAGCTTAGAGTTAAGGCAATCTTAAATACTGTGAAGAAAAACAAGACTCGAAGACTCTCCGGACTTTACTCAGCAATGTTTTAAGACTGAATTTCTCATCATCTGGAAGTGGGGAGTCATAACTGTGTATGAAAAAGAAATGTGGTAATCTGTGTGTCTTCAGTCAGTGTTTGCAGGTCTTTAAACTTAAAAAGTATTGGTTTATTAAAGATGGCATCATTTTGTGCTTCAAACCAGTGTGCCATTCTCCCAGTAACTTAAATGTGTGTCTGTGGTCGTAGTGTCATTGTGTTCCTGAGGTCTGGGCAATTTCCACAGTGTGATCATCATATCGCCCCCCTGTGTGATCAGCAGTAACTGTCGCCATCATCCCTGGGGGTGTATCACAAAAAAACGCAAACAACACTCTCACCAGAACTGCTGACACACACACACACACACATGTTTTGGAGTTTATTTCCCACTCACAGCATGATAACAAAGAATAGAGGCTATACCAGCGGGAAAGCCTCCTTCGCATACAGTGGTGAATGATTTAATTTACTGTTGTGGATGGATATATCGGCCGGACAGCTAAAACCCTGTGAAGTCATAACATTTGCTCGGTTCTTTATTTTTCTTTGTCCCTGCATGTCTTCCTCTCTGTTTTCATATCTATAAAATGAGCAATCCCCACACACAGCAGACTCTTTGACACCTGCCTAGTTTTTGAAGGTGAAGACGGAGGATGAGCGTGTATTTCTGCAAAGGCTCAAATGCAATAAGCTTCAAATCAAGCCAGCAGACACAAACTGCACTCCTGCTGTTGTCCTGATGATGATGGATCAGTGTAACTCCTCTCCAGACGCACATTCATCTCAAAGAGGAGAGACGTGAGCTTGAACTTCTGCGTGGGTGCCCAGACAGGTTTCTGTAGCAAGTGTCAGTTATTTATATGCAAGGATGCTGACATGAAACTATAGCAGGTTAAATATAATGTGAACCTTATAATGATGATAATAATAGCTGAGTACAGTAATAGGGCTGCATGCAGAAATTTGCAGTGATTTGGAAGCTGTTACCAGTCACTCCACCCATCATCCACCCTAATGCAGAGAGCTTCGACCCATTGTGTTCCAGTGTTCACAAGCAAAACGGCTTTTTGTAGATCTGTGTCCTTTAACTTTAGCAGGCAGTTAGGTGACTACAGTATCGACAGTGTCTTACTCACCAAAAACACTCTGACATTGCACTCAGGATCATTTCCAGTTTATAGGAGGATGGAGGCAGCTGGGCAAGGTAGTGCTTCAAATGATTTCAGAATATATTCTACTGTGGCCAGGCTTCATGTCAAGTATTGTTCAAGTAAGCTTTTACCTGACACCAGGGGGAAACTGTGGACTTTCATGTGGACTTGTACAGGATATTACAGACACTGAGCAAGTCCTCTCACCGGATGTGGATGAACAAGAACCAGTTGGATAATGAACACATGTGATTTCCCTTCACAGCTCACCCTGAAAGGCTCTTTGAACCTCATGAAGTCTTTAAAACAAGACAGAGGCCCCACTTGGCTGGAGTATTGGAGTATTCTGTCTGCGCACAGGCCCGTACTTGATCTGAGCCTGCAGATTTTCTGACCTCGATCATATTTGTTTTTTTACATACTTAATGCTCCTTAGAGGAGGTGCATTTGTTCATTCCCATGTGCTGTTGCCTCGGCGTTTTACTGCAAATGTCAAGTCTGATGGTGCTTGATCCTGCAAACCTATGCATGAGTAGGTTTGAGTCATCTAGAACCGTACTGTTTATTTTGTGAGGTGTTTGGAGGAAAAGCTAATTGTGTTGGTCACAAACGTTAATCCAGGCCACAGTGGTGGTGAGGGAGAGGCCATAGTTGTTATTTCATAGTCATTTTATTATGGTAATCAAAAAAAAAAACTGTGTTTGTCATCAGTCATAAATGCAATTAGTTTCTAAAAAATGAAACTGATGAATGGTTTACTACATGAGCTTTTCTCGTTGCTGCCCCACTTCCGTATGTCTGTTTTATGGAGGGATTCTATTCTTGAAGTTAAACCAAGCTAAACGCTACAGTTAAGAATCACGTGGGCTTTGAAACACGCTGCCAAACTCTCGAGAGACAACATCAGTCACATTAACACAGACTTCTGAATAAGTCTGTCCCAGCAGCTAGCAGAGAGAGCACTCAGGTCACATTATTATCATCTGAACTGATTCTGTCAAGATTTTATTATATAAGAAAAACATGAAGTATTACACACCCAGAAAGTACAGTGAAATATAACATTAATGGTGATGATGATAACAAGAAACACTCTGAGAGTGCAAATCTCCCCCGGGCAGCTCACTCTCTGGGTATTCTTTACTTTTAAGGGAATATTTGTTTTCTTTGTAGTAGTGCAGGAAAATAATGTATTTTGAAAGAAACGCAGATGTGAAAGGTCAAATGTGTATAAAATGCATCCTTGAATGTGATATTTAGAAACACCATATACCAACATCATTTTCTAAATGTTCCCAAACAAGCAAAGGCAGCAGAATTTCAAGCATAGCTTTAAAGATAAAAGACATTTTATGAAGATTTGAATTTATTTGACCTTGAAGAAAAGGTCAGAGGTCCAAAGTAATGTGATGCTGTTGAACGGCAGTAAGAAACATAGTTTTGAAAAGCTGTATATAGCAGTATTATCACTTTGACCATCACATCAATCTAGTGGCCTCAGATGAAAAGTCAAAGGTCAAATGTGACATGATATTTTAAATATTTCTACAATAACAGTACACACCACACTTGGTTATTCAGGGTTTTTATCCATTTTTGACCAATAAATCATTGAGTTGACATTTAAAAACAATTCACATCCTAGAAAATAAATGTGGACGTTCACGGAAGAAGAAGAAAAAAGCTTCATCATAAAAAAAACACAAACAAGGTTACATGTTCACAGTTGCAGTGATCTATAGAGATTGACAGACCACGTGACTTTCGCGCATTGCATGCCGGGAACTCGTGGCGAAACAATCCAAGTACCGCATCAAATGCAAGCATTTGCAGCACCGCAAAACATTTATTCTCCGGTTCCAATAAATTCTTGGTTTTTCTTTGCCCCCCAAAAAAGGTATGTACAAAACGAAGGAGAACAATGCCGGTCCGTACAAAGACAGACTTGATGAAAAGTCAAAGAAAAGATACGAGGAAAAAATCAAAGGAGTGAAAGGGTTAGATCCTTACAAGCACACAGAGGGACAAAATACGTTAGCGTGCTGCCCAACTTTCACCACGCTCATATTTATAATTATACGGTTCTTGGAGTGAGTGCATACACTCATGAAGTTTAGTAACTTCAGGTCACTGCAACAAGCCCAGGTACGGACCTTGAAATACACCGTGTAGAACGAAAGACCATCGTACGTATCATAAGTTTACCAGTCTCACAAATCGTCTTCATAAATACACATTTGTTAACCGTTTATTAATAGGACCTTTGAGCTCAATGGTAATTAATTAGTAGTGGAAATAATTTCTGGTAGCATCACAGAAATGTAGCAGTGACAATAATACTGTATGCTGTAATCGTACTGGGCAATTAGTGATACAAAAAAACTGTTTTATTCTGTGAATAAAAGTATATGTTTTTGTCAATGTACCATAATAACAGAAGCGAAACGCAATATTGTGTCAGGACAATTCACTATTTATGCACAATAAACAAAGGAGCATAGCGCGACAATTTCTGTTCAGCGCCAGACTTGCTTGTAACCTATATCACCAATTATGTTAAGAAAAATGACGTATTAACTACTACAAAACACTCACCTTTGTGGAAATGCTTGGAGCAGACTAACCTGTGAGCTGGAATGTTCTGAGATGTTATATTTGGTCTTTGAATGGCTGCAATCCAGGCCATCCGTCGCCTCTTTGTTACTTCGGAAACATGGCTCGAACAATTTCTCCTCAACGACGTAATCCGATAACAACCGATCTCTTTACCCGTCGGCTTCCCGTGGCTGTCATGCGACCGGCTATTGCAGTTAATAATACAACAGCTTCTTGCCATTTTTTGTGTTTCTTTTTATCGCTGTGTGACTGATTTCAATTGAAAGCCTGCGTGCGCTAGTACCTCTTGCCACGAGTTCCCAGAATTCTTTGCGGTTTTACCCCTGAATGACGTCACATTTTCAATCTCTATTCTGACCAACTCTCTGTGAGAGAGAGGGTTTGACAGCATTTATCCAGTGCCTGACATCTGGTCTGAGTTTTACTTTGTTTTGCTTTTAGAGATGAAATAAAAGAAGTGCCTTCGGGTGAAGTGTATTTTCCTTTTGAGATACTCCTGCTGCTTTTTCATCGGAGGCCACACATAGCACTTAACCAAAGTGATTGTGTGTCAAATGTGAATAGAGAAAAAAATAATGAAAAACTCAATTATCTATAAATCACCACGTCTTGAAAAAAAAAAATTAATTAAACATCATGAAGAAAATAATGGTGATCCAGCATGGAGGAGTGACTCACTTTGATAATGTAAAAAGTGTTATCTTAGGATGCAATGAAAATGTAAACTAATCAATATGAAAAAATCGAATTTTTAAATGTAATTTGGTCTAATTAATATTTTTCTTTTGTAATCTGATGACACAATCCAAGTGATGTTTAATCCTTAAGTACCTAACCCCAGCATTGTTTGAAAAGGCCTTGATGCAGTGTTCCTAATTTGAAAGCTGTGACAGCGAAAGTGTTATAAGCTGAACAAGGATGAATAATTCAAAGGGTAAAGCAAGGAAACTTAGAGGCATGATGGGAAACAGCCCACTGACCTGAATTCTCTTTGTGCAACATCCTTTCACATAAAGCCTCAATGCCTCATAGCCCTTTTCAGTGATAGCGGACAAAAGTGACTCAAAGTGACATCCCGCAGAACTTTACGTCTGTTTCACCGCACTGTTTTTAATATCTCACTGCTTGTACCTGATCATCAAATCCTTGCTGTTTTTCAAATCAACCGCTTGCTCTTCCAGCTGGCTCAGAGTAGAATCGCTGCATTCACACCTAGACACAGTGCTGTGAAGCTGTCAGGCGTACGCCAGACTTATCATATTATGACAGAATTAATCAAGAGGAGCATAACGATCTGATAATCATCCTCCTTTCTTGGCTTTAGCATTTGTCACTAACATTTGGAGGCAGTAATAGAGTACACAGTATACGATCAAACAGGCACATGTATACGGTATCATACCCACACACATGGACAGACCTGAAAAATCCTTTTAATCTCACATTAAAAGACCGTCATGGACAAGCTGCACAGGAGAGATCCAAATCCCAGATCACGACCCTCCCTGAAGCTCGTCCAGCTTCATGTCAGATGAGCCTGAGTGGGTGTTTGCGAGAGTGCACAGAAACTGTCTTAGAGACTTTGTTGTATGCTGATGCAGAGAGAATTTGGAGGTGTTTTTTAACCTTATCACCTCACAGCGAGCGTCTTTTTCTCTGAATAGTGGGCGAGTCCCGTACAAAACTCGGACGTGCACACATGCACGCACAGTCTGAGCATGCACATGGGATTAACTTTCTCCTCACAAACCAGTTTAAGCCAGAACACAGCGAGATTAAGCATTACTAGATGAACCCCTTTTATATTTATGTCTTACACGGTGCACCGTCTTCAGATGCTCTGACAACAGAGTACATAGATTCATCCTGCATGACAAAATTGGGCCAATATTATTGATCAGGCCAGTGATTGTCAGATAACTATTATCATATCCCTAATATCCACAGAGTCTGATTTGAATGGTGCTTTTATCATCTCTAAATCATCTCAATTTCCACAGAAGCAATTTCACACAACACCAACTCCAATTTGTGGGTCTATTTTAAACTTTGAGGACCCATCGAGACCACCAAGCAGTGCCCCCGCAGACCAATTAGCTCACTTTGCTCTGACGTATCATCTCAGACATGTTGAGTCTTGCTGCTGTCTTTTAAAATAATCGGGACATTGTTTGACTTTTTTAACCTTTATGCATAAACATAAGCGATTCAACACAGAGTCAGCTTATTGGACAGTTACATTGTATAAGGATACAGCCACTCTTTAATCTAATCCACTGTGACCAGTACACTTTAGGCCTCTAGCCACTTAAGCTCTCAATGATTTACTCCAGTCATAAAGCAAAACACGCGCTGAGCCTTTTTGCTAACCGGACCGTAAAAGCTCTGTTTTCTTTTTAAATGTTAGTGCAGATGTAATTGTCACAAGAAGTCTCCCCACAGAAAAAAGTGCTTGACAACCTACAGCTCTGAGTTGATTAGAAATATCAAAAGTCCTTCCAGAAACAAGTCTTGTCACTAGTCTTGCCATCTTGAAATGCCTCTGGGAACTTAGTTGCTCAGTTATTTTGAAGCATTGCCTTTTAGTGGCCACTGGGACAACTTGTATAGGATCACCAGTCATATCTGACACTTAAAAAGTTTGAAAACTTTTCCCCAAAATAATGTTTTAAAACTTGGAAGTTGTGCCTCTACAACTGTCTTTTGAATTGATTTATCCCACAGATTTCAGTCTCTGCATGTAATGACTCTCTCTGATAATGCCTCTGATGAAACTGACTGAAACGTTAAGCGTGCCAAGGAGGAACCTTTGTGATCCCATGTTGTTATGAGCCTGAGGACAAATTACATGATGAAAACAAAAAAATAATTTCCAGCCCCCATGTCGTGTTTTTGCTGACCATTCAGAGTTATTTTTAAATCCCCGCTCTTGAATGGAGTGGATTTTAAGCTGTAAGCACAATTTTTCTTTAATGCATTGAAGTTTTTCACTTTAATAATTCATTGTAGATGTTAGCTAGAGCTTACGACTTTCATTCATTTCATATCTGCGGGGTTATTGGGGGAACGAACACCATGATTGGCCGACAAGCTTGCATATTAAACTGGCTTTATTCTCACTCAGTGCTGAAAGATCCCGTGATGGTTGGCTGAATGTTAAAAGCATCAGGGGTCATTAAGTTGTTTCCGATTCGAAGCTTGCATTTTTGTTTTATTTTCCCTTTGTCTTTGGAGCTGGGGATTAATGCTGCACATTTACAGTTAAATTCATTAACTGTAAAAAATGAAGAGCAACAGGATGCTTTAAACTTTAAAAGGAGAAACTATAACATACAACTTTGCACCGGGCTATAACCTTTTAAAGTTGGGCCCTTGGTAGAGCAGCCACTGTGGCCTGATTTACCAAAATGACCCTTGTTTATATAAAGCAGTCTGCTGCCTTAGCCTACGGGGCAAAGGCAAATTTTTCAGACTCCAGTGTTGCCAGCATATCTCCAGATAGTTAAAAAATGGATGTCTGGCTCAAGACATCCTGCCACGTGCATTAGTCATTGTTTACAAATGCAGATGATTTCAAAAATCTTATAAGAGGCGAAACTGTTGTCATGCAGCAGCAAATGGATTTCAGATTGTATATCAGCAAATTCAATCCCTCTTTTGCTTTCTACATAACTCGCTTCAGTCCAAACTCTGAATAATCCATTCAAACGTTTTATTTTTTACACTCCTACATTTTTCTATTTCATCCATAAAAACTACAAGTAAATCCTTCTTAAACCTCATCACTGATTTAAATTTAGTCTACAAGCAGACTCTAAACAGAAACCAGGTCTGATACCAAGCATCTTGTAAATTCTGCATATTCGTATGTAAATATCTGTTTATTAAGATTGTGCAGACCAGTCCAGAAGAAAAAAAGAATCAATTAACTTAAAGCGGTGCTCTTTCATTAACAGACTATATTTAAACAATACTAAGCATGCTAATAGTGGAAACTTGGTCTCCAGCTGCCTCCAAGCTTTCCTCCTCGTTATGTCATCAAGGAAAGCCCACACCACATGGGGGTCAGTTTGGTCCTTCCTGCTTTTAAACCAGAGAAAGTGCGGCCTAGAAGACAGGTGAGAAACACGAAAATGAATTAAAATCTTCTTCAAGATCTCATATATGACCCTGTGTTCAGCATAACACTCACAGGTTTAAATGCTTAACCTTCAGCACGATGGAAGGATGAGGATGACTGCGGTCGACGAACACTGCGTGCCACGTCCTCTTTAATTTACAGGGCCTCCCCATGACAATCCCATTCAGCTCAATGTCATGAAAATGAATTATTGAACAGCTTGCAGCTCGGGCCCTCACTGTACAGAGAGTAAATGATCAATTCATGTTTCACTTGAATGTTTCAGGAAGGTCAGTGAGTGAATTCCTCACTGGATGTGAAAAGAAGTCACGTTCCCGTCTAAAGACAACGCCTTAATTTTGTTAATAAATAAGTCAGGAGCTGCAGAGCTGAGGCTGAAGGTCATTTACAGTGTTCTGTTTCAACTGATGGTAATTCATTATTCTCATTAACTTCTCTCTTTACAGTTCATCGTCACAGTGATGAATATTCTGTTAGCGCAAAGCTAATCGGGGTGTAGAACAAGTTAATGTTATTAAATGTTTATTTGTTCAGGCGGTTGGAGTGCTAAGGCACTGCTGGTCTCGAGGTACTGGAGTGCGTCATTTGATGGAAATGAGGGAGTGCTGATGGTTTTAATGCACTATGAAGGACAGACATTATCAGTGGAGCCCATAAAAAAAGTGGACCTTTTGACAGAGATTTTGCCTTTCTTTTGGTTTTTTTTTTTCATCCCCTCTCATGATTTCAGGGCGCTCAGTTTTTTTTTTTTAATGTTTTGTTGTTATTATTACTGGTCATATATGCTGTTTTGTAAGATACAAGCAAATATAAAAATGGTGAATGCAAAGCAGATACAAGCAAGGAAGTAAAATGATAAGATGAATATTTTAAATAAACTTGTAGCAGGTTGACTAACTCTCGTGTTGCCTCAGTGATGATTCATGATCTGCTTTCCATGGGGAGTTTGCATGTTTGTGTTGGTGTTGCTTTTCTATGGGTGCTCTGGTTTCCTCCCACAGTCCAGAGACAAACACTTTAATTAAATGTTGATTCTGAATTGGGCTGTTAGTCATGTGATGTAGCTGTTAAAGGTGTAACCCTACATCTTGCCTAATGTCAGCTGGGATAGATTTCAGCCCCACTGTGACCCTGGTTGGATAAATGATTAAGAAAATGGATGGAAACCTGATAGGAAACAGCAGAAAGAAACTCATTAATGCTATAATTGATGTACAGCATGTCAAGTTCTTCTTACTTTAACATCTTACCAGGGGTGTTATTTTACTGTTTATTGACTTCAGCTGCTTTATTGAAGAGATAATCCAGTCATGCGGTGTTTATTATATTATATAAAACTGGCTGACCCAGAAGAGCTGGATTTATTAAAGAATTATCCAAACTGTTGCAACATCAAATGTCCAAACTGAAATGCCATCATTGTGGTGATTTCCACAATGTTGTACAAGCATTGAAATTGGAGAACAGCATTACATGACTGTTGTCCACTTAGCCATAACAAGTAAGCTTACTTTCTGTTGAGCGGTGCGCCTTTCATATTTTCTTATCACTTTCTCATTCATTAGCTACTATGCTACCAGCTGTCAACATGTAATCTAACGGTGTGAGTTGTGAGCAGACCTCTTCCCTGATTATTTTCAGAGACTTTCGTGGTAATACGTGTAACCATCACATACCACATGGACTTTAGAGTACCACTTTTGTAGTATTGCTGACTTATAATGAAGTGCTGATGTAGTGGTGAGTAGTTCTCTCTGCATAATTTTTGTTTTTTTGATGTCTCTTTGAGAGCTTCATCAACGAGCGCAGCCAAAGCCAATCCATCCTTTAATGCAAGTGCATCTGATTAAAACATATTTGTATTATTCTATTTGCCGTATATAGAAATATAAATTTCACAGTGGATCTGTGTATAAATTGTACAATATGACATAAAACTAAGTGTATAAAACACTTTCTTTTTCTCCATGAGCTATTCTGAAAAACTCATGCATGGAATTTTTTTAGGCTTGAGAGATTTCTGACTGCTCTTCTTTCTTTTAAGCAACTATTGGCATGAACTTTTCCTCCGTTTCTTTTTCCTCAGGCATGCACACAAGCATCAGCGAGATCCTGAAGGAGAAGAGCCTAAAGCCATCTCGCCGCAGTCTGCCCTGCCTGGCCCAGAGTCAGACTCATCCAACCAACCTCAACCACTTCCTGTCTGTGCCTCTGAGCCCGGAGCCTAAACCAGAGGTTGAGGGTCTGAGTCAGAGCATCAGCACTTCCTGCAGCCTCCTCCCCCCACAGACAGGTCAGTCCGCTGTCAGTAACTCACATGTTTTCTATACTCATTAGTGGACGAGATGCTTCAGTTATTAGAGAGCGCCTACATCAATTTAAATTGATCTTGCGAGATATTGAAGCTCACCATGAAAGTATGTGCACACTTTAACATTACAATATCATACAACTGTAGGTTTAATCACTGTGTCTTGTTTGCTTTTAATTTGTGACTTCTGCTGTTCTTTGCTGGCCAAAAAGAAATAAATAAAAAAAATAACTTGAAAAAAGAAATTCTTGTTTTTGTTGACGAAGCTTTATTTTATTTATTTATTTTTTTTAAAGATCCACAGCAATCATGGTCTGCAGGGCCTCCTAATAAATATACAGTGGAGGAAATAATTTCTTGATCCGGTTAATGTGCTTCTTCTTTAGTCACTCGTTTGTTTTTTGGTGGTATGATTGCATGTTTTGGATCACTGTCGTGCTAGAAGACCAAGAGTTCTGGCTGAGGGAAGGAGGTTCTCTTCCAGGATTTTATGGTACATGGCCCCGTCTAATGGCCCCACAGTGACGTACAGTTATCACGTACTCTAGCACAAGAACGGCCCAAAAACATAACGTTTACATCTCCATGCTTGATGGGGATAGTGTTCTTTGGGTTTATACTCAGCATTGCTCTTCCTAAAGAATTATTTCCCCCAGTGTAAGTGTTTTCTGTGAAGTAATTGTGTTGTATACATCACAGGTTGTATAATATTTCCAAAAAAACAAAAGCCTCTGAAATGTTTTCACCATTATCGCCTTTCATTGTCTGAATGGCATGTTTAATTATTTTCTCTGTCCTGTGGACTGATTGTATTGAACTTTAGGTTCAACAGGAATTGAGCTGGTCACTACACGGATTTTTATATTGATGGTGGTACTTAAGGTTTGTGTGTAATATTGATGGAACAGATTGTGTTAATGCTGCAGGGGATTTAGAAAACACTGCGCAAAGTCGCAGCTGCTGGGAGCACGTTCCGAGGGAATGCGATAGCATGGGAAAACGCTGGTAATATAAATACAGTATATTATTGTTATGGGCCAGTACCACGGATGTGCCTGCTGGAGACGAAAATTACTCGGTCTCATTAACAGCTTCAAGAATATTTAGAGGCCACAGACGGTGAGAGTGCTATTTTTTTCACAGCATGAAAACTAGTGCATGCAGCACTTCAGCATATTGGTATTTTCCTGACCTTGAAATGCCCTTTGTCTGCATACTTGTTATTTTGGTGCGGAGTGCAGTGTGCAAAAGTGGGACTTGATATAAGAATTACACACTGTCTGCACGAGGTGTTTCTATTCTGGTGTAAACCGTCTCTTCGTGTGAGGAGCAGGTCTGAATTTTTTTTTTTCCTTTTTGGCTCAGAGTGCAGACAGAAGGAGAGAGTGTAGACAGAGCAAAAAGCAGGAGCTGGTAAACAAGGAAGATCATCCATCAACAGTTTCCCACCTGTGGAAAGTGACAGATGTTTTTCAGTGGTTCTCAAGCTGGAAGACAAACTGCTAGAGAACTGAAAATGTACAGCGGGTTATATTTTACTGCTATTGTTATCATTTTATCGCACCTTGAAACAGGAACTACAGGCATAAAAATCCACACAATTTTTATTTGAATGAGAACTTGAACAGTGCCCACATTATATAAAGACAATTAGATCACACTTCACCTTAAAGGGACACATTCTGCTCATTATTCCACCTCCTTACGTGTACAGAATGGTGACAACTGCACGCTCAAGAAACCCTGCAGCACCTGTGGTGAGCCACTTTGGTCCTTCGAGCCGGATATGGCGCACCTGCATGACATGGCTGCCTCCAGAGAGCAGGATGATGCACGAAGTCCCAGTCCTACCAGGATCCATCGAATCCCTGGACATCTGGTGGACTATGAGTTGTCCTACCATATCCGTGGGCCAAGGCTGTCACCCAATCTAACAGAGGAGGTTATGATGGCACCGTCAGACTCCCACTACACAAGGAGGCCGGATGTGGAGGAGATAAGATGGCGAAGAATGGAGGATTGTCTGATTAATATCCAGCATCAGATGCGATCTCTGCAAGTGACTGTAGCAGAGTCCCGCGACCTTAACAAACGTGTGCAGCGACTTGAGCGGCTCACCTCTCCAGTGCCAAAGGGGATATTAATGGAGGTGGAACCAATGGCTTCAGCTGTCTCTACACCAAATCCTACAGCCAGGGAGCCCGAATCAATTCAGGAGGGGGAGAGAATTACAGAGCCCATCCGTGTGATGTCAGCTCCTTTAGCCCCAGTCCCTGGCACTTCCACTGCACACGTTGGGCCACCCACAGTGCTCTCTATGGATAGATCAGCGTCTGCCCCGAGATTCACTTCGCCATGTCCTTACTATCTTCTCACACCAGTGCATCCAGCAACTCCTGCTCCACCTGCTGTAGCCAGCACTGTAGCTCCACTAGCAATACAGATGTCTGGGCCTCCTGTGCCATCGCAGACACCTCAACCAGACCCTCCCTTAGTGGCTGAGCCAGCCACTATGCAACCTTCTACTGCAAAGGAGGATTTCACTCGGGGTTTCGAGCCATGGATCCCCCCACTTTGCCCTCTGCCTCAACAGCCTCGATATGCTTCATTCCAGCCTGTGCTATCTGCACAGGAGCTTAGACCTCAGCCAGGTATGCCCCCAGCAGCAAACCACGTGAGTTCAGAACCCAGTATGTTGGAAATGTTGATTGCATCATTCTATGGCCTCCCTAAGCCCAAGCTCACTGTTTTCAGTTCTGGGAAGGAGAGTGACTTTGCCTTACTGAAGAAAGGACTGGATAGTGTTCTTGGGCCTCACAAGCACTTGTCCGAGGATTATAAGTATCAGATCTTGCTAGATCACTTGAAGTTCCCAAGTGCATTCCAAGTGACTAAACGCTACATCCATGACCCAACTCCATATACTAGTGCAATGAGGGCTCTTGAGCAGAAGTATGGTCAGCCAAGACAACTGGTACAGAGTGAACTCAGCGATATCCTGTGCAAACCCAAGTTGGCCTCTGTTTATTATGGACCTGAAACCACAGCCACCAAACCACCTGCTGTGGCCCATCCAGGTCCAAAGGCTGTTGCGATGCAGAAGAAAAGAGAACGTTTCAAGCCTTACTACCCTTTCTGTGAAGGGACAGAGCATTACTGGAGTAGATGTAATGAGTTCTCCCGGCTGGATGTGGCTGCGGTTTGGACTGGATCAAAGATAAGAATAAATGTTGGAGGTGTGGCCGGAACCATTCTGCTGACAACTGCACGCTCAAGAAACCCTGTAGCACCTGTGGTGAGCAACACCTCCTTGTATTACATAGCCTCGCCAAGGCTAAAGAGCAGAACCTCAGTATCCTGACCATGTGCACAGCATCCAGTGTCATCTATGTTGACCATCCCAGTCACTCTGGGAGAGTGATGTTGAAGGTGGTAAGAGTTCAACTCCACAATGGGAAGAAAACCATGGACACCTATGCTGTGCTGGATGACGGTTCAGAGAGAACCATAATATTGCCTGCTGCTGTGAAGTTCCTCGGCCTAGCCCCAACAGACGAGGCTCTGGCCCTCCGAACCATCAGACAGGATGTCCTGCAGCTGGATGGGGGAAGCATATCGTTGGAGGTGTCCACTAAAGCTAAGCCGAAGGTGAGGCATCAAATACTAAATGCATTCACAACAAAACAACTGGTTCGGGCGGAGCAATCTAGCCCAGTGGAAACACTCAAAAGGAAGTACAGTCATCTACAAAGACTTCCCTTCACAGGTTTCAGCAAGGTGAAACCTATGATCCTGATTGGATCAGATCACCCGCACCTTATCACTCCAGTATACCCGGTGATTCGTGGACCACCTGGAGGGACAGTAGCAGTCTGCACAGAGCTGGGGTTGATGCTGCAGGGACCTGCCAAGAGTCTTCCTCATCCAGCGGCTGGACAGGCATGCTTGCACTCATCATTCATCCCACAGACTTCAGAGCTCTCCAAAGATGTTTAGAGGCTATGGCAGCTTGACGTCCTCCCGTTTAGGAATGAAAAGGAGGCCACCAGGTCAAAGGAGGACCAGCAGGCAATCGACATTCTTGAATCAAGGACAGTCCGCGTACAGGTAGAGGGAGTCCACCGATATGCTACTCCCTTGCTTCGCCGCACGGAGTTTCCTCAGGTGAAGGCACCTCAAGAAGCTGTCATGGCTCTTCTGAGGGCCAATGAGCGTCGGCTATGAAAACTGGAGAAGGCGGGCTATCCACTTTGTACAGAATGGTGTACGTCAGTTTAATGCTGGGTGGTGCTGCAATAGTAACTATCCTCGGTCAGAAGGAGAGGCTGACATCCAGGGATTAGATTACCGCAGGTGGAGTTTATTGGTGGTCAGATGGATGGTACAGGGAGGTATGGCATACAGTAGGAGGATGTGGGGGGGTAATATGGTGTGGTTTGTTTATGTGACGCACACCATCCCCAACAAATACAGGATGGGCTATTTGCTTTCCTTCCCAGCAGCTCTCTCCTCAATTGTTAGCCCAGGAACGAACGAAGACCATCTAGCTCAGAAATCCCATGAATCCCATCGCTGCCCAGAGGCCACTGGGTAATGTAGTTCACACTAACACACTGGCTTTTCTACATTAAGTCTATTGTTTGACTCTACTCCACATTATTAACAGTCCAAAGTAATCCTTACTTATCTCAGACTGGTTCTTGGTGCAACACCTCAGTTAATACACTCACAGAAAGAAGCTATTTTACCTCTCTTCCCCCTGTAACAGTACACCTGACAGAAAACAGGGAGAAACATAACCGGTCCCCCTTAAAGATAAAAAGGTTTTGACAGTTAACATCACATTAAGTAGCAAGTATTTCTGCTCATCTGTATTATAATGATATTTTTTCCAGATGTGAAATAAAATAGATAAATCCGCTCGCTTTTTACTTCTGAGCCTCTTCATGAATCATCGCAACTGATCAGCTTCAAATATTCATATTAGTTTCACAGTGTAATTGGACATCTCGTCTCCTTTTGGATTTGTTTTACTACCAAATATTAGCCAGACGTCAGTCATTTTTCAGCACAATACTTTTATTTCTAAATGATAAAAAAACTACAAATATTAACTTTAATTGTGGGGAAACTTTAAACTAGCTGCTTTGTTAGGTACATCTTACAAAGTACTGAGTGTGGACCCCCTTTTTCCTTCAGAGCTTCCTTAATTCATTATTGCGTATATTCATAAAGGTGCTGGAAACATCCAACACATCCCCAAGGTGATCTATTAGATTGAGATCTGGTGATTGTGGGGGCGTTTTGAGCACAGTGAACTCGTTGTACCAGTTTGAGTTTTGTGACATGATGTGTTGTCCTGGTGGAAGCATTATCCACTGTGGTCATAAAGGGCAGGCTGTGGTGGTTAAACAATGCTCAGTCGGTACTAAGGGAGCCTAAAGTGTGCCACAAAATTATGCCACCATGAGCGTGAACTCCTGATTTAAGGCAGAATGGATCCATGCTTTCATGTTGTTTATGATAAATTCAGAGCCTACCTTCCCAACACTCCTGCAGAAATTGAAACTCATCAAATCAAGCAATGTTGTTCGAGTCTTCTCTTGTGCACGTTTGGTGAGGCTGTGCAAGCTATATCCTTGGTTCCCTGTTGTTAGCTGACAACAGTGACTTTCTGTGTTGTCCATCTGCTTCTCTGTGTTCAGAGATGTTCTGCATACATTGATTGTAACGAGTGGCTATGTCAGGTATTGTTGCCTTCCTGTTAGCTCAAAACAGTCTGGCTATTCTCTTCTGTCATCACCACCCAGAGAACTGCTGCTCACTAAATATTTTCTCTCTTTCGGTCCATTTTCTGTAAACCCTGGAGACAACTGTATGTGAAAATCCCATTAGATCAGCTTTTTGTGAAATACTCAACCCACCTTGTCTGGCACCAACAACCATGCCACATTCAAATCACCTTTCCTCCCTCTGTTATTTGGTTTGAACTTCAGCAGAAGGCACACTCTACACCTGCCCCACTTCATTAACAAGCAGTTGAGCGGGTGTACCTAATAAAGTGAGTATAAATAGAGAATTAAAACAAACTGTATACAAACTGTGTACACCAGTAGGTGTAAAGAAGGTTGTCAATTTAGCTCCTCTTTCTGGACTAGATTTGTAGACTTGGGAAGAAATGCTTTAATACTATTATAGTTTCATCCTGTTTGTGCTGGGGAACAGATATTTCCTTCCATAACCTCCCTGCATTCGACATCTGACACATGTGAAGGTGAGCTGAAAACGTGGAGGTTGTTAGCCACAGCAGGTATAAATGAACCCTATGCTTCTTTTTTTTTTTCCAAACACTGAAGTTTTGGCTCATTCTGATCGCTCTAAAAATCCAGACGAAAACTCCAGGTCACAGGAGCAAGGTTAGCTACAGAAAAATAAGTAGAACCCATACAGCAGCATTGCTTCTCTTAATATGGATTTCTTATACTTGGTTTCTGCACATCAGTATCAAACAATACACTACACTGATAAGGAGGTAAAGATACAGCTGCCTGAAGAAATTAGCTAATGAGCTGTCACATGTACCTGAGAAAGTATAACTTGTGCTGTGCTGTGCTGTGAAATGCCTCATCTCCCATGTCACGCAATTACAGAGCTTGTATTATGAAGTTTAGATTGTGTCATAACAACCCACACAACAAGTATTTCTTGAGACTAATAAATCATTTTGTTTTGCACAGCAAATACATTTGCCCTCATAAAATGGTGAGCTGAAAAGCTAACACACATTTTGCTGCAGAGGAATAATCAGCAAGGCAAAAAAAAAAAGCAATGCTGGGACATTTAGAAAATGAATTTATGGCACAATATTTACTGTTTATATTGTGTGGGCTGGACAAAATGTTATTTGGTTTGCACATATCAAGGCAGGAAATAAGATTGGGGCTTTTTAAACGTCGGTGCTCGGATCTGTTAAATTGCATCAAGGTGCCGTTTTCAACCTGACACCCACGTTTAAATAAGTTAGCTCTTAGCGAAATAAAAATCTAATGTCAGCGTTGGCAGCCAGATTAGGGAGAATATTGACTTTAGCAAGAACAAAGACCTATTGCACTTCAGGTACTCTTAGTTGTTTCTTACCAGTTCAGTAGTGTTTTTATTGGTCCTGCTGTGACTTGTGTGCAGCAGAGGATGGCAAGGATCACTTTGTGGAGGAGTCTGAAGTGAGTACGTGTGAAACGAGGGCAGACGAGTCATTTCTGCTGCAAAAGCCTGTCACCCGTGCTAAATTAGAGGCCCGCACAGATTCAGTTCAGGTAACACACTTTCACTGATCCACCTGAATCATCACAAAATGTAAACTGATGATGTTCCAAGTTATTTTGGCATTAGCACACTGAGAAGCAGTCCTTTGTGTTGGATAAAACTTTGTTGTTCCAGAGAAAGAAACCAACGGATTCATCCGGGCTCTTTTTCCGAGATGGTAAAAAGCGCATCGACTACATCCTGGTTTATAAGAAGTCGAGTCCACAGGTGGAGAAGAGGTGCACGTTTGAGAAGAATTTACGAGCTGAAGGTCTGATGCTGGAGAAAGAGGTAAATATACCTGGGAGACTTTTAGTTGCTTTATTATTTACTTAAATCTCCCTTGTTCTCAGTTCCCTGCACTCCTTTTTTGTTTCGAAAGCCTTCCTTGACGAACAACGACATCATGTTTGTGAAGATCCATGCTACCTGGGACACGCTTTGCAAGTACGCTGAGCAGATGAATATCCGAATGCCTTTCAGGTAAATAAAGAATGAACCTTTTAACTCTGAAAAAACATAAAAGTAGATCTTTTTGTTGTTGTTTTTTAAGCCACAAGCAACTTTACACAGTCTTTCTAACCTATATTCTTGTCTGTTATTAAAGAAAAAAATGCTACTTTACAGACTGGAAGAGCAAAACCTTGGGCAGGTAAGTCGATTTAAGGAATAATTTACTCTGAATACATCTGTGTCTCTAATCAAATCCATAGGCATAGGTGTGTCTGGGGGATTCAGTAGTAAGTTGGATGATGGACTGAATTTATGAGTCTGTGAGGAACAGAGACGGTGGAAGATTGAGTAAGCCTGTTTTTGTCCTTTTGCAGCCCTCATAGTGATAAAGTATGTGAAAGTTGAGTGTACTGTACATATAGAGTATTTATAAACATTGGAATTTTAAAGTTGGAAGGTATGCAGTAAAGATGAGTTGCAATAAATAATTGAAAAGGAAAGCTTTTAACAATAATTAACAATATCAACTACTATTCTTAACTGATTAAGTGCGGTACTTAATTTTTCAGGGTTTTCCAAATACATGGCCTTTTTTATTTATTTAAAAAATAATGAGTTTACGATACAGCACGTTTTTAAAGGTCCAGTAAAGCAGCTCACCCAGTTCTGACTGCTTTTCTATAAAATACTCTTCATAAAAGATAAAATGGAGCCCCACAGACTTATTTGCATGCTATTTTTAGAGAGCCGCATTTGCGCTTTGATGTGGTGTTCAAGTGTTGTCCAAGTTCTTTGAAGAACTCCAAATTTCCATTTCCTCTTCTCACTGGAAAGCAGACAGAAATAACCAGAAACTGAAAGAAAATGTGGTAGAACACTGTTTTAAAAACCACCATACTAAAAATCAAAACACCTGGTTCTTAGATTTTTGTACACCAAACTTATTTTCCCAGTCATGTAAAGGTCGCATCAAATTGCTGGATAGATCATCAGTATGTGGTTAATCACTCGTGAATGAGTCGTGCACAGCCATAGTTTTCATTAAATGCAAATGATTCTCAACTGATGGTCAAATATATTGATTTACAATATTTCCTTTAAAATATATACTCACTCATGCAGCAAAATGTTTGATAACTTTAGTCATGGCTTATTTGTTATAATTATTTAACATTATGGAGAAATGCATAAAATTTGAAAGCTATTTTTTCAATGGCTTTACTCACTTGATGAGAAAGAACTAAAATGATACTTGAGCAACAGCAAAGTGGACACTTAATGTCTGAGCTATGAAAGGGCCTTTGTTAAGCTCTGTAAAGGTAACATTTAGTGAAGTGTGATACTGCTGGTGGTGGAGGACTGTTCGCTTCAATCCATTAAACTATGAACATGCTGGGAGTGTTGTCGTTGCTGTTGTTTTGCTGTTTTGAACACAGCTTATTAGCATAGCTGAACAAGGCTAAGTGGACCTGACACACTAACTGCAGTATAAGTGCCCGCTTTAGTGTTTTATTCTACTTAAATGCCGACTGCGTTGTAGCCATAAACTAACACAATGACACATGATGGACAGACTGTAGTCAGTAGAAAATTAAAGAGGTTGACCGTACTCTGATAACTGCAGGCTTGTTTTGTTACGCTTTCACATACCGTGTATACACACTAACCGCACGCACAAAAATCAGACAATATCACACGGACAGACAAGAATCACTCGCCCACCTGTCCAACTGAGAACAAAGCACTTCAGGGAACTAAATTAAATCTTGTGTGAGAGCGATCTTAGTCATTGTGAAGAATGAGGATCATTATGTTTTCCTCAGCGCTCCTGCAGGCTTTCGCTAAGCTGTTGTTCTTAAAAGAAAAATCTACCCGAGCAGTAAATGAGCTTTATGTGTTAACTAATGGTTTGTCTCTAACTCACATTTCTGTAATGCCGAACAAATGGGCTGTGGCGACTGCTTGTTGGTTTGATATCAGTATCTTTACATACAGTACCTGGAGCCTTCATAACAACACATTAAACACTATCTGTCAGCAAGTACGTTTTGCAGCAGAATTGCTATTTGTATTTATTTAATGCATACAAGAACAGCAGCCTCACAAATTACTGGAGGCCTCTCCAACAAATCTGGAGAAGGATGCATTGCCAAGCGAGCAGATTTTTAGTTGCATAGCAGAGTCACTGAAAGAGTGTCTGTCTGAAGGCTGATCAAACACTTGTCCAGACTGAAGGATTGTCAGGACATTTTGTACAGAAACTGATGGCTGCCTGAGGATAATTCCTGCTGGGACTGATATTAAAGTCAGATACATTTTATTAATAAAGCCCGGTATCAAAAACTGTGATGTCCTCTCTACCCTTAGATCCTTACATCTGTTTCTTTTTGCAGCTTCTTACTACTTATGTCATCACCATTAGGTTTCAATTTATTAGATTTTAACTTAAATTTCTTTATAATTGTGAGTCGACTACAGTTAAATTTTATATGCAAATTTTTACATTTATACAGACCAAGGCATCGGCAGCAGCTCTGAGATTTTCACCTTTTTATACTTTGAAATATCTTCAAATGTACTCTTTGCATTGATGAAAATGATAATTCAGTTAACTTGTTATTGACTAAATATCTGAAAATTAATGCTTCACTGTATTTTTTTTTATGACAAGTTAATGTCCTAAAATTAGATAGTGTGCAATGTAAAACTCAGACAGGATATAAAAGATATCCAACAGTATCACCCAGTTTGTTAAATTCTGTTTTAAACTCTCTTTTTTTGGGCGCCACAAATGACCATACTTGGAACTGGGTTCAGTGCTAACGTAATACTATACATTTGGTTATTCCTGAATGGTGAATATATGTATATATGGCACAGTCATACAGATAGACACTAGTGCACATTTAAATGGCCTGTATTTGTATAGCGCTTTTACTAGTCCCCCCCCTAGGGACCCCAAAGCACTTTACACACCCAGTCATTCACCCATTCACACACACACATTCACACACTGGTAGAGGCAAGCTACAGTTGCCCTGGGGCAGACTGACAGAAGTCAGGCTGCCATATCGCGCCATCGGCCCTTCTGGCCAACACCAGTAGGCGGTAGGTGAAGTGTCTTGCCCAAGGACACAACGACCGAGACTGTCCGAGCCGGGGCTCGAACCGGCAACCTTCCGATTACAAGGCAAACTCCCAACTCTTGAGCCACGATCGCCCTACTACTTACTACTTATATAGGAATTCAGAGGCTAAGTTGGTGCCAGATGTCTGCAATTAGATACCCAGGAAAACCTCATCTCTCTGACAGCCCAGCTTAGATTTGCAGTGTCCTTTGGACCACATTGGAGATGTTTGGCATAATACACAGTGGAACAGTTGATTTGGGCTTGTTTTGCAGCCACAGGACCTGGGCAGCTTAGTCATTTAGTCGAGTATGAGCTCCGCTGTATATCAGTGTATTATAGAGTCAAATGTTAGGCCATCTGCCCAACAGCTAAAGCTTGGCCTGAAACTGGGTCATACACCAAGACAATGATGCCAAGCACAGCAGCAAAGCTACAACAGAATTGCTGAAAAAGAAAACAATCAAGGAGCTGCAATGACCCAAAGTTCAGAGCTCAACCAAACTGAAATGCTTTAGCTGCATGCAAACCTCAATGAAGTAAAGTAACGTTTTAAAGAAGAGTAGGTTAAAATTCTTTATAAGTGAGACACTTATAAAGTCATATAGAAAATGATTGCTTCACGTTATTGCTGCTAAAGGGGGTTGTGGACGCTGTAAAATGTAATGGCCTACACCTTTCACCAAATGAAAACATTTGGCATGAAATAAACAATAAAAAAAAAAGTTTGTGTGTATAGAGACCGCATGGAGTTCAACAAAAACTTTCCTTTTTCAATTGACTTGGGTAGGTGTTTGTTAGCATAAGCAAAAATATAGTGATGCTATGATTTGGATTAAGCTAGCTGTTATCCTGGATCAGTCTCTCTCGGGCTCACGGGTCATGGAAATGAGAATGAAAAAAGATAATCAGACGTGCTGTCCAGCAATGCATGTACATGTGTGTGCAAACATGCTTTTTTGTGCTAGCGCGAAGTCGTCATGGTAGGTCAGGAGAAAAGGGTCAGGGAACTCCGTCTCATACCAAAGTAAACAATCTTCATTTAATCTGTGCTGTTAATCTCGTTTCTCTGCGTGCGCCTGTGCAGCAGGTTTCATCTGAGATGTCGCCAAATCAAAAGCTGGCTTCCCAGAAATCCCATGAAGCTGGACAAAGAGGCCTTGCCTGACCTGGAGGAAACCGACTGCTACACAGCTCCCTTCAGCAGAGCACGCATGCATCAGTAAGGAGGATGTATACACACTCGTGCATGCCAGGACACACAAACAGGATCACAGTGTTTTTACCGGGCAACAGCATTCCTAGCCCCCCCACCCCTCTTTTTAACCATCACTTCCACTCACGTCCTGAAGTCTTAATGTGGAATTTAGAAACCACGCGATGAAGTTTGCACTTTAAAGTCTTGTATATTTTATAGTTTTGCATTTGAACTTGGGAGCCATGATGATAAAGACAAGTTGATCATAAATAAGAAATTGAAATACAGCAGCAGATGTGCGTGAAATAACTTGCTTGCTGTTCCATATTTTCAACACTTCCCTGTGATGAAAGGCATCATCTAATCTCGTCTATCAGTGAATCATTTCCACTTTCCCTTAGCTTGTCAGCCTGGGCCGTTTTTTTAAGGGGAAAGGGGATAATAATGTTGGGATGAATACAAGCTTTGCACCATAAATTGTGTTTTAATAACCTCCCATCGTTATCGACTCAGCTCTCATTAAAGGCCTCTGCTGAGTGATATTGATACACTGTTGCTTTATGAATAACTGAAGGAGTGTGCCGTTATTTCCTCCCAGCTTCACGATCAACAACAGAGAGACCTTCTTCTCCAATTCTACCAGAAGTAGAATAGTCCATCATGTCCTGCAGCGCACCAAGTATGAGGACGGAAAATCAAAGATGGGTAAATCACCGTGCTTTCTCCTCACGTTCAGAACAATGTTTCCCGCAGCATCGCACAAATGCCATTCCGTATAACCATCTTAATGATCCATTTAGGACAATTTATCCACTGAGAAAGGAACGGAGCCTACATTTATTTTAAAAGGGAAAACGTCAGTTTCTGTTAATTTGATTTCAGAGTGATAGGGGGAGCTGCCGATGCAAAAGTGGTACAGTCTAATTTGTGTCTGATCTCTCCTCTCTTCTCCTTCTGGGCAATTGGTTTTCTTTTTTTCTTTTTATCTCAGCATCTTCTCTGTCTACTGCCAACATTATTTGCTGATTAAAGTTTGGCCTCAGCATCTTGGAATGGGTTTCACGTTAATATTTTAATAGCTTTGACCACTTTACTTTCCAAGAAATCAGATCAGCTCAGTCACAAGATGGAGCAACCCTTTTCAAATCCATACTCCACCTTATCGCACTGTCTGGTGTTTCAGTAAATGGATGACAATAATTGCGCTTTTGTCCTGCAGAAATAACGGTTTTAATGAGCCACTCTGTGGATTTGTCTCTCAATTACAAGTGGGTTTAAATTTTTAATGTGGCATCCTTGTTCTTTATTCCACTGTAGGAATCAACCGGCTATTGGGCAACAATACGTATGAGGCTGCATTTCCTCCACATGAGGTGAGATGATTTTAATTCCTACTGAAAAGATGTTGAGACTCACAAATTACTAATATGAGTAATCACATTTTTATTCATGCAGAGTTTTTAAAGGCATTCAGAGACCTTTTGCATTGATTCATTCATTCAAAGAGAGAGAAAGTCTTTAAACTACGTGGTTTGATTACAAATCCATAAAGAGCAAATGAGATACCTGATATAAATTTGGCTGCTATTCTCTTCCAAGTTCGCTCCTCACAAGGTAATGCACCTCATCCAGAAGTCTTGCTATAAGACTGTGCATACTCATGCCAGGTCTTGTACTTACTACATGAATATTCACAATTGCAATTTTACCATTTGATGTCAGACTATCGATGCAGAGCTCTACAACTGAGGTGTCTGAGAGAATGATCAATGCAAACAACCTAAACTTGTGGCTCCAATTCAGTTCCAGTTCAGTTCCAATTCAGGGTTGTACCTAAAAGCTAATTCAGAAATTAACTTATCCTTTGGACTCTGGGAAGAAGCTGGAGTACCCGAAAAGAACCAATGTGTGCCCAGGTAGAACACGCAAACACACACAGAAATGTCCTGGCTGTCTGACTGGCTGGCTGGTGGATTCAAACCCTGACGCGAGTCCCAGATTTGGCTAAAATTAAATTCAGATTGCTTGCACAGGCTGTGCAAACATCTTGAGCTCAGTCCCTCACTTCTTTAAATTTTGCTAAGAAAGTGAAAAGCAGTTAATTTTTATTTAAACATTGTTACAAAATCAGTTTCACCCCGGTTCTTTTTTATTCCTCGAAGCATCCAGAGACGGCACCGGACTCAGTAGTCATTTTCACAAAAACCTTTATTCATCTTTATTCATCTTCATTTACGCATGCATCTTCTAGAAGGGAAGACGTGCAAGGCCGGTGTCCCTCTGCAGATCTTCCACTCCTTTGTCTGTGAAACACAATTTTGTAGAAGTGACCCCATCATAAAACCCCCATGGTGTGCTGCAAACTCTGTGTCTGTGTGTATGCACGAGCACGTGAGTGCCTGTGTGTGCGTGTACCCTGTATGTCTATGTGAGTGCACGTGAGTGAATGTGCGTGTGGATGTGTGAGTGTAACAGTTTAAGCACTGTGTGTGTGTGTGTCTCTGCGTACGTGACTTCCTGGGGGTCATAAAAGTAATCTCACCCAAGCTACACCAAATTCCTCTACACAACATAGAAAACAGAGTTAACATATTACAAACACTGAGACCCCCACTCTGCATGGGTCAGATGGGCCATTGGCCTCTTGTTGTCTTACATTTACAGATAAGGTGGAGAGTCTCCTACAAACCTACTTCTAAGTTTATAACAATTATGAGTTTTATTAAAGGTACAAGCATCAGCATCAGCAATCCCCAACTGTAGCTTCCTGTCTCCTTTTATGGCAGGCAGACCCCCAGTGTCCATAAATTCCTTTTTCTCTAAACAAATACACACTCTCAGGCCTACAGCTAAGCCAAACTAAAACGCAAACAAATCCTTCCCTATTCATCTGATCTAAACAAATTTAACACATCATATTATAATAATTATTTTCTTGTACTCACAATAATACATAGAAATACATATATATATGTATTTGGCATAACCACCTTTACTTCAAAGTTTGAACTCTCTTAGTCAAACTTTCTTAGAATTTCTATCTGAAGATGACTTTTCCATAAAGTCATCTTTAGGAATATCCATTCTCTTCTGGTTATCCTTTTCAGGGTCACAGGGGGGGCTGAAAAGGGCCTCTTGCCTTAAGCTGTCTTAGGGCAAGAGGCAGGGTACACACTGGACAGGTCACCCATCTGTCGCAGGGTCAACAAATAGAGACAAACAACCATTCACACTCACAGCTATGGGCAATTTAGAGTTACCAGTCAACCTAACCCCACTAACTGCATGTCTTGACTTTGGACAAGAGAATGTGGGAGGAAGGTGGAGTACCCAGAGAGAGCCCACGCAAACACGGGGAGAACATGCAAACTCCACACAGAGAGACGTTGGCCTGATGGTGGAATTAAACTCAGCACCTACCCACTGTGAGGCAGCACCTTGCCACCGTGCTGTCCCATCTTCAGGAATATTGCTACAGATTTTTTTTCAGATCACATTCAAATCTCTTCTTTGAATGTTGTCTGCCTTTTGTTTTGTTTTCAGTAAAGGTGATCCTACACAGTTGTCATGTAAACTATTGTCATGCTGAAAAATGAAGCTGCTGCCAATAAGATGCTTTCCGTATGGTATTGCATGGTGGATCAAATCTGATGATACTTTTTGAGTTCATAAATCCATCAATTTTGAAATGCAGCCCCAAACCAAGACAGAGCCTCCGCCACAGTTTACAATTAGCTGTAGACACTAAGTGTTGTACACTGACACTGATTTTGATGAGGCCTTTGTGGACAGTACGTGGCTCACCAAAGAGACCTAAAGAAATTGGTTCTTTGCTAACTGGCTGTTGTATGTAGACACAAAACAAACAAAACATTCCTCTGAAAATAGTCAGGTACGAAAACTGGACTGAAGATATTTGAAAAAGCAGATAATGTACAAAGAAAACCTTCGACCTTCAGAAAGCCTGGAAAACAATTGCTCAAGACCACTTTCAAAATTACGAGCAAGTCTGGCACCTCTGAATCGAAATGTAAAGAAATGAGGTGCGGCTCAAGATTATTACACAGTACTGTACATCATTTTTACACTGTGAAAGACTTCCGGTGCCCTTCACAGAGGTGCAGGTGGAGAGAACCTGACTTTCCATGAAAGGCAGCAAATATAGGAGTAGCTTTGGTAGTACTTCACTACATCACAAAAAACAACAATGCAGGGGATAGTGTGAAAATTCAAATCTGGTATGTTTTGTGTTTCTTATCGGCTGATTATATCTGAAGGATATAAAAAAAATTTTTAGTCTAGACTCTTCTTCTCTTGTCTCATCAGGGCGGTTACAAGAGCAGACATTCAATCAAGACGCACGGTGCCCAGAACCACAGGCATCTTCTGTATGAGCGCTGGGCCCGCTGGGGGATGTGGTACAAATACCAGCCTCTGGATCTCATCAGGTAATCAGCTTTGAAGCAGGTGACACAAATCACGAGCTGTTTTCGTACACATACATTGTGTACGTGTGTGCGTCGTACGCGAGATACCGCGTCCTGATTATGTTGCCGATCCTTTCTTTGATCACAGTCAAGATATGTTGTTTAAATGGAGTTTGAAGTCTGCACGATCACAGATTTCTCACGAGGAGCAGTCTCATCTACAACTCCTTGACATCGCAGCACGTCTGTTATTTCTGAAGTGATGGAGCTATTTTAACAGCTGATGATGAACTCGCTTTAGTTTCTGGCTTCCTTGGTAGCTCTGCATTTCATCACCATCTGTCAAGTCTGTCATATCCATCTTATTACGAGGAACATGAGAGTGGCAAGGAATGGTTTCATATTTAGGGAAATATTATTTTCACTTTCTTGTCAAGAGGGAGTTGAAATGATGACTGTCTCTGAAGCACACCTTGTCATTTTCACATTCACAGCTTTGTATGCATTAAACAGGTGACAGACAGCGTGAAAGTCATTAGGTTTTCGAGGTTCTAGTAAGTACTTTGGAGAGGTTTTTTGGTTTTACACTGTATTGGATCTTTACGAGAGCAGTTTTGAAATAAATGTCTTGCTTAAGCTTGCTGGGATCATCGATTATTTTCCAGCCTTAGCGTTCAACCTTCTATCCATTAAGCCGCTGTGATCATCTCACAGTGCACCACTGACGCCCACAACTCCACGCTGAACGGGCACGGTCAAGTCTAATTAAGTCGTCACAGTTAATTGGTGAATTTTCTCCACTCTATTTTTTTGTGTCTCTCCCAGGCGATACTTTGGTGAGAAAATCGGTCTGTACTTTGCGTGGTTGGGCTGGTACACGGGCATGTTAATCCCCGCTGCCCTGGTTGGGGTTTTTGTCTTCCTCTATGGTCTTTTAACCATGGACGCGAGCCAAATCAGGTCAGTTCACACAACTATGCCATGTAAGTCCGAACATCGTGTCGGTTGATGATGGCATTTATTGGTTTACTCTCTCCCCAGTAAAGAGATTTGCGAGGCCAACACTACCATCATGTGTCCCATGTGTGAGGAAAACTGTGAGCCTTGGACGCTGAGTGACAGTTGTGTATATGCAAAGGTCAGTGCAGCTTTGGTATTTCTCCATATGCACAACATTACATGATCTTAGAGTTTCTCAAAACTGTTACAAAGATGCCAGCAGACATGTATCTAGACTAGAAACGGGGGCACAGTGAACCTGGTTCTTCAGGTGAAACCTTAGGTTTATTATTTTATTTGACTTTTTTAATGTTGATTAAATAAATTAGGTCTTTTTTTAGTAAGTATTAGGTGGATTTATTCCCACTTGACAATAACCAGTGAGCTGTTTCCACCTGCTTCCAGTCTGCATGCCAAGCTAAGCTAATCAGTTGGTAGCTGTAGCTGTACGATCATTATTATAGGCAGTTGATGCTATTTTAAAACCATGATTTCTTTAACAAATCTCCTGCGTTGGGACCTGAACTCAAAAATGTTGATTGTCAGAGAGCCTGGAGATCTTTTTGGGTAAAATTGGGGCTGTGGATATTGATAATGTATTCTGTTTCACTTTTGTGTTTTTAAGAGCAGCGCTCCGTGTGCTTGTGCTTCTAGGTGACCTATCTGTTTGACAACGGTGGCACTGTATTCTTCGCTATCTTCATGGCTATTTGGGGTGCGTAGAAGCAGTTTGTGTTGGTGGCTTTTTCTTGTTGTTCCACATAAGCTTTGTTCTCTGCCTGATACCAACCCTACTGGAATTTGATTCTACTTATACTCGAGTGCTTGTGTTTCCACTCATCTCTCCCAAACGTATTAAGTTTTTCAACTGAGAATTTAGTCCACAAGACACTCTGCAGTACACAAACAAGACAAACAAGAGATCGTCAGTCTGTAATGTGTTTTTCAGTAAGTAAATCTCAGTCCGCCTTCTCTGACTCCACACTTGTACTTCCAGTGCAGTTCTGATGTAATTAGTTTGATAATTAAAGATTTCTCCAGGGGCAGAATATCACTCGGCTGTCAAGGTTGTAGAATTGCACCGTGATATTCATATATTGCAGCTACGTTTCCCACAGCTATAATAACTTTGTAACGTGAAGTGTGAGCATTAGAGTGCATCGGCTGGCCCAGATCCATCTATCTGTCAAGGAGGTAAATAATCACTTGTGCCAGAGGGAGCAATTGACACAATTTGTTCTTTATTTGGACTAAGTGAAGGATAATGAGAGCTCAAAAGCCAAAGAATGTCCACACAGTTGCACTAACTGAGGTCTGTAGCTCCAAATCCTGCATAAAAGCTTTTGGCTATCTGGACCAAAGTTAGCAGCACTGCACCACTGAGTGAGTGCACTCAAAGTCTGGAGTTAGTGTTAGTGAGTGTGTGTGAGATAGACATGAAAAATTGGTTAGCCCAAGGGATTGAATGTAGGCATCAGAGAAGGCCGCTTTTCTCTCTCTTTAAACAAAAGTGGGTCAAGCTATATTAAACTTCAACATCTTTACGAGCGGCTAAAGTTGTTCTGACTGAGGATTCAAACTCTGGTGCATTTTTTGCCTCTGGTCTTTCTCATTTTACTCTACATTAAATAAGTTCACAGAAAATATATCACTTGTTTGGTTGCTTTGTTTGCTTGATTTATCACTTATTAATCTGCAGGCTTTTAATAATTTGAGTTAAAACAGTGCCGGAAAAAAAGCAAAACAAACCACATGAGGTTTAAAAAAATCCCCAAGGATAAAACATTTTAATAGATAAATGAGAGCCATTGTGAGGCTACAAAGAACCAACCACATATTTATATATTTTATTGGAAATCTGTTATAAAAACCACATTGTGTGCATATCTAATGCAAACTAATACACAAACTGTATCACTGCTACAGTGAGGTCAATAATATTTTGGACAAAGACACAATTTGTGTAGTTTTGCCTCTGCACTACAGCACAGTGGCTTCTAAATCAAACAATCGAGATGTGATTGAAGAGCCAACGTTCAGCTTCAATTCAAGGGGTTTAACAAAAGCACTGAATTAAGCATCGCTCATTTTTACAATATAAACTGGACAAGATCGGTTTTCTTGTTCTTTCATGACAAATAATTTTCAAAATTCATTCGAAAATATTGTATTTTGTCTTTCTTAAATATGAGATGAGATTTCAGGGCAAGTGAGGGAGGACTGAAAAGACATAAAAACTTCAGGAGCAGCCAAATCAACAATCTTACATACTTGAACAGATGGTGTTGTCAGCTCAGCAACACCAAAATAACAAGAAAGACCCCAGAAGACTACTAAAGGCTGTGATGACTAGGGATGGGTATCATTTAGGTTTTATCCGATACCAGTACCAAACCGGTACTTCTGAAACGGTGCCGGTGCTTAAACGGTGCTCGAACCGGTGCTTAAAGAATGGAGAACACAAAATTGGTCCAAAAACCTCTCATGTGCAGCTGTTTTTTTTGTAAAAAGATAACAATGTTAGCCTTTTCTGCAGCTATAGGGGATTTATGGTATCACTCTTGGCTGGAAGCAGTGCTTAATCAATGGAAAAAACACAAACTTTGTCCAAAAACCTCTCATTTTTAGCTGTTTTTCACTTTTCCTTTGGTCATTTTAGCCTTTTTGGCCAGGGTGAAGGGAGTATCTGCCATCAAACAAGAAGACAGCCTCGTGTAACTACGACGGTGTTTGCTAGTTCACCTTACATGCATTAATGTAATCACGCGGTTAGCGTACTCAACGTAAATTACACACGAACAACATTAAGCTACTCACGCAGAGAAGAACGGCTGCTGCTGCCATCATCATCCGTCATCATTTCTGCTACACTGGCAGGGCTAGGGGCCAGGACTCTCCTTTTCGGGTTTTTGGGGGATGTTGCAAACTCCGGGTCCGATAACAGGCACCACACCCGCAGTAGATGTGCACGGTGTGAGGTCTCGCAGCAAGCTATCAAATACGGCGCATTTCTCGGCTTTTAACAAAAGGCTATAGGTCGCCAGGTTCGTCGTCAGATTCGAGGAGTTACCTCCTTTGCACAGTATCACCTTAAAGCACTTGTTGCAGGCTGCTGAGTTTGCATCTTTTGCTGTGAAGTACAGCCAGACTTTTGACCGCTTCGCCTTGGGCATTTTTACTCTGTAGCTCTGCTCTAAAAGAACGTACGTACCTGGGCCCGCCTACTATCATTGGAAACGTAAAATGATTGGCTAGAATCCAAAATGTATCACAGCTCAGGAAAGAAAAGCACCGAAATAAAGCACCGAAATAAAGCACCGAAATGTGCGCTGCTTTTCGGTTTGTTTACTACCGTTTATGTCAGAACCGATACCGGTACCCATTCCTAGTGATGACAGACTTTTTTTTGTCCTTAGTTAAGAAAAACAACTTCTCAACATCCAACCAAGAATACTGTCAACGAGGCAAGACTATCACTGTCAAGATCTGCACTCAAGAGATGCCTTCATAAAAGGAAATAAAAGTGTTTACAACAGGTGCAAACCACAACAAGTGCAAACCACTAGTTACACTCAAGATCAGGAAGGCCAGATTAGACTCGAAAGACTTGGAAACATCTAAAAAAGAGCCTTCACAGTTTGGAAACAATATTTGGACAGGTGAAACCTGAAAGATGAATTTGTACCAGAATGATGGGAACAGAAAATTATACAGCTGGAGAGAAACAATTCATGATCTGAAGCATACCACATCTGTCAAACATGTTAGAGGCAGTGCTATGGCATGTGCATGTATGGCTGCAATTGGAACTGGGACACTGGTGTTTCATGATGATCTGACTGCAGGTAGAAGTAGCAGGATGAACTGTGAAGTGTGCAGGGCTGTACTCTCTGCCTAGAGTCAGCCAAATACTTATAAAAATAGGATATTCTTCAATGGCGAAATAGGTGACATGATCTCAACCCAGCCGAGGCGCTTTTCAGTTGCTGAATGCAAAACTGACGACAGAGAGACCCATCTCAACCCAGCGTGATGTCCATGGGTTCTAGACTTCATGCAGTCGTTGAGTGTACAGGATTTTCACCAAAATAATAAAAACAGTCCTTATATTTCAAATTACATTAGTTTGTAGAATTAATTTTGAGCCTCTGAAAATGGAGACATCTGTCTAAAATATTTTACATTTCCTAAACAGTTAGTGCAACACTTTTGTTAAACTACTTGAATTAAAACTGAAAGTCTGCAGTTCAGTCTTAGTTATTTTATTTAAAATCCACTGTGATGTTAACAGAGGTAAAACTGCAACAATTGCGTCTTAATCCAGCAAATTGTGCATCTTAATGTATAGAATTACATTGTGTTTTCCATCATACATGATAAAGTTTCAGTTTTTTACTGACTTTGAAGCCAAATTCTTCCAACATGTGGATTTATGTAAATGATTCCTTTGTGTGCACGTTTATAAAAGCCCCCGTTTCTCTGTTACACATTTGTCACATTTTCAAGGCGGAAAACATAAAAAGCCTTGACAGAAAAAGAACATCATTTCCGACGTTGTTTTTTACCTCAAGTCACAACAGAGCCTGACACAAAGGAAACAATGCCTCCAGTCTGAAGTCATCCCACAAAAAGCTTTACTTTAGAAGTCTCTCAACCCAAAATGGATCTTGCTCGACAAAGACACAGTTTGAGGATGTGCACTGAACAAGAAAAAGTCTATTTGCTGTTGCCAGTCTCCTTTAACTTGACATCCACAGTGTGAGTGTGAACTGATGACTGTAATCAGTCTCCATCTTGGGCCGTGCACATCACTGCAGCCTGTTTCACCCAGGATATCTGACTATGATGTGCTGTTTGCTTCTGCATGGCCTCTTCCTCTTTGCAGTTAGCTGTGCTATAGTGTATACATCAAAAATGATCAATAACGTGATTGATTCATGATCACTTCTGCAGCCACTGTATTCCTTGAGTTCTGGAAAAGAAGAAGGGCAGAACTGACTTATGACTGGGATCTTATTGATTGGGAGGAGGAAGAGGTATGTTAGACATATGCTCAAATATATGATTACCTCACAGTTTTAAGGTGTTCATGCTGTAAGAGAGCTACAGTTCAGTAGACAATGCTGGAATATGTGTTGTTAATCAGGAGGAGCTGAGGCCACAGTTTGAAGCCAAGTACTCCAGGATGGAGAGAGTTAACCCCATCTCCGGCAAGCCCGAGCCTTTCCAGCCTTTCTCAGACAAGCTTAGTCGGCTCATGGTGTCTGTGTCTGGAATATTCTTCATGGTAAACCCTTTAACCTTTGAATAATCTGTCTTTTTGGGAATCGGGCTCAGTGTAAGCTCACAGTTATTTTGTGTGCCATCTTTATTAGAACAGTGTGATGCGTTTGCAGTGGTGTAACATCTCCCCCTGCTGGACAAAGACCATACTCAAAGGAAATGGTGTATTAGCCCTTTCTCATGGCCTAATTTCTCCTGTTTACATATAAGTTGCTTCTGATTATCTATCATCTAAATAGTTCAATGTTTCTAAACTTACAGTTTTTTCATATTTATGGCACACTTCTTCCTTATAGGATAAATTCAAAACTTTTTTTCACCCTGTTAATCGTACTGGTTCTTCATCCTTTCTGCTGTGCTTGTCTTCTCTCCATCACCTCTGCTTAGATTTCCCTTGTTCTGACAGCAGTGTTTGCTGTAGTGGTTTTCCGCCTTATTGCGATGGAGAAGTTTGCTTCCTTTAACTGGTATTTTGTGAAGAAGAACTGGCAGTTCGCCACCTCTGGCACCGGTGTCTGCATCAACTTTATGATCATCATGTCTCTCAATGTGGTGGGTGCCCGGACGAGCATCATCCTACATCCCACGTTCGCATTTTCTATCCCATAAATACTTCACTCAGCACTTATTTAAGACTTTTTTTTCATTCCAGCCTTCCTCTGTTTCTCATAATCATTACCCTCCTCAACCTTTTCCTGTTGACACTGATGTGTACTATCATTTTGTCAGGTGTATGAAAAGGTGGCCTATCTGCTGACTAATTTAGGTGAGTGTTTCATGCATTTATGCCTTCATTATCTTTGGCTTCCCAGCTGGTTGAACATTATTTATTCTCTTCACCCATCTGCCTAACAAACCCCTGTCCCTCCCCTTTTAGAGCACCCACGGACGGAGTCTGAGTGGGAGAACAGCTTTGCTCTGAAGATGTTTCTGTTCCAGTTTGTGAATTTAAACAGCTCCACGTTTTATATCGCCTTCTTCCTTGGAAGGTAGGCAAACTGCCATAAACTTTACAGTGACTGTTTACACCGACTTTAATGAGGGATTGTGCAAAGATGTTTCCTTTCAAACTCCCAGTCATGACCAAGCCAAGACTCCTTCCCTTCCCCTCCTCAGCCGGGGAAATCGTGTTTTTTGGGTGTTTCATCTTTCAGCAGTTACAAAATGCTGCCCTGCCTACAAGTGTAACTAGGTCACGGATTGTTGCACATAATTAGCACCTCTAAGTGTCTTTTTTTTCTACTCTAAGTTTATTATTATTATTATTATTACATTGATTGAATCAACAGCTAATGTTGGCCGTCTTAATTTGATCAGGTTTGCTGGCAGGCCTGGAAAATACAATAAACTCTTTAGTCGATGGAGATTGGAGGAGGTGAGTGCAATTAGCCATCAAACGTAAGTAGGTGATTATGTCAGCAGTGACTGGGCTGATTAGTGCCTTCTGTTTTGGGATATATTTAGAAATTTCGAGTAATTCATCTTTCTAATGATCCGCCTGCATGTGAACCATTAATCTCACCACATAATTACTGTGATTTTCAATTTTAATGATTAAAAAAATGGAATCGGATCAAGTGTGTCCCAGAGTTTGCTCCTAGCTCTGAATTATTAGGCACGAAATATGAATGATACGGTTTTTGTATTATTATTATTTTTCATTGAAATCTATTTTTCTCAGTGTCACCCAAGTGGGTGTTTGATTGATCTGTGTCTGCAAATGGGAGTCATCATGTTCTTCAAGCAAATCTGGAACAACTTCATGGAGCTCGGTTATCCGTAAGTGCCTCATTATAATCGCACGCCTTCTTGTCTATGAACTATTAGAAATGACATGAAGCTTAATGACGTGAATTCAAGTGATGGCAATTAACAGGCCGTATGTAGTTTCTGCATGGCTTTTCCTCTTTCAGCTCATTTGCATGTGAAAAGATTTTTCTCCTGAAGAAGCACATCAAATCCTCTCGCATGTGGCTCAGTAAAACAGTTCTTGCAGAGCACAGTGCTTTGCCAGGGTTTATCGCTACTCTCTATGTTTTCAGTCTGCTGCAGAACTGGTGGTCTCGTAGAAAGATGAAGAAAGGAGGTGGTGGAGGGCAGAATGTAGAGAATAAGGCCCAGCTTCCTCAGTGGGACAAGGACTGGAATCTGCAGCCGATGAACGCCCATGGGCTTGTGGATGAATATCTCGAAATGGGTAAAAAATGCACTCCTACTAAGAATTGTGTTTTGACTTTCTGGAGAAGGAAATAATCCATGCAAATGCAGGCTATTATTCAAACCTCAGCATTTTTTTTTTTTCGTGCCAGTGTTGACATCCGAATGATTCTTTCCGCTGCAGTTCTTCAGTTTGGCTTCACCACCATCTTTGTAGCAGCTTTCCCGCTGGCTCCTCTCCTCGCTCTGCTCAACAACATCATTGAGATTCGTCTTGACGCCTACAAATTTGTCACTCAGTGGAGGAGACCCATGCCTGCTCGAGCCACTGATATAGGTCTGTGCGGCTCACACGACATCTTCTTGGATCAGAGTCACTTTTAATTATTGTTTTTTCTTCCAGCAGTAAAATGTTGTGTTAGTTTAACATGACCTCTCCTACAGTGATGGATATGTTTCCATATCCTGTCCTTCTGCAACTCCATATGCTGCACCTCCCCTCTCATCAGCCCATCTCCCCATACGATTACAAACTGCATCCTTAAACTGCCATATGACCCAGTGATTCATGTGGCATGTTTCCTTGTAAGTAAAGGAGGAATCCACCCTGAAACATTTAGAAATTCCTCCGCTGTAATGAACACATTATGTGTCAGTCACACAGCAAGCTAAGCTCCTTTGAAGAGTTAGGCTGACATTTCCTGATCATCCACACACAGATCTAAGGCAGATAAGGAGGAGAGATCCTTTTTATCTACTGTCTCTGTCTTCATTCAACTGCCACAAAACAAAACATTTTGTGTAATTCAATATGCTCCATTACCGGAAGCTGTTCAATCGCATTCGGGGACATTATTAACTAAGGCAGAAGTAAATCGAGTGCAGTGAAGTGAAAATGGCATCTTGAAAATTGTTACTTATAGAGCTTGAGCTACACATGTCAGGAACTGCTAACAACTGTGACCATAAAAGGTTCATTTCTGTTATTTGTGACCTTATCGCTAATATGGAGTCTTGTCACACCTTCAGTTTCTCTGATCAGAAGCAAGCCAATTAGATGACGCTTACTATGCGCACGATCGGTAGGTGGAGAAGGAGCAGGATTGTTCACCCCGGGAGAAGCTTTAAACAAAAACCTGTGCAACCTATAAATTTACTGCAATTTAAACTTTAGTTTATTGGTTAAAAAGGGAGCAAGAACAACTGAATAAGATGGCCTCGTCCTTATTATTATAAATCTATCAGCTGCATTCTCATATTCACTGCATGAATGTTTAATCAGCATATCAATTTATCGGTGCCTACAGTATTTGATGTAGTCTGTGTTTTATAAAGCAAAATACGGTATGCTGGTCATGTCAGCCATTGCAGATAAAGGCACCCAGGTTTAAACCAACATACCAGCTGTTTTTCTTTCTTCTTTGTTTTGTCTGTCAGGGATCTGGCACGGGATTCTCGAAGGTATTGGTGTGCTGGCAGTCATCACTAACGCCTTCGTCATTGCCATAACCTCAGACTATATCCCCCGCTTTGTTTACGCCTTCAAATATGGCCCATGTGTGAACAAGAGGCACCACCATGGCAATGAGTAAGCCTTAAAAACAGCGTGTAACCTTTAAGTGCCCTGTATGTAGCCTATGCGTTTTACGTGATGGCCGTCTGCTTTCGCAGGTGTTTGCAAGGCTACGTGAACAGCAGCCTGTCCGTGTTTGACATGGGTGAGCTGAATAACAGAAACCACTCGGGATACTGCAGGTATAGAGACTACCGAGCGCCGCCCTGGAACACAGTGCCATACGAATTCACTCTGCAGTTCTGGCATGTCTTGGCTGCCAGGCTGGCATTCATCATCGTCTTTGAGGTTTGTAACCATTGGCCATTTCTCTTCTGTATGTTTACAAGCAGGACAAGCAGCTGAAGCTAAATCCTCTTACGCTGTGCCACTTTGAGTCAGCCTCAATATTTTTGTAGCTTTGCAAATGTTTTATTTTAATTATTTTATGTGCTGAGACTGAAACCGAAACCTCACAGCAGCAATTTAAGTGATTTTCATGGGTTAATTAAATCAAGGTCCTGGAGAAGGCTGAGAAAATTCTACCATTCGAAAAAAATAAAATAAAAACCATCACAAATTACATGGTTGCCATGCAAGATATTCCCTTGACAACACTGCCTTGCACATTCTACACTACACTACATATAAAAGATAGAAGGGCATATGAAGTTCCTTGGGTTTACTTTTACTCTTGCATGCGCCACTAATACCAAAACAAAATTGGCATCTAAAGCACGTGATTTCTCTGGATGTTGACTTATGAATAATTTAATCTTCCCTCAGCACCTGGTGTTTGGGATCAAGTCCTTCATAGCGTACCTCATTCCAGACATGCCGAAGGATCTCTGCGATCGCATGAGGAGGGAAAAGTACCTGATGCAAGAGATGATGTATGAAGCAGAACTCGAGCATCTGCAGAAGGAGAGGAAGAAGAATGGGAAGCGTTATCACCACGAGTGGCCTTAGCTTAAATCCCCTCACCCTGTCTCCGCTACGCGATCCTCAGCTCACAAGCTCCACCTCCCCTGCCTGCTTATTTATGTGTTAGCTTTTAGAGTCTAGCTTCACTGATGGCTGATTCTGTACACCAAAGACACCCTCTCGAGATCCTCTCCAGATCTGGCACTGGCCACTCCCTTGCCATCTGTTCCACCTCCCGGTTTCTGGCTCTGACCCTTTCTGCCTCCGCCCTCATCCCTTACCTGGCTTCACCCAACAGGGTGCCCTTGGGTCTGTGCTGCATTGTGGCTTAGCTGGGAAAAAACAAAACAAAACAACTTTGCAATTGTAATGTTTACTATGCAGATCAAGGGCTGCAGATCAGCACTGTTCACTGTCCCATCCTGCACTCTCTCTCTCTCCGTGTGGCAGCTACCACTTTGCTTTGACTCTGCAGTCCAGTGCAGCTCGCAGCATGGCCGTGTATCCCCTCCCCCGCCACCGCCCCAACCCTTCGTGAACATCAGCAGAGCCACTTCTGTGTGACAGAACTACAGTGGCATTTTTATTGTTGCAAAGTGATTCTGGTGATGTGGCTACCAAATAAGAATGACTCTGTTCTTGCTTCCTAAATGTATATTTGCTGTTGAAGCATGCTGATTAATATTTGCAAAGGAAAAAAAACAAACAAAACAAAACTGAAAAGCACTCCTTGTAAAGGATGTTAGCATCCATTTAGTACATCTGACAAAGTATTCCCTCAGACATCACAAGAAGTGCATGGTAATCCTGCTTTGTACCTTTTCGATAGACAAACTTCCTGTCTCGAGGCCTGGTTCACGTGTCTGTACTCAGTGTGAGCTGTGTGTTAATCTCTGTGCTACCGCTGAGCTTGACTGTCTCGAGTTGAGGAAATGTGAACTCTGTGCAATTTGACTGTGCCTACAGTGTAACAACATGGCCGCGTACCACAGTTTGTGTCACCGAACATCACGTGTGCCTGTGTTGTGCAGCACGTGCTTTTTTTTGTTTTTCTTTGAAGTGCAAGAAATATTCTCTCTCCTCATCCTGTTGTCCTGATCTGCAGCAGACTCTCTGAACTCTCCGTTTAGGATTTGTTTTGGACATGAGTCACGCCGCAGTGTACCTACTCGGATCTCGGCTGACGTCAGCAGCGCACGCCCTAACATAACGTGTACGCTCGCATGCAGGATCCACAAATCTGCTCTTCCGCTCTGACCCTCGCAGTCTGGTTTTCATTTGCTGCTGGAAGCCCCAAAGCGTGGTTGAAAACTTGGATCACTTAGAAATACCTGTGGCTTGGATGTTCAGTTTTGAAACGAACTTCTATCCACTGTTCTTCGCTCGCATAATACGCTACAAGCTTCTGTTGCAGACTTTTATTAAACACACAGTGAGACACACGGTTTCAGCAGCTGTCTGATCTTTGATCAAACGGACGCGAGAGTTTATTCAGTTGCAGACTGGTGACATTGCCTTTTTTTTTATATTGTGATCAGATTTGATGTCATGGATTAGAGAAGTGTGTTTTTGCCTAATGAACTCAGGAAAATAGGCATCGTGGCAGGTATAGTTGGACCTGCGAGGTTGAGTCGGGATAATTTCCTTTCTCTGTGCTGTTGAGTTTAAGAGTTAAAGGGTGTGTGATGTGAACTGAGATGGGGACTTCAAACACTTAAATGCATCATATTGATCATGTGGTGTTAAATGTAAAAATGTTATGCACTGTAAAGGTAAAAGCTGCACCAATCTAACATCTGAAGGGAAAATTTCTACCCTGAATGCATTGCACAACAATGACAACATTCTTCATTTTGCAAGGATTGTCCTCCTTTCTTTATTTTACTTTGCCTGTTTTTTGTATATACATTTAATGAAATACGTAATGTTTTTATACATTTGATTTTGCGCTATCACGTGCAAGTTCACTCGTTCTCACCCTCAGATAGAAAACGTTACGTCCACTTGTCTCAGGTGTCCTCTGAATGTCTGCAATGATCAACTTTTTTATCATATTTTCTAAGATGCAATCAAAGGTATTCTGCTTTTTTTTAGATATATATTTTTGCACTGCCATGTTTTTGCATGACTCAAATGCGCACTCACAATAATAAGCATGTTTTTTTTTTTTTATTATTTTGCTGTATGTTAGAGCAGATCAAAGATCATGGAACGCACTCACATACTTCATTTAGTTGGCTTTTTTTTTTTTTCCAGGTTGTTGGTCAAAAAACTCCTTTCGGGTCACATTCAGTCCAACAATTCACGATTTCATTCACCAGAGAGAGAGATATTTGCTTTCAAATCTTATTCCAATACTTAGGAAAGTAGTCAGTGTTTTCAGAGTATCCTCCCTGCTATGTGAACACCTAAAATCTATGCATGTTGTTATCCTTGAATGCTATGTTTATTTTGAACAGTCATAAATGTACTGGTACATTTGTGCTGTGGAGTATGCATGACTTAACTACTGCTTTGAGCAGAGCTAACTTCTGTAAAGTTGCGTCTTAAACATATCACTTCCCTGTTTTTTTTAGTGTTGATCGTTTCTGGAAGGACCGGTGTGTTTCTAGATGTGGCAGGATTTTATACTGGTGCAGTATTTTCTAAAATAACAGCATGATCTCCAGACTGATTCATTTAAAAAATATGTCCGGGAATTTTACGCAGAGTCTGATAAAACATGTGAAACCTCAGACTTCCTCCGCTTGGACATATAATCACGCTTACACTCTAACAGCTGAAGCATTTAACCGAAGGGAATAGGGGCACTTTATGAATGAAAAATTACATGACCTTGGATGTTTGGCTTGCCCAGTTACTAATCGTTTCTGGGTGGATCTTCATCAGTTCACCTCACTGATACTAATGCTGTACAGTGGTGGAAAGGTGTCTCTCATGCTTTCTACTGTTGGCAATAGCACAATCTGGGTATTGTATAATAAGTAATAATAGCGTGACCTTGCACATCTCTGAAAATATAGCAGTCTGGAGGGGGATTAAGCTTTCTGTTCTATGCCTCCTAATAGGATTGTGCTTGAGCAATGATGTACTTGAAGCACAGTGACGTAAGCCCGTAGATTTATTTGTATAATAGGACGATAGCAGTCGTGACATGAAGTGTATCAATAACATTGTTTACTTTGTTCCTGTTTACATGTAAAAAAAGAAACAATGTAACATAAACTAATTTGGATATCACTCTTTTCTGTAATAAATCATGGATTGTATCTTTTAAATCAATTCTGCTCGCTTCATTCTTGTCTCTCTTATAAACAGCAGAGAAAAGGCCTTTGTGCCTATAGCTGATATTCTTCACACACCAAAGGGTGCTTTTTTCCCCCTTTCTTTCTTTTTTCCTCACTATTATCATAAACCACCAAGCCTCTGGCCACAGAGTGTTCATGTAACATATTGTTAAAAAAGATTGCATTTCTGTAACAAACCCACTATTTGAGTATGGCAGGGGTATTTTCCCCCCACAACTATGTTACTGTTAAATGCTGCTTCTCTTCTATCTGCTTTTCCGTTTATGTCGTCTTGGTTAACATTAGGCTTCATTTTTTACAATGAAATCTAAACAGTCCAGAAGAAACATGGTACGATTTCGTTTACTTTGAGCCCCGATGACTGATATTCTATACTCTGAGTATTTTCCTCTCTTCTGGCGCCCACACTGACATATATCCTTTCACCTCTTTGACTTAGAAAGCTGTGGTTTGACTTTCATGTCAGTGTTGAGCCTTTCAGGGAGAATAGCATTTCAAAAGTGGATACAGATATTTTTATCTTCTAGTACTGTTGCTCCATGTGGGAGGAGCTAGACCATGTGGTAATGGAAAAACTTTAAAGCCTCAGATCTATAGAAGGAAAAAAAAATGCCACTAATGGACAAAAAACTAATGAAATGGAAGCAAAACACCCAAAAACAGAATCAAATTATAGACGAGGGAAAAACCAGCGACTGAAACAATGTAGCAGTAACAGATATCTACTATCCTGCAGCACTCTAAATACATTTGAGTAGTAATAATACACTTACCAGCCACTTGATTGGGTAAACCTGTGAAAAGGTTCATTAACACATACATCTAAAAGCCAATCACATGTCAGCAATGTAGACATGGTCAACACAACCATGTGGTTCAAACTGAGCATCAGAATGGGGCATGAAGGGTGATGTAAGTGACTTTGAATGTTGTTGGTACCAGACACGCTGGTCTCAGTATTTCTGAAACTGCTGATCCACTGTGATTTTTCCACACAAGTGTGTCTAGGGTTTACAGAGAATGGTCTGAAAAAGAGAAACTATTCAGTGAGCTGCAGTTATTATAGTCAGACTGCTTTGAGCTGAGAGGAAGGTAACTGCAACTCAAGCAACCAAGATATGCAGAAGAGCATGTCTGTAGGCACAACATGAATGCACTGATCTTACACTCTGGATGCTCCTGTATTGGCAGAAGCATAAAGACCCGCACCAGCAGATTCAGGGACAGTTTCTACCCACGAGCCATCAGTCTACTGAACTACTGAAACACTGGGCAGTTTATTTTGTACAATCAGTCTACACCTCTACACGAGAGCCTACAGTAGTTTTAGTAATCTGTATTTATTTTATTCTGTTATATTTTTTTCTTTATTTATATACCTCATCTTATTTTTATCCAAGTGTTACTTACTTACCTTTTTATGTGCGATATTGAGAGTGCTCTGAACCCAAGAATTTCATTTCCAGTAGTAATGTGCCATTTTACCTGTACATGACAAATAAAACTTGAAACATGCTGAACCTTCAAGCAGATGAGCTACAGCAGAAGCGCAGTGCCACTCCTCTTGTATCCTTGTATCGATGTTCAGGCCTGCAGTGTAATTGTGTGGGAGATATTTTCTTGCCACACTTTGAGCCCCTTAGTACCAACTGACCATCATTTAAACCTCACAGCCTACTTGAGTATTGTTGCTTACCATGTCCATTCCTTTATTACCACAGTGTACCCATCTTCTGACAGCAGGAAGGTCTCAAACTGTGTTTTATATACAGTACATAACAAAGAATACACTGTGCACTGCTCAAATGCTTAGCTGCTCTCAATCCAATAGAGAACCTGTGTTGGAAGAGGAGATAGCTTCTGCTTCAGAAGGGGGTTCACCCCAGTACTATGAAGGTGTACCTAACAAAGTGGCTATCTCACATTTTGAAAAAAGTTATATACATAGTTATTTTTTTTCAAGGCTTGATTGAACAGTCAACCCTTGAGAAGCTCGACTTGTTATTTTATATTTTAGCCACAAAAAGTTTCACTGTTCAGTTTTAAAGCACGTCCAAGTCTGATGGAAAACACTGACCATATAAACCAGTTCCGATTACTGTGAGGCTCTTGTGGCTGTTTTCAAACTGAGGATTAAATAAAAGACGAAAGAGACCCTCGGCGTCCAAATATTGCTGTGATGGGTGCCATGATTATCATTTATATTATTATTGTTGTCATATATCGAATAAAACAAACTGAGAACATTCTGATTCTGCTGAAAAAAAGAAGGAAAAAAATGAATGAATAATGTAAGAAAGTCAAACAAATGGATGAAAAGGCTCCAGAGAGACAAGCAATCTTTTCACATGTCTGCTCCCCACAAAACGACAGATGCTCTGGTTCAATACAATATTTATTCTCCACTGAGAAGCACGTTAGTAGCTCTGCCACTAAAACAGAAAGGTTATTCACATTTTAGGCTGAGCAACCATATACTGAATGATTTAACTATCTTTCCACCCCTGACTGCAGACATCAGTTCTTGGTCTCCAAGAGCAGCGCCATGTGACTGACGTTATTGATACAACACAGATCTACACTACAAGTTAGAAAGGCAATCAATAGATCCCCTGAGACTGCCGTCATAAATCCACCAGCACAGATGTGTAAACAGGACAGCGAGTAAATAAAGACCAGCAGCAACAAATCAGAGCACTGAGATAGCTCAGTGCAGGAAAATGCTCTCAGCATTATGTAGGGAGGTGTTTACTCTTCCATAATGTGTACTTAATGAGATTTGTAATGGAAAAATGTGTTTTCACAAGTAAGTCAGAATATTTATGAATTTCCACTGATTTCATCTGGTAGTTAAGTTTTAGTTGTCCTAGAGAGATGATTCAAAGATGATTCATGGTCGTTCTCCAGAAAGAGATCTCACAATCTTTTAGTCAGTGTGCCATGACATTTTGTGCAGACATGATCCTCACAGGTTGAAAGCCCACTAACATTTTTCTCTGCACCCTCTGCGTCAGCGTGGAGGATGTTCCGAGTGAGTTTTCTCACCAGCTAAATGGACTGGTATTTACTGGTCTGGCTTTTCGCTTACCACTCAAAAGCCTTTTACATTGTGTTCAACCATTGACACACGCTCTATGCAGTTTAAGTGCTTAATGCAGAAGCTAACATGCTAATGAATGCATCGGCGACAACTGTTGTGTCGAAACTTGACCATCTGCCAAAAATGATTGCCCATATTTGAACTGTTGCAAATCACTTGTTGGCCTATAATCTGTCAAACATATCTCTCATGAATGATATCAAGCCATTTTGAACCAGAAAGAACATTCATGTCACGATGTAGAAGCTGCAATCAGTGACTAAAAGTGTAATTGACATTTAAAATGTCTTTTTCCAGAGAGATGTGGCCAGGAGGGCAGCAGAAATTGCAAAAAATATAACATCACAGCTCTGCAAAGATATTCTTTGTGGTCAAAAACGACTGGACTGATTATACTGTAGGCACAATAATGCAGTCATGAATATACTTACAAAACAGGTCATTTGTTTATTTTATATATAAGCCCTTCATAATTCCTGTTGACTCCAGTCTATGTGCCAGTGTAAGCAAAAGTATTACACAGAAAATATACAGAAACATTTGAAATCACTGTTTGGCACAGCAACGACACTGGAGGAGCCAGGGGATCGAACCCCAAACCTTCTGATTAAGTGCTCACCAGAGTTTCCATCAAGTAACAAGTTTTCTTCTGTCACACCATTAGAAAAATTGGGGCTCATAGTCTGTTTTTTTTTTTTTTTTTTTTTGCTCCTAAAGGTCATGCAGTAGCCCAAACAATCCAGACAGCGTTCCCATCAGCTTCATTTTTGGTTTTTTGGGGTTTTTTGTTAGCAACACGCATTCTAAATGGATACATGGTAGCCATTTTTGTCATCGTGAGCAAGTTTTTTTCTTATCTGGTGGCATAATATCTATCAGAGAGAGACAATTTTAGACACGCAGCTGAACCACTTTGAGTAACATTTATAAGAATATAATTTGGTATTTTGCAGAGCATACGAGGGGAAGATAGATGTGCAGCACGCACGTTGGGAAAATGAGCTGGGTGTAAAGAGGTGAGACTCAGATATGAGGCGTGAATAACAGTGATGATGGATGAGTGGACCTAGGTAAAGCCTCCTGCACAGAGAAGCAGCCTCAAATTACTTCACAGAGCTCAATGGATGAACGATTTGGCGGCTGTGCAGAGGGACAAAGCAAAACCTGCGTCTCTGAAGCACCAGGACCTTAATGAGCAGACTCCATCTTTTTATGCCATCATGCTATTATTCTCATAATAGAGTTAGCAGTAATAGTATTAGGAGAGTGGGTGTACTCCCACACCAGAACTCATTTTACTTTTGAAAGCATTTTTTGGTCGTTTCCTATTAGAGAACATGAAAACTGACAGTGAAGTGCATGCTGCTTCAAAGTAAACATGAAAAGATTAATCCAACATCTGGTCCTACCTTGTAAAAATGTGTTATGTTGCATCTGCTTGGCCACTTTAACATATTACTGGTTCATGTTTGTGATTATTATCCTGATTATTCTCGTTCGTGTGTGTTTATACAAACTTTTATGCTGGTAGCACTGAAGACAGTCATACCGCACAGCTCTGATGTCAGTCACTGTTGCGCTGCTGTTGATGGTCTCAATGCCGGTGTGATAATCATTAGCAAACTGGTTCTCTTTATGTTTTAAAGGTGCAAGCTGCAACACAATGCTCAGAAAATCTATGAAAAGTGAACGCAGTCCAGAAAAATGTGTGAACTTTTACAAGAAGTTCAGTAAAGCACACTCTAGTAAAGCAAGCAGTGGAAGCTTTACTAGTGTGGAATTAAGTGTGGAACTAGGGGCACTTAATTCCGTGTCAACACTTGCGTGGGAGGTGAAATCTGCAGAGTTTCCACATGAAAAGTCATCATTAAAGCGGGCGACTCAACGCAGGAAACGAGTGATGAGCACGGGGAGACGACAGAGAGACAGTGCACAGGAGGGAAGGGCAGTGTGAGAAAAATCTCCCTCGTTTAGACTTTTGAATATAAATGTGACCTTCAGCAGGTGGATTTCCAGTGGATTAATAATTTAATGCTCCTTCATCACAGATGGGCTGGAGACCTTGTTGCTTTCGGTGATGAGTATGCGCAGTTCATAACATAAAGGCATAAACCCTACTGTGACTGATCATAATGCTACAGCTGACAGTGGCATGTTTTGTAGTTATAACAATAGTCTATTGGGGCTGCTGACAATTATTTAACAATTATTTGATTGGCTTCAGTGGATTTCTTCTTTTTGCTTGTAAGATTGTCAAACTGGGATCAATAGCAAGCCAGAGAAAAGCCTTCTGACTTTACGGTTAATTCCCAAACCCCTTACAGTTCACGCTTTGGATGCTAATCAATTTCAACTGCAGCTGCAGTGAGATCTGACTGATCTGACTCGGCATGTGATCTGCAAAAATCAAACCAACACAGCTTGAAACAAATACTTGATTGTCCTGTGGTGGTGCACAGTCAAGACTGAAAGGCTTACCCATGTGTTTATGAAGATCCAACTTGTTTTACTGAAGCATGAGATATAAAACAATCTTTTTTTCATTTAAAATGTTACATTTATTTCCAGTTTTTCACCAAAGTTTCTTACACTTCTGTTTGGCACTTTTGTTTTTTTCAACACCCTGATTTGTTTTCCTGTATGTTGCTGCCAAATTTAGCTCATTTTACAAAACTACCTCTCTTGAATATTTAATGAAAAAACACTTAAGAGCATATGGCCAAAATGCCAGTCTGATGCAGTCCTCCAAAGATAGCATTTTTTCTCACAGAACTGCAGCAACAGTCCTTCATTAATCTTTCATCTAACTAGGGCGGTGAGAGGGGCTGGAGCCTTTCCCAGTTCACAGTAGACAGGTCTCCACAGGCTCAAATCCAATCCCTCTCCTACTCCACTATGGTGTAACTCTATTGAGTCTCTGCTATGGAGTTCATAGATTGTATAAAAACAAATAGATGTAGTCACATAATGTCATCCATCAATTTGGCTGCTAACATGTTTTTTGATGCCACAAGTGATCGTGTTCGGATGAGAAGGTGGCGTGCTAAGTAATCAGCTAACAATAGCAAGATTCATAACCCACTTCTGCTTGAGGCTGTTTGGTTTGCAAAAGGAGTCAAGTGTGTAGCCAGAGGGTGCGGAGGCCAGATTGGTACCAGGACTGTCACGGGGCTGACACAGGGAGACAAACAACCCTTCATCCTCACATCCACACCTGTGGCCAATTTGGAATCACTGCCTAACCCAACATGCATGCTTTCTGGACTGAGGGGGTCCTGTACAGATTTGAAGTGGCTATAGAGAGATTTAGAGGGTTGCGTTGAGGTTTGTCCTCTCTGCGTGCTTTGGAAACTTTTTTGCTGATTAGCGGAGGTCACCGTTTTAAATCCTCTGCTTTAATAAAACATGTGAGCATGAGCCTGATATGAATGATCACATCAAAATAATCCTTTTGATGGAATGAAATGAGCATGAAGTCATTAACAGCGAGCTGACTCACAGTCTCACAGTGAGTCAGCTCGCTGTTTCTGCAGTCTCCCACGCAGCCCGCAGGGCCTCGACCTATGCACCATGAGGAAGCCCATCACCATCAAATAGGGATCTGCTAGAAACAATAGACTCTGGGCCTTCTTATTCACATGCACTGCACACGAACACACTCACAAAGTCAACAATAATGGATCAACAAGAACATCCCTTCCAACTCCGCTAAATTATATTTGTTTCTGCATGTGTTGTTACATCTGCTTTTGGGCGGCTTTATTTTACCCCATGGTACCCCGCTCTGCCTCTGCGAGCAGGACAGTTTATTCTGTTCGTGTTTATATTGAGAGACGCTGTATTTATTCAGGTGTGTGACTTAAGAAGAAACAGAGAGGGCCTGCATGCCGAGAAGCCTCAAGCTGTCTCTGCTTGTTTCCCTCATTCAGCAGTGTGTTCAGAAGTGCAACAGCAGTTTCAAACAAACAAGCAACACTCCGATGACCCAGAGCTGACGGGAAATGAAAAACATGTGCATTTGTAGCATTTCTCACATGTATTTCAAAGTGCAATTGAAACATATTTCCATGAAGACTAAGATGAGATAGAATACACTTCATTTATGGGAAATCCCTGCATTAGAACAGTTATAGCAATGAGCTTAATCTGGAGGGAGGCCTGTGAGCTAGTTCAACCAGTCATCTCAAGCTGCACTGTGTCATATACATCATATCTCTGTCCCCTCCCATCATCCCCACCCCACTTTTGGGGTGCATTTAAGCTCCATATGTTCAATCTCTTTGCCACTGTTGCCCTATAATGACACCAGCTGTGTCAGCCCCTCCACCACCTCAACATCCACCTGTATGGGCTCCCTGATTTTTATATGTGACATAACTGTGGGGAACTCTAACTATATTTTTCTGGGGCCATAAATCATCTCAAATGTGGGTTTTCTGACTAAACAGCACATCTGCTTCTGATTAATCATCCTCTTTATCCAAGCATCAGTCTGCCTTGCCACAAGGTTTTAAGAGATGCTTTAACATTATAGAGAGGGAAACCTCCCATTATGTATGCTGACATGGCTTACTGATACTCTTAGAAGGAGCCTAGACTGTGTTAGCATTAATTATTAAATAAAAAGCAGAATGCAGAAAAGCCCATTACCTCTTTCTGCAGCAGTTGCCCCCCCTGTATTTCCACTTTTCCATCAGTCCATTTCTGTCCATAAGAGTAACCCCAATCTCTATTCAACTGTTGTTTTCCTACCTTTTTTTTTATTTTTTTGGTTTTGTTTGCTGCTGCTGTCAGCTTACATCTTGCTGACCTATATCCTTCCTGTTGACAAATCCTATAAATCCTGCTTTTATCCTGCTGCTCTAAACTGCTTGTTGGTGTCAGTCAAGAAAGGCAAGTGAAGGAACAGCAACTCCTGCATGCTGAATGTGAAATACTGCAAATTTAGAGCTCACTGAATATTTTTGCATGGTCCTAGTTCATGAATAAATCCAGTCTGTTTTGTATTATTGTAAAAAAAAAAAAAAAGCATTTCCAACCGCTCTACCTCATTGTTTAGTGACAAAGATGCATCCCCTCTATAGCAAATACTATATGGATCAAACACAGGACCAAACAAGACATTTCCAGCCTTGTGTTTACAACTCACCATATGTTTCCAATTTGGGTGACTATTGCTGACAAGCTGTGAGCCATATTTGAGGCCACCCGGTGATGATGCAATTATCTTGGACAGGATGTGCATTAGAGGGGATCGAAGCCCAGGGGACTCTCCCCTTTACAGTAATGTAATCACCTGACTAAAGTCATCAGAGTGAGTGCTCACTGCTCACTATATTCTCACAGTCTGAAAATATAATAAAAATGCATTAACTACTAAATCTGTTTGAGACACTCCTATCCCCATGGAGGCACAGCACAACATTAAAACTACATATTAATTTGGAGGCCCCCCCACCACCACAGCAGCTCTAACCCATCAGTGTATAGACAGGGGGGTTCTGGAGGTAACCTCTAGTGCAAATGTAGAAAACATACAGCCAGAGGGCCAGAACTGACCCATGCGCTATCTCAATATGACCCCTAATGTCTTCAATGGGAAATTAAACATCCGCTAACATTTAAAAAATCTATAAAACACAGCCTCCAATTAATGGACCGTGACGTCTTTGACTATAGCAAGTCTGTACTGCCCTATGACTTGATTTTAGCACAGGGTAATCCAAATGTTTTTTCTGCAATAAACTTCAGCACCTTTATTCTAAAGATTAAAATTATATTGTGAAAAATAAAATTGATATAGCTTTTAAATGGATTGTTTTGTGCCACAATACACCATACTGAGGAAAAGTAGACAATTTCTAACACAAAGATTTTTGTTTTTGAATTAAGAATTCATTCTTTTCCCCACAAATGTTCATAGAGTTGAGCATTATGTACAGAATGCTTCTACTCAGTTTGTTCAAAATGCAGCTCTTCATTCACTTTAGCAAATACATTTCTAAAAAATGTTGCCCACCCCTGCTAGTGTGGCACCTGGAAAATGACAGTTGATCCTTTGGATTCAGTAGGTGGTGGGGTGATGCCTCCGTGGATCGGGCTTGTTACATTGCACTCAAAAACATGAAATTGGGTGGTTGTTACATTTACAAATTTCAAGCTTGTAATGTGAACAAAATAATTTCATGTTTCGGTGGTGAATGTAATTAAATCATGTAGGATCTGCATGAAATTCAGCAACTTAAATTATTCTTGTTGAGCTGACATGATACAATCTACTAAGAGTGGTTAGTTAGCTGGACTCACAAAATTCACAAGATCACCCAAGAGTTCAAACCACAGGAAAATCACTGGGGTTAGAAGAGACAGACAACCATACACGCACTATGTACATGCCTTTACTATTTATTGTGGTTTAACCTGTAAAGGACAAAAACGTACAGAAAATTCTACATCAAGCCTTGTAATCATAGCCTCCCTATTTTTTGAAGTCTATATTGACAGCTCGGTGGCACAGTAGTTAGCACTGTTGCCTCGCAGGGCTGGACTGGGACAAAAAATCAGCCCGGGCATTTTGACTAGAGACCCGCCCACCAGGTATTATAGGAAAAACCATAAAGCCTTTGAATGAAAACAAACGCTGTTGTCACAGTGATATACACTGTCTTGTTGGCATATATGTATCAATCTAATAAACTTAAAGTTTATTAGATTGATACATCTACAACACATGGTGGAAACACATGGTGGAAACCTGAAATTAAGACAGAGAAGACTACAGGTGAGACATGACCATTAGTGAATATTAAAAATAATAAATGACAGATTTAAGGATATTTTCATAAACTATTCATTTACCACATCAATAATCAGCATGGCAGGGCAAGATATTTTTTCTAACATTGTGGCGGACCACCAGGTGGCTCCACTCACACACAAGTTGAAAGGAAGTGTGGGGGTGGAGATTTTGGCGCTGACTATATGTGAAGTTCTGTCAGTTAATAAAGTTGTTGGAGTGAGACACTGAGACCTCTCCTGTCGTTGTTACATACCTCCACAACATAACCTTTAAAAAGTGAAAGGAGATAGAAAGACAGGTGAGAAAGAATAAAACTTAATTGACTTTTTGATGGTATTTTACACACAGTACTGGTACAGAATCTAGAAAATGTGGGAAAATACTGGCATCATATACAGTACTTAGCTACTTCTGAAGAAATTATGATGGGACCCTAAAAAAATTACTATGAACAATAATGGATTTCTATACATTTAGTCAGATGACCACTTTTGTTGTAAGATTCAGATAATTATGTATTCAAAGTTTTTAAATGACATAACAAAGAAAAGTATTTCTTTGTGCCCCCCTTCCCTGTTAATGCCCTACCTGGCCCCCTGGACAAACGTTGCTAGACCCGCCCCTGCACAGTTACCAGCTGTCAGCTACTTAGAAAAGGATCCTGGTGTTATTTGTTTCTCAGAAACAGTTCATAACTTCCCTTCAACTCATTCATGTCACCTAAAAGGTAAATCTGTTTCTCCATCACCTGTTCAGCTCTGATGATCCAGTAAGGACATCTCCTGGTTGCATCTTCATGTTTCCCTCTCACCACATATCCAAACCGACATCATGACCAGCAGCTTTTACAGCTGTGGCTCCAGCAAACATCAGTTGATACTAGAAATTAATATCAAATAAATTCTAACAACAGCTGATCAAGCTTTTCATAACTTCTTACCTGAAATTCAGTTCACCTGACACTCGGACTGGCGGCCGCCTCGGGTCTGTCCTCCTCCTGCCTCCCCTTTCTCTCATCCACCTACTGGCCTCCACCACTTGCTAATGTTACTGAATCTGTGGAAGCTCCGCGATAGCCACCACCAAACAACTGAGTTATTTTTACACATCTCCCAGCATCTGGCCAATCCACCACCTTTCAGTGTTTATACCGTTACGGAAAAACAAACAAAGATCGGCCCATAAAAACGAAAAATCACATCGGCCCACCGGGCAAATGCCAGGCATGCCCGATGGCCAGTCCAGCTATGTTGCCTCGCAGCAAAAAGGTCTTGGGTATAAATCTGTAATCTGGCCAAGTTTGCAGTGGGTTCTCTCTGGGTACTCTGGTTTCCTGCCACAGTTAAAAGTCACGCAGTAATTAGGATTAGGTTAATTGTCGTTTCTAAAATATCTGTGAACATGAGTGCAGATGGTTGTTTGTTTCTCTGTGATAGACTGGTGACCTGTCCAGTACTCTGACTGTCACCCTATCACATCTGGGATAGGCCCCAACCTCCCTGCAACCCTGGTAAAGATAAGAGGATGGATGGAGTGGAAGTTATGATAAATGCCTTAACATTTTATGTTAGCCAGACCCTAGACTGTTGAACACTCCAAAAAAATAACTCATTTAATGAACTTAAAATAATCATGGAAAGGATTTGCACATTAATAAATGGCTTTCTATTACGATTAAGCATTTTTGTCACACTAACGTAATTTGCATGGGTTGGATCAACTCAATTAAATTAAGTTGGACTCAAATGTAGTGAAACAGTTGATTCATCATTAATTAATCAAGTGCATTAAGTTGGAATAACAGAATTGCATAATGCTAAAATAAAGCAATTTTAATTATGTGGAAATTCTTTCCATGATTTTTTTATGTTCATTCAAAGAGTTATTTTTTTGAGTGTGCTCGCCCAATTTAAGTCTAATGCTCCATCGCTGTATTTGGCTCTTTGTCATTTTCCTTTTGATATTTCTGACACCGGATTTGTCACGTGGTGTGTGAAATTATTCTCCTGTAGGAGGTTTGTTCTATTGAGGAGCGCCTTTAGTTAGTAAATGTCAAAGTCACATCCATCTGAATCCCAAAACCCACAATTTCTCAGCAGCACAGTGTCACTGTGAATGTAGAAGGAAGCACTTTGTACCCTCTTGCTGGTGAGCCACGCTTTGCTTATTATATGCCATGGATGTTTCCATGCTTCCAAAAAGGCAATTAAGACATGTAACAATTTTGCATGTTATGGCTTATTACCAACAGCTGCCACAAAAAACTGTGTCTGTATTATATCCGTGTAAAAACCAGCTAAACACCTAAACATCACATGCAACTTTCCCCACAAAAATCTTGCTCTTGTTGTTTCCTGGACCCTTTAAATCATGTTCAGGCCCACAAAACGCCCCACAAAGGACAAAAAGCAAACAGTGGGAATGCACTTGTATTGAAATAAGCACTGCTCTTCACAAGAGCTGCATAAATACACTTACCTGCACCCTTTTCTAATCATATGACAATCACTTACATTTATGGCCAATGCTGTCTCTTTATCTTAAAGCGTCTGTTCACTATGCACTTAGTAGCGGCTCAAGGGCCTGAGAGAAGAGCATTAAAAGGATCAATATCAAATCAATAAATGGTTAATGGTTCTCGTGTGTAAGTTTATGCTTCTCAGTGTGCAAATGTTCTACCTAAAAGTGCAAATATGCCCAGAAAAGTGTCTAGCAAGGTTTCTGATTGTAACAAAAGGGGGGGGGGGGGAATGAAAATGCAAACCAGACTGCTGATACATGATCGATTGCAAATAACTGTTAAATACGAGGTTATATTTGTAAATCATAGAGCATAATGCACAAAACACGCTGTAGAAAAACCACTTATTCTAGATATGACTGACGGAACCCAAAGATATTTTTCTGCTGTGAACCATGCCTTAAAATTCTGCGGTCGGAAACACAGACGCTCAAAGATCAGCCGCATGACTCTGCACTGGTGCTGCGCGCTTTGCCTGACCCTGGAGCCACCGCAGAGGGGCCCTTCTGCCTTAAAACAGGCAGTCTGCGCCTTTTAGGTGACGGGGGACTGTGTAATATGAGTCGGGATGAAAACTGCGCGCTGAATCCGGCTGCCAGTCCAGATGCTGTTCGCTGGAGAGAGAGAGGAGGTGCATGATGGATCCCGTCCCACTGCTGCTCATCATCGTCACATCTCTGCCAATTTGCTCGGCAGTCTACACTGGGCCCCTGCAGCCCGAGATCTCCAATGGCACTTTCCATCACTTCTTCGTCCCGGATGGAGATTACGAGGAGACAGAAGATCCCGAGAAGTGCCAGATGCTGTTTAAATTTTCAGACGTGTATCCATGCGCGGCCTTAGAGGACAGTGACTCTGTAGTGAGGGAGGACTTCGTCCTCACGAAGCTGCAGGCGGAGGACTCGGCGCGCCTGCTCGAGGGCATCGGCCGGACTGTGGCCCAGGATCTGGACGGAGAGGACAGCTACGGAAAGTTCCTCCGGCGGGAGATCTCCCAGATCGGCGAGGCTTTTTCAAACGTGGACAAGTCCCTGGTGGAGCTGGAGGTGAAGTTTAAACAAAGTCAAGAGACTGAGCTAAGGGAAGAGCAACAGCTGAACGGGCATGTGGTGAAGCAAGTGGGTGACGTTAGGGACGCACTGAAGGAAACCACCGACATCTCGCTGGGCCTGAAAGATAAACATGAGCTGCTGTCTCTCATCATTCGCAGTCACGGTACCAGGCTGAGCCGCCTAAAGACTGAGTATCTTAATGCTGGTTCTTAGTGGGGCTGTGGGAGCTTTAAGTGTGTGTTTGTGTATGTGTGTATGAAAGAGAGAGCGAGAGACTGAGGAAAAAGAAAGAGCGAGGACGCTCCAGTTCATTAACCAACTGGAAAGTTTATTGTGGCTTATGAATATCCTTCTTAAGCATTTGAACGTCTCTGACCTTTGGTTGTTCCCATTCCTTGGAGCTGTGTCACTGAAGGAGCTCTAACAGAAATATTAGCACATTCCTCTGAATCAGGAGGGAACAAAGAAATGTGGACATAAGTTATGTCTGCAAGGAACCCTCAGTGCCACCCCAGAGGAGAAATCTTATCCAGAAGAGAGAGTGTGAAAACAACCCCCCCCCCCCCTCCCCCAACATGGATTTATTGTCAGTAAAATATGTAACTCTGTATGATTTTAACTATGCTGTTCACGCTGTTAGGTTGTCATAACTGATCAAATAAATATTAAATATCTGATATTTCTCCCTTTCTTTCAAGCAAGACAAAATGTTCTTCATTCTTCTCACCATATCAGGACTTTCAGGTATTTTCTTTTTCAATGTGAGACGTCTCCCATCCTTTAAAATTTGCGATGTGCAATAAGAACTCGAAATCTTTGAAATTGTAATTTTTTTCACTTTCATCACTTTCATGTGACCCTCCTCCTCCCTCATGTCTTGACATCACCGTGTTTGCTGTTGGCACTACAAGTGGCAGGCTCGACTGTCCCTTCAAGTGGCCGTGGTTAATTGGCGTCTGAAGTCTGTCACTGCCTCCCACTTCCATCTGGAAGTAATCTGCTCGAGTATGAAATATGCTTCTTCAAAGGCCGTCACTGTCATCATTATCTAGTCTTTTGTCTGTCATAATCCACGCAGTTCGAGGTTGACATGAGATGTTACTGTGTTTAAACTCTGAGCTGTTTTGGATTATGTCATTTTTACTAAAAATAGGCTTTTAACTGGCAAGTTGTTTATATGCCTATAAAAAAAGCCCTGTTTTGCTCTTGAGTTTATTTCAGAGACACTGTTTATGGATGGAAAATTGTTTTGAATTTCCAAAATAAGCATTAACCCTGGCTAACAGGGTCACACATAAACACATCTGTTAGGCAGTCTTCATTTGAAGTGCCTTGGATTTAATATCACAAATGCCTTTGGTGGTAATCTCTGTATTTTCTTTCTCTGACTACCGTAAAATGTTCTTATTCCAGCCAACGTCTGCAACAACCACAAAGTAACAGCTACAAGCATGCCCACTTTTTTTCTTTCTTACTTTTTTTTGTTAACAGAGATGATGTCTATGCAGATGTGAGTGAGCCAGATGGGCTGCAATGGGCGCAACTGGGTGTGATTTCCTCTGTCTGGTTTTCCTCACAGTCCAGCTTCCCCTGAGGGACCCCTTTTTAAAAAAAACAGCTCTTTCTTTCTTAGCACAGTGCAGACCAGCACAGCAAAAACCCAGAGCTGCAGGAGCTCCTGAGAAACCCTATATGTCTATACAGCTCTTAATTTCCAGGGGCACAGTACAGGGCTCCAAGATTTGATTAAAATATTTGGACAAAATTTCCACTGTGTTAGTAAAAGTGGAGCTATTCGCAAAACCTCTCATAAGCAACCTGCCCATCATAGTTAATTTGTCTTTTTTGGCTCTGATATAAATCCACCTATAGGAAAAAAATTTTTTCCCGCAAGATTAGATTCAGATCCACGCTGCTTAGAGGCACGACTGCCCGAGCGTTAAGCATGCTGTTGAAGAATTTATTCTCCTTAAGAAAAAGAAAGAAAGGTCAAGAATGCAGACCACAGTCGACCTGAAACTACTCTGACCCGAAAATGACAGGCCTCTGGGGTGCTATTGTTAGAAAGGAGAGATTTGTTAAGTGCTCCATCTGCTACTAGTCTTACCGTTATTATTACTGCAATGAAACGACTGATCGTTTTAATATGATTCAACTGCATCTGACGCTCTTTTAAGGAGCTCTTGTTCAATAAAAATAGAGATACTGTTTAACTTCTCAAGTTTTTTAACACATCTCAGTGTGTTAAACACATCTCAGTGGACCAGCTCCATGACAACAGAGAAATTTCCCACTGAGCAAAGTCTGCCTTCTGCTAAAGACCATGAAAGCTCTTGAAAGAGCAGGAAAGTGAACCTTGAGATAAGACTTTTTTTCAGATTGCTGTGTTGAAGGCCAACCCCCCCCCCCCCCCCCCCCCCTTTCACATACTCAGGAGCAGAATTAATTTACATCCTTAACAAATGTTGCTGATGTAACAAGACAACATAACTAAGTCAAAGACGAAAAGAAGTGAGAGCTTTAACTTCAGTAAAAAAGAAACACTTATACCAGTGTGGTATGCAGGGGTGTAAGCAAAAATCCTACATTTAAAATTAATTTTAGTATAGGAAGTATTGTTAAAGAAAACAAAATGCAGAATAGCCCATTCGGAAGGGACGGATGACCTCTTTCACTGCTTAATTGCAATGAAAAAGCATTACTTTGCTGTAAGTGGAAAAGTTGATTCCTTACTCTATAGTAGCTGGTGATCAACTATAACTATTTATGTATATCAGTCTGTCTTATTTTTTTATATTTGTAAAGTCATTACTTAATTGATGAGAAATGGAAAGTACAATATTTTTTTCAAAAATATATTTTAGTATAAACCCGAATAAAATACCAACATTTAAGTACAATGGCCTTCAAACTGTACTTTAGTAAATAGTCCTTGCTACTTTCAGCATCCAGGCCTATGGAAAACTAAGTACACTCTTACTGCTTCCACTGAAATTCAAAGAGTAAGGCACAGTGAGGTGCTACTAATTACTTGATTACACTTGATTAATTAATCATCTGTATGTGTGAGCACCCTTGTAAAACCAGATGTTTTGGCAGTTTGATGTCTGCAGCATTCAGGTGGGTGTTAATGGAATACCAAGAACTGTTCCTGCCCATCAATTTGAGATGAGTTATGAGGCCATTTCCAAACAATTTGAAGTTCATCATTGTGCAGTGAGGAAGATTATTCACACGTGGAAAGCTTTCAAGACACTTCAAGCTCAGACTGTGCAATGCTCGGAGAAACTGCCAAAAACAAAACAAGAGGTACATCTCAGACTCTGCAGGCCTCAGTTAGCATGTTAAATGTAAAAGTTCATGAATATCACAATCAGGAAAACAAATGTGGTTTGTTTGGAATGGTTGCCAGGAGAAAGCCTCTTCTCTCTGAAAAAAACATGACGGCACAGCTTTGGATTGCAAAACTGCATCTGAACAAAACAAAAGGCTTCTGGAACAATTTCCTTTGGACAGACAGGACCAAAGTGGAGATGCTTGGCCATAATACACAGCACTCATCCTGGAGCGAACACTTAATACTAACTGTCAAGCACGGTGGTGGAAAAGTGATGATTTAGGCTTGTTTTGCAGTCATGAGTCGACAATGAACTCTTCTGTATAGTCAAATGTGAAGCCATCTGTCTGACAGTTAAAGCTTGGTGTAAAACTGCATTATGTAACAGGTCGATGGTCCCAAACGCAGCAGCAAATCTTCAACAGAATGGCTGAACAAAGATGTTGCAATGGCCCAAAGTCCAGACCTGTTTGAAATGCTGTGATAGGACCTTAAGAGAGCTGTGCATAAATGAGTCCCTCAGTGAACTGAAGCCACGCTGTAAAGAAAAGTTGGCTACAAGCTACTGAATCATGGGCTGCATTTAGCTTTTCTTTTCACAAGACTCCACAGAGTCCCATTTGACCTTATATAGAGAAAAGCATACATGCTTTTTACTCCACTTATCTGACATGGTATTAGTCACTGTTGGGGTTGGGGTTTTTAATGCAAAGCATACTTAAAGTTCAAGCAATTGAATGCACTTTGGCCAACAAGCCATGGGTATGTAGCATAATTAGACCACCTACAGCACCGGATGACTTTTTAATGATGTGGGCACATGTAGGACATGTATGATTCCTCCTCATTAACCACACAGTCCTTTGTATCATTGATACCAGACACTGTAACACTGCAAAACAAACCAGTCTTCACAATTCGTTTGAACAGTTAGATACATTTACAACAGAGGACTACTGTTTGTTTACATGAAAAATGTTTTCATGTTTCCAGGGGCTGTTAACGGAATAAAAAGGAGCTCTTTGCAATGAATTAACGGTCCACTAAGAGAGTCTGTGCATCCTCTGGCAAATGATTTTATCACTGAATATATTTTGTTCATTTATGATGGAGAGTGTCTGTTTACTTAAATCTCCAGTGACTTAAGTAAACAAACACTGTGCCTAATCAACAACAGGGATTTATTTGAAGACTGCAGATGAAGATTGCCACAATCTGAGCAACAGAATAGCACCGATGAGCAGCAAAAGTTCAGGAAATGAGTGAAGCCAATATTTGAATTAGCTGTCAGAACGATTAATTTTTTTCTTAAAACTAGTACGCATGAAAAAAAAAACACCTTGAAAAATTATCAGCAACATCAGTGTGTTAATCTGTGAATTGTCAGCATGTTGTGATCCGAGAGCTTTGGATGAAGTTATCCGGACATTCCTCATTTTATGTGGCCCTGCTGTTTATAAACATAGATTGAATTTCCACTGAAGCGTGCAGGCGGAAAAAAAATTACTTCACTTTCATGTTCTATTAAATTTGGACTGATTTATTTCTGTCAGTTTTGTCACTCAGTTTTGGTCACTGATGCACATTTTGGCCACTGACATTTGCACATTTAAGCATTTAGAAGTGGTTGCATAAAACGGTGGCCTGCAAGCAGCTCCAACACCAAGAGAAATAAATTCAGCTGCAGTTTTAAAACAATGCTGTAAACGCCTTGACTCGGTTAGCAGGCCTCTTCTGCCTGCTGGCATAACAGTGAACACATGTTAAGACATAAGACAACCACAAAGGTTTTTTTTGCTTTTGTTTCTTTTTATATGATGTCTGTTCAGTGCATTACATGAGGGGGGAGGGAAAAAAATACTTTTGCATGGCTCTTTTATTTTTCAAAAATATTCCGACAGGGGTAAGACCTCAAGAACAACAAAACACTTCCCTCAAACACAGTTTGGTCTAATGCTCATTATTTTTTTTCCTTGAATAAACACAAATGCATCTGCATACATACAATTCATAAAGTACATGTACATATCTTGTTTTGAATGGGTACATAATGATACACAGTTGCCCTTTGAAATGTGAATTACAAGTCCATGGTTTGATCTTCAGTTCCCATTTGAAAGTTGTGCTATTGACCTCCTGCCAGTGCATCTTTTTCTCTTTTTTATTCTGTTTTTCTTCTCAAACTAGCAGATTTTACAAGAAGAAATTGTTATATTCTCCTCTTGAAGAGCAAGCAATGACACTCAACAGTTTATTCATAAAGAGGGACAGAAGAAAAAAATCAAAAAGCACCAGAGGAACTGAAACCGTCTTCAGTCAAATGTCACCTCTTTATCATTTCCCATGTGAGTGCGAGCAAGTGTCCCATGCTTTCTCTGTGCCTGGCTAAGTGAAGGCTTTCTCTTCTCTCTGAGTCCCTGGGTGAAGCTGTCTCTGGAACAGGGCTCGTCACTGTTTCACAGATGAGACAGGTGTCTGTTTGGTATGCCCGCGGCCTGTCACACACAGCCGTTCTCCTGTCTGGGCTTGTGCACCGCACTGGCCTGTGGGGGGTAGAGGGAGGGAGCGAGTGTGCACAGGAAGCCAGCCAGCAACGTGAGGCCCAGTCCACCCCACGCACAAAACATGGACCAGCCGTAACCATGACTGATGTCCTCTGGTATGCCAAACATGTAGCGCGGATAGCGGGACAGTTCAAAGTTGATTCCGGCCACACACGTGCAAAGGGAGATTATGCAGCACGTCCCTGCCAGAGAGCGAGGATGAAACAAGTCAGCAACCCGATTTGATCCCCCCGTTTTGATGCGCCACGGTTAATAAAGACCACACCGCCCCTCTGCGGTGAGTCGGGGCAGTGCTCTTTATGTAAAGAACTTCTTACCTCCCATGAGGAAGAGAAGTCCGGCGACATACTGCATCAGATCGTGGTCTTGACAGCAGCCCAGAGCGCCTATGATCCAGCCGAACATGATGATGGATATGGCCATTCCTATGAAACTGGCAGTCATCCTCTGGAGATCTGCAAAAAAAAAAAAAAAAAAGGCACAGCAGAAAACACCGTGTATGTCAGGGGGCGTGCTCAGTTTTTCTACATTAATTCATCAGATTAAAAAAAGGTAACTCACGAAGCGCGTGCCACTCATCCTGCCTTATTGTCTTCGTCAGATTGATTGGCAGATTTCTGGGGAGCTCTGATGATGAGTAGTAGTATTTTATTGGTGTGCAGCGTGGAACCAATCCTGTGGATGTAAACAACACAAAAAGGATGTCTCACATTAGCACTGAGACGAGATGAAGAGGATATCACAAGGCTCGCTCCTGCCACCCCCCACCTCCCAAAAATACGCACCCAGCCCCCACTCCACCACCGCCCACCCATCCACCCACACCACTGTGGAGTAGCTTATTGTACGCATCCCGAGGCTTCTGTTACTACAGGCTGCCCTTTTGTGCTGGGGCGAGAGAAAAAAACAGCACGTCGATCGCATTGTAACTGTACTCCGTGCGATACTGCGTAGGCCTCGAGGGTCTTTGCGCAGCATCAGCACCTTGGATAGCGCATTCGTGCACAAAGTATTGTTACCGACAGCGCCTGTCACTCGACACAAAGCTTCCGAAACAAACACGTTACAGCACAAAAACACGAAGCCCGACACCAAACCTTTAAAGATCAAATCCTCCGTCTCCAAGTCAAACCCTTCTCTGTGGCACTTCCTCCACAGTCCGGTGACGGTGGAGTTGAAATGCCGACTGCAGAGAGACTCCATTGCCGGGGCAGGAGGCAAGAAGTGCCGCTTAGCCCGCAGCAGCATTTCGCCGCTGACACTGGAGCCCTTTCTTTCAACGTTTTTCTCCTTTGGCAGCATCCGAAGCGGAAGGTTGTTGTTGGAGATGTAAATGTAGCCGGGGTCGTTTCTTTTGTTTGAGTAATTCTTGCAGCGTTCCCGGTGCCTCCTGGCGTCAGTCTCGTACCAGTTGTCGGTGCTGATCGCCACCGCGATCAGTCCCAAAGCGCAAAAAGCCAAAAACAGACCTGCCACGGTTAAAGTCCTCATAGCAGCCATGTTCCATGCGTATCTCGCCTCTGTGCCGTGATATTTCCACGGGACAGCGGGACTCCGCTCCTGGCTGCTGCTGATGTCAGTGTCTAAGGTGGGGAGGAAATTTGGCAATACTTGGAAATCGGAAATGCTGATCAATCGGCGAAGCCCTCATTTCTCTAATTTGTCAAGCATCCCCTAAAAGAGCCATATTCGGGGGCGGAGGATAAATAGATTTGGGCCTCGATGTGCTATTTTGGTTGTCTCCTCTATGCCTCTGAACTCAGTCTAGCCTAGATACTGGCCAGTTCAACGTTTCTTTCCAGTAGATGGAGACAGAGCAAATATTTGAAAGCACGAGAAGCCCCAGACCTGCACTTTACGCACCGTGGGTCACGGTTTGCAGTCGTCATAAACACGATTTTCTGGGGTTAAACAAAATAAAGGAACCTTTGCCGTCTTTTAATAGACCATGTCTCAAGGCACCTCAGCTGATGTGTTCCGTGAAACACAAAAATGCAGACAAACAACCTGCTTTTCTCCCTGTGGTGTGCTCACAGGAAACAGTTTCATCACAGCCAGCAGACTGCCTCTGGTAAGTTTCCATTAAACAGAGGCAAAGATGTCAAAGCACAGCGTAATAATGTTTGACTCATTCGATTATTTTAAAAGAAGTCATAAAAATCCACCTCCATGCCAGAAAAAAAAAGTCAGAAGGTGGTTATAAAAATCTCAGTGTTGTATGTATAAAAACGTAGACAAGTTACAGGGACAAAGTGAGTCCAGCTCTTTCCGTCTTTTTTTCACTGGTTTCATCTCATGGTCAGAACTTCCTCAATTGAAACCATAATGCCAAACAAAAAGAGGAACAAGGCTGGTCCAAACTTCACTTTTGGTTTCGACTGCTGCCTGCAGTAGCGATTAAAAAATTCCTGTGTGAATAAACCATACTCATTGTAATTGAGAGTTAGAATCTCATAAAGCCTGCTTTCCTCTTCAATTATGATGTGTTAAATGAAATAAGTGTTGCATTATCTTTAAGTTTAATCATGTTAGGAATGAGTGCAAAGATTAGAGTTAATGTCTCTCTAATCACATCAGTTGAACTGATGAGAGAGAAGAGTTGAAGCAGGGAAGGGCTCGTCATTTAATATGTGATAACCTTCTCCTCTCACTGCGTCTTCTTTAAGGGTGTGAATGTTTTCACAGACATGTGGAGATGTTTTGCACTCAGAGTGTGCTATAACACACAAAAAAAGCACACTGGGCTTTAGACTTTTAATGCATGCATGTAAACATGGTGTATGGCCATCAGGAACTAACTCACCATATGAACCTAGCAACTGGATATGAATGCAGACTGTATATGTTCCAGCTTATTTCTCACTTTCAGTTCCCATTTGCGTGCTGCAGTCAGTGCCTGGCGACACTCCGTATTTATCGGTGAAGCAATAAGAAAAAGTTAAAAATTACCACAAGCTTAAAGAACCAAGAAGCTCATGAAGCCTTGTTTACATGATGGATGGCTATGTTATATCATCTGTAAGTGGATCTCTTTTGATTTTTTTACCATGTATATGTCATACACCAGGAGATAAGGCTTTGATTTCAGTTTGCGACATCGTGAAGGTATTTTGTTTTCCATGTGGGTTTCTGTTAGATTGAGTTTTCAGTTACCTTTGAAGGTTATTCTAGTGACCAAAGTAGAGCTTTAAGACACTGGAGGTGGTACTTTATTTGTTATTAATGTCTGCAAAGATGATTTTTGTTTGTGTTTAAACAGGATATACTTATTTCACTGCATTTTAACCGTTAACATATGGTAAAGTCCAGTATATAATCTGCACTCCTGCTTTATTCAGCTGATTTGATTGTTTTGTCTGTTTTATGTTCTTCTAAAATCATATCTGAAAACATTTTGGAAAGACAAAGAGACTCAAACTTTTAATTTTTCAGAAACAACATCTCATATTTCCCCCCCAAAAGGCTTCAGAGGAGGTTATTGCAAATGAGGCAGAGAACTATCGACCGTCTGTGGAGCTGTACCCTTACCTCACCGGCGTGGGGGAGATTTGCGATGGTTAGTAGACTGGATTTCAGTGTTAGAAGGTGACTCATCATACGGCCATGTGCTTAAACCTCGGTCACTTTTCAGAACGTAGATGGACCTTCCAATCTGAGCGGGTCCAGGCGTCAGACTTTGAGAATCCCCTCACGGAGCTTCAGGCCGTGTCTCCCCCACAGCTGATACCACCCTACCGCTATGGCAGTGAGTCACTGTACCTCCAACTTGATCCTCCACTCGTTCCTCTGTCTGCATCACCACAAGTAAGTCCATGTATGGTAGCTTGAAAAAACACAGTTTCCATTGATGTGATTGGAATTACTGACAAGTGGCCTGACAAGTAACGAACCCCCTTCTATTAGGATACACTCACTGCCCAAGCTACTATTCTAAAGTAGAGAAATCCTTTTAAGTGTACTGCCGGGTTGTTTTTTTTTATTTGTTTTACTGTGATTGAGGTATTAACATGTAGCAGTGATTTTAGGCAGTGATGAAAAAAACATTTACTCAACTGTTACTACACTGCGTGACTCACATCAGTCTGATTGCTCATTATTTCTTCCCTGAGGGAGAATACATTTACTGGAGTCTTTAAAAAGACCTCAAACATTAAAAGAAACTCAGAAAAAAAAACAAAAAACCCTAAAGCTTTGGTAATTATTCTCACTGTCTTGAACACAGCCATGTCTGAAGTAACAGTAAATTATTTGACTTTACTCTGATTCATTTGACATTAAAATGTTCCTCATGTAAGGGTCACGTTCACTATGAAGCCTACATAATGTCAGAAAATTGCCTATAACAATTTTCTATACTCCAAGCAGAATCACAGGCCAAGAAGACCAGACAATATTTGGTATTTTTCTACTACACACTTGTAATGAACATATTTAGTTGACAGATTAATCAACAAATGGATTAGCCATTTCACACATAACTGTGTATATAAACTGTACGTGCTCCTGACTTTCAGAATCATTCAACTGCTGCCAAGAAATGAAAACAAACTGTGCTGCTGTGAACTGAATCGGGGATTTAGAAGATTATAATGTGATTTTATCTACACAAATACAGCACATGATGTGGACAGTCTGGGATATTTCCTCTGAAATGTCATCTGCACTGTTGGGTACTGCTGAGCACTGAATTCTAATTCTGGCACGGCAACTTCCTCTTTTAACACAATGACTGAGTTTAAATGAAAATGTCAGGTGATGAATAACTGCAAAACAAAAAATGTTGCCCGGTCTGTCACTTCTGTGCATAAACATGCTTTAAATTTCCCCTAAAGATCCCATATTACACCTCACCCCTGTGCTACCAGTACCCGCCTTCGGCCTCACCTGGACAGTACTACTCAGAGGAGGACCAGAGAGGAATCAGTCCACCGCTTGAGGTATCAGAGGGCGAGGATGAATATGAAGGTCATAACCCTTCTTCCTTCAGGAGAGACACTAGTGGGTATTTTCAAACCTCTTTTTTTTTTCTTACATTCAGTCATAAACCTTGTAAACTGAATAAAATTGCTTTAGCAATTCTTATACTTTCCACTCCAGACAACAAGAAGAAAATCCGTCTGTACCAGTTCCTCCTGGACATGCTAAGAAACGGCGACATGAGTGAGAGTATCTGGTGGGTGGACCAGGACAAGGGCATCTTCCAGTTCTCCACCAAACACAAGGAAGCCCTGGCGAACCACTGGGGTATTCAGAAAGGAAACCGCAAAAAAATGACCTACCAGAAAATGGCTCGAGCTCTGAGAAACTATGGTAAAACCGGAGAGATTAAAAAAGTGAAGAAGAAGCTAACCTACCAGTTCAGTGAGAATGTGTTGAGAAACTTATATTCACGTCAGTACCCTCAATGACAAGGGAACAAACGCTGTCTTTAATCATGCTAAACTACTCAAATTTTGTCTGTAGATTTACAATTTCAGTTTGTTTTTCTACCATGTTTCCTTCCTTATTTATTTGTAATCTGTGACATTTGCTAATGTCTATATAAACAGCTTAATTTTAAACTCAAATTATGGGTGAATAAGAACAAAACTAAGAGTAAAAGATCAGTGACAGCTGCAAATAAATGTTTTAAAAATGCATATTGTAATTTTCTGAATGCTGTAAATAAATATAATGCTCTGCTATTTTTGTCAAATTATTCAAATGAACTGGGTCTGTCTTTGAACAAACAAAAAATGTGTTTTACTCCTTAAAATAAAAATCTTCCTAGCCTTGTTAAAAAGGCAGAATAGAGCTGTCCCTCTCTGGAAAGATAGAGAACTCATTAGAATATTAAATTAAATAGATGTCGCAACAACACTCTTCGTGCAAAAGATTAAGTACAATAGTTGCTACGAAATGACCTGCGAGTAAATTATAAAGGTGTATTTAGTCTGTACCTATGTAACGTCCTTCCTTGGACAAAACTTTTTCTTCACTCGTCAGTATAGTCCTTATACCTGGCTATTTAAGAGGAAGGACTTTTATTTTTCTTTGTTTTGTTTTATTTTGTTTGTTGCAGACATTTCAAACACTTTTGTATGAATCATTAAAGCAATGTATCCCCATTTACCTCTTGCTGAAGACTGCTGCAGCCCCGCGTTTGGACAAGTGGGAGAAGTTGCACGTACAGCATAAGCTTTTATTTTACAAGTTCTCTGGTTCCGCTCCACAGCTATTTCCGCTTACGTCATTTCACCGGCCAATCAGAGTCCAAGCATTGTTTCGGTCCAAATTTCAAATGCACTCGACAAACGAACGAGCAGTCGGGCAACTACACTGACTTTAACCTAGATTTTTTTATTTGAGGAGTCAAAAGACCGTCTGCAGGAACAGGACGATTCTTTTTAAAACATTTCAATTGTCTGCGGTGGCGAAATGAGAGTGAGGTTAGTACTGAATATAAATATAATTCTTAGCGGTTTATGTAAGTTGTGTTCTAAACTTGCTGATTAGCTTTAGCATTTAATGTTAATTGTGAGAAAGGTCGCACAGCCTGTTTCACACATTGAGACGGAGCAGTCGTTAGGTTATGCTGTCATTACTATTTGGGTTTTTTTGGTCACTCATATTGTTCAGGATTAGGGATACCACGGATATGCTACGCCGTCTGCAACTATTTAAATGTTAGTTTGCTCGGTCGATGGTGGAAGGGCTGTTGCGTCTGGTTTTGCGGGTGCTAACACAGCTGTTTCCTGTCTGGTTTTAAAATCCCTGGCTTACTGTAGTATAAAATAATATACTTTTTTGTTTACATTTTGAGTAATTGAAACACTAGTTAAAATATCAAAGTCCTGCTAACGTACAGGCCGCCCCCCACCCACCCCGAGGGCCACTTTGAGTCAGGAAAAACCCAGTGAAACCTGTCTGATTTGATTGTTAGCCCCGAATACACACCCGTAACCTCTGTGTACACCAGCTTATTTTATTACAGTATCCACCACACTTTACACTCGGTTACCCTGAACCTGTGAGCGGATACGTTTTTCCGTTTGATGAGCTCTTGAACTTTATTTTTACTTCATGAAATTAAAATTTTACTTGTATTGCGTTGTCATGTTGTATTTTATTTCATTGAAATGTATACCTTTCTACTTTTTTATGCCATTTTGTTATGTTTTTTGTTTGTTTTTTGTATTTAGCTTATTTTTGAACTGCTGCAACAAAGGAATTGCTCAACTTTTGTGGTAAAGTGTATCTTAACAAACTTGAGGATCTGGTTCTCTTCCAGTGAAGTCCACGCTGCTGAGTCTGTTGCCTACCTGAACAGAGCCCTGGTCAGGTTGCAGGATATTTGGGAAGAGATAGGGATTCCTGAAGAGCAGCGCCTACAAAGAACCAATGATGTTCACAAGCACATTAAAGTGAGTTCTGACACTGGTGTACATTATGGTACCTTTTGGCCTTGTAGGACTAATCATACAATTGCCTCTTTGGTTTTTCTTGCCTTCAGGGTTTGCTGGACCTCATGATTGCAGAAGAAGAGGAGCTCAAGAAGAGAGTACTCAAAAGTATAGAGTCTTGTCGCAAGGAACTCAGTATTTTGTATAGTGAGCTTCAGATGGCCCCTTTTGAGGTATTTACATTTGAGAAGTGTGTCTGAGTGTTTTTTTTTTTTTTTTGTTTTTGTTTTTTTATAACCAACAAGACGATCTGTGTTAGGCCTTACCTTTTGGATTTCTTTGCAGGAGGAGGATGGCTGCAGCATGTTGCAGATGGAGAAGAACTGCCGCACACATCTGGAGGTGATGAAGGAGCACAAAAAGCAAAGAATGGAAGAGCTTAAAGGCCTCATTGTCAAAGACCGAGAGCTGTGTGATGTTATGTGCACTACCCCATTTTGTATCAACCAGGACTCTGTTCCATCATTGACACAGCTAGAGAGCTATCGGGCCTACGTTGATGATCTCACCAAAGAGAAGGTGTTTTTGATTTTCTGTTTGTTTCTTTAATATTACAGTTTTTGCTTTTGGTTTGTAACCTGTCTCGTCACTGCAGGAGCATCGTCGCAAGGAATTTGTGAGCATCAAAAAGGAGATCATTGTATGCATGGATGATCTGGAGCAGCAGCCAGAGACGAGTTTTGAGACTGATGTGATTTGTGAGGATGAAGAGGCATTTTGCCTGTCGAATGACAACATTGCTGCTCTCAAACTCCTCCTCGGTCAAGTGAGTTTGTGATCTTTCCTTTTCTAATATGATCCGTCTATGGTATTGCATAGAATAACGTGGGTGATTTCTTCTTCTTCCAGTTGCAAAACCGCAAGGCTGAGAATGAGCTCCTTTGTTCAGGTTACCGCACTAAGATCCAGGAGCTCTGGGAACGGCTTCAGATTCCCCAAGAGGACAGGGAAATTTTCTCAGAGCATATGATCAACACAAAGAAAAGAAACATGGAAGCGGTACAAACCTACCTTTTGATTTATAATTTTAAATAATGTGTCTGTTTACTTTCCACCCAGATCCTCTAAGCCCTCGTAAAAGGTTCTGATAATGTGTATCCTGTGTTTCTAGCTCCAGGCTGAGGTCCAGCGTCTAGAGGTGCTGAAAATGCAGAGCATGCAAAGTGTCATTGAGGCCATCCGAGCAGAGATCGCCCTCCTATGGAATAAATGTTTCTACAGCCCCGAACAGCAACAAGCTTTTGCTCCATTCCATGATGGTGAATGTCTGTTTTAATAACGACTGCTTTATTTCAAACATATGCACCAAAGGTCACAGAGGGCGTTACTGTTCTGGTACATCTTTTCTTTACTCAGATGATTTCACAGAAGAGCTCCTCAATCTACATGAGGCTAAGATCACGACCTTGAAGAAGTGTTATGAGGACCACAAAGATCTCTTTGAGGGAGTCACTAAATGGCAGGACAACTGGACGTTGTACTTGGAGCTTGACGTGAGTGCTGTCTCTAAGTTTTTTGTGGAAGCTTTTAAAATGCTTATCTCTGGGCATGGTGACATGTGGCTGTATGCTTCCCCTTTTAGAAAAAGGCTAATGACCCTTCAAGATTCAACAACAGGGGTGGGAACCTTCTGAAAGAAGAGAAGCAGAGAACTGACCTGCAGAAAAGTTTGCCTAAGGTGAGAATTTCTATGCTGCTTCAGTAAAAATAGCATTACTGTAAGCAGATGCCAGCCTGTAAGATATTCTCTTAGAAGACATTTCAAAGATGTCATATTGGATGAATTGGCAAATAAAAGGAGATGAAGAAAAACTCCATTGCTGTATTGCAGGTTTTGTCCAACAGATGGGGATATTAAATGACTGTCACTCTCTGGTTCAGGTGCATATGTCTGTTCATCAAAAGCATTTCAGAAATTGATGTAATCTGAAAGTCCACTGTCAGTGCAGAAGCTGTTAAAAGGGAATCGGCTGAGCTCTACTAATCCAAAAATGCGCATTTTGCTGTTCAAAATGGGCTTTATTTAGATAGCCTAGTCAGGGGACACATGCAGCAAAGGGCCTCTGGTGGGTGGCCCTGCATTTCTGCCTTGCAATCTATGGTCAACTGTATATCGTGTGAGTTCAACTGCTTTGGGATTTTCTCTGGAAAAAGAACAGTTCAGAGCAAATCATTAAATGCTCAAAATTACTCTGACATTATGTCCGTGATGACTGGATGTAATCTTTCCTACCTTACTTCAGGCCCACACGGTCTTTAAAAAACCAGTTGAGTGCAGTTTGAAGCCTTGAGTTTTGGCTCACAGGGATTTTTCTCACATTAGACTCCCTCCTCATTATTAAGTATTGGTATTGTTTCACAGTGGTGTCTGTTTGTTTTTTAAAGTGTACATATAAGAGAAGTAAGTGTAATAAGGCCCCTTTTTGTGACAACATAAAAACTTATGCTTGTTTTCAGTTGGAAAAGAGTCTGAAAGCCCAAATCGACGTTTGGGAGCAGGAGCATGGCAAAGATTTTCTGGTGAATGGACAGAAATTCCTCGATTATGTGCAGCAGCAGTGGGATCAACACCACAATGAAAAGGAGAAGGAGAAGCTTGAAAGGGTATGTGAGGTTATTGCTGTGACACACTCTGTCGTGACTTTCACTTCCCTGTAGCAGTAGTTTTGCCAGTGCATTTTTTTTTTTCTTTAAATGCATTGTTCTTTGGAAAATAGCAAATGAAGAAAACTAAGCAGATGCAAGAGGAAATGCTGTATGGAACGATGGTGAAAACCCCGTCTAAAAGGCGGATAGGAGGGACTCCAACACCTGGAAAAATGAAAAAGGTAAATGGGTAGATATTTCTGTGGTTTTTCTCAATCAATCAAAGCTTTATTCGTCACATGCAGGTTGCCCTGCAGTGAAATGGGACCCCCCCGACCTTACACATATAGCACAAACATTACATGGGGATACAGGTCGGAGATTGGTAGAATCAGAGAAAAAAACATTGAAATGTACACTACAGTGGGGAAAGTACAAGAGGGGAAAAAAGAGACCCCTACTCATGCTGTGCTTCCATGGTAGGACAGCATGAGAACAGGAAACAAAAAAACTCCTCTGCACAAAAAAGCACATAAATGTCCACAGCACAACATTGTGAAGACATGACAAGCCACAGGGGTGGGTGGGGGGTGAGGAGTAATCCGAAGCGAACACAGCAGCCGCCCTGCACAGCGCTACCATTCCAGCGCGGCACACAGACCCGCCGTGTTCCCTCGCAGGAAACAAGCATCGAAGGCGTTGGAAAGGGAGGGGGGATGAGTGAGTGCCTATCAGTGCAAGTGTATGTGTGTGCGTGTCCATAGTTCAGCTGAGACAGTGTCCTTCGGCCTATCAGGCTAAGTAAACAGTCCTCCAGCCAATCCAGGTGTCCTTGCATGGGATGGGAAGAATAGCCGTAACACAGTCGTTATCAGGGAGTGATTGTTCGGCTCCAGCCTTGGGCCTGCAGCTGGCGCCGTGATGGGGATCCGCAATGTTCATGTTGATTTTGTTAATTTCCATGCGAGCAGCCCAGGAGAATTTTCAGGCTGCTCTTTAACACTCCGACGCTGGTCTCTCAATCTCCCGTTGGAGAGTCGCGAGCCTCCCCATGATGGTATCAAACTTCTGTTCCATGGTGTTATCATTCTTTTGATTCTGAGACCTCACAACTGCAGTGATCCGTTCCGCGATGTTTTCCAACTGTCACTCAAGGGTCTCATTTTGAGCAGGCCTCTCTCTGATGTTTCCCCCCATACGCTCAATGGTGTTGTTTGAGCCTTCACAGCAGCTGCAAGCGTCTCCAAGGTGTTGACCATATTACGTTCGTTGTGAGAGGTTGCGCCTCGTTCCATTTCGATTCCAGCGGGCAGCCTTGGGGGGGGGGGGGGGGTTTGAACAGCCGGTTCCGCTCTCTTATTTCTCCAATAAACCAGGGCTAAGCCAACTCCGATCAGCATGAACCCTGTTATCACGGTTCCGAATAGATGGATATCTTCAGCGTCCTCGATAGACAGTCCCGCCAGGCACATGATCCTCCAGTTCTGCCACCCGTCCATCGTGTATCCGGCAGGGAAAGTCCCTCCAGGGCACTCAGGCTCTCCCGAGCCCAGATTTCTCGTTGAGAAAAGGGTGTCAATAGCATTCAGAGACCATTTGATCAAATCCATAATTCTCTTTTAGGTTTTAGAGAACGACAGTGTGAGGCTATTCCAGGGAAAGTAATGCACACAAGACAAGGACATAGGCTAAGTAGGGAAGATAAGGGTGAGGAGGAGAGGAGAAAAGTGCGACCGCCTTCGCTGAGAGCTGAAGAAGAAAAATATTTCTGTGGTTTTTCTGTAACTGTGTTAATGTCAAACGTGAGCACTGACTGAAACGCCTGTGTGCCCTGTCCACTCAGCTCAATGGCACCTCAACTTTCTCCACTCCAACCAGCTTCCTGAGTTCAGGCCTCAGTGGGACCATGTGCCTGTCGTCCACCCAGAAACCACCGTTGTCTGCTAGCAAGGTATTGTGCTTCATGTTGTTTTTGACAGTCAAACCATCAGGATTAGATTGGCTTGTTCAGTATCTTAGACAGGTTTGATCATCATTATTTTCATATTGAAACGGTAAAACCTCTTACATTAGTTTGTATCTAGACTCAATGTTGGTCAACGTTTGAGTTTAGTGTGCTCTGAATATGATGCAGACGTTGACACTGATAATCATTCTACCCAACTAGTCAAGTCCAGTGTCGTTAACTAAGATAAATATACATAATATCAAATGCATTATTTTGTATGTCAAGATATTGGACACGGTGAAAGTGCTCATCTGTCATAATGTCCTATATAGTCTTTAAAATGAAAGGGCTTGCCAAAACACATCATCATTCTAGTTGGTCTCATTGTAGGGTCTTGGCCTGCGAACCCCTGGACATGGAAAGGCACCCCGTGCGCTAGAGCGAAACAAGGAAAATATCTCCCACCTTAATAGAAACACTCCAAGTGGCACACCACTAAGGTCTCAGGATACTCAAGATCACACCTTCACCTTTAACTCTATTGCTGGCTCCTATTCGGAATTTGCGGTAAATGGGGTTTTTACATCTGTTTAGTCAACTCAGTGGTAAAGATTATTGTAAGACTAAACATTTGGCTCACAGTTTAAGTTTACCACCAAATGTACAACTTATTTAATTTCTTGCTATGTGGGTGTACATGTATTTTATAATGCAGATGAAATTCCCACATTATGCAGTTGTGATGCAAAGAAAAAGCTACAAAAATCATTTATAACATGATGACAAGACTTTAAGAAACAAAGCTGTCTGCCATCTTTTAATGTTTGAATACATTTATTCCAAATTTCGTCATACAGTCAGCAGTAATTAATATATAGAAAATGTTGATTATTTGTATTGAGATTTACACGAACCACCACCTTTTACATATAAGTATACATATAGTGTTTGACACATCCACTGGGAGAGCGGGCAGGGGGATTGCGTCAGAAGGGGCAGCCGGCATACAATCAAAGTTACTGATTCATCCACTGAGGCAACCCCCTGTTAATAAAGGGACAGCCAAAAGAATCTGTCTACAATGAATGTATAAATTTAAAAAGTCAAAGTACACTAGGTCTTATGAAAAAAATATTGAAATGGCTACGGCCCTGTGCTATAACTAATAAATCAAAAAAAAAAAAAAAATCCTGTCATGCCAAAGTTTCAATGACTTATTTGTCTGAGCTGCAGCTAAAACTTTCCACCACATGACTCAAATCTGGTCATCATGAGGTTAAAGGTTTCCAAAGTGAATACATCTACTTAATTTGTCATGTGAGAAAACCATGTTGATACACAAATATTTTACCTTTGATCTTTTTTTTTTTCTTCTTTTTTTTTTTTAAATATGAAAACATTAATTTGGACTGTTTCTTACAGAGGGACCTCACGAAGTCTTCTAAATCGAATGTAAAGTCAGGACTGCTGAACTCGACTGTCAGTCATCAGTGATGGTTCAACAGAGCTGCTCTGGCACAGAGGGTCGCCCACCTCAGGGGTAGTTTGGTGACACAATGAACAAGAGGGAACTTCTTACAAAAAACTGTAAATATTTTGTCAACATTTCTCTTTATTAGAATTTTTTCCAGGGTTTCCTCTGCTCTTTGCATTTCTCTGGCATTTTAAAAGTTTTACGATGTCTTTTTATTTGATCCTATTTTGGCTTAGATTAAATATTATCTGTTATCTACGGCACTACTGTTTTACTAAATTGGAAAGTGGCACCATGATTTTCTTTTTCGAGCTGGATTGACAGCTAATTTTGCTTATCAGAAACCAAACATAGGGTGGTTTTATTCTTTTCTTTAACCTGTAAATAAACGTTTTAAAAGCAGTTTGTTCTCTGTGGCTATTATTTTCCCATCATTCCTGCCCCTAATTTTTCAGCTGAACATGGTTTTACTTCAGCTGAGTGTAAGCCAAAACGCAGTATTTGATTTCAGCCAGAGGTAAATCCTTGCCAGAGTTATCATTGTAATTGTAAAGTATTGTTCTTTCTATAAAACTATAGGTAGGGGACTGGTCTGGAGGAACTGAGCTCTCACGAGTGCTCTTCTAGTGAGTGGATGTAAAAGTCCTTCCCTTCTTTTCACTGGAAATGTGATGACTTATTTAAGCCATGCGTGTCATGAGCTCCTCAAGAGCCCTCTCACGGTGATTTTCATTAACAAGCAGCACTTCTTTGATTGCGCTTTGCTGGAAGCCCATCTCGTTAAACTGAGCCAACAGGCGTAGGAACTCAGCAGCCTGGAAAAAGAAGATATTGTTTTGCTCCTTCACGTCAAGGTACAATAGTGTGTGACAGGTGCTGACTTGGAAAAACTGGATTTACCTTGCTTTCACAGTTCTGAAACATCTCCAAAGCCTCTTCCACCTGTGCTTGGTCATAACCCAGCTGACACAGACGATCACAGGTAACCAGATATTTTAACACCTGTCGATAGCAGAAAAAGCATGAATTTTATCCATTTCTGTGTATAATTTTATGAAGTCTATTCATTAACGTTTGGGAATGTGAATACAGGATATAGCTTGACCTACATACTATTACTTTACAGATGTTGTTGAACTCATTAGATAGGGTTCCTTGCTCTGTTCAAAAATTTACACACAGAGGTGAAGTGCCTTTGAATATTTTACTTAATCTAATTGGATAGAAGTATGGACAGCTTTGAATTGAGGTGTGCTGAGCATTTATAGAGATACTGTGAATGTTTACCAATCCAGTTTTACATGCCAATCTGCCTGGAATGACTGAGGATGGATCATTTACATTTGGTTGGATGCTGTAGAGTTGAGACAGCTCATTTGGAAAATAGCTTAATTTTCAGGAGACCATCCAAGACCGCGTGGCTGGGCTTCTGTTCATCTTTAAAAAGGATACATGTCTCAAGTTTGCGCACGTCTTTCAGTTTTTCAATGGAAAGCTTGAATGTCTTCTGTAATTTTTGGAAAGGGGCAAGCTAGCCCTCTATAGATGTCTCCCAACTAACTTATACCCTTCTGCCTCCAGATTTTAAACACACAGTCCTCCAAACCTGGACTGAATGATTGATTGAAGCATATTGGGGACTCGACATATACCTTGGGGCCTTTCAGTAGTAAGAGCACCTGAGGCCAGACTTGATGCCCAGTGTCTTTAATTAAAATACAATAGCATATATCTTATCCCACCACTCATAACTGTGATGCTGGGCTAACAAAGAGACAGATACCATTCATGCTCACTTTCACACCTATGGCCAATTTAGATTCACATATTAACCCAACATGCAGGTATTTGGACTGTGCAAAGAAGCCAGAGAACCCACACAGGCAGGAGAACATGTAAACTCAACACAAAAGGCTCCAGCTGGCTAGTAGATTTGAACCTTCTTGGTGCTAACTACTGTATCACTGTGCCGCTCTATCCTAAAAGTTTTAATTTCGAGTCAGAATTTACTCAGTCAGACTTAAGAGTTCACAGTTTCGTAGAAAAATGCAATCATTAAACGGCATGTTCTAGCCCCAGTGTGTTACGTACCTTTTCAGGGCTCCTATAGCCTGTCTTCTGCAGCGCCAGAATAGCTGTTCTTAAAGGGTAGCCTTTCTCAGTGATTGTTTCAAGTAACTCTCTCTCTTCCTGGCTGAGGGCTGTCAAAAGCTCTGCTGCACAGTCGAAGAAAACCCCCCGAGACACACCGCTCGTCAGAACCTGATGATGACAAGGGAAGACCAGGCACAAATAATAGAAAACAGCTTTACCTGCTTCAAGTATTATATTGTTATGTGACGCTCTCAGAAAAACCAACCTTCTTTCTGCGGTTTTTTAAAACAGGCCCTGCAGAGGAGGGTCGTTGTTGCTGCCTCGGTGGGGAAGGTCCAGCGGGTGGTGTGTTTTGGGAGAACTTCCTGCCTGAAGAGCGCTGCCTCTTCTTGATGTTCCTCTGGCCCTGAGGGAGCGGGCTGGCTTGCTGTGATCTGTGCTGCTCGAGCACACGCAGAGGCTGTCTGCACTCTTGGGGAGAAGACGTGCCCCTGTGACCTCTGAAACACTGAGCTGAGCCAGTCTTACAGTTGTGAGGGGAAGCAACAAAGTGCATGTCTTTGACTCTGGAGATTGGGCCTTTGAGTGAAGCGCTCCGGGGCCGCTCCCTGCAATTGATGAGGTGAGGGGCATCTTCAGTAGAGGACATTTCATTGTCCTCATGATAACCATCTTCATCATCAGAGTCAGATACGAGGAACTTGACGGTGCGATGGCGCAGCCAGTGAGCGTCTGCAGAGTTCAAGCTGTGGCTGCGGGGCCGAGGGTTGGGGACCCACTGATCGCTGCTCCTGGGAGTGACTCTGTGACTCTCCTTAGGGCTGCTGAACATCAACCAGTAAGGTGGGCAGGATGGAGCCTGGCAGACTGGCTGCTGGCCAGTTAAAATCCATCTCTCCAGGTTGAATCCGTACTGCAGAAAAATTATAAAGATTTGGAGCATTAGCCTTTTCCACAGCTGACATTTACAGGTGTGGAGGTTACTAAAAACCGTAATAACTGTGTAGTATTCAAGTGTGGACATGACCCTAAATATACAAATTTTATCATACAACCTGTGCTTTTCTTCCAGGGGAAAAAGACCTATACCAGTAATGTTAATAAGGTGCAATAAAAACCATTTTCAACTTCACAGTAAAAGCCCAATCTAGCTTTTTTATTTGAACTTAATCCTTCATTACAGTGTGCATATTGTTTCAGGAGAACATTGTCTTCAGCACTGTTTAAACTCTTATTAGAATCTGTAACTTCAGAAGTGCATTAAAATGAAGAAAAAAAAAAAAAGCTTTGCTAAACTCCAAAACTCAAACCCTGGATTTTAAAGTAATTAAACTGAGAAAGTAAAATTGCAAGCAGATACTGAACAAGAAAGAACACACAGGCTCTATATTGAGAAATTTTTTGAAATGTTTTTTTAATGTTTGACCTCAGTTTCCTTCATTATCTGTCGGCAGTCTGGTAGAGTAATGTCCGGAGCAGGCAACAGCTGCATTTCTTCCTCCAGTGGACCCAGCTCGGTCTGAAACGGGACATCTTCCAGCATGTTCATCACCACCAAAATGTTTCAAATCACCAACCTGCATCAGAAGACATGAAGATCTCCTGTATCTTCAGCTTTAAGTTTTAAAAGAAAGTTTTACCTTTTGACATTTTTTACCTTGGTCAGATATGTTCTTCCAGGTCCACGGTCCTCTGAAACAATCGGCAAGTGTTTGGAGTAAATGACTCACAGACAGCAGACGCGATAAACCCCTTCGCCACTAAGCCTCTGACATCATTGAGTTTGTTTACCAATACCTCAGGTGCCTGCTTTAACCTCCTAAGACCCGAACTCTTAAACGGCATGCATTTTTAATTTCTCTTTGATATTTGGGCATATTAGGGCCCGATGAATGTAAAAACAAAGAATTACCAGATTTTCTTTTTTTTAACCTTATTTTTGTTTTTAGAAAAATAAGAGCCACAAATGAAGATATTCGTTTAAAATTTTAGAACAGTAGCAGTATAATGTCCTCGTAAGTGGATATCAGGCCCTTGTAGAGCAAAATTGAGTATGTTGGTCTAAATAACCCAAAATGTGATGTCCACATATGTGGACGCCAGGTCCTAGGAGGTTAATCCCACAGTCATACAGCCATTAGAAATATATCAAACAAACATATCAAAATTAAACCATGTAACACCAAAACATATTATACATATTATATTTTGAAAAACAAATACAGTTGTCTAACATTTATAAGTATTATTATTAAAACTTCACTATTTTATCCCTTTCAGCAGATTGTATCATTTTCCATCTGTATTCAAGGCCACACTAAAGACTTTGTACGGACACTTTGTGACTTTCCTGTGTACTAGGAGGAGGATTAGGGAAATGCTGAGGTATCAGGAAACAAAGCACAGCACAATACTTTCCAGAGATTAGCTGATTACACAAAGGTGACAGCCTAACAGTGCATCGCAACATTGTGATGTCTGTTGCATTCATTTATTCGCACCTCAAACTTAAATGAGAATGAAAGAACAATTAAAAAATTGTACCGAGATATACATTTTATTTGTACACTTTAAACAATCACAATAAATTTAAGATTCACAATATTTTGGGGGTAGGGGGGTACAGGTTCTGTAACAGACCTCTGAAAACTTTAGTAAAATAAAATGAAGCTTCAAGCAAAGGGGGGAACAAATCTAGTTTAATCTAGTTTGAAAGCACAAACAGCATTTTAAAGACAGCAGCAGCATGGTTCAGTCAGAGCATTTAAGTAGAGGCTTGATTACAGACGTGTACTGAGGTACCATTTAGTAACAGGATATTACATCACTAAAGGTAAGGTGAGCTTCCAACAACCAACCAGGCAACCACAAGGAAAATAAAAAATATCCATGCTGCTCTGAAGGGGGTTTGACAATGCAGGTTTGGAGAGGCAGCCAGCATTAACAGGAAAGAGAGCATCTGAACACGGTTCAGTTTTTATAAAACAAAACTTCAGAAGCTATTTCACTGATACTTCAAAGTGACCCGGCTAACCAGCTTTGTGAAACAGCCCTCTGTGAGACAGGTCTGTAAGTAAACACTTATACATTCCCTAAAAAGTGTGCTAAAGGAGGAAGCCAAAAACTGAAAATAACCATTCTGGCTGTTTAAAAGGTCACCATTGTGTCTCACCTGCTGTAATTAGTGTGCTGGTGCATTATACCTCACAATATGTTTTAATAATTAGAGGTCATGTCATACAAACTGCTTACAAATGCTACCTAAGCAGCGTGCCTAAACATTTACAGCTGATTTCACTGTGAGCACCATTATTACAATGGTGGTAAAGGAAAAAGAAAACATCAAAAATATTGATGTGCTCATGGAATATGATGCCCTGATGAGGCATCAGCTAACATGTTAACATCATATCGGGTCTTTCTTTTCTCAGCATCCCATGTTTGCAAGTGTACAGTATGATCCCATAATTTCCATTTGCTTCCCTTGCCATTACAACCCCTCACTACAAAAAGGAAAAACAAACTAGCTACAAATATTTCCATGAATAAAATTTCATTATCTTTATATAGATAAAATGTTAACAATCCCCAGAGATTGAAATATTTTAAGGTCCACCCTGTGAGTGCACCACTATAGAATCTACATCTGATGCACAGGACCCAAGGCTGTTACACTCTCTTAACTTCATCACAAAAACCCTCCCCACCAGTGTCCACAGCTTATTCGTCAGGGGCTTTAATAAAAGAGTTGGTACCAAACTTGGTATCCAAAAGGTTCATAGTGATCTAATGATTTGCGACAGCGTGGCCTTTAGGGTAAAATGGTTCAGTTGTTAGCAGCGTCTGCCTGCCTAGGCCAGTTGTCCTCCTCGATGCCAGAGTCGTATTCCTCTTCTGCCGAATCCTTGGCAGGAGTTCTGAAATTCAAATAAAGGATGCAGGTCGAGTTTCAGTTACTGAGTCGCCATGTACTCTGTGTAAGAAAACTGATCTCTAGCATGACCCATCTACCCCGAAACTGTGAGGAGAGGTACTGACCTGACATATCTGGGTTGGGATTTTCCTTGGACAACATCTTTGTCCAGCTCAACAGCCATGATGTCAGAGTGGGGCACCTCAAACATGGGCTCAAGGAGGAGTTTTTCCTGTGCATAAAGACAAGTTTTCACTTTACACCACACCACAACAAAAAAATAAAAACCTAAGTTTGGCACCTTCTGTAAAAATCACATACCATGATGGATCTGAGGCCACGAGCTCCAGTTTTCCTCTCCAAAGCCATTCTTGCTATTGCCCTCAAGGCATCCTGAGTCACATTGAGATCACACTGAAACAACAGATATTGACCATTTAATTTTAATTCTAAAAATCAAGTCATTTAAGTCACAAACACAAATGTATTATGTTTCTGTACATTGATCTAACAAAAGAAATAGAGGCTGTGTTTAGAGAGACATGATTTTTTGGTACCAGTGAAACAAGAAAGTACATGCATCAGATTACTCTCTGGAAAGTGTTTGTATTATAAATAAAAGGACTGTGTGCAGATATTTGAGAGGACACTGCTGTATTTTGACTCAAGAAAACCTTACTGTGCAAACACAGCAGCCCAAATATGAGAATGTCTACCTCCACCACCCACACAGCGTTGCAGCAACTACAATATTAGAACTCCTACTTTGTCCATGCTGAACAGAGCCTGGTACTGGGGCACTACAGCATTGCGTGGTTCAGTCAAGATCCGGACAAGCGTGTCTTCATCCAAGCTGTGCAGAGGAACGATAACGGGAAGACGGCCAACAAACTCTGGGATCATTCCAAACTCAATTAGATCCCTGGCCTCGACGTGCTTCAGCAGCCTGTCCTTCTCCTCGATCTCTGCTACGGTGTCTGTCTCGCCGCTGGTATTTGCCAGATCTGCAGCAGCAGCTGCGCGGCGCCCTTTCCCCAGGTTAGAGGGAGTTCCAAAACCCAAATACTGGACAGATATGAAACACAAGGAACATTTTAAAGGCAGGAATAACAAACAGGCTGAACACCTGCTGGCGTGCAATACATCTGAGCCTTGTCAAGTTTACCTTTTCATTCTTTCTTCTGCTAATGATTCTGTCAAGTCCATTAAAGGCACCAGATGCAACAAAGAGTATGTTTGTTGTGTCGACCTGCACAGTTTCTCCTCTCAGTTTCCTGGAGTTTTTCTCAGGAACGTTGACAACTGTACCCTCCAGAAGTTTAAGTAAACCCTGACAGAGCAGAAAAAGTGAATGTAAGTCTCAGTTGACCAATACAGAATGAAAAGGACAACAAACAGAAAACCGCAAGGTCATAAATGTAAACAAAATCTGTCTGTGTTCGCACAAAACAAACCAAAAAAAAAACCTGGACTGTCCTAAAACTTTAACAAGGAGGAATAAATCGAACATATGATCTCTAAATTAAATAAAAGTATAATCAAAAATAATTTGTTGCAGCCTTTAAACAAACTGCTGCATAAAGATTGCACACTAACCTGCTGAACTCCCTCACCACCCACATCTCTCAGCTGATGGATTCCAGGAACACTGCCAATCTTGTCAACCTCATCCAGAAACACAATACCTGCACATGAAACAGGAGAACAAAGCTTAATGTCTTACAAAGACACTGCCTGAGACACTTCTTGTCTTTGATGAGCTTTCTGTGGATAACTGCTTAGTATTTTCTTCCAATTTCATGCTTTCTGGTGCATACACCTCACCAGTATTCATGCTGAAAGCTTGGAAACATGCAGTGCAGAGTACAGTGCATGTGTAAGCTAACTTGTTAATTTAACCTGAAATCCAATTAATTTAAACCTGTTCCTCTTCTTGTCAGTATATTCAACATAGTAAAGCCATAAACACATTCTTTAGCACAGTAAAGGATGCAACATGAAAAAAAGCATTCTAGTTTTTAGATGTGTTGTAGCAGAGTAATTCAGTAATGTATATGAAAATGAAACAGCATTAATCTTCTCAATGATTAAGCTTCACAAAGTGATTTTCCATACAAGAGTCCTATGGTACCATTTTAATTTGTTTATACTCTAATCTTATCTACTCCCAGTCCTCTAATCTAATTACTACTGAGTTTTGGTCTCGCAGTTGAGGCCTTGTTTTTATAAAATACCACTGTGATTGCTTTCTTTTAGGGTCACCATAAATGAATCTGTAAATAATCAGGTACATTAATTTGTACAACAATGGTTTGTATGGTAAACATTGTGACATTCAAATATTTTCTCATTAATCCAACACTTGTCTTAATTTTAGGTAATGATTTGAGACTTCCTATATCAAATGAAATATTATTATTAATTGCATGTTAACATTAAAGAAACAGTTGGGTGGATGTGAGGGGGAGGAACGAGATTATGTTTGTGTTAGATACTGCTGGTGCTTGCTGCTTGTGCTCAGTGTTTTCAAAACAGGCAGTTTCTTACTTAGTAAACATACGTATCATTCTGACACTGGAAACTCCTTCTGTAAATAAAGTCCCTCTGCCCACCTTGCTGTGCTTTTTCCACTGAGTAGTTGGCATCTTGCAGGAGTTTGGCAATAACCGACTCGATGTCCTCTCCCACGTATCCAGCTTGAGTTAGTGTGGTGCAGTCGCAAATTGCAAATGGAACATCCAGACAACGTGCCAGTGTCTGCGCCAACAATGTCTTTCCTGTGAAAATTTATGTGAATCATAAAATTGTCTGGAGAAGGACATAATACAAACACATTGCACAGTGTATCTGACAGAATCAGCTTAAAAGTATTACAAACCAAACTTACCTGAACCAGTTGGACCAAGCAGAATAATGTTGCTCTTCTCCAGTTTAATCTCAGTGTGTGTAGAGTCCAACACTTCCCCACCTCTCCTTTCCTGAGGTGCCTGTTGGCTCGCCTGCTGCTGCATGGACGCCCCGAGAGCATTTCCATGAGGGCTGATTCCTGCAATCTGCAACAGCTCTGGAACAACAAGCCAACCGGACAGGTCACCTCATTACTAAAAAGAACTGTAAAAACTCTATGCTTCATAAATCACTAAAATGCAATGCAATGATGTAATGGATTCCTTTGAGTCACTGTTAGACAAATATGCCATTCACTGATCATGAATGCAACCATTTGTGTAGAGTAACAGTTCCCATACATGGGCTAAAAATACACACACCCTGTTCAGTGTCACTGTGACTTACTGAGAACAGCTCAACTAAAATTAGCAAACATCTGAAAGTCGGTCAAAGGTCAACTTCATCTGCTTGTCTGGTCTGTCAATCATTGAAAAGTGTAATTTTACTGGTTCAATTTCTAGGTTTTATTTTATACAAAAGGTCACCGTTACAAACTGGAAATATACCCTACTATCTGATGTTGACAAAATGCCTTAATCATTTTAGTTCAAAGTTCATCATTTTTTAAATTGGACACGGCCATAAATGCATAAAAAATGTAATCTCTCTGAAAAAGGCAAAACAAACCCTTGACTGTCACAGCGGTCTGTACACTTTGGCATTTGCACAATTTAAAAACAACAAACTGCTGATTAAGTGACTTCAAAAGTGCTAAAAGACAACAGCGAGTAGGACAGTCACTTACTTGTGAACCTGTATTCATCCTCTCGTCTTCTCATCTCTAGCTCTACAGGGAGAGGGTGAAAGTGCTTAAATCAATATTAATACTAATATTGCTATATTACCATTATAACATTATCAATGCAGTTGCTGAAAAAGAGCTTTATGAAATCATATGATAAATATTGAACAAATGCCAAATAATACAGATTATAACTTAAGGCCACAGCTGTAACCTCTCTACGGTTATTTGTAAGGACGTTTCAAGAGGAACCGTTGATACTCTTAACATGCAAATATTAATATTGTTTTCAATACTTAATATTGGGGGTGGCTGTAGCTCAGGTGGCAGAGCAGGTCAGCCACTAATCAGAAGGTTGGTGGTTCAATCCCAGGCTGCCTCCTGGCTGCATGCCAAATATCCTTGGGCAAGATACTAACCCCGTGTTTGCCTACTGGTGGTGGTCAGAGGGCCCGGTGGCGCCAGTGCCCGGCAGCCTCGCCTCTGTCAGTGCGCCCCAGGGCAGCTGTGGCTACAATGTAGCTTGCCATCGCCAGTGTGTGAATGTGTGTGTGAATGGGTGAATGACTGAATGTAGTGTAAAGCGCTTTGGGGTCCTTAGGGACTAGACAAGCGCTATACAAATGCAGGCCATTTACCATTATTGTTTTCAATGTGGCAAACATTAAAGTCTGCTTATTTATTTTGATATTTGCATGAACACATTTCAAAGTGAAAACTTGCATGATCATATTTTGTTAATTTATTACCAGCTTATTTAAATGAGCTTTGCTTTTAGGACATACTGTTGCTGTGTCCAAATTCAACTTAGAATTCACCAATTCTCTACTCCAAGTTTGACAGACATTCAGCACAGCCTATTTTCACTTTGAGGTTTAGTTTTGAAATCATTAAAAAAAAAAATTTTTTTAAAGATTCATATTACATTTCAGCTCTTGTTCATTTATGGATCGTGTTTCTGCTTTTAAATGAAGACAAGAATTTCACACAAAATTTGACTAAGCTCGGCACTATCTACCAATACCGAAAAAGGACTTTCATAAGCTTTAAAAAATAAATAAATAAATAGATAAAATCAAGTATGGTTTCCATCAGACAGTAATGGTCGATATTATTTGAAATAAATCCTTAGATGCAGAATGATGCCGTGTCTGCAGAGAAGACTGACACTAACCACGAGGTGTTAAAGATGGCTGTTTTTCCACCTCCACCTGCTGTCGGCTCCCAGAGGGGATGTTATTGTAGATGCGCTTATAGTGATTATACACAGCAACTGCCAACACTTTTTTTGCATAGGACTGGCCAACCACATACTTGTCAAGATAGGCATATATCTGGGAAGGAAAAAAAAATAAAATCTTTCACAACAGGAGAAAAACACAATCAAATTCCCAATCGAATGTTAAAAGCTTGTTTTGACAAATTGTTTCCTGCTTCAGTTTCTTACCTTCTTTGGAGGTGGAGGAGGTTTCTGTGCAAATGCCAGTTTCACTGCCTCCGCAGCAGATTCTGGCTCTTTGTTTAGCCCTTTCTTAGAGTCAGTTTCAGACAGCACCACGAAGAAGTGATGACATTTCTCACATTTGACAAATCGTGTTGATGCTACAAAAAAAAACAAAAAAAAACACCACATACAGTATTAAAGACATTTTTAAACCAAGCTGAAGTAATTTTTAAAGACACTTCAACATAAATTTATGCATTAATCCCACTGATGCTGAAACCTAAACTAAATATGGAAAAAGTGAAAAACTGCACCTTATTATGTTTTTGATCCTTCGTTGTTTTGAATACTGTTCAGCTTTGATTACCAATAACAGTCAACACATGCTCATTTAAGATCCAGTTAAGGACAATCACAATCTAACACATAACAAGCAGTTCTCTTCATCGCATGCATTACAGGCTTAAGAAAATAAACTCCCCAATAACCCCATCAGATTTCCTGTAGCTGCTCATATTCATTTCCTCTGTAAGCTATAGATAGTTCATGAATATTTCTGAGATGTGTTGACTGACTAGTGTGGTGTCGACCATCTACCCCTAGACAACAGGAAAAGCTCAACATTTTCTGCATTTGTTTGTCTTACTGAGAAATAATGAAAACCCAGATATTGATTTTTCTTAGGCCTTTGTTTATAAAGACCTTTATTACCTGCAACTCAGGTTTTATCCTCCTAACTGGAACACCTGATTCTCAAGCTTTTATTTTTGTTTTAATTTGAGCATCAAAACAAACCTCCACCTGTGGTCTATAAGAGGATAAATTGTTAAACAGTTCACGAACTGTACATCATAAACCACTTCTCTGTCTGGAAAGTGTATTGTAGATTTAGATTGGCAAAAATTAATAAAGCAGGTACAGCTGATGTAAATGTGATTTTTAATTGATAGTACTCACTATGATTGGCCGATTTAAAGTCAGAAAGTCGTAAAAACAAATATACCAGCCCCTCTTGGTTTAAAGCAATGAGTCAAAATGTTTATGTGGCACCGCAAACTCTAAAACATTCCTGAGACAGCAATAAAACCGACATTACACAGTTTATATCCACATCTTTATTTTGACAAGCTGTGCCAGGAAAATACTTGAAGTGGTGGTTTGTGGTGCACTATTCATCTCCTGTGTTTACACTAGTGTTTATAGTTATTTCCATGCACAAAGGTCTGTGTAACAGAGAAATATGAAAGTTGATGTTAACATGTTTTAACACTAAATCATGAATTTAAGTGACGTCTAATTCATCTTTTTTTCTCCCTGCTCATCATCCATGTTGAGAGGAATCCAGTAACAGCAACCATTTATTCAGCAACCATTAGTTTTCTAGCAGTGATAATACCATGTATTTATTTATAATCAGTTTATTTACTTTGGTTTGTTTTTTTTAACAACTGGTAAACAACAACTTTATATCGTAAGAAAACATCTGGGACACAAACATTTCCACAACTGACACAACATGACATGACATCATTCAACAGTTAGACCATTTGTAAATAATTGTTGAAGAGTAATATGTGAACTCACATACAAAGGTCTCTACATGTGTGCAGGGGTCCCCACACTTAGGGCAGCGTAGCTGGCTTCCACCCTTACCCGATCCTCCGGAGCCAGACATTCTCTTCCCCTCACTGAGGCTCTTCTGTGTAAAAACAACTGTGTTAGCACGTGATAAATTAAAGTATTATCATCCACTGCTTTAACTAGGTTGTGTACGTCCACATTTACAAAATGTTGCAAATAAAGATTACCTTTCCACCATCACTTCCACCATCCTTGGTTGTCCCATCTTTAGAGCCATAACAGACAGAGGTCTCTGAAAACGACCTCACACGTACTCGAGGAGGCAAATGAGTTTCTCGAAACCCGTGACGACTCAGAAAAAACAACTGAATCCGAGAGCACGACAGTCCTGTTGAAAAAAAAATTTAAAAATTTTAAAAAAAGCAACATCCCTTTAGATTTCTATCAGCCATAAGTCTGAAAACTAATGACATTTACATATGATTTTAATTGCGTTTTCCTATACAATGCATAGTGTCCTTAGCATTAATTTTGGGGGAAGAGGGCATAATATTTTCACTTAAATTTTCTTTTAGTTTTCAATTAGGCTTCACGTGTGTCTGGGAAATGGGCAAATAAAGGTTAAAAGTAAAACAAAAATGTTTTTTAGAAACGTTTAAAGATTTAAAAAGGGGCATTTTAACAACATGTCTAATATTACATGTTATAAGGCTACATAATGCATAAATACCATAATACCAAAGACCATATTTCTATTTCATGTATATTATTAAGAGCAGTACTTCACGGTCTGATGCAAGCATTGTATTTACATGGGGTAAAATCGCTCCTTATGTTTTTGTTGTTTGTCATGAAATCATATGTATTGTTGGTCTAAAATCTGAAATACGAAAACGTAGGTGATGTGACAACATTGTCCTAACTTTAGCTTCTAAACTGTCATGAATTACCTTTTTACCTCCTGTTGACGTTAGCTACAGAACTGTCATAACAAACAGTAATCTAGGTCAGCTGGGGCCCTGATTCCACAAGTTGAAGCAAATAGCTCAATGTCATGCAGCTTAACGCAGCTGTAGGGCAGGGAGTGTGTGCGTCTTCCCTTTCGTACCTCTGTTAGCAGTGTTTAGGAACAACCTGGCAGCCGAAGCACATGGACAGGACATCTTTTCTTCTGTCTCAAACTCCTTAAACAAGCAAAAAAGTGTCAAGTTAGCATCGTGCAGCTAACAGACTGCGCTGAATAAGACAGGCCGGTTTAACGCCTCAATACTCCAACGTCACAGTTAGCATTAGCACAGCAGCTCGTTGACGAGACTAGATAGTCGCCACTACAGTCTAAATATTTACACTGTACACCACACGAAAAGGTGTTGGTATTTTAAGCTATCACGCAATGCTAATGCTATAAAGGTACCCTTTATGAACACTCTATCTAGTTAGCTTACGTAAATAGGTAACTGTTAGCTTCGCATGCTAGGCCTTAACAAAATTCACTAAGCGTTTTCTTCTAGAGGAAATGACAAGCAGCCGACGCTGCAGAGCTAATAGGCAGAGTGACTCCTAAGAAAAACAAATTTGCAGGTATCGTTCCCAGCTTATTTAAAACTACTAACTACGAAACACAAAGCAACATTTAGCTTTCCAGTTTTACTCACAGTGCGCGTTGAAAGCAGTCGCGTCTTGACAGCCCCTCTCTGAAACACAAATTTGATAAATCACTAAAGCTTCTGCACGTTTGTTACAGCTAGAAAGGTCAGTGTGTCATGCTAATGCCACAGTGCCTGTTACATGGACTGAAAAGTGTCAACTTCTTTAGACCGTTATTTCACAGGTGTGACACGAACTAAAGTGATGTAACGCCTGCTGTTATGAGCTAGGTTATTAGGTTGGTTACCCGGCTAGCGAACTAGCCTTCCCCAAAGGAAGCGTTAAAAACAGTGTGCAAGGTGTCAGCAGCATGGTGGATTCATTCGTGCCAGAGCATTCAAAACCCATCCAGATATTTTGAGATCTGCTCAAACATAGCGCGATTCGTGGTGCGTTCATGACAACATAGTAATATGCAACGTTAACAAAGATATTGTGAAATTAAGTTGCGTTTGGTAGTTAAGGGACATATCACATCTAGCATTATAACCTGTTAACAGTCGTTTCAGTCACACTTTGTTATTTGATAGGCTCAGTTCAGATTCAGTATGCATTATTATGTAGAAGTTTAACACAGCCTTGGTACTCATGAGAGTTAGTTTGACATTTTAATGCATGTGATGAGATGAGATGAGATGAGATGAGATGAGATGAGATGAGATAGCCTTTATTTGTCAGTTGCAGGTCTTTTGCCCACAACCGAGATGACAGACCTTGCCGACCGTACATACAATACAAACATCACATTGGGGAGACAGGTCAGGCCAGGTAGCGAGGGAAAAAAAACATTGAAATGTGCAACACAAAAGGATAATACAGGAATGCACAGGTATCAACACACCATAACACAATAAACACAGACAAGCAACATGGGAAAGAGTTCCAGTGTGTACACCTGATCTGGGACCGCTGCAATCTCTCGACTGCGCCTCCAGCTGACCCGATGTCCACATCATGGGGGAGGTAAGCGTTGGAGGTGGCGTTGGATCCGGGGTAGGGAGGGTGATGCGTCAGTGAGTGCTTATCAGTATCAGTATATGTATGTGTGTGCGTGTCCATAGTTCAGCTGAGACAGTGTCCTTCGCCCTGCCAGGCTAAGTAAACAGTCTTCCAGCCAACCCAGGTGGCCTTGTAGGGAATGGGAAGGAACAGACTCAACCAAGTCGTTATCAGGGAGTTTTTGTTCGGTTCCAGCCTTGAGCTCTGGCCTTGAGCTCCGGCCTTGAGCCCACAGCTGGCGCCGAAGGGGTAGCCGCATTATGATGGTACTTGAGAATTTCAAGCTGTTTTTAACACTCCGACACTGGTCTCTCAATCTCCCGTTAATAGCTGCGAGCTTCTCCGTGATGTTATTAGCCGTCGATTCTGTGGTCTTGTCACTCTTTTTTGCTCACATAGCAGATTCTGAGACCTCACGACCGCAGCCAAATGCATGTAACTTTAAACAAAGAAAGAAACGAAGAAATACTCTCAGAAATATGGGCTAGGTTTGACATCACCCGTGTTATTGGCAAATATGCACTATTTTGTCTTTGTTCTTGATACTGTGCAGTGTTCTTGTTAATTTGTGTATTTCCTGTTGCGCTATCCAATAGTGTTTGCGATTTTATAGTTCAGTACATCACTTATGGATTCTTGTGATATGTGTCCGCCTCTGTAACCCAGAGCCACTCAAAGTTAGGGCCATTTGTCTGTCTATATGTAGTGGAAGGGCCCGAGGGTTAAAAAATACTGTGCAGTCCTATATAAAGTTGTCTTTGTGTCACTGTTTTGCTGACAAGGTTTTTTGGGACACTTGATGAGATCGAGTCTGTGAAGTGAAAAAAAAAAAGTGTATGATTATCTTGACCGTTTCATATGTCATGCTGTTTCTGCACAGCTAATTCTTCACCCTGTTAAAGCAGCTTGATAAAAGACAGACAGAACTTTAAATCAGAAGTTATGCCCGTTATCTATGGATGACAGAAAAAATACAAATTTTAGGGACATGTTTCATCAGAAATATACTGTATGCTACAAACAAGAAGCTGTTTTTTTGTTTTAAGAAGGGGCCATGACACTTTGTCATGGATGTTATATGGATAACGGAAAAACTACTAATTTTAGGGACATGTTTCATCAGAAATACTGTATGCTACTATCATTCAAACAGACGGCTGTCACAAGATGTCTTGTTAAATATAAGTGAATGAATGTGAGGTCAGAGAATAATGGCCAAACTTCTCTGAGCTGATTGGAAGGTAACAGTAACTCAAATCACCACTTGTTACATCCAAGTGTATGCAGAAGAGCATACCTTGAAGCTTCAGCAGCAAAACATAACACTCAAGACTGCATCTCCTGTCAGCTAAGAACAGGAAACCAAAGCTACATTGAATTCACAAATGCTCACCAAAATTGGACAACAGAAGATCTGAAAAAACATTACCTGATTGAATGGTTCTCAGTTTATACTGCAACATTTGTATGGTAATTAAGGCAGTTCTAAAAGCAAAAGGAGGTCCAGCCCGGTACTAGCAAATTGTACCTATAAAAGTAGCCAATGAGTGTATGTGTAAGGTTACAACTTTTCTCCCAGTCAGTTGTACAAAGTAAGACATGCAAACAAAAACGACTCATATAAATTTACATTTAAAGTCTGATTTCAAATGTCTCAACCCAGCTGCACAGTTAGCTGTAAAAGCTGTTCCAGTGTGTCATCTCTTAAGGCTCCTGGACAAAACTTGGCTTGTGAGCTTCTGCCGTCCACCACCACCTATACACCACCATCATGTATTCAGATAGCTTTATCACATGCACATACTCATTAAGGCAGGCTCTCGAGAGAAGTGAAAAATGCTAAATATCACGTTGACACAGTAGAACCTGATTATTATTAAAGAGGTATCACACACCTTTTATTTGACCGGATTATAAGACTTTCAGTACAGAAGTCTGTCTACAGAAAAATACAAAAATATACGTTGCTATGAATACTATTCATCCTTGGTTTTTTGTTGTTTTTCACAAACAAATTAAACTGAAAAGCACACATCAAGAAAAATTGCGCTTTGTAGCAACTGAAAATAAAATAAATTCATAATTATAATAAAGGTCAATCAAATGGACCAATATGGCAAGGCCATGATGATCCACTTGGTAAAATAAATCTGCTTGGCATCTTTCTTGGCCTTAAGACAACAATTCTGATGGCTAAAGATCCAAACGGGACACAAAAAAAATAAAAAAAATTTAAAAAAATTGCGCAATTATTTACCTGTATATTGTGACAAAACTAAATCATACAATGCCTTGTGAAGCCAACTGCATGATGTCATAGAGTTTGATTATTTATTTTTAGGTCTTTTTGAATTTAACTCTGCAGGTATTCACACTTTTGTTGTCCCACACGTACAAAATCTTTTTGTTGGGATAGTACGACAGCATAGCTAAGATTCCATTACCTGATCTTATGTCAAAACCTGCATCCACAGGACTCTCTTTCTTTAAATCATAGGCATATGTCACCCTTCTGTCTTTGTCATCTGTGAAATACAGCACCCCACACACAATGAAAGCATTTCCTGCTTTAGCTGTCGGGTAGGTGGTGTTTATGACAGACTCTATAGAGAATGTGTCATCGTCGAGCTTTGCGACCAGTGTGCTGTCATCTGCGTTTGAGGCAAAGATGACCCACAGTCCACTTTCATCCACAGCAAACTTGAAGTATGTCTTTGAGTTTCGAAAAAGATAAGTCAGGTTGTGATATCTGGTGTCTGGCATGGTCAGAATCTGCGTTCTCTTCGTTTTCAGACCAAATCTGTAAAAATTTAAAATATTGACCATTAAATAAATGTTGCAGGCATCAAACACCTCAAGACAGTTGCAGATGGTGCAGCACTTACTTTATAAGTCTGTTTTTTCCGCCGTTGTGGTAGTAAAATGATCCTTTATAAACAACATGGCCACACCCCTGGTAGTACCTCTTGGTGTCTATAGTGTTTTTAATGTTTTGCAATGTTGAAAGGTCCTGATATTCCCACAAATGTCGACCTGGTGACAAAAAGTTCTTGCGTTAAATCCAATCAAATAACTCTCAAAAGTCTGTTATGAAGTGAGAATTCATGGATGTTGTGCAAGTCACCTGAAAAATGATCGGCTACCCAGTACTGATCTTCATCCAGCTGCGACGCGTCTGACATCCAGGCTCCATAGGTGCTTTCCATTTCAGTGGGCTTCTCTGAGCATTTTATGTTTTTAATAATACACTCTAAACAAAAAAAAGCACACACACACACACTTTTGTATTTCAGTAAACTATACAGTAGAAGGTAATTAGATAATGGCATGATTTGAAGCTTAATTAGCAAGTCTCTAACCACTTTCTGTTGATTTGTCACCGGTGGTCACACTGATCTTATTATCAGACCAGAGCTTATTTGAAGAATCTGAAAAAAAAATGAAAGATCATTTTTAATGTAAATATTAATGATGTTTGAGTCATAGCAAGTGATCATTACTTTGTATTTTTGTGTGAGGTGTGAAGTGAAGTGTCAGTATTGAGGTCAAAATGGGACACGTGGCAATTCCTCACCAGTTGTCATGGGTTTATCATTGACGTTTCCACTGTTATTGAAAGTGTCTCTGTTTTTATCCAGTTCTTCAGAAAGTGAACCTTTAAATTGAAAAAAAAAATGAAAGAGTGTATAGAGATTCTAATGATATTATAGTTTCAAAAACACCATATTAGGCACATACTGGCACCAGGTTGGGCCCTCTTTTTCCTTCACACCTTTGATTTTTTTGGCATAGATTCAACAAGGTATTGTAAACAACACTCAGAGATTTTGGTCCATATTGATATGATAGCAACACACAGTTGCTGCAAATTTGTCAGCTGCATATCCATAATGTGAACCTCCCACCCAACATATCCCAGAGGTGCTCCATTGGATTGAGTTCTGGTGAATGTGGAGCCCATTTGAGGAGTCATGTCAATTAACCAGTTTGCTAGAAGCAGCCATTCAGAAGACGTGTACACTGTGGTCATAAGCACGTGGACATGATCAGGATCAATACGCGGGTAGGCCACGGTCTTTAATGATGTTTAACTTGTACTTAGGGGCCCAAAAATCCATGCTGTCACATGGTGTTTACGTAAAATTTTAACCATACCATCCAAATGTTCCAGCAAAAATCAAGACTCCAATATAAATAGGATGAAATATTCCATATAAATAAATAACGCTATGAGAGTAACGAGTGTGTTAGTCTTACCTATAAATCGTGTCACTAATGCCTCTGTAGCATTTCGTATAGCAACATTGAAGGCAACATCTTTATCAGCCTCTTTTAGCTCTAGAAAACAAAGTAGAGTGCTTACTCTCTTGTTTTTTTTTCTCTTTTTTTCATATATTTAGACTTCAGTTTATCTCTAGTGTCTTAATGTTTTACCAGGTTCTATTGTTTTATCTGCATCCTTTTTAGAACCAGGAACAGTAAAAGCATCTCTGGTGTTTTCAGCTGGATGTGGAGTTGGTGTTACTGCAGATACAAAGATACAAGTGAGTTAGTACACGTATAAACAGTATAACCAGAATCAGATACAGTATGGCAGTTTTTTACCTGTTATTGTGCTTGTTTTAATGATGGTTCTCCTGCCATTAAATGTATCACTCTTTATGTTGGCATCACGTGGGGCTGCAGAGTGAAATTGGAGCCACATTCAGAACTTTTATTATGAAAGAAGTAACTTAACCATTCAAAGCATATGATTTCCTACCTATTAATACTCTTACTGGCCCCTCTGTGACATTTGCAGTGTCTGTATCATTCCAGGAGCCCTGGCTGTCATTTTGATCAAAATTTAAGGACTCTGGAAAATTTAAAGAAAAAAATGGCTTTAGCATTTTCTCTTCATGTAGTCAGACTAAGGTTTGTCTCATCTGAGGTTTACCAAGTTCTGTTGTTGCATCTGAAACATTCAAAGCACCTCTGGATTTTTCTGGTGAATGTTCTGTTGGTGATTCTACAAAAAGAAAGAAAACTTTTACTAGAAGAGCTGGCACACCAACTAGAATCAACCAGTCCTTATAAGCTTGAGCTTCTTGTCACTAAATGTAAAAAGTTAAGATATTTAAGGTTTAGTTAAATATTGAACCTTGAGTCAGCATAGCTCCTGATTTTGTCAGCAGCTCAGGCATCATTTTGGATATTTATTCAAGATTAGAGTGAAATGATAAAGTTCAAGAATTTTATATAAATAATAACCAAAGTCAAATAGGATATTTCATAATCCAAAGCAATGATTTCATACCTGTTAACAGCATTACTGGTCCTTTAGTTTCTGTGTCATTCAAGGTCCCCTGGCTTTCATCGTCATCAAATGTTACTGGTTCTATGATTTTAAAAAATAAGTATTAGGTTGAATTTTGTTTTTTAATATATTCAAACTTATGTTTGCCTTTGCAGTCTTGGTTGATTTACCAGTTTTCACTTTCATGCTCAGATGTTTCTCAGATTCAGAGACATTCAAAGCATCTGTGGTGGCTTTCTGAAGAGGATACGCTGTTGGTGATTCTTCAGGAAGAAACACAAGATGTAACTACAATTTCTGCTGCACACATTAGATTTGTATACAAGTAATATATAAAAATTGGTTTCTCACTCCTGGTTAAATCTCACTGTTCATGAGATAAAAAAAATAAAAAGCCTAAACTATATATTTTCATAATTAATGATGTTTAAGAGATAAAGCTCTTACCACCCCAAAACATTTACTACAGAAACATAAAACAGCACTGAACTTTAAACAGCTTGAATTTACCAGTTTTCAGAGTTGCTTTAATGAAGGTCTCGCTGCCATTAGAGGAGTCACTGTTTAAATCTGCATCAGGTGGAGCTGTGAAAAGAAGACAACAAAGTTCAACACGTCTTCTTTGCATACCAAGCACAACAAGAGGAGGACATGCAGTTAATAACTCAAAGCACAAGGTTTATTACCTGGTAATAATTGTACTGGTCCATTTGTAACATTTTCAGTGTTGGCATCATTAAAGTTGTTCATAAATGGTTTTGTGTCTAGAGGAATTAAAATGTTGTCATTAATCAGTCCTGGTGAATTTTTTGTGTTGGATTTTTGTGTCAGAAGGGTTACAAATGTTCATACCTCCTCTGGTGTTTGTAGTGATGGGATTTCCGGCTCTTTTTAGAGATCCGGCTCTTTCGGTTGGGCTCACTAAAAAGAGCCGGCTCCTTCGGCTCTTTCCCGGCTCTTCAGGTTGTTTTGTTGCTTTAATTAATTTATTATTAACAATAATATAAAATTATGCACAAAAGGAATTACTAACGTAAAAACAAGTGGTTTTATTTATATATGTTTATATATAAATATATGCGGTGGCCCCTAGAGACAAAACATGTACAAACTCCAAAACACATTTCTAGCATGAACTGAACTTCCAAAGCAGAGCTACTAGATCACTTAAATTACACAATTGAAAGCATGTGTGTATTGTTTGTGTATTTATACACAGGCACTCATATATATATTCAAATAATTTAAAAAAAAGTTCATTTACCTGTTATTACCACACACCAAATCCGGTCGTTGGTACTTGCTGGCTTGTGTAGCCACAAGATAACAAAGGCTCAACACTGCGCCCAGCATCCTGGAGCACTTCTGTTGTTCTTTTGTACGTGTTTTGAGTTTTTATGTGCTTCTGAGTTTTTATATGCTTCTGAGTTTTTACGTGCTTCGGAGTTTGTACGTGTTTTGGAGTTTTTACGTGTTTTGGAGTTTGTACGTGTTTTTACGTGTTTTGGAGTTTGTACATACTTCAGAGTTCGTACGTGATTTGAAGTTTGTATGTGCTTTGTCTCTAGGGGCCACCGTAAATATACTTTTATTTATTCACTCCACATAAAATGTAATAAATAAATCATCTAATACAAAAATCAACTATTCACATTTCAAGTTTTAACTATTTACATTTTCAGCTTTTTCCTTTCACAAATTTAAAGTGAAAAGAACACAAAACACTGCAAACCACAACACAATTAAATATAAATTATAATATGAAAACTAAAAGAACATGCATATTCTCTGTCATATGGACCTGCATGAATAAACTTTCTCAATCCTTTATCATCTGCAACCGAAAATAGTTGTGGATGATTACTATACCTTTCTAATGTTGTTGTCCCTGCCTCTCTTTCTCTCTCTCTGGCTCTGTTCCTGTGCTACTGAGTGTAACTACCGCCCCTCCCCCCTCTGCCCAGCGTAAAGCACAAGGCTCGCGTGCAGAGTGAAACGGAAAAAAAGTGCGAGAGAGAGGCTGAGAGAAAGAAAAAAAAAAAAACCACGTGACGGCTCGCGATAAGGAGCCGGCTCGCGTCGTTCACGTCAAAGAGTCGGCTCTAAGAGCCATTTCGTTCGCGAACGACCCATCACTAGGTGTTTGCAGCTGGACCATCTGTTGGTGATTCTTCAGTAAGAAAGAGAAGTTGGTCCACACATTAGAAAAATTATATATTCGAATAGTTAATTGCTTCAATTTGGAGCTCAACTTCATACTCTGCTGCAAGTATTTTAAACAGTTTTTCATTCTTAGGAAAAATTTAATTTGCAGTTTATTTTAATCCCAAAATTGGAAAAATCTTTTTTCATAGAAGTTAAAATCAAGTTAAACACTGCAGACATGATTAAGTTGCTTAAATAAATAGAGCTCAATAACATAGAATACAGTATGATCACATTAGGATTAAAAACAAGTGTTAAAAAACAATCTGAAAGCAAATGAAGTAAAATAAGTATGGATTAAAAATATGAAGTGATAATATAATACTATATAACTAAGGTAAGTATTCAAAGACATTTAAAAGATATTAGTGCACAGTCTGTTAGTCAGTTGTAACGTCAGCTTGTGAATGATTGTGAACGAATAAAGTATCTGCAGCCAGTAAAACTAATCAAACCAAGTATGAGCCCGTACACTCACAACAGGAGCATTTTTAAAACACACCAGTTTTTACTGTTGTTCACTGACAGTTCTGCTGCCCTTAAATGCAGCACTGTTTAGATCTGCATCACTGGGGTCTATACAGTGAAAGCACTTCTAAAGTGACAGAAAGAGGATGTTTTAGAGTTTAAAACCTGTTAATTTTCCTGCTGCCTCTGTGATGACTTCAGGGTTTCTAAGAATTGCTGTGCTGTAGCTGTAATCTTCATAAAACGGTGAACGGTCTAGAATGGGTTTTTTTTTGTTTTTTTTTGGGGGGGGGGGGGGGGGGGGAGTTTAAACTGTGTGGTTTAAATACATTTTTCATATATTTAAATTTAGTTTTTTTGATCATTTACCTGATTCTGTCTTATTGTCCAGTTTCTCAGGGTCAGAGACATTCAAAGCATCTATGAGGTTTTCAGATGGATGTGCTGTTGGTGATTCTGCAGAAGGAACGTAGAAGATGTCACTGGATGATTGGACACACAATTTATCATAATTGTAGAAGAAACTTGCTGGTTTATTACAAACAGCAAGCGATCTTTATGTCATATCGTGTGTAATTTAAAATCACATAATTCACCAGTTTTTGTGTCTCCAGTTATTAGGTGATCGTAAATGTATCGTTTGCAGAAATATAAATGAATTTGTTAACGTCAGTTCTAAAACATTCAGCCGTCTCTTAAATATCTTAGCAGAGACACTCTGACACTCAAATGGTTTCTTACCAGCTTTCAAATATGTGTCTAAAGTTTCATCAGAGAGAGCTTTTCCAGCATCATGCTTTAATCACCTGGTGTTGGTAACACCGTGGAATCAAAGAGGAAATCCAGTACAATGAGTATAGTGTGAAATAAGATTTGTGTGTACAATGAATGAGTACCAATATTAACCTGCTAATAAATTCATTGGTGCTTCTGTAACATTTTCTGGGTCGATTTCAGTCAGGTTGTCACTTTGGTAATCTGGGTGAGGTGATATCCAGTCTGCAGAAAAGAAACATGATCAGCATAACCATAAATGTTTTAAATGAATCCAGATACACTATTATACTGTATATGTGGCCAAAGTTTCAAATCCTTTTGAGCCAAAATGGAAATAAGCAGAAAAGATCGCATTTAAGGTTTAACTGAGTGGGAAATGCAATTATTCAACCATTTTTATTTGTGTTCTGAAGTGATGTGGCAATACTGATAGCAAGCACAGCAGACATTTTCTTACCACTTTCCACTGTAGTAACAGTAACATTTCTGAAGGAGTCGCTGTTGTTGTCTAAGGCTACACTCAGCAGGCCTGGAGGGAAAAAGAGGACATTTACAATTCTGCAGCATTTTCAGTTGTGACACAAAAAACAAATGATCGTGGCTGCGCTGACTGTTGTTGAAGTTCAGCACTTCTCACCTGCTGATGATTGGGACCTCTCACCTGCTGGGACCTCTGTGACATTTTCTTCTTTGGTATTGTTGAAGGCGTCTTGACTGTGGTTTGGATAAAAAGAACCAAAATCTAGGAAATAAAAGATGTTGAGTTTGATGCTTTTTCTTAGTCAAATATTAGTCTGCCAAACAAGACTTCTTATCGCTCAGAGTGGTAACTAACCTAATTTTATATTTGTGCCACTAACATTCAAAACATTAGTTGTGTTATCAGCTGGACGTGGTGTCGGTGATTCTGTGAAGAAGAAAAAAAGAGACATAAATTGCTACCCTTATCTCAGAGCAGTTACGAAGCACACACCATCCATAACATCCACCCATACAGACATACATATATACTTTGCAACTTGTTGTTTTCTGTGTTGTTTTATTAGCTATTAATTTTAACCCTGTGAGGTCTAAGTCATCATCAGTGATCACCCTGACTCTGACTCTAACTCTAAACAATCAGAAGATGGATGAATGGATGAACAGTTGTCGATCAGGCTAATGGACACCTCTATGACCAGTGTGTTGGGAACTTATCTTTAAGATCAACATGACTGAAACTAAGAGACTAAATAAAATAGAGACAAATCCAGACAATCAAAGAGTTTCAATTAAAATCTAAATAACAGTCTTAAATCTTGTTTCTGTAGGAGAATGGCTTCTGTGCTTTTAAAATCTCGGCATTAATCATGCCTTTGACCAGTCTGATTTGTGAGGAGAGACGTGAAAAGATTTTACTTTGTGGTAAAACAACTAGAACTGTGAATGTTACTCTGCTTAATATCATAGTGGATAAACAAGTGATTTTTAACTACTACTGAAATCGAATATAGAGTGAACAAAAGCAACTGAACACTCTTCAGGTCAGCCAACACTGTTTTTTTAATAATCACACAGCTTCTCATATCATGTTTGCAGTCCTTGGTCCACTGGCTCATTGTGGCATTATTCCTACCTCTCCATGCGTAAATTTGACGACTACTTCCTTCAGTAATCTTGTTTTTCATGTCACTGGAACAACAGGTGGAGCAGGGTGGACCAGGTGGACCAGGAAGACCTTTATGTACACAGATTATTAAAAATATGATGTGCAGAACAGACCAAATTAACAATACTGCTAATATAGACTCTTTAATATTAACCCAATTATATTTATATAGTGAAAAGTCAAAACATAAGTCATCTCAGAGTATTTTTACACTGTAAGGCTAAGACTTCACGTGGTGGGTGGGTGGGGGCTCTGATTCTATATTCATTTTGAATGTTACCAGCCAAAGAAGCTGTTATCAGTTATTGCCACTTTCATAAATATCACTGGATGCATAAATATGAGGTGAGTGACTTTAACATGAAGAAAGATCAGCCTGGGCCACACTTATGAAGAGCACACATCAGCCTTGACTGGTTGGGTTAAAGGGAGAGAGGAGAAAATAGGTCAAGGAGACAATTAAAACAAAGAAGGTTGGCTGAGTCAGAAATGTTCAGCTCCAGAGCCAGAGACCTCTGCTGAAAGCACAGGGAGGTAATGGCATGCAATGTTCATGGCCCTTTGAAGTCTGTGGAGTAAAAGAGAGAAGAGTAGAGGAAAGGTGCTCGATGCGTCATGGGAGGTTCCTCTGACGCAGCAGCATAACTAAGTGATGGTTCAGGGTCACCTGATTCAGCCCTAACTACAGGCTTTATCAAAAATGACCGTTTTAAAACTAATCTTAAAAGTAGAGATGGTGTCTGCCTCACAAACCCAAACTGGGAGCTGGTTTCAAATGAGAGCAGCATGATATCTGAAGGCTCTGCCTCCCACTGAAATGCTGAAAATGTGAGGATCAGAAGTAAGTCTGCCCTCTGGTGCTATCTACAGAATATGGTACCATGAGATCTATAACATGTGTCAGAGTGTGATTAAGCAGGACTGCAATTCGGTTCTAGATTTAACAGGAAACAAATGAAAGGGCCTTATTATGACAGAAATATCACCTCTCTCTACTCCCTGTAAGTACTCTTGCTGCAGAGTTTTAGAACAGCTGCATCCTGTTATAAGGTGTATGGTAAGTACAGAAGTCTGGCACAGAAGTAACAAAAACAATAAAAGAAAAAGGAATGCTGTGATGTGGGCTACCCTATTAACTGTTCATATAAGACTGTTTTAACCTTAGTAATGACTTGTGATGCCTCAAATGTATTCAGTTCAGTTACATTTTATTTTTATCGTATTAAACCACAACAACCAACGACCACAATAAAGGTGCTTTATATTGTAAGGTAAAGATGCTACAATAACAGAGAAAAAGCCACAAAAATCAGGTGATATGAGCAAGCACTTGGGGACAGTGGGAAAGAAAAACTACTACCGGGGAGTGGCAGCCTCTGCCATGACTGGTTTGGGAGTGAGTGAAGGGAAACAGGACACAAGACATATTAAAGGTGTGTTTTTTGATGGAAATTAGAACACTGGGGTTTTCAGGTAGCCCTAGTGAGCTGTATGGGCAGAGATTACCCTCATTAACATTTGATGCACACCCAGTTATTTTGTTCTGGAAGCAGGCCTGAAAAATGACAAAAGCTACTCAGTTTAGAAAAGAGAAGTAAGGATTAGCCCTACTTAGCATAAATTTAACACATCACAAAAAGACTGAAGAGTTGAAGGAAGGAAAAGGAACCAATAACAGTTAACAGTCTTTTAAGGTAATGTCAGGCTCCCTGAGTATTCATCAAGAGCTTCATGTTAGTTCAAAAACCTAAATTTCTTCAGAATCTCAGATTAATCTCAGAGTTTAAGCCATGCAGAGTTGGTAAAAAGATACAGTGAATGAGTGAAAGTTAAAAAAAAACAAAAAAACATTGCCCACACTGCAATTTTCAGTTTCAAAACAACAAAAATACTATAATTTGGGCTAATCAGTGCTAATCAGTGCAGCAAACACTTATCCCACTGCAGTAAACAGCTATGTGGCAGCTAAATACAAGTTTCTTGCAGACAGTGAGTGGGATGCTCGTGTTGTGCAATCACAGCAGGAACAATGAAAGACTGTTTGAAATGCACGAGAAGCTTCTGTTCTGCAAATTTGGTTGTTTTCATACAGCTTTTCGCTGAATGGGAGAGGAGATGGGTTCTCAGATTTCTTAGACATATAAAAGTTCTCACCTTTTCTACCTCGTCTCCCCTCTGGCCCCGGTGGACCTGGGGGTCCAGGTGAACCAGGTTTACCTGACAGAACAAAAACACTTTGTAATGCAGTAGGAATTTAGCATAATTTGAGTAAATTTACTCAGTAAATTTAAATTTCAGTTTTTACCTGGGGGTCCAGGTGGGCCTGGAAAGAAAAAAACAATTCACATATTTAAAAAAAACAACAACAACAACTATGGGCAGTAAATACGCAAATGAAAACAGTGGAGATGCATGTTTTTATGATGTGCACCTGTTAAACAAATTCCTTTGGAGCTCCTGCACATGTCTGTGAAGGCTTTGACCTGAAATAAAGAAAAAGACAGGCATGAGGAAAGTTTTGATTTAGGTGTAAGTTAACCACATATAGGGCCATTTGAGTTAGGCCCTGTTAACACAGAAAGGACAGGGTGTTTTCTAAAGGTCTATATTTTAATATTTTGCCATGTTCAGTGTTTATTCCCAAAATCCAGCAAAAGAATCATTCTCGTTAACAGAGCTGAAGCAGTTAGAGTATAACAACAGCAACAACTAAAATTCCCTAAAATTTTCTCACTTCTTAAATGTCTGCTGTTCTTTTAATCTTTAGGCTTTAGATGAAACAAACTGAAAGTGAAGATTAATTGTTAATAAAAACAATGATACTGCCCCCGGCTCCCTCACAAAATATACAGTAGCACGGCTTTGAAGAAATGCCAGTTTTGTAGTGGAAGAAAGTGGAGCCGAGGGAGGAGCAGTCACTCTTCACAGCACAAAGTACTTTTCCAGGAAGCACTCAAGACTAGAAATTTGTTAATGGTTACAACAGACTCCTGGATTTCTTAGATTGCAAGGAGATGCCTCACGTGATCGTATTAAAGACACCAAACTCTGGAAAAATAAAAAAATTCAGTTTTTGTCATAATAGAGTAAACAACTTTTAGCATTAGTATTCACAGTCCTACAGAAACATCCAAGCATGCTGATGTCTTACAGGAACCATAGAGTATGTCATGAGCATCAGCATATCCTTCTGATCTTCGCTTTGCATTGGATCTTCTTCCTGGTTTCTCCTGCGGCGGTGGAGCTTCCTGAACTCTCGGGCCTCTCCGGGGTCGATGGGCAGGATTCCCGTCCGCAACCTGCAGCTCTCTGTCAGCTCCTGCATCTGGGACTCCAGCCTAAACAGCTCATCTGCCAACTCTTTCTGCCGAAACAGCAGAAACACTAAACCTGCCGTGCTCAGGAGCAGCAGCACGCACATCCCCACCAGCAACACTTTCCACATGGGAGAAACAACACTTCCCTCTTTCATGTTTGTGCCCCGTTCCTTGGTCCTCGCTGCACAGTGATCTGGGCTGTGTAATTCAGAAGCACATACAGCACATTTCTGAACACCTGCCAGCAAATGACACGTCAGAGAGAAACCACAGTAGAGCAGTTGGAGAGGAATAAACATGTCAAAATCTGCCTGGAACTACAGCGAGAGAGAGAGACACGTGATGCATTGCATAATAACAAACATCTGCAAGACTGCTGAAATCTGTAGGCTTGCATGATTTAAATGCAGCTAATGGACATATTTCCAGAATGACACATCCTCCAGACAGCATAGGGCTTCCCATCATTCTGGTGCCTGTTTTCCTCAGCATTTTCACTAGCTTGTCCTACTCAAAATTACATGGAAGTGGAATAAATAAGCTTCGAACAAGGGACACATTGTTGGGATCTACAAAAGAACTTTCAGAGAGCTTTCAGCAAATGTCTGCGAGTGTGCGGATGTACATGTGTGGGTGTCAGAATATCCTTTTTATGAAAGGGTTTTGTTTTTTTCTATTCATTGCAATATGAATTTCGAAATTGAAAGTTTCGTAAATAGTCAATGTTACATTTTTTTGGATTGATTTTTGATTTGCTGCTTTTTCGGGGGTGGGGGGAAGAGGTCATTGTAGCTTCTGTTGCTAATTTCAGAGCAAGACCAACACATCCACCCCTAGATGTGTGGCCAGTATCTTTAAACAGGGCATACCAGCTATTCACAGGTACCAAGCATGAAAGCCAGCTCATTCACAAAAGCTTTCCATGAACAGTGTTTTTTCCTTTCAACTTTGCAACTATGATTTCTTACACTGGACTAACTAACATGCAATCAATCAATCACTTTGACAGCACTTTTAGATTAAATTATTAAAACTGAGCTTTTAAGAATATAATTATGACATTTTTTAATTCTTCTTTTCCCTTTCTGAACTCCTGAGTAAGTCCTTGTCTCCTTTGACACAGGTCAGTCTGACCCAGCTAATTAATTTCCCTTTCAAAAGCCTCCCGGGTTGATGAATTGGACAGTGGGGTTTCTCTGGGTGCAACAAAGCTAAATGTGAAGTAAGCCCATCTAAACACTAATGCAGAGCACAACCAGTGAAAGCCTTGCAGGTTCTCCATTCTTATGAATAAAAAGCACCTCCTTTGTTCTGCTGGAAACTGCTTTGTGGTTCAGATATGCACTGCTGTGTCTCAGGTTCACTCCTCTGCCATGGTGCTTGTAACCCTCAAGTGACCACGTCTCCAGGCAACTGTTAAAGTGAAAGCTCAGCCAAAGGATTTATAAACACTTGAAACACTGGATTTATATTTTTATATATATATATATATATATATATATATATATATATATATATTGTATTTGGACCTTGAATTGAGACACTGTGTTTGATATTAGACTTTAATATTAAATCAGTTTCTGCGTCTGGCATCTTGCTTATTTAGTCTATTTATTTATAATGAGCTCACATTTCGCTGCTCATCAGTGTCCTTCTGATGCAGTCTGACAGCAGCAAATTCATGTTGTTCAATTTTCTGCAGCACAGTGATGAAAAACTTAAGATACATGACAAAATACTGTAATTGTAAAATAACTATAAAGGTATAAATAGTTTAGAAAATATCAAAGACAATAAGTAAGATAAGGGCTAATGACCCTATAATTGTAAGATAACAGAGATCATCATGAAAAAAAATCATAATGATGTCTGTAATTACTGTATATTTGATGCTAACTACTTCAGTAATACAAACAGTTAATGATAAAGGTTGATGTGGGTGTATTTTGATTTGAATGTGGCTCAGTGCTATGTTACGTCCTAGACTGAAGGACAGACTCCACAGGAGATAAGAGAGGAGGAAACCCACAGGTTGATCATCTTCTGTTTAGTCTGCTGCAGACTGCAAACACAGTGCTCCATTGGGTGTACCTGGCTAGAGAAATGCAGAGGATGCTGCCGGTAGAGGAGCTCATCGCTGGCCCCATGGTGGCTGATAGAGCGTCAGAAGTCACTGCTGTCCTGCTACTTCTGCTGCTGTTGCTGCTGCTTTTCACCACCTGGAGACAAAGAAAACAGTCACACATACCAGGTAGGCACTAATATATATATATATATATATATATATATATATATATATATATATATATATAATAAATGGTAAATGGCCTGTATTTGTATAGCGCTTTACTCAGTCCCTAAGGACCCCAAAGTGCTTTACACTACATTCAGTCATTCACCCATTCACACACACATTCACACACTGGCAATGGCAAGCTACATTATATATATATATATATATATATATAGATAGATAGATATATAGATATATATACACATAGAGTTATATATACTATATACACATAGAGTTATATATACTATATACTATAAGTATTTATATACCATATTAATTAAAGGCTCCAAAGTGTCTTTTTATATCATTTAGCCATCCACTGCGAAGGAATCAGATACAGAGTAAAGTCAGCAAGCATCTAATGACAAAGAAAGGGAAACCCTCATATACACAGAAGGTCTGCATCAATGACAAAACAAGGTTTACTCAACCATCACAGAGCGTGTTCCTTGTCTATTAAAACTATCACAAACAGTCTCTGTTTTGCAGCTCCAGGTGCAAATTCCTGTATACTGATGAAAATGGTTCATGCAGAAGTCAAATAACAGTTACACACAGAACAAAGAGTGCCGTCCTTACTTGCCACTCTCCTATATACTAAGATCAGAGCCTGGCAGCTATCCCAAAAAAATACACTATCTTTCTCAAATTAAACTCAACAGACAAGGTTCTTGCTAATTTGCAGTAGAAGTGGGAGTCTACTATCATAACCTATTTCTCTCTGTCAGGCCCTTCCTTCTTAGCAGGACTCGGTCCCATTCTCTCCTACAGCAGGTTCATCTGGTCTGGGATTGGAACAGCGTGTAACTACTACAACAACAAATATGGGAGCATTGTGCGGGTGTGGATAAACGGAGAGGAGACCCTGATTTTGAGCAGGCAAGTGGGTTGTTTTTTTTGTTTTTGTTTTTTAGAGTAAACCGAACTTGTTTTACAGTAAATTTTCAGATAAAGGTAAAGCCTGGTTTCTTCTGCAGGTCCTCTGAAGTGTACCACGTTTTGAGGAGTGCCCACTACACCTCCAGATTTGGGACCAAAAAAGGACTCGAGTGCATCGGCATGTACGGAAATGGTATCATTTTCAACAGTGATGTCCTGCTTTGGAAAAAAGTGAGAACATATTTTTCTAAAGGTGAGCGATTACCACACACTGACAGCACATACTGTGGTTAGACTATTGCTTTCTTGAACTGTGGAGCTACTGAATGTTACTGTGCAGCTCTGACTGGACCCGGCCTGCAGAGGACCGTAGGAATCGGTGTGAGCTCCACAGCCAAACACCTGGACAACTTACAGGATATGACTGACCCCTCTGGACATGTGGATGCTCTCAGTCTCCTGAGAGCCATCATTTTGGACATCTCCAACAGGCTGTTCCTAGGAGTGCCGTTAAATGGTCAATTGCGTGTTTACTGCACATAGATTCCTAAAACCGCATACTATCTGCAAGAAATTGTGACGCATGAGCTTTGGCGCTGCATCTATTGATTTTTTGTTGTTGTTGTTGTTGTTCTTTTTAATAATTCAGAGAAAGAATTCTTGATGAAAATTCACAACTACTTTGAGACCTGGCAGACAGTTCTAATAAAACCAGATATATTCTTCAAGGTTGGATGGCTGTACAACAAGCATAAGAGAGCAGCGTAAGACACCTCATCTCACAGTAAGTCAGTATTGTGGTTTGCGATTTCTTCAACCTAATGTTTGTGTTGCTTTTTGTGCCAACAGACAGGAGCTGCAAGATGCGATAGAGAGCCTGCTTGAAGTTAAGAAAAAGATGATTCATGAAGCCGAGAAACTGGACGACGAGCTCGACTTTGCAACAGAGCTCATCTTTGCCCAGGTCGGTCTCTTTGGAGGGATTTTTGTCGTCCCCCCAATTGTCTTTTCTTATTCCCGTCTGTTGTGTTTAACAGAACTACGGAGAGCTATCAGCAGATAATGTCAGGCAGTGTGTGCTAGAGATGTTAATCGCAGCCCCCGACACACTTTCCATCAGCCTCTACTTCATGCTGATGCTGCTGAAACAGAGCCCGGACTTAGAGCTGCAGCTAGTGGAGGAGATGAACACCGTCTTGAGTTAGTGCAGCTTTACAGTGTTTCCAATATTCCATATTCACAGTTTCACTCTGGTGAGTAGAAGTATTCTGACACATCTTTCATTTTCAGATGAAAAAGACGTGGAAAATATCGATTACCAAAGTCTGAAAGTGATGGAGAGCTTCATCAACGAGTCTTTGAGGTTTCATCCTGTGGTCGATTTCACAATGAGGAAAGCTCTGGAGGACAACGACATCGCAGGTACAAAAATCAAGAAAGGCACCAACATCATTCTCAACATTGGCCTCATGCACAAAACCGAATTCTTCCCCAAGCCTAAAGAGTTCAACCTCACGAACTTTGAAAAAACGGTAAGTGAGCAGAGTGTAGTTCAGCAATAAATGTTTAATGGTTTAAACTAAAAAAAAAAAACATGCACACACACACACACACACATTTGAGTCTTTGCCTTCTCTCTTTGGCAGGTACCCAATCGTTACTTCCAGCCCTTTGGCTGCGGGCCTCGTTCCTGTGTGGGCAAACACATCGCCATGGTGATGATGAAGGCCATCCTGGTCACTCTCCTGTCTCGGTACACTGTGTGTCCTCGTCAAGGCTGCACGTTCAACAGCATCAAGCAGACCAACAACCTGTCACAGCAGCCAGTGAAAGACGAGCACATCCTGGCCATGCGCTTCATCCCACGAATGACATAACCCCACAATATCAAGCTGCGAAACATAACGGCGCTTTTTACACTTCAGATGAAAACATCTTGAAATGGGTTTAAAGGCCTTAATGAAGTCCTGTACTAGGAAATACTCACAGTAAATTTGTATTAACAGCACATGTACTCCAAATTAAACTTTACTAATCTTTAACAAAGTACACTTGTTAAGTATAGATTTCTGATTAATGTTTTGACAGTGTACACAGCTCATACATTTAATAAAGATGCATTTACAATGATTGAAATAACTGAAGAAATAAATCACATGCAGAGGAGCAATGGTTCTGTATTTACATTAGTTTTATTTGTATTATGTTTTCAGTTTGATATCAGTTTCTTCTCATCTCATTTAGCATCTGTTGTTTTGTAAGTGGGTCACCCAAACATTACATTACTACAGGAGCTGCTCAGCTACAGAATCTCACGCTATGAAGCTTTCTCAAAATTTCTCAAACTACAGTAAACTGTTGCAATGGTGGCACAGTGATTGGTCCTGAGTTCAACTCCACCACCTGGCTTGGGCATGATCTCTCCGGGTACTCAGTGTAGTCTCATTTTTGGCTGTGTTGACAAATTTGGTCAAATTAACTTGAGACTTTTTACTCTGTGGTTTTGTAATTACCCAACATTATGCCTGATTTTTAAAAAAAGGTTTTTTAGTTTATATAACTAAAAATAAAGCTATAGAAAAAGTACATTATGGCTAAGAACAATAACCCTTTTCATGAATGATTTACCGTAAATAAAATCTGCATTTACTTTGCCTTTGTGGGTATTTCTATGTTATATAATCAGTGTAGAAATATGCTATAATGCTGTATATACTTCAGCTTCACCATGCAAACAACTTCACATAAAAAAGCTCATTTTAAATATTCATTTTCATTATTGTGCAGAATCAGTAGTTCATATAAATTTTCGTATTATTACTTCCTGTTTCACACCCAATACATGTGTTAATAAGCATAAACTCCATGAGAGCCTCAATTTATTAAATAACCAATGAGTCAAAGTCAAAGGGTCATTTTCACATGTTGAATTTATTCATAAGTTAACTGAATGTAATGACAGGCACTCCAAGAAACAAGGATGTTTTTTTTCCTCTGTACCACAGGCACAAATCAAACATGCCGTACTGGCATTAAAACATAAGGCGTAGGGTTAAAACTGAGTATTAGAGACACTGTTAGCATCACACTGTGCTTCAAACCAGCACACAGGCATAGAAGAAACGCAGAAAGCAAACTTTCCCTTCAGGCTGAATTACTTAAAACAAGCCAAAACATGTCAAAGAAACATACAGGTGTAATCTGGCACAGACCAGTCAAACAGCACATGAAGAACAATGTTTCCCTTTCTTTCAGTGAAATGCATGTAAACATTTTGTAAGAATATAAACGCATAAATATGTTCTTTTAATACTGCAGTCATACAAAAATATAACAACCCTTAACATCCACCTAATGAGAAACATGAGTGCTTAAATAATCAGTCCATACCGTCCAAGACAGACCGCTCACTGTACGTGTCAGAAAGAAAAAAGGGGAAGTTCACGTCAGCCGCGAGCAGGCCAACTGGATATTTTACAAATATTTACAACACTTTAAATTTCATGAATATGCCAAACATGACCGATCAAATGCTTCAATTTCTTATTAACCTCCACGTGGAGTCGTTGTCAGTATCGTCCTGTGCTTTTTCAATAAAGGAGCAAAAGAGCTGCAAATAAAATGAACTAGTGCAAATATACTGTGCGCTCATCCATTCAAGAGACTAAATCAAAATCAGAGGACAAGCTGCTGATTCTTGGAAAATAATCAAACACTGCACTTCTGTTTAGCATCTCATGAGACAAGTCTGTAAAAAAGTGAACAAGAGAGCATCTTTCTTCAGTTTTATTTGCATTTCAGCCTGCTGTTATTATGGTGAAAGTCAAAAAAAAATTAAAAGTGTAGCAATTCTGTAAATCCGAGGTTCAGTTGTAAGCAGGAAAAGGTGGTTGGGCTGGTTTTACCATGAGATTTATCGCTAGATCATGATTAGATCAAGTAGAAATAATCTCCATTAAGCGTCTTTAAATATTAAAGCTAGCATGCTTTACATTTACTGGGCATTAGCCATCACAGCTCAATAGGGCTAATATGTTAAAGGTGTAGAATGTATATAGTGGTGCTGCTAATTTTGAAACCGCAACGTTTGCATTTTATCAGCCACCGTGCTGGTCTTTTGGAGAGAGAAGCAATCAATCAGCCTCAAGGGGCCATTTTTGGTTAGTGCTGCATATTTAGCAACCATGCTTGGCTAACGAACTAATAGAAAGTGGCTTAGTGATGACATGATCCTTCAGTTTCTCTGCCGTGGCCGTCATGTAATCCTTCTGATTTGTCTGTGGTTATTCATACACTGAAGTTGCTACACTATCTTTTCTTCAATGCATCTGTTGTAAATGTGAAAGTGGAAGAGGGACAAGTGACTGTGGACTTACTCGCTCCACTGTTATGATTGTTGTAGCCTAGAAAATGTATTTCAGATCATAAAAAATATATATCTTCTCTCTGGTGTACAGGAAAAAGAAACAACTGAGAACTTCATTATTTTACACTTTGAGAATTTTCTGTTATACAAAGCATACCATCAGAATTTAACCAGGAAGAAGGCTTCAATTGTTTAGTGATTATGGAGCTCTTTCACGACTAAAAGGCAATAATGAAACACCCACAGATGATTAAACACCATCATTTGACCCTGAGCTTTTAACCTGCCATGTCTTTCAATGAGTTATAGTTCTGCCAAATAAATAAAACCAAATCTTACTAAATAACTTTGAGTGAAATTCATAAAGACCGCAAAATAAAGATCAAAAGCCACAACAGCAGGTTTCTCCTTTTCTGTTCAGCACTTCAGCTCTGTGTACCTTCCTCTTCAGTGAGGGTCTAGTGGGTTTAGTTCCTCAGTGGTTTCAGTGGTGGTGAGTGGTGCTGCAGCTCTGAGTCTCAGAGGCTCTGTAAAGCTCTCTGGCAGTGGTAGATCAGGCAGTCGGGCAGGTCGGGCACCGGCGACCGCAGCCAGACAGCCAGCCAGCCGGCATTCACCCGGCAATGCATCAGACACGGCAGATCCTGAAGGAGACGGCAAGCTACGATTCCTTCCATGCCTGAGCAGAAAACAATGAAGGTTACTCAGCAAAAAGTATAGGACACATTAATATCTATGTCTCCTTTTCTATATGCAATTTTAAAATCTTCTTCTTCTTCCCCTTTGTAATGCTGTTTATTGGTACCGCCGTGTTATTTAATGATGTTCATGCTGCATACAAGCGAAAGTTAAAGTTGTAAGTTTTGTTCATAAACTCCTAAGTACACCTCATTAGAGGCATATCTGACGTATAGTCAAGCTGCATTATCTCATCTTTTTAATTAATGTAGTTTTTTAAAACAGTTATTCCTAATGTTAAGAATAAATAAACAGTAGTTACCACAGATGAGTTGGTGAATATTCTAACACACACATGTTGATGTGAATGCTGCTTTTATATGCATTAAGCATAAAATGATACTCTCAGTTTGAACAGCTTGAATACGAGCAGGAAACAAATGTTCATTCACCTATAACTTCCACAACATGAAGCTGGAGCTTCTTCTTCAGAGCATTCAGAGTGGCTGTGAGAGGTTCTTGGTTGTCATTTATCAACGTCAGATTCTGCTTTGTGTCGTGAGAGAAGGAAAGCCACATCGTCCCATATTCCTCTGTGGACACCACAAAAGGCCTGCAGGAAACTTGGATTAATTTTATGTCACTTAAATGCTGCACTTCAAATACGAGCACTACATATCTCACCTGATGAAGCTGGTTAAAGGGACTTTATATGAAAACTGCAATGACTGAGACGTCCCAGGAGGCAGCTGGTAAGATACCGTCCCGACCACCTCGACGTGAACCGCAGGCCTCTTCACAGTTAGAGAATACTGGCCCACTGCTACACTGTAGCTTGTCACCTCCCCCGCTGGACTATCACATAGGCAGGATACCTAAAAATAAACAATACAACGAAGCAACCTCATTATAAAAGACTAATGGACACCAAACGACTCTATTGATAATTTTCTACTGAATAATTTACCTCAAGTTCTTCAGAGTCGACCTGAAGCAGCATCTGTTGTATGGCAGACTCGGAGGAGTTCATAATAAAAACAACTAATATTAATGAATCTTCCTTCTGCACATGACAGGCTGAGAGATTCAGGCTTTGGTTGGCACACAAGGGAGCGATTTCTGAGTGTGAAAGGCCAGAAAGCTCTGCAGGAAGATAAGAATCCAGACACACTTCTGTTAGTCTGCCTGGGTCGTTATGTGGACCAGGACCAGCAGCTACCACACAGTTATCCCTGCGGAGAGCAGGGTTACATCCCTTTGTGTCAGATTCAGTTAACTCTGCCTCTGCGTGACAGGTGCCATTAGCAGTAGTGAGGCTCTGAGAGAGCTGAGATGTCTGTTCGGCCAGCTCTGAGGCGTTGTTGGAGTCTAGTAGGTTGTTACACAGCAGGTTATCTACAGCACTGGGAGGAGAGATGAGGGAGCTGGATATTTGCTCGTTTGCGATAAAGGACGAGCCCAGACCTTGACCTTTGGCTTTTCTTCGGAATCGCTGTGGCATCGGCTCAGATTTTCCCATCTGTTAGAAGCAAAAACACATATATGTAGGAAAAATGTTCAGAATCAGCAATGCAAATAGCTGCACAAATAGCTCCACGTTAAGCACTTTCACTTATAGCAGGGGTTTTAAATGAGAATTGGCCCTGCAAGGTCTCCAATGGACTTTGAAACGTGTTCAAGACATACCTATGCAAGTTTAAATGAAAGTTTAAATGAAAGAACTACTAGAACTTTTTATGCATTTATCATGTAATTTCAAAGATCTGGCCCACTTAAGATCAAAGTGCGCTGCATGTGGTCTATGATGTAAAATGAGTTTGACATCCTTAAATTAATAGCATTAGTAGATCCTACCACCCGAGAAAATGTTCAGCCAATCATTGAATATGTTCTAAAAAGCAACACCTTTTGTCTCATCTTAGACTCACCGAGTAGCTAAATGGGCCTCACAAAAATGGAAGAAATGTTTGGTTCATCATCATTAATTTTGATAATAAAAACAGACGAGTGTTCATCCGGTCCTCTTTGTTGCCCTCTATGTTGAAATTGCCAAAAATGTAAAAATAGATTAACACATATTTTATTCAGGGCTACCTTCAGGGATGAAGTGCGATCATAAAGTTCCACAACTCTGGCCATAAATATCAAAAACCGTCACTGATTTAAATGCTCCTTAAAGATCATCTCCTTTGGCAACACTCCAATGTTTTCAGTGTGGCTGCTATTTTTGAATCAGAGGAACTCCTGTTCTACCCCACTGCCCTTGTGGGTGATGCATGCTTTATCTCCTCCTCATTTCAAAATGATGACCCTTCAAAAGAATGAATGAATTAAAGGCAGGCAAATCTGGTGAGTTGGGTGATAAGCACAGACTGAGTTGTCGAGGCCAAAAAAAAAAAATTCATTTTAATTGTATGTTAAATGTGCTGTCAGTAGGCACATTATGACATGTACAAGTGATGAGCTTGTTTACAGCATAACTGACTCCGGTGACAGTTTAAACTCTGACCTGATGCCCTAAAACTCCTGTGGCTAAAGTGTTTTCGGTGATCCTCCACATAAAAATCAGAACAGTCTGAACCATAAGCTGATGCTTGCTCTTTGCACATATGGTATATGGACTGATAACCTCACCAGAGACACAGAGCTTTGGGAAGCCAGGCCAACAAACAGCGAAGAAGCCAGCTGCTGTTTCTCTTGTTCAGGCTCTGGGGTCGGTGTCTGAGTTGGAGTTTGGCTGTGCAAACTGTCGCCTTCGCCCTGCCGGCCGGGAGACTGAATGGGACTGGGAACCTCAACCTGTGCAGCTTCCTCTACAGGTTCTCTCTGGGCCAGATAGCCCTCCCTTCCCCACACCCTCTTTATGCCATCCAGCTTCAAAGCTGAAGAGCTGAAACACAAACAGCAAGTCTTCAGTGTGAATTCAACACTAAAACTAGGAACTTGATTACACCAACAAATGCATGCATGTGGTGTCCACATACCCTCCTTTGTGTGAGAGGTCAGCGCTATCCCCTGACAGACCCGAGCTCATGGACAACAGTGTAGGAGACTGTCTGTCAGTGATGCTGCAGGAGGACATGCTGATAGGCAGAGAAAGGCCATAGGGCTCCAGGCTCAAGGCTGAGATAGACAACAAAGTCAGAACAAATCCAAACAAGATGCCGAATGTGCTGCCAAGATATTTATCTACATTTTACCTTTTGACTGATCTAATTCCTCCTGCCGTTGGTGGGGAGGTTTGTATGGAGCAGCGCCGGCAGCCAACGCCTCTGACACAAATCTGTCAAGAAATGACAGCGAGGAATCCACCTAAAAACAATCAAACAGTCACGCAAAATTGCCGCAGGACTGAAGACGTTGCGCCTGAGTGCTCTGTGTGCTTTGCTCAGCTACACAAAAACATATAATTACTAATTTATGTGTTTAAAATAAAATTCTTGGCCAAAAGAAGAGAGATTGGTTTTCTTGCTCTCTAAATGAATGAAAGTGAGTCCGATACTGAATGAAGTTCTCTGGAGAGCTCCGCCCTTCAGACTTCTCCAGACATGTTACAGGTTTGATTACTCATAAAATGAATAATGTGATTACGGTAAAGGCTGTCATCAATCTAATCAATTTTGCACCCTGAGGGGTGTTTCCATAAAGTGTTTGCAGGTTTTCACAACCGTCAACTAACCTGCTTTTACTGTGAAAAGAGCTACAGAGTTAATATTTAAATGTTATTAATGTGGCCGGGTTCTCTGCTCACTGCAAACAAGTTAAACACGTTACCTCCAGAGTCTCTGGTTTGGCACCTCGTGGCAACACCCTGGCTCTTAGTTCAGGGTCTTGGCTGAGGTACTGCAACTCATGCGCCCTTTGTCTCAGCACTGTATCCAAGGAGCTGCTGTATGTCTCAGAAACCTCCTGAGTTACAGAAGCATCAGCACCACCTTTGCAGAGTTTGGTCATGGCCATGAGGACCCAGCTCTTGGTTTCACTGCTGCTGTTTTTCATGTCCAAAAGTTTGGCTAGCAGGCTCAGGACTTCAGCAGGTTCAAGATCCTCCCTCAAATGAGAGTATTCCCCAAGCACCTGGGAATTACAGAGAGTAAGTAAAGGTTTAGCATATGTAGCCCTGGCTGTATAAGTAGCTCATTATTTAAATTTGTTCATTAATATTGATAGTTAATTGCAAATGTTTAATGTGTTCAAGAATGTATACAAATGCCTGCAAAGTATGTGATGTGTGTCAGTTAAATGCACAACCTTTTTATTTGTATTTTGAGGTTTATGTCATTATTTTTGATATGGTATTGATATGTACTACAGCTCCAGTGAACCCTGAAGTAGTCTCAGGTAGAGGGGTGGGAGTAAGTGGGGAGCCGTGTGCACTCTGCAGGAAGCGAGAGAGACGAGAGCTGAACAGTGTCGAGTGAACGCAGAGTTCATAGAAGGGCGACACGCATTTTCGGGTTGACGGATAGTTAACTGGAGTCGAGAACTGTTGTACCCTACTGTGAGGTAAATGTGAATTTTGTCTGACACTTGAACCCAATGTTATTGTGTAAAACAGGCTAACTGCTAACCGCGACTAGCCGCTAGCGTAGCCTAGCATATTCGCTAAGCTCTTGTTCTGCTCTGTTTTTATTTATTAAGCTAATGCTAAGATTGAATGTTAACGCGTGTGAACTGGCATTTAGCGGGGTTGTGTGATTCAGTAGGAGGAGACGGACGTCTTGCTGGCGTGTCAGAGAGGCCCCTTCTGCTGGTGTGCTGAAGTTATGTGTTCACGTGGGAGCACGTGGAAAGGACGACTGTGAGTGCTGCTGCCATGGCCTGCTGGTAGCCGTGACCCAGTTTCCCCGCTATCCCCTTGAACTGCCTGGAAGTGTGAGTACTGTTGTTTGCACGTGCTTTTATTTTTACTGCTTGGCAACAAGTGAAGCGACCATATTGTTTTAGGTCCCAACGCACCCGAGCCACGACTCAGGCCTGCAACGAGGGGTTTGCTAGCAGAAAGACTGTAGCACTTGAGGTGTGTGTGTGTGTGTGTGTGTGTGTGTGTGTGTGTGTGTGTGTGTTTGGTGAGAGCGCGTGAGGGCCCACAATATTATTTGATTATTTTGTTTCTGTTGAGGTAGATACCTTACCATTGTTTAACAAACTTTATTGATTTTACTTATTTCCTTTGTGTTGTTAATTCAGCATTCACTAAAGTGGAGTTAACTTTATAATTGACCTGCTTGTGTGTGATTTATTTCCATATAGTGTAGTTTTATTGCATATTTAATACCATAAGCACGACACAGGAAATCATTCCTGCCTGTGGCCATCTCCCTGTACAACGCATCCACTTAACACACTGTTTGCTGCTACAGCTACACATGTTTCTTTTTCAAATATTTATTTATAAGTGACTTATGTATGTATGTATGTATGTATGTATATATATATATATATGTATATATTGTACTATTCTTAGTTAGCGTATTGTCTGTCTTGTCTTAATGTTGGTTTAAAATGGAGCACTGTAACAAAAAATAATTTCCCCCAGGGATCAATAAAGTATTCTGATTCTGATTAAAAAGGGAGTATCAATAGGAAAGTAACAACAGGAACCCAGGGCCCCTCTCAATAGAACGTGGGATGGGTGTTACACATAAATATTAATGAAGTTCTGTAGAACGCTTTTAGTTGCAACAAAGGAAAGCTGTAAACTTGTTGTTGTCTCTCTCTTTTAAACTAGTGTCACCTTCTGTAGTGATACCCAAAGCAAGTAGTTTCTCCACCTATTTCTAAAGAACAGTTCCTGGTTATGATCCTGTTTTCATACAGCACTGTGCAAAAGTCTTGAGCCAGCTCAAGACTTTTGCAGTCTTGGTTGATTTACCAGTTTTCACTTTCATGCTCAGATGTTTCTCAGATTCAGAGACATTCAAAGCATCTGTGGTGGCTTTCTGAAGAGGATACGCTGTTGGTGATTCTTCAGGAAGAAACACAAGATGTAACTACAATTTCTGCTGCACACATTAGATTTGTATACAAGTAATATATAAAAATTGGTTTCTCACTCCTGGTTAAATCTCACTGTTCATGAGATAAAAAAAATAAAAAGCCTAAACTATATATTTTCATAATTAATGATGTTTAAGAGATAAAGCTCTTACCACCCCAAAACATTTACTACAGAAACATAAAACAGCACTGAACTTTAAACTGCTTGAATTTACCAGTTTTCAGAGTTGCTTTAATGAAGGTCTCGCTGCCATTAGAGGAGTCACTGTTTAAATCTGCATCAGGTGGAGCTGTGAAAAGAAGACAACAAAGTTCAACACGTCTTCTTTGCATACCAAGCACAACAAGAGGAGGACATGCAGTTAATAACTCAAAGCACAAGGTTTATTACCTGGTAATAATTGTACTGGTCCATTTGTAACATTTTCAGTGTTGGCATCATTAAAGTTGTTCATAAATGGTTTTGTGTCTAGAGGAATTAAAATGTTGTCATTAATCAGTCCTGGTGAATTTTTTGTGTTGGATTTTTGTGTCAGAAGGGTTACAAATGTTCATACCTCCTCTGGTGTTTGTAGTGATGGGATTTCCGGCTCTTTTTAGAGATCCGGCTCTTTCGGTTCGGCTCACTAAAAAGAGCCGGCTCTTTCGGCTCCGAACCGGCTCTTCAGGTTGTTTTGTTGCTTTAATTAATTTATTATTAACAATAATATAAAATTATGCACAAAAGGAATTACTAACGTAAAAACAAGTGGTTTTATTTATATATGTTTATATATAAATATATGCGGTGGCCCCTAGAGACAAAACACGTACAAACTCCAAAACACATTTCTAGCATGAACTGAACTTCCAAAGCAGAGCTACTAGATCACTTAAATTACACAATTGAAAGCATGTGTGTATTGTTTGTGTATTTATACACAGGCACTCATATATATATTCAAATAATTTTAAAAAAAGTTCATTTACCTGTTATTACCACACACCAAATCCGGTCATTGGTACTTGCTGGCTTGTGTAGCCACAAGATAACAAAGGCTCAACACTGCGCCCAGCATCCTGGAGCACTTCTGTTGTTCTTTTGTACGTGTTTTGAGTTTTTATGTGCTTCTGAGTTTTTATATGCTTCTGAGTTTTTACGTGCTTCGGAGTTTGTACGTGTTTTTACGTGTTTTGGAGTTTGTACGTGTTTTTACGTGTTTTGGAGTTTGTACATGCTTCAGAGTTCGTACGTGATTTGAAGTTTGTATGTGCTTTGTCTCTAGGGGCCACCGTAAATATACTTTTATTTATTCACTCCACATAAAATGTAATAAATAAATCATCTAATACAAAAATCAACTATTCACATTTCAAGTTTTAACTATTTACATTTTCAGCTTTTTCCTTTCACAAATTTAAAGTGAAAAGAACACAAAACACTGCAAACCACAACACAATTAAATATAAATTATAATATGAAAACTAAAAGAACATGCATATTCTCTGTCATATGGACCTGCATGAATAAACTTTCTCAATCCTTTATCATCTGCAACCGAAAATAGTTGTGGATGATTACTATACCTTTCTAATGTTGTTGTCCCTGCCTCTCTTTCTCTCTCTCTGGCTCTGTTCCTGTGCTACTGAGTGTAACTACCGCCCCTCCCCCCTCTGCCCAGCGTAAAGCACAAGGCTCGCGTGCAGAGTGAAGCGGAAAAAAAGTGCGAGAGAGAGGCTGAGAGAAAGAAAAAAACAAACAAAAAAAAACCACGTGACGGCTCGCGATAAGGAGCCGGCTCGCGTCGTTCACGTCAAAGAGTCGGCTCTAAGAGCCATTTCGTTCGCGAACGACCCATCACTAGGTGTTTGCAGCTGGACCATCTGTTGGTGATTCTTCAGTAAGAAAGAGAAGTTGGTCCACACATTAGAAAAATTATATATTCGAATAGTTAATTGCTTCAATTTGGAGCTCAACTTCATACTCTGCTGCAAGTATTTTAAACAGTTTTTCATTCTTAGGAAAAATTTAATTTGCAGTTTATTTTAATCCCAAAATTGGAAAAATCTTTTTTCATAGAAGTTAAAATCAAGTTAAACACTGCAGACATGATTAAGTTGCTTAAATAAATAGAGCTCAATAACATAGAATACAGTATGATCACATTAGGATTAAAAACAAGTGTTAAAAAACAATCTGAAAGCAAATGAAGTAAAATAAGTATGGATTAAAAATATGAAGTGATAATATAATACTATATAACTAAGGTAAGTATTCAAAGACATTTAAAAGATATTAGTGCACAGTCTGTTAGTCAGTTGTAACGTCAGCTTGTGAATGATTGTGAACGAATAAAGTATCTGCAGCCAGTAAAACTAATCAAACCAAGTATGAGCCCGTACACTCACAACAGGAGCATTTTTAAAACACACCAGTTTTTACTGTTGTTCACTGACAGTTCTGCTGCCCTTAAATGCAGCACTGTTTAGATCTGCATCACTGGGGTCTATACAGTGAAAGCACTTCTAAAGTGACAGAAAGAGGATGTTTTAGAGTTTAATACCTGTTAATTTTCCTGCTGCCTCTGTGATGACTTCAGGGTTTCTAAGAATTGCTGTGCTGTAGCTGTAATCTTCATAAAACGGTGAACGGTCTAGAATGGGGTTGTTTTTTTTGGGGGGGGGGGGGGTTTAAACTGTGGTTTAAATACATTTTTCATATATTCAAATTTAGTTTTTTTGATCATTTACCTGATTCTGTCTTATTGTCCAGTTTCTCAGAGTCAGAGACATTCAAAGCATCTATGAGGTTTTCAGATGGATGTGCTGTTGGTGATTCTGCAGAAGGAACGTAGAAGATGTCGCTGGATGATTGGACACACAATTTATCATAATTGTAGAAGAAACTTGCTGGTTTATTACAAACAGCAAGCGATCTTTATGTCATATCGTGTGTAATTTAAAATCACATAATTCACCAGTTTTTGTGTCTCCAGTTATTAGGTGATCGTAAATGTATCGTTTGCAGAAATATAAATGAATTTGTTAACGTCAGTTCTAAAACATTCAGCCGTCTCTTAAATATCTTAGCAGAGACACTCTGACACTCAAATGGTTTCTTACCAGCTTTCAAATATGTGTCTAAAGTTTCATCAGAGAGAGCTTTTCCAGCATCATGCGGCTCACCTGGTGTTGGTAACACCGTGGAATCAAAGAGGAAATCCAGTACAATGAGTATAGTGTGAAATAAGATTTGTGTGTACAATGAATGAGTACCAATATTAACCTGCTAATAAATTCATTGGTGCTTCTGTAACATTTTCTGGGTCGATTTCAGTCAGGTTGTCACTTTGGTAATCTGGGTGAGGTGATATCCAGTCTGCAGAAAAGAAACATGATCAGCATAACCATAAATGTTTTAAATGAATCCAGATACACTATTATACTGTATATGTGGCCAAAGTTTCAAATCCTTTTGAGCCAAAATGGAAATAAGCACAAAAGATCGCATTTAAGGTTTAACTGAGTGGGAAATGCAATTATTCAACCATTTTTATTTGTGTTCTGAAGTGATGTGGCAATACTGATAGCAAGCACAGCAGACATTTTCTTACCACTTTCCACTGTAGTAACAGTAACATTTCTGAAGGAGTCGCTGTTGTTGTCTAAGGCTACACTCAGCAGGCCTGGAGGGAAAAAGAGGACATTTACAATTCTGCAGCATTTTCAGTTGTGACACAAAAAACAAATGATCGTGGCTGCGCTGACTGTTGTTGAAGTTCAGCACTTCTCACCTGCTGATGATTGGGACCTCTCACCTGCTGGGACCTCTGTGACATTTTCTTCTTTGGTATTGTTGAAGGCGTCTTGACTGTGGTTTGGATAAAAAGAACCAAAATCTAGGAAATAAAAGATGTTGAGTTTGATGCTTTTTCTTAGTCAAATATTAGTCTGCCAAACAAGACTTCTTATCGCTCAGAGTGGTAACTAACCTAATTTTATATTTGTGCCACTAACATTCAAAACATTAGTTGTGTTATCAGCTGGACGTGGTGTCGGTGATTCTGTGAAGAAGAAAAAAAGAGACATAAATTGCTACCCTTATCTCAGAGCAGTTACGAAGCACACACCATCCATAACATCCACCCATACAGACATACATATATACTTTGCAACTTGTTGTTTTCTGTGTTGTTTTATTAGCTATTAATTTTAACCCTGTGAGGTCTAAGTCATCATCAGTGATCACCCTGACTCTGACTCTAACTCTAAACAATCAGAAGATGGATGAATGGATGAACAGTTGTCGATCAGGCTAATGGACACCTCTATGACCAGTGTGTTGGGAACTTATCTTTAAGATCAACATGACTGAAACTAAGAGACTAAATAAAATAGAGACAAATCCAGACAATCAAAGAGTTTCAATTAAAATCTAAATAACAGTCTTAAATCTTGTTTCTGTAGGAGAATGGCTTCTGTGCTTTTAAAATCTCGGCATTAATCATGCCTTTGACCAGTCTGATTTGTGAGGAGAGACGTGAAAAGATTTTACTTTGTGGTAAAACAACTAGAACTGTGAATGTTACACTGCTTAATATCATAGTGGATAAACAAGTGATTTTTAACTACTACTGAAATCGAATATAGAGTGAACAAAAGCAACTGAACACTCTTCAGGTCAGCCAACACTGTTTTTTTAATAATCACACAGCTTCTCATATCATGTTTGCGGTCCTTGGTCCACTGGCTCATTGTGGCATTATTCCTACCTCTCCATGCGTAAATTTGACGACTACTTCCTTCAGTAATCTTGTTTTTCATGTCACTGGAACAACAGGTGGAGCAGGGTGGACCAGGAAGACCTTTATGTACACAGATTATTAAAAATATGATGTGCAGAACAGACCAAATTAACAATACTGCTAATATAGACTCTTTAATATTAACCCAATTATATTTATATAGTGAAAAGTCAAAACATAAGTCATCTCAGAGTATTTTTACACTGTAAGGCTAAGACTTCACGTGGTGGGTGGGTGGGGGCTCTGATTCTATATTCATTTTGAATGTTACCAGCCAAAGAAGCTGTTATCAGTTATTGCCACTTTCATAAATATCACTGGATGCATAAATATGAGGTGAGTGACTTTAACATGAAGAAAGATCAGCCTGGGCCACACTTATGAAGAGCACACATCAGCCTTGACTGGTTGGGTTAAAGGGAGAGAGGAGAAAATAGGTCAAGGAGACAATTAAAACAAAGAAGGTTGGCTGAGTCAGAAATGTTCAGCTCCAGAGCCAGAGACCTCTGCTGAAAGCACAGGGAGGTAATGGCATGCAATGTTCATGGCCCTTTGAAGTCTGTGGCGTAAAAGAGAGAAGAGTAGAGGAAAGGTGCTCGATGCGTCATGGGAGGTTCCTCTGACGCAGCAGCATAACTAAGTGATGGTTCAGGGTCACCTGATTCAGCCCTAACTACAGGCTTTATCAAAAATGACCGTTTTAAAACTAATCTTAAAAGTAGAGATGGTGTCTGCCTCACAAACCCAAACTGGGAGCTGGTTTCAAATGAGAGCAGCATGATATCTGAAGGCTCTGCCTCCCACTGAAATGCTGAAAATGTGAGGATCAGAAGTAAGTCTGCCCTCTGGTGCTATCTACAGAATATGGTACCATGAGATCTATAACATGTGTCAGAGTGTGATTAAGCAGGACTGCAATTCGGTTCTAGATTTAACAGGAAACAAATGAAAGGGCCTTATTATGACAGAAATATCACCTCTCTCTACTCCCTGTAAGTACTCTTGCTGCAGAGTTTTAGAACAGCTGCATCCTGTTATAAGGTGTAAGGTAAGTACAGAAGTCTGGCACAGAAGTAACAAAAACAATAAAAGAAAAAGGAATGCTGTGATGTGGGCTACCCTATTAACTGTTCATATAAGACTGTTTTAACCTTAGTAATGACTTGTGATGCCTCAAATGTATTCAGTTCAGTTACATTTTATTTTTATCGTATTAAACCACAACAACCAACGACCACAATAAAGGTGCTTTATATTGTAAGGTAAAGATGCTACAATAACAGAGAAAAAGCCACAAAAATCAGGTGATATGAGCAAGCACTTGGGGACAGTGGGAAAGAAAAACTACTACCGGGGAGTGGCAGCCTCTGCCATGACTGGTTTGGGAGTGAGTGAAGGGAAACAGGACACAAGACATATTAAAGGTGTGTTTTTTGATGGAAATTAGAACACTGGGGTTTTCAGGTAGCCCTAGTGAGCTGTATGGGCAGAGATTACCCTCATTAACATTTGATGCACACCCAGTTATTTTGTTCTGGAAGCAGGCCTGAAAAATGACAGTTTAGAAAAGAGAAGTAAGGATTAGCCCTACTTAGCATAAATTTAACACATCACAAAAAGACTGAAGAGTTGAAGGAAGGAAAAGGAACCAATAACAGTTAACAGTCTTTTAAGGTAATGTCAGGCTCCCTGAGTATTCATCAAGAGCTTCATGTTAGTTCAAAAACCTAAATTTCTTCAGAATCTATGTGGCAGCTAAATACAAGTTTCTTGCAGACAGTGAGTGGGATGCTCGTGTTGTGCAATCACAGCAGGAACAATGAAAGACTGTTTGAAATGCACGAGAAGCTTCTGTTCTGCAAATTTGGTTGTTTTCATACAGCTTTTCGCTGAATGGGAGAGGAGATGGGTTCTCAGATTTCTTAGACATATAAAAGTTCTCACCTTTTCTACCTCGTCTCCCCTCTGGCCCCGGTGGACCTGGGGGTCCAGGTGAACCAGGTTTACCTGACAGAACAAAAACACTTTGTAATGCAGTAGGAATTTAGCGTAATTTGAGTAAATTTACTCAGTAAATTTAAATTTCAGTTTTTACCTGGGGGTCCAGGTGGGCCTGGAAAGAAAAAAACAATTCACATATTTAAAAAAAACAACAACAACAACTATGGGCAGTAAATACGCAAATGAAAACAGTGGAGATGCATGTTTTTATGATGTGCACCTGTTAAACAAATTCCTTTGGAGCTCCTGCACATGTCTGTGAAGGCTTTGACCTGAAATAAAGAAAAAGACAGGCATGAGGAAAGTTTTGATTTAGGTGTAAGTTAACCACATATAGGGCCATTTGAGTTAGGCCCTGTTAACACAGAAAGGACAGGGTGTTTTCTAAAGGTCTATATTTTAATATTTTGCCATGTTCAGTGTTTATTCCCAAAATCCAGCAAAAGAATCATTCTCGTTAACAGAGCTGAAGCAGTTAGAGTATAACAACAGCAACAACTAAAATTCCCTAAAATTTTCTCACTTCTTAAATGTCTGCTGTTCTTTTAATCTTTAGGCTTTAGATGAAACAAACTGAAAGTGAAGATTAATTGTTAATAAAAACAATGATACTGCCCCCGGCTCCCTCACAAAATATACAGTAGCACGGCTTTGAAGAAATGCCAGTTTTGTAGTGGAAGAAAGTGGAGCCGAGGGAGGAGCAGTCACTCTTCACAGCACAAAGTACTTTTCCAGGAAGCACTCAAGACTAGAAATTTGTTAATGGTTACAACAGACTCCTGGATTTCTTAGATTGCAAGGAGATGCCTCACGTGATCGTATTAAAGACACCAAACTCTGGAAAAATAAAAAAATTCAGTTTTTGTCATAATAGAGTAAACAACTTTTAGCATTAGTATTCACAGTCCTACAGAAACATCCAAGCATGCTGATGTCTTACAGGAACCATAGAGTATGTCATGAGCATCAGCATATCCTTCTGATCTTCGCTTTGCATTGGATCTTCTTCCTGGTTTCTCCTGCGGCGGTGGAGCTTCCTGAACTCTCGGGCCTCTCCGGGGTCGATGGGCAGGATTCCCGTCCGCAACCTGCAGCTCTCTGTCAGCTCCTGCATCTGGGACTCCAGCCTAAACAGCTCATCTGCCAACTCTTTCTGCCGAAACAGCAGAAACACTAAACCTGCCGTGCTCAGGAGCAGCAGCCCCACCAGCAACACTTTCCACATGGGAGAAACAACACTTCCCTCTTTCATGTTTGTGCCCCGTTCCTTGGTCCTCGCTGCACAGTGATCCGGGCTGTGTAATTCAGAAGCACATACAGCACATTTCTGAACACCTGCCAGCAGATGACACGTCAGAGAGAAACCACAGTAGAGCAGTTGGAGAGGAATAAACATGTCAAAATCTGCCTGGAACTACAGCGAGAGAGAGAGACACGTGATGCATTGCATAATAACAAACATCTGCAAGACTGCTGAAATCTGTAGGCTTGCATGATTTAAATGCAGCTAATGGACATATTTCCAGAATGACACATCCTCCAGACAGCATAGGGCTTCCCATCATTCTGGTGCCTGTTTTCCTCAGCATTTTCACTAGCTTGTCCTACTCAAAATTACATGGAAGTGGAATAAATAAGCTTCGAACAAGGGACACATTGTTGGGATCTACAAAAGAACTTTCAGAGAGCTTTCAGCAAATGTCTGCGAGTGTGCGGATGTACATGTGTGGGTGTCAGAATATCCTTTTTATGAAAGGGTTTTGTTTTTTTCTATTCATTGCAATATGAATTTCGAAATTGAAAGTTTCGTAAATAGTCAATGTTACATTTTTTTTGATTGATTTTTGATTTGCTGCTTTTTCGGGGGTGGGGGGAAGAGGTCATTGTAGCTTCTGTTGCTAATTTCAGAGCAAGACCAACACATCCACCCCTAGATGTGTGGCCAGTATCTTTAAACAGGGCATACCAGCTATTCACAGGTACCAAGCATGAAAGCCAGCTCATTCACAAAAGCTTTCCATGAACAGTGTTTTTTCCTTTCAACTTTGCAACTATGATTTCTTACACTGGACTAACTAACATGCAATCAATCAATCACTTTGACAGCACTTTTAGATTAAATTATTAAAACTGAGCTTTTAAGAATATAATTATGACATTTTTTAATTCTTCTTTTCCCTTTCTGAACTCCTGAGTAAGTCCTTGTCTCCTTTGACACAGGTCAGTCTGACCCAGCTAATTAATTTCCCTTTCAAAAGCCTCCCGGGTTGATGAATTGGACAGTGGGGTTTCTCTGGGTGCAACAAAGCTAAATGTGAAGTAAGCCCATCTAAACACTAATGCAGAGCACAACCAGTGAAAGCCTTGCAGGTTCTCCATTCTTATGAATAAAAAGCACCTCCTTTGTTCTGCTGGAAACTGCTTTGTGGTTCAGATATGCACTGCTGTGTCTCAGGTTCACTCCTCTGCCATGGTGCTTGTAACCCTCAAGTGACCACGTCTCCAGGCAACTGTTAAAGTGAAAGCTCAGCCAAAGGATTTATAAACACTTGAAACACTGGATTTATATTTTTATATATATATATATATATATATATATATATATATATATATATATATATATATATATATATATATTGTATTTGGACCTTGAATTGAGACACTGTGTTTGATATTAGACTTTAATATTAAATCAGTTTCTGCGTCTGGCATCTTGCTTATTTAGTCTATTTATTTATAATGAGCTCACATTTCGCTGCTCATCAGTGTCCTTCTGATGCAGTCTGACAGCAGCAAATTCATGTTGTTCAATTTTCTGCAGCACAGTGATGAAAAACTTAAGATACATGACAAAATACTGTAATTGTAAAATAACTATAAAGGTATAAATAGTTTAGAAAATATCAAAGACAATAAGTAAGATAAGGGCTAATGACCCTATAATTGTAAGATAACAGAGATCATCATGAAAAAAAATCATAATGATGTCTGTAATTACTGTATATTTGATGCTAACTACTTCAGTAATACAAACAGTTAATGATAAAGGTTGATGTGGGTGTATTTTGATTTGAATGTGGCTCAGTGCTATGTTACGTCCTAGACTGAAGGACAGACTCCACAGGAGATAAGAGAGGAGGAAACCCACAGGTTGATCATCTTCTGTTTAGTCTGCTGCAGACTGCAAACACAGTGCTCCATTGGGTGTACCTGGCTAGAGAAATGCAGAGGATGCTGCCGGTAGAGGAGCTCATCGCTGGCCCCATGGTGGCTGATAGAGCGTCAGAAGTCACTGCTGTCCTGCTACTTCTGCTGCTGTTGCTGCTGCTTTTCACCACCTGGAGACAAAGAAAACAGTCACACATACCAGGTAGGCACTAATATATATATATATATATATATATATATATATATATATATATATATATATATATATAAATAAATGGTAAATGGCCTGTATTTGTATAGCGCTTTACTCAGTCCCTAAGGACCCCAAAGTGCTTTACACTACATTCAGTCATTCACCCATTCACACACACATTCACACACTGGCAATGGCAAGCTACATTATATATATATATATATATATATATAGATAGATAGATATATAGATATATATACACATAGAGTTATATATACTATATACACATAGAGTTATATATACTATATACTATAAGTATTTATATACCATATTAATTAAAGGCTCCAAAGTGTCTTTTTATATCATTTAGCCATCCACTGCGAAGGAATCAGATACAGAGTAAAGTCAGCAAGCATCTAATGACAAAGAAAGGGAAACCCTCATATACACAGAAGGTCTGCATCAATGACAAAACAAGGTTTACTCAACCATCACAGAGCGTGTTCCTTGTCTATTAAAACTATCACAAACAGTCTCTGTTTTGCAGCTCCAGGTGCAAATTCCTGTATACTGATGAAAATGGTTCATGCAGAAGTCAAATAACAGTTACACACAGAACAAAGAGTGCCGTCCTTACTTGCCACTCTCCTATATACTAAGATCAGAGCCTGGCAGCTATCCCAAAAAAATACACTATCTTTCTCAAATTAAACTCAACAGACAAGGTTCTTGCTAATTTGCAGTAGAAGTGGGAGTCTACTATCATAACCTATTTCTCTCTGTCAGGCCCTTCCTTCTTAGCAGGACTCGGTCCCATTCTCTCCTACAGCAGGTTCATCTGGTCTGGGATTGGAACAGCGTGTAACTACTACAACAACAAATATGGGAGCATTGTGCGGGTGTGGATAAACGGAGAGGAGACCCTGATTTTGAGCAGGCAAGTGGGTTGTTTTTTTTGTTTTTGTTTTTTAGAGTAAACCGAACTTGTTTTACAGTAAATTTTCAGATAAAGGTAAAGCCTGGTTTCTTCTGCAGGTCCTCTGAAGTGTACCACGTTTTGAGGAGTGCCCACTACACCTCCAGATTTGGGACCAAAAAAGGACTCGAGTGCATCGGCATGTACGGAAATGGTATCATTTTCAACAGTGATGTCCTGCTTTGGAAAAAAGTGAGAACATATTTTTCTAAAGGTGAGCGATTACCACACACTGACAGCACATACTGTGGTTAGACTATTGCTTTCTTGAACTGTGGAGCTACTGAATGTTACTGTGCAGCTCTGACTGGACCCGGCCTGCAGAGGACCGTAGGAATCGGTGTGAGCTCCACAGCCAAACACCTGGACAACTTACAGGATATGACTGACCCCTCTGGACATGTGGATGCTCTCAGTCTCCTGAGAGCCATCATTTTGGACATCTCCAACAGGCTGTTCCTAGGAGTGCCGTTAAATGGTCAATTGCGTGTTTACTGCACATAGATTCCTAAAACCGCATACTATCTGCAAGAAATTGTGACGCATGAGCTTTGGCGCTGCATCTATTGATTTTTTGTTGTTGTTGTTGTTGTTCTTTTTAATAATTCAGAGAAAGAATTCTTGATGAAAATTCACAACTACTTTGAGACCTGGCAGACAGTTCTAATAAAACCAGATATATTCTTCAAGGTTGGATGGCTGTACAACAAGCATAAGAGAGCAGCGTAAGACACCTCATCTCACAGTAAGTCAGTATTGTGGTTTGCGATTTCTTCAACCTAATGTTTGTGTTGCTTTTTGTGCCAACAGACAGGAGCTGCAAGATGCGATAGAGAGCCTGCTTGAAGTTAAGAAAAAGATGATTCATGAAGCCGAGAAACTGGACGACGAGCTCGACTTTGCAACAGAGCTCATCTTTGCCCAGGTCGGTCTCTTTGGAGGGATTTTTGTCGTCCCCCCAATTGTCTTTTCTTATTCCCGTCTGTTGTGTTTAACAGAACTACGGAGAGCTATCAGCAGATAATGTCAGGCAGTGTGTGCTAGAGATGTTAATCGCAGCCCCCGACACACTTTCCATCAGCCTCTACTTCATGCTGATGCTGCTGAAACAGAGCCCGGACTTAGAGCTGCAGCTAGTGGAGGAGATGAACACCGTCTTGAGTTAGTGCAGCTTTACAGTGTTTCCAATATTCCATATTCACAGTTTCACTCTGGTGAGTAGAAGTATTCTGACACATCTTTCATTTTCAGATGAAAAAGACGTGGAAAATATCGATTACCAAAGTCTGAAAGTGATGGAGAGCTTCATCAACGAGTCTTTGAGGTTTCATCCTGTGGTCGATTTCACAATGAGGAAAGCTCTGGAGGACAACGACATCGCAGGTACAAAAATCAAGAAAGGCACCAACATCATTCTCAACATTGGCCTCATGCACAAAACCGAATTCTTCCCCAAGCCTAAAGAGTTCAACCTCACGAACTTTGAAAAAACGGTAAGTGAGCAGAGTGTAGTTCAGCAATAAATGTTTAATGGTTTAAACTAAAAAAAAAAAACATGCACACACACACACACACACATTTGAGTCTTTGCCTTCTCTCTTTGGCAGGTACCCAATCGTTACTTCCAGCCCTTTGGCTGCGGGCCTCGTTCCTGTGTGGGCAAACACATCGCCATGGTGATGATGAAGGCCATCCTGGTCACTCTCCTGTCTCGGTACACTGTGTGTCCTCGTCAAGGCTGCACGTTCAACAGCATCAAGCAGACCAACAACCTGTCACAGCAGCCAGTGAAAGACGAGCACATCCTGGCCATGCGCTTCATCCCACGAATGACATAACCCCACAATATCAAGCTGCGAAACATAACGGCGCTTTTTACACTTCAGATGAAAACATCTTGAAATGGGTTTAAAGGCCTTAATGAAGTCCTGTACTAGGAAATACTCACAGTAAATTTGTATTAACAGCACATGTACTCCAAATTAAACTTTACTAATCTTTAACAAAGTACACTTGTTAAGTATAGATTTCTGATTAATGTTTTGACAGTGTACACAGCTCATACATTTAATAAAGATGCATTTACAATGATTGAAATAACTGAAGAAATAAATCACATGCAGAGGAGCAATGGTTCTGTATTTACATTAGTTTTATTTGTATTATGTTTTCAGTTTGATATCAGTTTCTTCTCATCTCATTTAGCATCTGTTGTTTTGTAAGTGGGTCACCCAAACATTACATTACTACAGGAGCTGCTCAGCTACAGAATCTCACGCTATGAAGCTTTCTCAAAATTTCTCAAACTACAGTAAACTGTTGCAATGGTGGCACAGTGATTGGTCCTGAGTTCAACTCCACCACCTGGCTTGGGCATGATCTCTCCGGGTACTCAGTGTAGTCTCATTTTTGGCTGTGTTGACAAATTTGGTCAAATTAACTTGAGACTTTTTACTCTGTGGTTTTGTAATTACCCAACATTATGCCTGATTTTTAAAAAAAGGTTTTTTAGTTTATATAACTAAAAATAAAGCTATAGAAAAAGTACATTATGGCTAAGAACAATAACCCTTTTCATGAATGATTTACCGTAAATAAAATCTGCATTTACTTTGCCTTTGTGGGTATTTCTATGTTATATAATCAGTGTAGAAATATGCTATAATGCTGTATATACTTCAGCTTCACCATGCAAACAACTTCACATAAAAAAGCTCATTTTAAATATTCATTTTCATTATTGTGCAGAATCAGTAGTTCATATAAATTTTCGTATTATTACTTCCTGTTTCACACCCAATACATGTGTTAATAAGCATAAACTCCATGAGAGCCTCAATTTATTAAATAACCAATGAGTCAAAGTCAAAGGGTCATTTTCACATGTTGAATTTATTCATAAGTTAACTGAATGTAATGACAGGCACTCCAAGAAACAAGGATGTTTTTTTTCCTCTGTACCACAGGCACAAATCAAACATGCCGTACTGGCATTAAAACATAAGGCGTAGGGTTAAAACTGAGTATTAGAGACACTGTTAGCATCACACTGTGCTTCAAACCAGCACACAGGCATAGAAGAAACGCAGAAAGCAAACTTTCCCTTCAGGCTGAATTACTTAAAACAAGCCAAAACATGTCAAAGAAACATACAGGTGTAATCTGGCACAGACCAGTCAAACAGCACATGAAGAACAATGTTTCCCTTTCTTTCAGTGAAATGCATGTAAACATTTTGTAAGAATATAAACGCATAAATATGTTCTTTTAATACTGCAGTCATACAAAAATATAACAACCCTTAACATCCACCTAATGAGAAACATGAGTGCTTAAATAATCAGTCCATACCGTCCAAGACAGACCGCTCACTGTACGTGTCAGAAAGAAAAAAGGGGAAGTTCACGTCAGCCGCGAGCAGGCCAACTGGATATTTTACAAATATTTACAACACTTTAAATTTCATGAATATGCCAAACATGACCGATCAAATGCTTCAATTTCTTATTAACCTCCACGTGGAGTCGTTGTCAGTATCGTCCTGTGCTTTTTCAATAAAGGAGCAAAAGAGCTGCAAATAAAATGAACTAGTGCAAATATACTGTGCGCTCATCCATTCAAGAGACTAAATCAAAATCAGAGGACAAGCTGCTGATTCTTGGAAAATAATCAAACACTGCACTTCTGTTTAGCATCTCATGAGACAAGTCTGTAAAAAAGTGAACAAGAGAGCATCTTTCTTCAGTTTTATTTGCATTTCAGCCTGCTGTTATTATGGTGAAAGTCAAAAAAAAATTAAAAGTGTAGCAATTCTGTAAATCCGAGGTTCAGTTGTAAGCAGGAAAAGGTGGTTGGGCTGGTTTTACCATGAGATTTATCGCTAGATCATGATTAGATCAAGTAGAAATAATCTCCATTAAGCGTCTTTAAATATTAAAGCTAGCATGCTTTACATTTACTGGGCATTAGCCATCACAGCTCAATAGGGCTAATATGTTAAAGGTGTAGAATGTATATAGTGGTGCTGCTAATTTTGAAACCGCAACGTTTGCATTTTATCAGCCACCGTGCTGGTCTTTTGGAGAGAGAAGCAATCAATCAGCCTCAAGGGGCCATTTTTGGTTAGTGCTGCATATTTAGCAACCATGCTTGGCTAACGAACTAATAGAAAGTGGCTTAGTGATGACATGATCCTTCAGTTTCTCTGCCGTGGCCGTCATGTAATCCTTCTGATTTGTCTGTGGTTATTCATACACTGAAGTTGCTACACTATCTTTTCTTCAATGCATCTGTTGTAAATGTGAAAGTGGAAGAGGGACAAGTGACTGTGGACTTACTCGCTCCACTGTTATGATTGTTGTAGCCTAGAAAATGTATTTCAGATCATAAAAAATATATATCTTCTCTCTGGTGTACAGGAAAAAGAAACAACTGAGAACTTCATTATTTTACACTTTGAGAATTTTCTGTTATACAAAGCATACCATCAGAATTTAACCAGGAAGAAGGCTTCAATTGTTTAGTGATTATGGAGCTCTTTCACGACTAAAAGGCAATAATGAAACACCCACAGATGATTAAACACCATCATTTGACCCTGAGCTTTTAACCTGCCATGTCTTTCAATGAGTTATAGTTCTGCCAAATAAATAAAACCAAATCTTACTAAATAACTTTGAGTGAAATTCATAAAGACCGCAAAATAAAGATCAAAAGCCACAACAGCAGGTTTCTCCTTTTCTGTTCAGCACTTCAGCTCTGTGTACCTTCCTCTTCAGTGAGGGTCTAGTGGGTTTAGTTCCTCAGTGGTTTCAGTGGTGGTGAGTGGTGCTGCAGCTCTGAGTCTCAGAGGCTCTGTAAAGCTCTCTGGCAGTGGTAGATCAGGCAGTCGGGCAGGTCGGGCACCGGCGACCGCAGCCAGACAGCCAGCCAGCCGGCATTCACCCGGCAATGCATCAGACACGGCAGATCCTGAAGGAGACGGCAAGCTACGATTCCTTCCATGCCTGAGCAGAAAACAATGAAGGTTACTCAGCAAAAAGTATAGGACACATTAATATCTATGTCTCCTTTTCTATATGCAATTTTAAAATCTTCTTCTTCTTCCCCTTTGTAATGCTGTTTATTGGTACCGCCGTGTTATTTAATGATGTTCATGCTGCATACAAGCGAAAGTTAAAGTTGTAAGTTTTGTTCATAAACTCCTAAGTACACCTCATTAGAGGCATATCTGACGTATAGTCAAGCTGCATTATCTCATCTTTTTAATTAATGTAGTTTTTTAAAACAGTTATTCCTAATGTTAAGAATAAATAAACAGTAGTTACCACAGATGAGTTGGTGAATATTCTAACACACACATGTTGATGTGAATGCTGCTTTTATATGCATTAAGCATAAAATGATACTCTCAGTTTGAACAGCTTGAATACGAGCAGGAAACAAATGTTCATTCACCTATAACTTCCACAACATGAAGCTGGAGCTTCTTCTTCAGAGCATTCAGAGTGGCTGTGAGAGGTTCTTGGTTGTCATTTATCAACGTCAGATTCTGCTTTGTGTCGTGAGAGAAGGAAAGCCACATCGTCCCATATTCCTCTGTGGACACCACAAAAGGCCTGCAGGAAACTTGGATTAATTTTATGTCACTTAAATGCTGCACTTCAAATACGAGCACTACATATCTCACCTGATGAAGCTGGTTAAAGGGACTTTATATGAAAACTGCAATGACTGAGACGTCCCAGGAGGCAGCTGGTAAGATACCGTCCCGACCACCTCGACGTGAACCGCAGGCCTCTTCACAGTTAGAGAATACTGGCCCACTGCTACACTGTAGCTTGTCACCTCCCCCGCTGGACTATCACATAGGCAGGATACCTAAAAATAAACAATACAACGAAGCAACCTCATTATAAAAGACTAATGGACACCAAACGACTCTATTGATAATTTTCTACTGAATAATTTACCTCAAGTTCTTCAGAGTCGACCTGAAGCAGCATCTGTTGTATGGCAGACTCGGAGGAGTTCATAATAAAAACAACTAATATTAATGAATCTTCCTTCTGCACATGACAGGCTGAGAGATTCAGGCTTTGGTTGGCACACAAGGGAGCGATTTCTGAGTGTGAAAGGCCAGAAAGCTCTGCAGGAAGATAAGAATCCAGACACACTTCTGTTAGTCTGCCTGGGTCGTTATGTGGACCAGGACCAGCAGCTACCACACAGTTATCCCTGCGGAGAGCAGGGTTACATCCCTTTGTGTCAGATTCAGTTAACTCTGCCTCTGCGTGACAGGTGCCATTAGCAGTAGTGAGGCTCTGAGAGAGCTGAGATGTCTGTTCGGCCAGCTCTGAGGCGTTGTTGGAGTCTAGTAGGTTGTTACACAGCAGGTTATCTACAGCACTGGGAGGAGAGATGAGGGAGCTGGATATTTGCTCGTTTGCGATAAAGGACGAGCCCAGACCTTGACCTTTGGCTTTTCTTCGGAATCGCTGTGGCATCGGCTCAGATTTTCCCATCTGTTAGAAGCAAAAACACATATATGTAGGAAAAATGTTCAGAATCAGCAATGCAAATAGCTGCACAAATAGCTCCACGTTAAGCACTTTCACTTATAGCAGGGGTTTTAAATGAGAATTGGCCCTGCAAGGTCTCCAATGGACTTTGAAACGTGTTCAAGACATACCTATGCAAGTTTAAATGAAAGTTTAAATGAAAGAACTACTAGAACTTTTTATGCATTTATCATGTAATTTCAAAGATCTGGCCCACTTAAGATCAAAGTGCGCTGCATGTGGTCTATGATGTAAAATGAGTTTGACATCCTTAAATTAATAGCATTAGTAGATCCTACCACCCGAGAAAATGTTCAGCCAATCATTGAATATGTTCTAAAAAGCAACACCTTTTGTCTCATCTTAGACTCACCGAGTAGCTAAATGGGCCTCACAAAAATGGAAGAAATGTTTGGTTCATCATCATTAATTTTGATAATAAAAACAGACGAGTGTTCATCCGGTCCTCTTTGTTGCCCTCTATGTTGAAATTGCCAAAAATGTAAAAATAGATTAACACATATTTTATTCAGGGCTACCTTCAGGGATGAAGTGCGATCATAAAGTTCCACAACTCTGGCCATAAATATCAAAAACCGTCACTGATTTAAATGCTCCTTAAAGATCATCTCCTTTGGCAACACTCCAATGTTTTCAGTGTGGCTGCTATTTTTGAATCAGAGGAACTCCTGTTCTACCCCACTGCCCTTGTGGGTGATGCATGCTTTATCTCCTCCTCATTTCAAAATGATGACCCTTCAAAAGAATGAATGAATTAAAGGCAGGCAAATCTGGTGAGTTGGGTGATAAGCACAGACTGAGTTGTCGAGGCCAAAAAAAAAAAATTCATTTTAATTGTATGTTAAATGTGCTGTCAGTAGGCACATTATGACATGTACAAGTGATGAGCTTGTTTACAGCATAACTGACTCCGGTGACAGTTTAAACTCTGACCTGATGCCCTAAAACTCCTGTGGCTAAAGTGTTTTCGGTGATCCTCCACATAAAAATCAGAACAGTCTGAACCATAAGCTGATGCTTGCTCTTTGCACATATGGTATATGGACTGATAACCTCACCAGAGACACAGAGCTTTGGGAAGCCAGGCCAACAAACAGCGAAGAAGCCAGCTGCTGTTTCTCTTGTTCAGGCTCTGGGGTCGGTGTCTGAGTTGGAGTTTGGCTGTGCAAACTGTCGCCTTCGCCCTGCCGGCCGGGAGACTGAATGGGACTGGGAACCTCAACCTGTGCAGCTTCCTCTACAGGTTCTCTCTGGGCCAGATAGCCCTCCCTTCCCCACACCCTCTTTATGCCATCCAGCTTCAAAGCTGAAGAGCTGAAACACAAACAGCAAGTCTTCAGTGTGAATTCAACACTAAAACTAGGAACTTGATTACACCAACAAATGCATGCATGTGGTGTCCACATACCCTCCTTTGTGTGAGAGGTCAGCGCTATCCCCTGACAGACCCGAGCTCATGGACAACAGTGTAGGAGACTGTCTGTCAGTGATGCTGCAGGAGGACATGCTGATAGGCAGAGAAAGGCCATAGGGCTCCAGGCTCAAGGCTGAGATAGACAACAAAGTCAGAACAAATCCAAACAAGATGCCGAATGTGCTGCCAAGATATTTATCTACATTTTACCTTTTGACTGATCTAATTCCTCCTGCCGTTGGTGGGGAGGTTTGTATGGAGCAGCGCCGGCAGCCAACGCCTCTGACACAAATCTGTCAAGAAATGACAGCGAGGAATCCACCTAAAAACAATCAAACAGTCACGCAAAATTGCCGCAGGACTGAAGACGTTGCGCCTGAGTGCTCTGTGTGCTTTGCTCAGCTACACAAAAACATATAATTACTAATTTATGTGTTTAAAATAAAATTCTTGGCCAAAAGAAGAGAGATTGGTTTTCTTGCTCTCTAAATGAATGAAAGTGAGTCCGATACTGAATGAAGTTCTCTGGAGAGCTCCGCCCTTCAGACTTCTCCAGACATGTTACAGGTTTGATTACTCATAAAATGAATAATGTGATTACGGTAAAGGCTGTCATCAATCTAATCAATTTTGCACCCTGAGGGGTGTTTCCATAAAGTGTTTGCAGGTTTTCACAACCGTCAACTAACCTGCTTTTACTGTGAAAAGAGCTACAGAGTTAATATTTAAATGTTATTAATGTGGCCGGGTTCTCTGCTCACTGCAAACAAGTTAAACACGTTACCTCCAGAGTCTCTGGTTTGGCACCTCGTGGCAACACCCTGGCTCTTAGTTCAGGGTCTTGGCTGAGGTACTGCAACTCATGCGCCCTTTGTCTCAGCACTGTATCCAAGGAGCTGCTGTATGTCTCAGAAACCTCCTGAGTTACAGAAGCATCAGCACCACCTTTGCAGAGTTTGGTCATGGCCATGAGGACCCAGCTCTTGGTTTCACTGCTGCTGTTTTTCATGTCCAAAAGTTTGGCTAGCAGGCTCAGGACTTCAGCAGGTTCAAGATCCTCCCTCAAATGAGAGTATTCCCCAAGCACCTGGGAATTACAGAGAGTAAGTAAAGGTTTAGCATATGTAGCCCTGGCTGTATAAGTAGCTCATTATTTAAATTTGTTCATTAATATTGATAGTTAATTGCAAATGTTTAATGTGTTCAAGAATGTATACAAATGCCTGCAAAGTATGTGATGTGTGTCAGTTAAATGCACAACCTTTTTATTTGTATTTTGAGGTTTATGTCATTATTTTTGATATGGTATTGATATGTACTACAGCTCCAGTGAACCCTGAAGTAGTCTCAGGTAGAGGGGTGGGAGTAAGTGGGGAGCCGTGTGCACTCTGCAGGAAGCGAGAGAGACGAGAGCTGAACAGTGTCGAGTGAACGCAGAGTTCATAGAAGGGCGACACGCATTTTCGGGTTGACGGATAGTTAACTGGAGTCGAGAACTGTTGTACCCTACTGTGAGGTAAATGTGAATTTTGTCTGACACTTGAACCCAATGTTATTGTGTAAAACAGGCTAACTGCTAACCGCGACTAGCCGCTAGCGTAGCCTAGCATATTCGCTAAGCTCTTGTTCTGCTCTGTTTTTATTTATTAAGCTAATGCTAAGATTGAATGTTAACGCGTGTGAACTGGCATTTAGCGGGGTTGTGTGATTCAGTAGGAGGAGACGGACGTCTTGCTGGCGTGTCAGAGAGGCCCCTTCTGCTGGTGTGCTGAAGTTATGTGTTCACGTGGGAGCACGTGGAAAGGACGACTGTGAGTGCTGCTGCCATGGCCTGCTGGTAGCCGTGACCCAGTTTCCCCGCTATCCCCTTGAACTGCCTGGAAGTGTGAGTACTGTTGTTTGCACGTGCTTTTATTTTTACTGCTTGGCAACAAGTGAAGCGACCATATTGTTTTAGGTCCCAACGCACCCGAGCCACGACTCAGGCCTGCAACGAGGGGTTTGCTAGCAGAAAGACTGTAGCACTTGAGGTGTGTGTGTGTGTGTGTGTGTGTGTGTGTGTGTGTGTTTGGTGAGAGCGCGTGAGGGCCCACAATATTATTTGATTATTTTGTTTCTGTTGAGGTAGATACCTTACCATTGTTTAACAAACTTTATTGATTTTACTTATTTCCTTTGTGTTGTTAATTCAGCATTCACTAAAGTGGAGTTAACTTTATAATTGACCTGCTTGTGTGTGATTTATTTCCATATAGTGTAGTTTTATTGCATATTTAATACCATAAGCACGACACAGGAAATCATTCCTGCCTGTGGCCATCTCCCTGTACAACGCATCCACTTAACACACTGTTTGCTGCTACAGCTACACATGTTTCTTTTTCAAATATTTATTTATAAGTGACTTATGTATGTATGTATGTATGTATGTATATATATATATATATGTATATATTGTACTATTCTTAGTTAGCGTATTGTCTGTCTTGTCTTAATGTTGGTTTAAAATGGAGCACTGTAACAAAAAATAATTTCCCCCAGGGATCAATAAAGTATTCTGATTCTGATTAAAAAGGGAGTATCAATAGGAAAGTAACAACAGGAACCCAGGGCCCCTCTCAATAGAACGTGGGATGGGTGTTACACATAAATATTAATGAAGTTCTGTAGAACGCTTTTAGTTGCAACAAAGGAAAGCTGTAAACTTGTTGTTGTCTCTCTCTTTTAAACTAGTGTCACCTTCTGTAGTGATACCCAAAGCAAGTAGTTTCTCCACCTATTTCTAAAGAACAGTTCCTGGTTATGATCCTGTTTTCATACAGCACTGTGCAAAAGTCTTGAGCCAGCTCAAGACTTTTGCAGTCTTGGTTGATTTACCAGTTTTCACTTTCATGCTCAGATGTTTCTCAGATTCAGAGACATTCAAAGCATCTGTGGTGGCTTTCTGAAGAGGATACGCTGTTGGTGATTCTTCAGGAAGAAACACAAGATGTAACTACAATTTCTGCTGCACACATTAGATTTGTATACAAGTAATATATAAAAATTGGTTTCTCACTCCTGGTTAAATCTCACTGTTCATGAGATAAAAAAAATAAAAAGCCTAAACTATATATTTTCATAATTAATGATGTTTAAGAGATAAAGCTCTTACCACCCCAAAACATTTACTACAGAAACATAAAACAGCACTGAACTTTAAACTGCTTGAATTTACCAGTTTTCAGAGTTGCTTTAATGAAGGTCTCGCTGCCATTAGAGGAGTCACTGTTTAAATCTGCATCAGGTGGAGCTGTGAAAAGAAGACAACAAAGTTCAACACGTCTTCTTTGCATACCAAGCACAACAAGAGGAGGACATGCAGTTAATAACTCAAAGCACAAGGTTTATTACCTGGTAATAATTGTACTGGTCCATTTGTAACATTTTCAGTGTTGGCATCATTAAAGTTGTTCATAAATGGTTTTGTGTCTAGAGGAATTAAAATGTTGTCATTAATCAGTCCTGGTGAATTTTTTGTGTTGGATTTTTGTGTCAGAAGGGTTACAAATGTTCATACCTCCTCTGGTGTTTGTAGTGATGGGATTTCCGGCTCTTTTTAGAGATCCGGCTCTTTCGGTTCGGCTCACTAAAAAGAGCCGGCTCTTTCGGCTCCGAACCGGCTCTTCAGGTTGTTTTGTTGCTTTAATTAATTTATTATTAACAATAATATAAAATTATGCACAAAAGGAATTACTAACGTAAAAACAAGTGGTTTTATTTATATATGTTTATATATAAATATATGCGGTGGCCCCTAGAGACAAAACACGTACAAACTCCAAAACACATTTCTAGCATGAACTGAACTTCCAAAGCAGAGCTACTAGATCACTTAAATTACACAATTGAAAGCATGTGTGTATTGTTTGTGTATTTATACACAGGCACTCATATATATATTCAAATAATTTTAAAAAAAGTTCATTTACCTGTTATTACCACACACCAAATCCGGTCATTGGTACTTGCTGGCTTGTGTAGCCACAAGATAACAAAGGCTCAACACTGCGCCCAGCATCCTGGAGCACTTCTGTTGTTCTTTTGTACGTGTTTTGAGTTTTTATGTGCTTCTGAGTTTTTATATGCTTCTGAGTTTTTACGTGCTTCGGAGTTTGTACGTGTTTTTACGTGTTTTGGAGTTTGTACGTGTTTTTACGTGTTTTGGAGTTTGTACATGCTTCAGAGTTCGTACGTGATTTGAAGTTTGTATGTGCTTTGTCTCTAGGGGCCACCGTAAATATACTTTTATTTATTCACTCCACATAAAATGTAATAAATAAATCATCTAATACAAAAATCAACTATTCACATTTCAAGTTTTAACTATTTACATTTTCAGCTTTTTCCTTTCACAAATTTAAAGTGAAAAGAACACAAAACACTGCAAACCACAACACAATTAAATATAAATTATAATATGAAAACTAAAAGAACATGCATATTCTCTGTCATATGGACCTGCATGAATAAACTTTCTCAATCCTTTATCATCTGCAACCGAAAATAGTTGTGGATGATTACTATACCTTTCTAATGTTGTTGTCCCTGCCTCTCTTTCTCTCTCTCTGGCTCTGTTCCTGTGCTACTGAGTGTAACTACCGCCCCTCCCCCCTCTGCCCAGCGTAAAGCACAAGGCTCGCGTGCAGAGTGAAGCGGAAAAAAAGTGCGAGAGAGAGGCTGAGAGAAAGAAAAAAACAAACAAAAAAAAACCACGTGACGGCTCGCGATAAGGAGCCGGCTCGCGTCGTTCACGTCAAAGAGTCGGCTCTAAGAGCCATTTCGTTCGCGAACGACCCATCACTAGGTGTTTGCAGCTGGACCATCTGTTGGTGATTCTTCAGTAAGAAAGAGAAGTTGGTCCACACATTAGAAAAATTATATATTCGAATAGTTAATTGCTTCAATTTGGAGCTCAACTTCATACTCTGCTGCAAGTATTTTAAACAGTTTTTCATTCTTAGGAAAAATTTAATTTGCAGTTTATTTTAATCCCAAAATTGGAAAAATCTTTTTTCATAGAAGTTAAAATCAAGTTAAACACTGCAGACATGATTAAGTTGCTTAAATAAATAGAGCTCAATAACATAGAATACAGTATGATCACATTAGGATTAAAAACAAGTGTTAAAAAACAATCTGAAAGCAAATGAAGTAAAATAAGTATGGATTAAAAATATGAAGTGATAATATAATACTATATAACTAAGGTAAGTATTCAAAGACATTTAAAAGATATTAGTGCACAGTCTGTTAGTCAGTTGTAACGTCAGCTTGTGAATGATTGTGAACGAATAAAGTATCTGCAGCCAGTAAAACTAATCAAACCAAGTATGAGCCCGTACACTCACAACAGGAGCATTTTTAAAACACACCAGTTTTTACTGTTGTTCACTGACAGTTCTGCTGCCCTTAAATGCAGCACTGTTTAGATCTGCATCACTGGGGTCTATACAGTGAAAGCACTTCTAAAGTGACAGAAAGAGGATGTTTTAGAGTTTAATACCTGTTAATTTTCCTGCTGCCTCTGTGATGACTTCAGGGTTTCTAAGAATTGCTGTGCTGTAGCTGTAATCTTCATAAAACGGTGAACGGTCTAGAATGGGGTTGTTTTTTTTGGGGGGGGGGGGGGGTTTAAACTGTGGTTTAAATACATTTTTCATATATTCAAATTTAGTTTTTTTGATCATTTACCTGATTCTGTCTTATTGTCCAGTTTCTCAGAGTCAGAGACATTCAAAGCATCTATGAGGTTTTCAGATGGATGTGCTGTTGGTGATTCTGCAGAAGGAACGTAGAAGATGTCGCTGGATGATTGGACACACAATTTATCATAATTGTAGAAGAAACTTGCTGGTTTATTACAAACAGCAAGCGATCTTTATGTCATATCGTGTGTAATTTAAAATCACATAATTCACCAGTTTTTGTGTCTCCAGTTATTAGGTGATCGTAAATGTATCGTTTGCAGAAATATAAATGAATTTGTTAACGTCAGTTCTAAAACATTCAGCCGTCTCTTAAATATCTTAGCAGAGACACTCTGACACTCAAATGGTTTCTTACCAGCTTTCAAATATGTGTCTAAAGTTTCATCAGAGAGAGCTTTTCCAGCATCATGCGGCTCACCTGGTGTTGGTAACACCGTGGAATCAAAGAGGAAATCCAGTACAATGAGTATAGTGTGAAATAAGATTTGTGTGTACAATGAATGAGTACCAATATTAACCTGCTAATAAATTCATTGGTGCTTCTGTAACATTTTCTGGGTCGATTTCAGTCAGGTTGTCACTTTGGTAATCTGGGTGAGGTGATATCCAGTCTGCAGAAAAGAAACATGATCAGCATAACCATAAATGTTTTAAATGAATCCAGATACACTATTATACTGTATATGTGGCCAAAGTTTCAAATCCTTTTGAGCCAAAATGGAAATAAGCACAAAAGATCGCATTTAAGGTTTAACTGAGTGGGAAATGCAATTATTCAACCATTTTTATTTGTGTTCTGAAGTGATGTGGCAATACTGATAGCAAGCACAGCAGACATTTTCTTACCACTTTCCACTGTAGTAACAGTAACATTTCTGAAGGAGTCGCTGTTGTTGTCTAAGGCTACACTCAGCAGGCCTGGAGGGAAAAAGAGGACATTTACAATTCTGCAGCATTTTCAGTTGTGACACAAAAAACAAATGATCGTGGCTGCGCTGACTGTTGTTGAAGTTCAGCACTTCTCACCTGCTGATGATTGGGACCTCTCACCTGCTGGGACCTCTGTGACATTTTCTTCTTTGGTATTGTTGAAGGCGTCTTGACTGTGGTTTGGATAAAAAGAACCAAAATCTAGGAAATAAAAGATGTTGAGTTTGATGCTTTTTCTTAGTCAAATATTAGTCTGCCAAACAAGACTTCTTATCGCTCAGAGTGGTAACTAACCTAATTTTATATTTGTGCCACTAACATTCAAAACATTAGTTGTGTTATCAGCTGGACGTGGTGTCGGTGATTCTGTGAAGAAGAAAAAAAGAGACATAAATTGCTACCCTTATCTCAGAGCAGTTACGAAGCACACACCATCCATAACATCCACCCATACAGACATACATATATACTTTGCAACTTGTTGTTTTCTGTGTTGTTTTATTAGCTATTAATTTTAACCCTGTGAGGTCTAAGTCATCATCAGTGATCACCCTGACTCTGACTCTAACTCTAAACAATCAGAAGATGGATGAATGGATGAACAGTTGTCGATCAGGCTAATGGACACCTCTATGACCAGTGTGTTGGGAACTTATCTTTAAGATCAACATGACTGAAACTAAGAGACTAAATAAAATAGAGACAAATCCAGACAATCAAAGAGTTTAAATTAAAATCTAAATAACAGTCTTAAATCTTGTTTCTGTAGGAGAATGGCTTCTGTGCTTTTAAAATCTCGGCATTAATCATGCCTTTGACCAGTCTGATTTGTGAGGAGAGACGTGAAAAGATTTTACTTTGTGGTAAAACAACTAGAACTGTGAATGTTACACTGCTTAATATCATAGTGGATAAACAAGTGATTTTTAACTACTACTGAAATCGAATATAGAGTGAACAAAAGCAACTGAACACTCTTCAGGTCAGCCAACACTGTTTTTTTAATAATCACACAGCTTCTCATATCATGTTTGCGGTCCTTGGTCCACTGGCTCATTGTGGCATTATTCCTACCTCTCCATGCGTAAATTTGACGACTACTTCCTTCAGTAATCTTGTTTTTCATGTCACTGGAACAACAGGTGGAGCAGGGTGGACCAGGTGGACCAGGAAGACCTTTATGTACACAGATTATTAAAAATATGATGTGCAGAACAGACCAAACTAGAAAAATTTGCATTTCCTGCGAAAATGCTGTGTGGATGCCTTAACGCTGAAGATGTCTGCTGAAAAAAGCTGAAAAAGTTGAGAAAAAAAAAACAAAAAACATTGCCCTGAGCAGGATTTGAACCTGGCCCTTCTGGTCTAAAGGCAGCGATTCACCTCACTGCACCAAACTCACTCACACAAAGAAGAGGTGGAGAGAGTGACAATTGTGGTGAAATTAGCAGAAGCTGCTTAGAATTGTGCTGATAAGAGGTGAAAAAGCTAAACATTTGGCAGAAAAGAGGTGAATCAGAAGAATTTCTGCTGAAAAGAGGCAAAGAAGCAAAAAGATGAGCTGAAAAGAGGTGTAGAAGCAGAAGTGCTTGCTGAAGAAGGCTGTATGTGTAATGACACACTGGAGAGCAGTGACACACAAGAAAGCAGAGCGCATGCAAGCAGGGAACATGTGTAGCAACTGTCACAGGTAGGATTCAAACCTCTGCCACCGGGTCTCACGGCAGATGGGCAGATGCCCTACCCTCTGAGCCAAATGAGTTCTGGTCACAAGCAAAGATATGATGAGAGGGACAATGTGCACTGTGGAGCAGAAGCTCAAATTAGCAGAAAAGAGGTGAAGAGGAAGAACTTTGCTGTGAAATGAGGTAAAGAAACTGAAATTTGTGCTTAAAACAAGTGAAAAAGCTGAACTCTGAAATCCTGCTAAAACAGCAGAAGAGGCTGATATTTTTCAGCTACTCATTGAGCCAAAGTGGTTCTCACGTAACTGAAAAAAGGTGGAAAAGCTTACAATTTTAATGAAAACAGCAGAAGAGGCTGAGATTTGTGCTGATAAGAGGTGAAAATGCTGAACCAATCAGAGGTACTGCTTCTGTCTGCTTCATCAGGCTGTGTACTTGTATGTATTTCTGCCATAGACTGTTAACAAGAATCTGAGGTCCATATTAGAAAAGCTGCTAAAATCATAAAACTTTGCAGAATTGTAATAAATTATCAATATGAATTACCGGTCTGTGATAGTGTATAAATTTGTACTCAAAAACTAGGTGGGATAGAAGCATAATTCTTGCACTGGGTGAATCAGCGGACTTTGGTGTACTTTGACTGCGATTTACATAGCTCTTTGTATCTCCGTCGCGGAGACATGACGAGAGAAGAAATGGCTTAATTTTCGGAGTTTGAAAAATGAGAGGACAGATTTCCACCCCTCAAACATGTTTTTGCAGAAACACTGTAATTTCGCTTAAATAGTATGAAATAGCAGTAATACTATGATTTGGCAGAAATACTACTTTTTCGCACAAATACTATTGTACAGAATGGTGTACGTCAGTTTAATGCTGGGTGGTGCTGCAATAGTAACTATCCTCGGTCAGAAGGAGAGGCTGACATCCAGGGATTAGATTACCACAGGTGGAGTTTATTGGCGGTCAGATGGATGGTACAGGGAGGCATGGCATACAGTAGGAGGATGTGGAGAGGTGATATGGTGTGGTTTCTATGATTAAGAAATCTGGCAACAAATTCCTCCACTACAAATCAGTCTGATACCACTTCTTACAGGGTTCACGTTTACTAAGGCACTACCCAAAAGGCGCCACAAGAGGGCACTCCAACACAAGGGATGACCTATTTACACTGTAAACACCCCCTACTTAGCCACTACATACTACAGTGATATTACAGTATACAAATTCACACAAATACTATGATTTGGCAGAAATACTATGACTTAGTAGTAATACTATAACATAACAGTTCAATGTTCTTGCACAAATACCACAATATGGCAGAAATACTATGTTTTAGCATAAATACTGTGATTTGGTATAAATACTACGATTTGGCACACATACTATATTCCGCAGATACACTATAACATAACAGATATTCTACGACTTAGTAGTAATACTATAACATAACAGAATTATTAATTGGGCACAAATACCACAATTTGGCAAAAATACTATGATTGGGTACAAATACTATGATTTGGCAATAATACTGCATTTTAACACAACTACTGAGATTTGATTGAAATACTATGATTTTGAAGAAATACTATTACTCCATACAAATACGAAGCTTTGGGACAAATACTATGTTTTGGTTTCAATACTATGATGTGCAACAAATACTATGATTTGGCACAAGTACTATGATTTAGTACAAATACTATGATTTGGCAGAAATACTATGACTTAGTAGTAATACTATAACATAACAGATTTCCTAAAAAACTATGAAATTGCAGTAATTCTATGACTTGGCAGAGATAATACGTTTTAGCACAAATACTATAACAACGCAGAAATACTATGACTTAGTAGTAATACTATAACATAACAGTTCAATGTTCTTGCACAAATACCACAATATGGCAGAAATACTATGTTTTACCACAAATACTGTGATTTGGTATAAATACTACGATTTGGCACACATACTATATTCCGCAGATACACTATAACATAACAGATATTCTACAACTTAGTAGTAATACTATAACATAACAGAATTATTAATTGGGCACAAATACCACGATTTGGCAAAAATACCATGATTCGACACAAATACGATGACATGGCAAAAATACTATGATTGGGTACAACTACTATGATTTGGCAATAATACTGCATTTTAACACAACTACTGAGATTTGATTGAAATACTATGATTTAGAAGAAATACTATTACTCCATACAAATACGATGCTTTGGCACAAATACTATGTTTTGGTTCCAATACTATGATGTGCAACAAATACTATGATTTGGCACAAGTACTATCATTTAGTACAAATACTATGATTTGGCAGAAATACTCTGATTTAGCAGAAGTACTATCTTTTGGTAGAAATTCCTGCTAAAAGGCAGTATTTCTGCGTTTTAGCAGAAATACTGTAATTTGGCATAAATACTATGATTTGGCATAAATACTATGCCTTAGTAGTAATACTATAACACAACAGAATTATTAATTGGGCACAAATACCATGATTTGGCAAAAATACTATGATTGGGTACAAATACTATGATTTGGCAATAATACTGCATTTTAACACAACTACTGAGATTTGATTGAAATACTATGATTTAGAAGAAATACTATTACTCCATACAAATACGATGCTTTGGGACAAATACTATGTTTTGGTTCCAATACTATGATGTGCAACAAATACTATGATTTGGCACAAGTACTATGATTTAGTACAAATACTATGATTTGGCAGAAATACTATGCCTTAGTAGTAATACTATAACATAAGGGATATACTATGGTTTTGCAGACATACTATGTTTTTGCACAAATACCATGATTTGGCACAAATGCTATGATTTAGCAGAAATACTATGATTGGGTACAAATACTATGATTTGGCAATAATACTGCGTTTTAACAACAACTACTGAGATTTGATTGAAACACTATGATTTAGAAGAAATACTATGACTCCATACAAATACGATGCTTTGGCACAAATACTATGATTTGGCACAAGTACTATCATTTAGTACAAATACTATGATTGGGCAGAAGTACTATGTTTCAGTACAAATACTATGATTTGGCAGGAATACTCTGATTTGGCAGGAATACTCTGATTTAGCAGAAGTACTCTTTTGGTAGAAATTCCTGCTAAAAGGTACTATTTCTGCGTTTTAGCAGAAATACTGTAATTTGGCATAAATACTATAATTTGGTATAAATACTGTGATTTGGCACATATAATATATTCAGCACATATATTATAAAATAACAGAAATATTATGATTTGGCCCCAAAACCATGATTTTGCACAAATACCATGATTTGGCAAATATACTATGATTTTTCAAAAAATACTATGATTTAGCAGAAGTACTAAGATGTAGTAGAAGTACTTTGCTTTAGCAGAAATACTATGATTGAGGAGTAATACCTAAACATAGGAGAAATATTGATACACAGACACACATACACTGACAGTAAAGGGAACAGGAGCTGTGGAGAGTCTGGGCTTGGTATATGTAGGTCAGTTAAATTAGCTGCACCTGCTGTAGTCAGCCCTTACACACACAGACACAGAGAGAGGTGTGAGTTTTCTTCAGTGTATTTCTGACATTCAGGATTCCCCTCGAACAAATGGCCATAATTTCCTAACCGTAGAGGCTAGAATGGTCATTCAGACATCGTTTTATTCAGAAGAGATGGGGGAATCTTCAGGTCTTCATAATTCAGAGATAAACTATAAATTATTAAAGATATATGACTTGTAATACACTGTAACTGTGTAGAGGCGAAGCAAAAACTGCCTTGACTTGCTCTCAAACAACCTTTGGTAACTCTAAATCTATATGGAGCATCAAAATCATTCTTTCACTGTAAGAAACAGCAGGCTTTGGTGAACAGTCATGGAAATTTTCAGGGCTCTGTGGAAATCCATCAAAAAGATATCATGAGAGAAAAAAGTGGCTCATTTCCAGAATTTGAAATCTCATGAAATCTGAGCGAGGGACAAATTTCCTACCCTCAAACAAGTCTAACTCATCTCCTAACGGTAATAGGTGAGAAAATAATTCTTGAATTGTGAGCATCAGACGTGTCTGACGATATATTGGGACAAGCCTTATGTCTTAACTTTGCTTCGTTAAGGAGATATGACAATTTGAAAATGCCTCTCATTACAGGAATCCAGCGGTGATTTTGAACAAACTCTCCATTGACTTTATATGGAGAGTTTTCTGACTTTGTGTTACTCTGAGGAGATTTGCAAAATATCTATGTGTCCCACAACAATGATAGGGACATTTTCTGAAAGCCAGCAAAAATACCTACGCTTTGATGTATAATTTGTGGGGCTTGAGTGGAAATTGAGCGAGTAGCAAGAAGTTGTTCGGACATGAAGAGAAAATTCAAACAGTTTCACTGTCCCCTCTGAGTTAATTGCATAGCAACCATAGCAACGCATGTATTTTCTGAAAAATCACAATTTTGCAACTGAAGACTTAAAGAGAGATAAGATGAAAACGGTAGAAGATCTGAAAAAGCTGAATCACACAGGAATAGCCCAATAATTTGAGAACGTTTTAAAGTTTGAATGGAGTTTCTAGGTGAAAGTATGAGGCAGTAGTTAAGTTTCAAAGACAAGAAAGTTTTAGCAGAATTGTGGAAGTTTCCAATTCATTTCAATGGGACAAATTAAAGGAAAAAAGTGTAATATTTTAAAAAGTATAATAGTAATAAACACCAAAAGTCATAGCCGGCATTAGCAGAAAGAGCAGAACAGTTTAGAGTTTGAACGGTGAAAATAGCACAAAAATTGTGGAAGTAGTTCTGCGGCGAAAAGTGTACGGAAACACCCGGAACTAGAAAAATTTGCATTTCCTGCGAAAATGCTGTGTGGATGCCTTAACGTTGAAGATGTCTGCTGAAAAAAGCTGAAAAAGTTGAAAACAAAAAACATTGCCCTGAGCAGGATTCGAACCTGGCCCTCCTGGTCAAAGGGCAGCTATTTAGCTCACTGAGCCAAACACTTTCTCACAAAGAAAAGGTGGAGAGATTGACAATTGTGCTAGCAGAATTTGGGCAAAAAAAGGGGGTGAAAATTCTGCTGAAAAGAGTTCAATCAGCAGAATTTCTGCTGAAAAGAGGTGAATGAGCAGAATTCTGCTGAAAAGAGTTTTTTTCTGAAAACAGCAGAAAAAACTGAAAATTTTGCTGAAAAGAGTTGAATGAGCAGAATTCTGCTGAAAAGAGGTTTTTGCTGAAAAAGAGCTGAAAAAGTTTGGATTTGTGCTGAAAAGGGGTTAAAAAAACTGAAAATTTTGCTGAAAAGGGGTGAAAAAGATGAAATTTGTGTTGAAAAGAGTTTAAAAAAAGTTTAACTGTTAAGTGAAAGAAATGTTGCCATAAGCTGGATTTGAACCCAGGCCTCCCAGTCTGAGAACGGATGCTTATCTCACTGAGGTAAAACACAGCTCAGCCCATCATGCAAAATCAGTGACCACATTGATAATGTGTTCCATTCATTTCAATGGTCAAAAGTCATAACACACATCAGCAGGAATAGCAGAATTTTTTAAAGTTTAAACATAGTATTTCTGCTAAAACTTAGTATTTATACTAAATAATATTTTTTTCCTGCCAAATCATAGCATTTGTGCTGGAACACAGAAAGTTCCACCAAATCATACAATTTGTACTAAAACATTATTTATGATTTAGCAGAAACATTGGGACTTGGTAGAAATACTATGATTTACATGAAATACTTTGACTTAGCAGAAGTACTACAATCTAGGAAAAAAGTACTAAAGCATAGCAGAAATTCTATCATTGAGCAGAATTACTAGGATTTAGAAGAAATACTAAGATTTGGCACAAACACTGATGTGGCTCAAGAACCTTTATTGTGCAGTTATACTATGATTTGGAAGAAATACTATACTTTGGCACAAATACTATGATTTGGAAGAAATACTATGTTTTAGCACAAATACTATGATTTGGCTCAAATACTATAACTATCCTTGGTCAGAAGGAGAGGCTGACATCCAGGGATTAGATTACCACAGGTGGAGTTTATTGCGGTCAGATGGATGGTACAGGGAGGTATGGCATACAGTAGGAGGATGTGGAGAGGTGATATGGTGTGGTTTCTATGATTAAGAACAGGGTATGCATTACAACATGCATACAGATTAAAGATTAAGAAAACTGGTAACAAATTCCTCCACTACAAATCAGTCTGATGCCACTTTTTACAGGGTTCCCGTTTACTAAGGCACTACCCAAAAGGCGCCACAAGAGGGCACTCCAACACAAGAGATGACCTATTTACACTGATGCACTTAGTAAACAGCCCCTACTTAGCCACTACATAATACAGTGATATTACAGTATACAAATTCACACAAATACTATGATTTGGCAGAAATACTATGACTGAGTAGTAATACTATAATATAACAGATTTCCTAAAAAAAACTATTAAATTGCAGTAATTCTATGACTTGGCAGAGATACTACGTTTTAGCACAAATACTATAACAACGCAGAAATACTATGACTTAGTAGTAATACTATAACATAACAGTTCAATGTTCTTGCACAAATACCACAATATGGCAGAAATACTATGTTTTACCACAAATACTGTGATTTGGTATAAATACTACGATTTGGCACACATACTATATTCCGCAGATACACTATAACATAACAGATATTCTACGACTTAGTAGTAATACTATAACATAACAGAATTATTAATTGGGCACAAATACCACGATTTGGCAAAAATACTATGATTGGGTACAAATACTATGATTTGGCAATAATACTGCATTTTAACACAACTACTGAGATTTGATTGAAATACTATGATTTAGAAGAAATACTATTACTCAATACAAATACGATGCTTTGCGACAAATACTATGTTTTGGTTCCAATACTATGATGTTCAACAAATACTATGATTTGGCACAAGAACTATGATTTAGTACAAATACTATGATTTGGCAGAAATACTATGCCTTAGTAGTAATACTATAACATAAGAGATATACTATGGTTTTGCAGACATACTATGTTTTTGCACAAATACCATGATTTGGCACAAATGCTATGATTTAGCAGAAATACTATGATTGGGTACAAATACTATGATTGGCAATAATACTGCGTTTTAACAACAACTACTGAGATTTGATTGAAATACTATGATTTAGAAGAAATACTATGACTCCATACAAATACGATGCTTTGGCACAAATACTATGATTTGGCAGAAATACTATGACTTAGTAGTAATACTATAACATAACAGATTTCCTAAAAAAAAACTATGAAATTGCAGTAATTCTATGACTTGGCAGAGATACTACGTTTTAGTACAAATACTATAACAATGCAGAAATACTATGACTTAGTAGTAATACTATAACATAACAGTTCAATGTTCTTGCACAAATACCACAATATGGCAGAAATACTATGTTTTACCACAAATACTGTGATTTGGTATAAATACTGCGATTTGGCACACATACTATGATTTGGCAGAAATACTATGCCTTAGTAGTAATACTATAACATAAGAGATATACTATGGTTTTGCAGACATACTATGTTTTTGCACAAATACCATGATTTGGCACAAATGCTATGATTTAGCAGAAATACTATGATTGGGTATAAATACTATGATTTGGCACAAGTACTATGATTTAGTACAAATACTATGATTGGGCAGAAGTACCATGTTTCAGTACAAATACTATGATTTGGCAGGAATACTCTGGTTTAGCAGAAATACTATGTTTTAACATAAATACTATCTTTTGGTAGAAATTCCTGCTAAAAGGTACTATTTCTGCGTTTTAGCAGAAATACTGTAATTTGGCATAAATACTATAATTTGGGATAAATACTATGATTTGGCACATATAATATATTCAGCACATATATTATAAAATAACAGAAATATTTGGCCCCAAAACCATGATTTTGCACAAATACCATGATTTTGCAAAAATACTATGAATTGGCAGAAATACTATGATTTAGCAGAAGTACTAAGATGTAGTAGAAGTACTTTGCTTTAGCAGAAATACTATGATTGAGGAGTAATACCTAAACATAGGAGAAATATTGATACACAGACACACATACACAGACAGTAAAGGGAAAAGGAGCTGTGGAGAGTCTGGGCTTGGTATATGTAGGTCAGTTAAATTAGCTGCACCTGCTGTAGTCAGCCCTTACACACACAGACACAGACACAGAGAGAGGTGTGAGTTTTCTTCAGTGTATTTCTGACATTCAGGATTCCACTCGAACAAATGGCCATAATTTCCTAACCGTAGAGGCTAGAACGGTCATTCAGGCATCGTTTTATTCAGAAGAGATGGGGGAATCTTCAGGTCTTCATAATTCAGAGATAAAACATAAATTATTAAAGATATATGACTTGTAATACACTGTAACTGAGTAGAGGCGAAGCAAAAACTGCCTTGACTTGCGCTCAAAACACCTTTGGTAACTCTAAATCTATATGGAGCATCAAAATCATTCTTTCACCGTAAGAAACAGCAGGCTTTGGTGAACAGTCATGGAAATTTTCAGGGCTCTGTGGAAATCCATCAAAAAGATATGACGAGAGAAAAAAGTGGTTCATTTCCAGAGATTGAAATCTGATGAAATCTGAGCGAGGGACAAATTTCCTACCCTCAAACAAGTCCAACTCATTTCAGAACGGTAATAGGTGAGAAAGAAATTCTTGAATTGTGAGTGTCAGGAGTGTCTGAACATATACGGGGACAAGCCTCATGTCTTAACTTCGCTTCGTTAAGGAGATATGACAATTTGAAAATGCCTCTCATTAGAGAAATCCAGCGGTGATTTTGAACAAACTCTCCATTGAGTTTATATGGAGAGTTTTCTGACTTTGTGTTACTCTGAGGAGATTTGCAAAATATCTATGAGTCCCACAACAATGATAGTGACATTTTCTGAAAGCCAGCAAAAATACCTACGTTTTGATGTATAATTTGTGGGGCTTGAGTGGAAATTGAGCGAGTAGCAAGAAGTTGTTTGGACATGAAGAGAAAATTCAAACAGTTTCACTGTCCCCTCTGAGTTAATTGCATAGCAACCATAGCAACGCATGTATTTTCTGAAAAATCACAATTTTGCAACTGAAAACTCAAAGAGGGATAAGATTAAAACGGTAGAAGATCTGAAAAAGCTGAATCATACAGGAATAGCCAAATCATTTGAGAACATTTTAAAGTTTGAATGGAGTTTCTAGGTGAAAGTATGAGGCAGTAGTTAAGTTTCAAAGACAAGAAAGTTTTAGCAGAATTGTGGAAGTTTCCCATTCATTTCAATGGGACAAATTAAAGGAAAAAAGTGTAATATTTTAAAAAGTATAATAGTAATAAACACCAAAAGTCATAGCCGGCATTAGCAGAAAGAGCAGAACAGTTTAGAGTTTGAACGGTGAAAATAGCACAAAAATTGTGGAAGTAGATCCACGGCAAAAAGTGTACGGAAACACCCGGAATAATAATAAAGAAGAAAGAGAAACAGGATCTCAATAGTGTGGATGCCTATTAAGGCATCCACACAATAATAAAGAATAAAGAGAAACAGGAACTCAATAGTGTGGATGCCCATTGAGGGCATCCACACAATTAACAATACTGCTAATATAGACTCTTTAATATTAACCCAATTATATTTATATAGTGAAAAGTCAAAACATAAGTCATCTCAGAGTATTTTTACACTGTAAGGCTAAGACTTCACGTGGTGGGTGGGTGGGGGCTCTGATTCTATATTCATTTTGAATGTTACCAGCCAAAGAAGCTGTTATCAGTTATTGCCACTTTCATAAATATCACTGGATGCATAAATATGAGGTGAGTGACTTTAACATGAAGAAAGATCAGCCTGGGCCACACTTATGAAGAGCACACATCAGCCTTGACTGGTTGGGTTAAAGGGAGAGAGGAGAAAATAGGTCAAGGAGACAATTAAAACAAAGAAGGTTGGCTGAGTCAGAAATGTTCAGCTCCAGAGCCAGAGACCTCTGCTGAAAGCACAGGGAGGTAATGGCATGCAATGTTCATGGCCCTTTGAAGTCTGTGGAGTAAAAGAGAGAAGAGTAGAGGAAAGGTGCTCGATGCGTCATGGGAGGTTCCTCTGACGCAGCAGCATAACTAAGTGATGGTTCAGGGTCACCTGATTCAGCCCTAACTACAGGCTTTATCAAAAATGACCGTTTTAAAACTAATCTTAAAAGTAGAGATGGTGTCTGCCTCACAAACCCAAACTGGGAGCTGGTTTCAAATGAGAGCAGCATGATATCTGAAGGCTCTGCCTCCCACTGAAATGCTGAAAATGTGAGGATCAGAAGTAAGTCTGCCCTCTGGTGCTATCTACAGAATATGGTACCATGAGATCTATAACATGTGTCAGAGTGTGATTAAGCAGGACTGCAATTCGGTTCTAGATTTAACAGGAAACAAATGAAAGGGCCTTATTATGACAGAAATATCACCTCTCTCTACTCCCTGTAAGTACTCTTGCTGCAGAGTTTTAGAACAGCTGCATCCTGTTATAAGGTGTATGGTAAGTACAGAAGTCTGGCACAGAAGTAACAAAAACAATAAAAGAAAAAGGAATGCTGTGATGTGGGCTACCCTATTAACTGTTCATATAAGACTGTTTTAACCTTAGTAATGACTTGTGATGCCTCAAATGTATTCAGTTCAGTTACATTTTATTTTTATCGTATTAAACCACAACAACCAACGACCACAATAAAGGTGCTTTATATTGTAAGGTAAAGATGCTACAATAACAGAGAAAAAGCCACAAAAATCAGGTGATATGAGCAAGCACTTGGGGACAGTGGGAAAGAAAAACTACTACCGGGGAGTGGCAGCCTCTGCCATGACTGGTTTGGGAGTGAGTGAAGGGAAACAGGACACAAGACATATTAAAGGTGTGTTTTTTGATGGAAATTAGAACACTGGGGTTTTCAGGTAGCCCTAGTGAGCTGTATGGGCAGAGATTACCCTCATTAACATTTGATGCACACCCAGTTATTTTGTTCTGGAAGCAGGCCTGAAAAATGACAAAAGCTACTCAGTTTAGAAAAGAGAAGTAAGGATTAGCCCTACTTAGCATAAATTTAACACATCACAAAAAGACTGAAGAGTTGAAGGAAGGAAAAGGAACCAATAACAGTTAACAGTCTTTTAAGGTAATGTCAGGCTCCCTGAGTATTCATCAAGAGCTTCATGTTAGTTCAAAAACCTAAATTTCTTCAGAATCTCAGATTAATCTCAGAGTTTAAGCCATGCAGAGTTGGTAAAAAGATACAGTGAATGAGTGAAAGTTAAAAAAAAACAAAAAAACATTGCCCACACTGCAATTTTCAGTTTCAAAACAACAAAAAACTATAATTTGGGCTAATCAGTGCTAATCAGTGCAGCAAACACTTATCCCACTGCAGTAAACAGCTATGTGGCAGCTAAATACAAGTTTCTTGCAGACAGTGAGTGGGATGCTCGTGTTGTGCAATCACAGCAGGAACAATGAAAGACTGTTTGAAATGCACGAGAAGCTTCTATTCTGCAAATTTGGTTGTTTTCATACAGCTTTTCGCTGAATGGGAGAGGAGATGGGTTCTCAGATTTCTTAGACATATAAAAGTTCTCACCTTTTCTACCTCGTCTCCCCTCTGGCCCCGGTGGACCTGGGGGTCCAGGTGAACCAGGTTTACCTGACAGAACAAAAACACTTTGTAATGCAGTAGGAATTTAGCATAATTTGAGTAAATTTACTCAGTAAATTTAAATTTCAGTTTTTACCTGGGGGTCCAGGTGGGCCTGGAAAGAAAAAAACAATTCACATATTTAAAAAAAACAACAACAACAACAACTATGGGCAGTAAATACGCAAATGAAAACAGTGGAGATGCATGTTTTTATGATGTGCACCTGTTAAACAAATTCCTTTGGAGCTCCTGCACATGTCTGTGAAGGCTTTGACCTGAAATAAAGAAAAAGACAGGCATGAGGAAAGTTTTGATTTAGGTGTAAGTTAACCACATATAGGGCCATTTGAGTTAGGCCCTGTTAACACAGAAAGGACAGGGTGTTTTCTAAAGGTCTATATTTTAATCTTCAAATCAAATCAAATCACTTTTTATTGTCACATCACATGTGCAGGCACACTGGCACAGCACATGCGAGTGAAATTCTTGTGTGTGAGCCCCACAAGCAACAGAGATGTGCAAACACAACAACACAAACGAGCAAAATACAAGAATGGCCAACCTGAAACTAATAAATATATGTACAATATATAATAGTGTATGCATTTCTGGATGTGTATACTAAATATTTTCCTACGTGTGTGTGTGTGTGTGTATACACATTTTTACAAATTAAATAGTAAAAAATAAAATAAAATAATAATAATAATAATAATAATAAAATATATAAAATATACAGAGTTGAATATGTGCAAAACAAGTGGCATTTATATACAGTGTGGAGTGCATAATGTTGAAGTTCCAGTAGTGAAGCTGAGGTGTCTATGACGTGTTCAGCAGTCTGATGGCCTGATGGAAGAAGCTGTCTCTCAGTCTGCTGGTACGAGACCGGATGCTGCAGAACCTCCTTCCTGATGGAAGCAGTCTGAACAGTTTATGGCTGGGGTGACTGGAGTCCTTGATGATCCTCCCCGCTTTCCTCAGGCAGCGCTTCCTGTAGATGTCTTGGAGGGAGGGAAGCTCACCTCCAATTATCCGTTCAGAGCACCGCACTACTCGCTGGAGAGCTTTGCAGTTGTAGGCGGTGCTGTTGCCATACCAGGTGGTGATGCATCCAGTGAGGATGCTCTCAATGGCACAGCGATAGAAGGTCCTGAGGATGCGGGGGCTCATGCTGAATCTTTTCAGTCTCCTGAGAAAGAAGAGGCGCTGCTGGGCCTTCTTCACTGTTTTGTTTGTGTGTACTGACCACGTAAGATCCTCAGCCAGGTGTACGCCAAGGAACCGGAAGCTGCTCACTCTCTCCACAGCAGCGCCGTTGATGGTGATGGGGGTGTGTACTTCTCTGCACCTCCGGAAGTCCACTATCAACTCCTTTGTCTTTGCGACGTTGCGGGTGAGATGGTTGTCTTGACACCAGTGGGTCAGGGCGCTGACCTCCTCCCTGTAAGCCGTCTCATCACCGTTGGTGATAAGACCCACCACTGTAGTGTCGTCCGCAAACTTCACAATGATGTTGGAGCTGTTAGTGGCTGTGCAGTCGTAGGTGTAGAGTGAGTACAGGAGAGGGCTCAGTACACACCCCTGTGGAGCACCAGTGTTCAGTGTGATGGGGGATGAGGTGATGCTGCCCAGTCTGACCACCTGGCGTCTGTCAGACAGGAAGCTAAGGATCCAGCTGCAGAGGGAGCTGCTCAGTCCTAGATCCTGCAGTTTCCTGTCCAGCTTCGAGGGAACGATGGTATTGAATGCTGAGCTGTAATCTACAAACAGCATCCTCACATACGTGTCTCTCTTCTCCAGGTGTGACAGGGCAGTGTGTAGTGTCAGGGCTATGGCATCATCAGTGGACCTGTTGTGGCGGTATGCAAACTGTAGAGGGTCCAGTGAGTCGGGTAGTGCAGAGCAGATGAAGTCCCTGACCAGCTTCTCGAAGCATTTGCTTACGATGGGGGTCAGGGCTACAGGTCGCCAGTCGTTCAATGAGGAGATGGTGGAGGATTTGGGTACAGGGACGATGGTGGCCATTTTGAAGCAGGCTGGGACTACAGACAGAGAGAGGGAAAGGTTGAAGATGTGCGTGAACACTCCAGCCAGCTGAGCCGCGCATGACCTGAGGACGCGGCCGGGAATCCCGTCCGGACCAGTAGCTTTGCGTGCGTTCACCTTCCTGAAGCACTTCCGCACATCCTCCTCAGACACAGTGTGCGCACTGACGTCATCCGCGGTGCGCACACTGTCCGGTCTCATGGTGTTCGCTGTGTCGAATCTAGCGTAGAATACGTTTAGATCCTCACACAGAGAGGCCGTGGTCTGCGGTGTGCTGGTTTTCCCTCTAAAGTCTGTGATCGTGTTTAGTCCCTGCCACATACTCCGAGGGTTGTCAAACTGTTGTTCCATCCTGTCCCTGTACTCACGTTTGGCTGCTTTGATCGTCTTCCGGAGTTGGTAATGTGCGTGTTTGTAGTCCGATGTGTTCGCGGAGGCAAAGGCGGTGTTCCGTGCCGCCAGTGCCGCGCGAACATCTCCGTTAATCCAGGGTTTTTGATTTGGGAAGGATTTGACTGTTCTGGATGGGACGACATCTTCCACGCATTTCCTGATAAATCCACAGACTGAGTCTGTGTATTCATCAATGTCTCTGGCGGCCACGTGAAACATTTCCCAGTCCGCGTGATCAAAACAGTCCCGCAGCGCAGACTCCGATTGGTCCGTCCAACAGTGCACCGCCCTCCGGGTTGGAGCTTCCTGTTTCAGCTTCTGCCTGTAGGCGGGCAGGAGCAGGATGGAGCAGTGATCTGATTGGCCGAATGGGGCGCGGGGGAGGGCTTTGTACGCATCCCGGAAAGAGGTGTAACAGTGGTCGAGTTGCCGGTTTCCACGTGTGTTGAAAAGGATGTGTTGATGGAGTTTTGGTGAGACTTTCTTCAGGTTTCCCATATTAAAGTCTCCGGCTGTGATAAACGCTGCCTCTGGGTGTGCGGTTTCCTCGCTGCTGATCGCGCTGTACAGTTCCCTGAGTGCACGGTCAGTGTCGGCTTGTGGGGGAATGTAAACAGCCGTAATAATCACTGCTGTAAATTCCCTCGGTAGCCAGAATGGCCGGCACTTAATCATCAGGTACTCCAGGTCCGGTGAGCAGAAGGATTTGACCGGGTGCACGTTCGCATAATCACACCAGCTGTTGTTGATCATGAAACACACACCACCGCCTCTGCTTTTCCCAGTAAGATCCTGTGACCTGTCCGCGCGGTGCACAGAGAACCCCGGCAGTTGTATTGCGGAGTCCGGTACTTTGTCCGATAGCCAGGTTTCTGTGAGGCAGATCACGCAGCAGTCCCGCATCTCTCGCTGGAATGAGATCCGTGCCCGAAGCTCGCACAGCTTGTTCTCCAGAGACTGCATATTAGCCAGTAATAAACTGGGTAACGGTGGTCTGTAAGTGCGCCGTCTCAGTCGAACCAGAACGCCAGATCTTCTCCCTGACCTTCTCCCTCTCCTAATCTTTTGCCATGTTCAGTGTTTATTCCCAAAATCCAGCAAAAGAATCATTCTCGTTAACAGAGCTGAAGCAGTTAGAGTATAACAACAACAACAACTAAAATTCCCTAAAATTTTCTCACTTCTTAAATGTCTGCTGTTCTTTTAATCTTTAGGCTTTAGATGAAACAAACTGAAAGTGAAGATTAATTGTTAATAAAAACAATGATACTGCCCCCGGCTCCCTCACAAAATATACAGTAGCACGGCTTTGAAGAAATGCCAGTTTTGTAGTGGAAGAAAGTGGAGCCGAGGGAGGAGCAGTCACTCTTCACAGCACAAAGTACTTTTCCAGGAAGCACTCAAGACTAGAAATTTGTTAATGGTTACAACAGACTCCTGGATTTCTTAGATTGCAAGGAGATGCCTCACGTGATCGTATTAAAGACACCAAACTGTGGAAAAATAAAAAAATTCAGTTTTTGTCATAATAGAGTAAACAACTTTTAGCATTAGTATTCACAGTCCTACAGAAACATCCAAGCATGCTGATGTCTTACAGGAACCATAGAGTATGTCATGAGCATCAGCATATCCTTCTGATCTTCGCTTTGCATTGGATCTTCTTCCTGGTTTCTCCTGCGGCGGTGGAGCTTCCTGAACTCTCGGGCCTCTCCGGGGTCGATGGGCAGGATTCCCGTCCGCAACCTGCAGCTCTCTGTCAGCTCCTGCATCTGGGACTCCAGCCTAAACAGCTCATCTGCCAACTCTTTCTGCCGAAACAGCAGAAACACTAAACCTGCCGTGCTCAGGAGCAGCAGCACGCACATCCCCACCAGCAACACTTTCCACATGGGAGAAACAACACTTCCCTCTTTCATGTTTGTGCCCCGTTCCTTGGTCCTCGCTGCACAGTGATCCGGGCTGTGTAATTCAGAAGCACATACAGCACATTTCTGAACACCTGCCAGCAGATGACACGTCAGAGAGAAACCACAGTAGAGCAGTTGGAGAGGAATAAACATGTCAAAATCTGCCTGGAACTACAGCGAGAGAGAGAGACACGTGATGCATTGCATAATAACAAACATCTGCAAGACTGCTGAAATCTGTAGGCTTGCATGATTTAAATGCAGCTAATGGACATATTTCCAGAATGACACATCCTCCAGACAGCATAGGGCTTCCCATCATTCTGGTGCCTGTTTTCCTCAGCATTTTCACTAGCTTGTCCTACTCAAAATTACATGGAAGTGGAATAAATAAGCTTCGAACAAGGGACACATTGTTGGGATCTACAAAAGAACTTTCAGAGAGCTTTCAGCAAATGTCTGCGAGTGTGCGGATGTACATGTGTGGGTGTCAGAATATCCTTTTTATGAAAGGGTTTTGTTTTTTTCTATTCATTGCAATATGAATTTCGAAATTGAAAGTTTCGTAAATAGTCAATGTTACATTTTTTTTGATTGATTTTTGATTTGCTGCTTTTTCGGGGGTGGGGGGAAGAGGTCATTGTAGCTTCTGTTGCTAATTTCAGAGCAAGACCAACACATCCACCCCTAGATGTGTGGCCAGTATCTTTAAACAGGGCATACCAGCTATTCACAGGTACCAAGCATGAAAGCCAGCTCATTCACAAAAGCTTTCCATGAACAGTGTTTTTTCCTTTCAACTTTGCAACTATGATTTCTTACACTGGACTAACTAACATGCAATCAATCAATCACTTTGACAGCACTTTTAGATTAAATTATTAAAACTGAGCTTTTAAGAATATAATTATGACATTTTTTAATTCTTCTTTTCCCTTTCTGAACTCCTGAGTAAGTCCTTGTCTCCTTTGACACAGGTCAGTCTGACCCAGCTAATTAATTTCCCTTTCAAAAGCCTCCCGGGTTGATGAATTGGACAGTGGGGTTTCTCTGGGTGCAACAAAGCTAAATGTGAAGTAAGCCCATCTAAACACTAATGCAGAGCACAACCAGTGAAAGCCTTGCAGGTTCTCCATTCTTATGAATAAAAAGCACCTCCTTTGTTCTGCTGGAAACTGCTTTGTGGTTCAGATATGCACTGCTGTGTCTCAGGTTCACTCCTCTGCCATGGTGCTTGTAACCCTCAAGTGACCACGTCTCCAGGCAACTGTTAAAGTGAAAGCTCAGCCAAAGGATTTATAAACACTTGAAACACTGGATTTATTTGCACAAAGGATGCTGGTCACCTTTAAAACCAGTAGAGGAAGTACTGCACCACTTCAAATTATACTCTAAGTTGGACTGGAGCAGGAGAGGAAAGAGAAGTAAGTAGAATTATTCAACCTTTTTTTGTTACAAAGATTTATGAAGCAAACCTCTCACATAGACTGTTAATTTTTTTAAATTTAGATTTTCTACATATATATATATATATATATATTTTGTATTTGGACCTTGAATTGAGACACTGTGTTTGATATTAGACTTTAATATTAAATCAGTTTCTGCGTCTGGCATCTTGCTTATTTAGTCTATTTATTTATAATGAGCTCACATTTCGCTGCTCATCAGTGTCCTTCTGATGCAGTCTGACAGCAGCAAATTCATGTTGTTCAATTTTCTGCAGCACAGTGATGAAAAACTTAAGATACATGACAAAATACTGTAATTGTAAAATAACTATAAAGGTATAAATAGTTTAGAAAATATCAAAGACAATAAGTAAGATAAGGGCTAATGACCCTATAATTGTAAGATAACAGAGATCATCATGAAAAAAAATCATAATGATGTCTGTAATTACTGTATATTTGATGCTAACTACTTCAGTAATACAAACAGTTAATGATAAAGGTTGATGTGGGTGTATTTTGATTTGAATGTGGCTCAGTGCTAGAGAAATGCAGAGGATGCTGCCGGTAGAGGAGCTCATCGCTGGCCCCATGGTGGCTGATAGAGCGTCAGAAGTCACTGCTGTCCTGCTACTTCTGCTGCTGTTGCTGCTGCTTTTCACCACCTGGAGACAAAGAAAACAGTCACACATACCAGGTAGGCACTAATATATATATATATATATATATATATATATATATATATATATATATATATATATATATATATAGAATAGAATAGAATAGAATACTTTTATTTGTCAATTTCTTCAAATGTACTTGCCATACAAAGGAATTGAAATTACGTTTCACACTGTCCCATGCGTAGACATTGACAACAATAAGGTGCAGATGCACAAAAAAAAAAAAAAACAGCCCTAACAATAAAGTAATAAATAGTAATATAATAATATAAATAATATAAACAGTGCCAAAAGAAATACCAAAAATATATATATAGCTGCAGGTGTGTGCAATTGCAATGCAAGTCAGGAATGTTTTCAGTTATATATATATATATATATATATATATATATAACTGAAAACATTCCTGACTTGCATTGCAATTGCACACACCTGCAGCTATATATATATTTTTGGTATTTCTTTTGGCACTGTTTATATTATTTATATTATTATATTACTATTTATTACTTTATTGTTAGGGCTGTTTTTTTTTTTTTTGTGCATCTGCACCTTATTGTTGTCAATGTCTACGCATGGGACAGTGTGAAACGTAATTTCAATTCCTTTGTATGGCAAGTACATTTGAAGAAATTGACAAATAAAAGTATTCTATTCTATTCTATTCTATACATATATATATATATATATATATATATATATAAATAAATGGTAAATGGCCTGTATTTGTATAGCGCTTTACTCAGTCCCTAAGGACCCCAAAGCGCTTTACACTACATTCAGTCATTCACCCATTCACACACACATTCACACACTGGCAATGGCAAGCTACATTGTAGCCACAGCTGCCCTGGGGCGCACTGACAGAGTGCGCCCCAGGGAGCCTTTAATTAATATGGTATATAAATACTTATAGTTAGTACAGTAATTACAGTAATTACACTCTAAATACACTTCAAATTACAATTAAAAAATCTTTACCTTATTTATCAAATCCTATTATTCATCCTAAATATCTCTCTATAAGGAACATATTATTCCATTATATCAACATTATATCAATATGAGTGTGTGTGTACACTATATATATATATATATATATATATATATATATATATATATATATATATATATATATATATATGTACACATAGAGTTATATATACTATATACTATAAGTATTTATATACCATATTAATTAAAGGCTCCAAAGTGTCTTTTTATATCATTTAGCCATCCACTGCGAAGGAATCAGATACAGAGTAAAGTCAGCAAGCATCTAATGACAAAGAAAGGGAAACCCTCATATACACAGAAGGTCTGCATCAATGACAAAACAAGGTTTACTCAACCATCACAGAGCGTGTTCCTTGTCTATTAAAACTATCACAAACAGTCTCTGTTTTGCAGCTCCAGGTGCAAATTCCTGTATACTGATGAAAATGGTTCATGCAGAAGTCAAATAACAGTTACACACAGAACAAAGAGTGCCGTCCTTACTTGCCACTCTCCTATATACTAAGATCAGAGCCTGGCAGCTATCCCAAAAAAATACACTATCTTTCTCAAATTAAACTCAACAGACAAGGTTCTTGCTAATTTGCAGTAGAAGTGGGAGTCTACTATCATAACCTATTTCTCTCTGTCAGGCCCTTCCTTCTTAGCAGGACTCGGTCCCATTCTCTCCTACAGCAGGTTCATCTGGTCTGGGATTGGAACAGCGTGTAACTACTACAACAACAAATATGGGAGCATTGTGCGGGTGTGGATAAACGGAGAGGAGACCCTGATTTTGAGCAGGCAAGTGGGTTGTTTTTTTTGTTTTTGTTTTTTAGAGTAAACCGAACTTGTTTTACAGTAAATTTTCAGATAAAGGTAAAGCCTGGTTTCTTCTGCAGGTCCTCTGAAGTGTACCACGTTTTGAGGAGTGCCCACTACACCTCCAGATTTGGGAGCAAAAAAGGACTCGAGTGCATCGGCATGTACGGAAATGGTATCATTTTCAACAGTGATGTCCTGCTTTGGAAAAAAGTGAGAACATATTTTTCTAAAGGTGAGCGATTACCACACACTGACAGCACATACTGTGGTTAGACTATTGCTTTCTTGAACTGTGGAGCTACTGAATGTTACTGTGCAGCTCTGACTGGACCCAGCCTGCAGAGGACCGTAGGAATCTGTGTGAGCTCCACAGCCAAACACCTGGACAACTTACAGGATATGACTGACCCCTCTGGACATGTGGATACTCTCAGTCTCCTGAGAGCCATCATTTTGGACATCTCCAACAGGCTGTTCCTAGGAGTGCCGTTAAATGGTCAATTGCGTGTTTACTGCACATAGATTCCTAAAACCGCATACTATCTGCAAGAAATTGTGACGCATGAGCTCTGGCGCTGCATCTATTGATTTTTTGTTGTTGTTGTTGTTGTTCTTTTTAATAATTCAGAGAAAGAATTCTTGATGAAAATTCACAACTACTTTGAGACCTGGCAGACAGTTCTAATAAAACCAGATATATTCTTCAAGGTTGGATGGCTGTACAACAAGCATAAGAGAGCAGCGTAAGACACCTCATCTCACAGTAAGTCAGTATTGTGGTTTGCGATTTCTTCAACCTAATGTTTGTGTTGCTTTTTGTGCCAACAGACAGGAGCTGCAAGATGCGATGGAGAGCCTGCTTGAAGTTAAGAAAAAGATGATTCATGAAGCCGAGAAACTGGACGACGAGCTCGACTTTGCAACAGAGCTCATCTTTGCCCAGGTCGGTCTCTTTGGAGGGATTTTTGTCGTCCCCCCAATTGTCTTTTCTTATTCCCGTCTGTTGTGTTTAACAGAACTACGGAGAGCTATCAGCAGATAATGTCAGGCAGTGTGTGCTAGAGATGGTAATCGCAGCCCCCGACACACTTTCCATCAGCCTCTTCTTCATGCTGATGCTGCTGAAACAGAGCCCGGACATAGAGCTGCAGCTAGTGGAGGAGATGAACACCGTCTTGAGTTAGTGCAGCTTTACAGTGTTTCCAATATTCCATATTCACAGTTTCACTCTGGTGAGTAGAAGTATTCTGACACATCTTTCATTTTCAGATGAAAAAGACGTGGAAAATATCGATTACCAAAGTCTGAAAGTGATGGAGAGCTTCATCAACGAGTCTTTGAGGTTTCATCCTGTGGTCGATTTCACAATGAGGAAAGCTCTGGAGGACAACGACATCGCAGGTACAAAAATCAAGAAAGGCACCAACATCATTCTCAACATTGGCCTCATGCACAAAACCGAATTCTTCCCCAAGCCTAAAGAGTTCAACCTCACGAACTTTGAAAAAACGGTAAGTGAGCAGAGTGTAGTTCAGCAATAAATGTTTAATGGTTTAAACTAAAAAAAAAAAACATGCACACACACACACACACACACACACACATTTGAGTCTTTGCTTTCTCTCTTTGGCAGGTACCCAATCGTTACTTCCAGCCCTTTGGCTGCGGGCCTCGTTCCTGTGTGGGCAAACACATCGCCATGGTGATGATGAAGGCCATCCTGGTCACTCTCCTGTCTCGGTACACTGTGTGTCCTCGTCAAGGCTGCACGTTCAACAGCATCAAGCAGACCAACAACCTGTCACAGCAGCCAGTGAAAGACGAGCACATCCTGGCCATGCGCTTCATCCCACGAATGACATAACCCCACAATATCAAGCTGCGAAACATAACGGCGCTTTTTACACTTCAGATGAAAACATCTTGAAATGGGTTTAAAGGCCTTAATGAAGTCCTGTACTAGGAAATACTCACAGTAAATTTGTATTAACAGCACATGTACTCCAAATTAAACTTTACTAATCTTTAACAAAGTACACTTGTTAAGTATAGATTTCTGATTAATGTTTTGACAGTGTACACAGCTCATACATTTAATAAAGATGCATTTACAATGATTGAAATAACTGAAGAAAAAAATCACATGCAGAGGAGCAATGGTTCTGTATTTACATTAGTTTTATTTGTATTATGTTTTCAGTTTGATATCAGTTTCTTCTCATCTCATTTAGCATCTGTTGTTTTGTAAGTGGGTCACCCAAACATTACATTACTACAGGAGCTGCTCAGCTACAGAATCTCACGCTATGAAGCTTTCTCAAAATTTCTCAAACTACAGTAAACTGTTGCAATGGTGGCACAGTGATTGGTCCTGAGTTCAACTCCACCACCTGGCTTGGGCATGATCTCTCCGGGTACTCAGTGTAGTCTCATTTTTGGCTGTGTTGACAAATTTGGTCAAATTAACTTGAGACTTTTTACTCTGTGGTTTTGTAATTACCCAACATTATGCCTGATTTTTAAAAAAGGTTTTTTAGTTTATATAACTAAAAATAAAGCTATAGAAAAAGTACATTATGGCTAAGAACAATAACCCTTTTCATGAATGATTTACCGTAAATAAAATCTGCATTTACTTTGCCTTTGTGGGTATTTCTATGTTATATAATCAGTGTAGAAATATGCTATAATGCTGTATATACTTCAGCTTCACCATGCAAACAACTTCACATAAAAAAGCTCATTTTAAATATTCATTTTCATTATTGTGCAGAATCAGTAGTTCATATAAATTTTCGTATTATTACTTCCTGTTTCACACCCAATACATGTGTTAATAAGCATAAACTCCATGAGAGCCTCAATTTATTAAATAACCAATGAGTCAAAGTCAAAGGGTCATTTTCACATGTTGAATTTATTCATAAGTTAACTGAATGTAATGACAGGCACTCCAAGAAACAAGGATGTTTTTTTTCCTCTGTACCACAGGCACAAATCAAACATGCCGTACTGGCATTAAAACATAAGGCGTAGGGTTAAAACTGAGTATTAGAGACACTGTTAGCATCACACTGTGCTTCAAACCAGCACACAGGCATAGAAGAAACGCAGAAAGCAAACTTTCCCTTCAGGCTGAATTACTTAAAACAAGCCAAAACATGTCAAAGAAACATACAGGTGTAATCTGGCACAGACCAGTCAAACAGCACATGAAGAACAATGTTTCCCTTTCTTTCAGTGAAATGCATGTAAACATTTTGTAAGAATATAAACGCATAAATATGTTCTTTTAATACTGCAGTCATACAAAAATATAACAACCCTTAACATCCACCTAATGAGAAACATGAGTGCTTAAATAATCAGTCCATACCGTCCAAGACAGACCGCTCACTGTACGTGTCAGAAAGAAAAAAGGGGAAGTTCACGTCAGCCGCGAGCAGGCCAACTGGATATTTTACAAATATTTACAACACTTTAAATTTCATGAATATGCCAAACATGACCGATCAAATGCTTCAATTTCTTATTAACCTCCACGTGGAGTCGTTGTCAGTATCGTCCTGTGCTTTTTCAATAAAGGAGCAAAAGAGCTGCAAATAAAATGAACTAGTGCAAATATACTGTGCGCTCATCCATTCAAGAGACTAAATCAAAATCAGAGGACAAGCTGCTGATTCTTGGAAAATAATCAAACACTGCACTTCTGTTTAGCATCTCATGAGACAAGTCTGTAAAAAGTGAACAAGAGAGCATCTTTCTTCAGTTTTATTTGCATTTCAGCCTGCTGTTATTATGGTGAAAGTCAAAAAAAAATTAAAAGTGTAGCAATTCTGTAAATCCGAGGTTCAGTTGTAAGCAGGAAAAGGTGGTTGGGCTGGTTTTACCATGAGATTTATCGCTAGATCATGATTAGATCAAGTAGAAATAATCTCCATTAAGCGTCTTTAAATATTAAAGCTAGCATGCTTTACATTTACTGGGCATTAGCCATCACAGCTCAATAGGGCTAATATGTTAAAGGTGTAGAATGTATATAGTGGTGCTGCTAATTTTGAAACCGCAACGTTTGCATTTTATCAGCCACCGTGCTGGTCTTTTGGAGAGAGAAGCAATCAATCAGCCTCAAGGGGCCATTTTTGGTTAGTGCTGCATATTTAGCAACCATGCTTGGCTAACGAACTAATAGAAAGTGGCTTAGTGATGACATGATCCTTCAGTTTCTCTGCCGTGGCCGTCATGTAATCCTTCTGATTTGTCTGTGGTTATTCATACACTGAAGTTGCTACACTATCTTTTCTTCAATGCATCTGTTGTAAATGTGAAAGTGGAAGAGGGACAAGTGACTGTGGACTTACTCGCTCCACTGTTATGATTGTTGTAGCCTAGAAAATGTATTTCAGATCACAAAAAATATATATCTTCTCTCTGGTGTACAGGAAAAAGAAACAACTGAGAACTTCATTATTTTACACTTTGAGAATTTTCTGTTATACAAAGCATACCATCAGAATTTAACCAGGAAGAAGGCTTCAATTGTTTAGTGATTATGGAGCTCTTTCACGACTAAAAGGCAATAATGAAACACCCACAGATGATTAAACACCATCATTTGACCCTGAGCTTTTAACCTGCCATGTCTTTCAATGAGTTATAGTTCTGCCAAATAAATAAAACCAAATCTTACTAAATAACTTTGAGTGAAATTCATAAAGACCGCAAAATAAAGATCAAAAGCCACAACAGCAGGTTTCTCCTTTTCTGTTCAGCACTTCAGCTCTGTGTACCTTCCTCTTCAGTGAGGGTCTAGTGGGTTTAGTTCCTCAGTGGTTTCAGTGGTGGTGAGTGGTGCTGCAGCTCTGAGTCTCAGAGGCTCTGTAAAGCTCTCTGGCAGTGGTAGATCAGGCAGTCGGGCAGGTCGGGCACCGGCGACCGCAGCCAGACAGCCAGCCAGCCGGCATTCACCCGGCAATGCATCAGACACGGCAGATCCTGAAGGAGACGGCAAGCTACGATTCCTTCCATGCCTGAGCAGAAAACAATGAAGGTTACTCAGCAAAAAGTATAGGACACATTAATATCTATGTCTCCTTTTCTATATGCAATTTTAAAATCTTCTTCTTCTTCCCCTTTGTAATGCTGTTTATTGGTACCGCCGTGTTATTTAATGATGTTCATGCTGCATACAAGCGAAAGTTAAAGTTGTAAGTTTTCTTCATAAACTCCTAAGTACACCTCATTAGAGGCATATTTGACGTATAGTCAAGCTGCATTATCTCATCTTTTTAATTAATGTAGTTTTTTAAAACAGTTATTCCTAATGTTAAGAATAAATAAACAGTAGTTACCACAGATGAGTTGGTGAATATTCTAACACACACATGTTGATGTGAATGCTGCTTTTATATGCATTAAGCATAAAATGATACTCTCAGTTTGAACAGCTTGAATACGAGCAGGAAACAAATGTTCATTCACCTATAACTTCCACAACATGAAGCTGGAGCTTCTTCTTCAGAGCATTCAGAGTGGCTGTGAGAGGTTCTTGGTTGTCATTTATCAACGTCAGATTCTGCTTTGTGTCGTGAGAGAAGGAAAGCCACATCGTCCCATATTCCTCTGTGGACACCACAAAAGGCCTGCAGGAAACTTGGATTAATTTTATGTCACTTAAATGCTGCACTTCAAATACGAGCACTACATATCTCACCTGATGAAGCTGGTTAAAGGGACTTTATATGAAAACTGCAATGACTGAGACGTCCCAGCAGGCAGCTGGTAAGATACCGTCCCGACCACCTCGACGTGAACCGCAGGCCTCTTCACAGTTAGAGAATACTGGCCCACTGCTACACTGTAGCTTGTCACCTCCCCCGCTGGACTATCACATAGGCAGGATACCTAAAAATAAACAATACAACGAAGCAACCTCATTATAAAAGACTAATGGACACCAAACGACTCTATTGATAATTTTCTACTGAATAATTTACCTCAAGTTCTTCAGAGTCGACCTGAAGCAGCATCTGTTGTATGGCAGACTCGGAGGAGTTCATAATAAAAACAACTAATATTAATGAATCTTCCTTCTGCACATGACAGGCTGAGAGATTCAGGCTTTGGTTGGCACACAAGGGAGCGATTTCTGAGTGTGAAAGGCCAGAAAGCTCTGCAGGAAGATAAGAATCCAGACACACTTCTGTTAGTCTGCCTGGGTCGTTATGTGGACCAGGACCAGCAGCTACCACACAGTTATCCCTGCGGAGAGCAGGGTTACATCCCTTTGTGTCAGATTCAGTTAACTCTGCCTCTGCGTGACAGGTGCCATTAGCAGTAGTGAGGCTCTGAGAGAGCTGAGATGTCTGTTTGGCCAGCTCTGAGGCGTTGTTGGAGTCTAGTAGGTTGTTACACAGCAGGTTATCTACAGCACTGGGAGGAGAGATGAGGGAGCTGGATATTTGCTCGTTTGCGATAAAGGACGAGCCCAGACCTTGACCTTTGGCTTTTCTTCGGAATCGCTGTGGCATCGGCTCAGATTTTCCCATCTGTTAGAAGCAAAAACACATATATGTAGGAAAAATGTTCAGAATCAGCAATGCAAATAGCTGCACAAATAGCTCCACGTTAAGCACTTTCACTTATAGCAGGGGTTTTAAATGAGAATTGGCCCTGCAAGGTCTCCAATGGACTTTGAAACGTGTTCAAGACATACCTATGCAAGTTTAAATGAAAGTTTAAATGAAAGAACTACTAGAACTTTTTATGCATTTATCATGTAATTTCAAAGATCTGGCCCACTTAAGATCAAAGTGCGCTGCATGTGGTCTATGATGTAAAATGAGTTTGACATCCTTAAATTAATAGCATTAGTAGATCCTACCACCCGAGAAAATGTTCAGCCAATCATTGAATATGTTCTAAAAAGCAACACCTTTTGTCTCATCTTAGACTCACCGAGTAGCTAAATGGGCCTCACAAAAATGGAAGAAATGTTTGGTTCATCATCATTAATTTTGATAATAAAAACAGACGAGTGTTCATCCGGTCCTCTTTGTTGCCCTCTATGTTGAAATTGCCAAAAATGTAAAAATAGATTAACACATATTTTATTCAGGGCTACCTTCAGGGATGAAGTGCGATCATAAAGTTCCACAACTCTGGCCATAAATATCAAAAACCGTCACTGATTTAAATGCTCCTTAAAGATCATCTCCTTTGGCAACACTCCAATGTTTTCAGTGTGGCTGCTATTTTTGAATCAGAGGAACTCCTGTTCTACCCCACTGCCCTTGTGGGTGATGCATGCTTTATCTCCTCCTCATTTCAAAATGATGACCCTTCAAAAGAATGAATGAATTAAAGGCAGGCAAATCTGGTGAGTTGGGTGATAAGCACAGACTGAGTTGTCGAGGCCAAAAAAAAATATTCATTTTAATTGTATGTTAAATGTGCTGTCAGTAGGCACATTATGACATGTACAAGTGATGAGCTTGTTTACAGCATAACTGACTCCGGTGACAGTTTAAACTCTGACCTGATGCCCTAAAACTCCTGTGGCTAAAGTGTTTTCGGTGATCCTCCACATAAAAATCAGAACAGTCTGAACCATAAGCTGATGCTTGCTCTTTGCACATATGGTATATGGACTGATAACCTCACCAGAGACACAGAGCTTTGGGAAGCCAGGCCAACAAACAGCGAAGAAGCCAGCTGCTGTTTCTCTTGTTCAGGCTCTGGGGTCGGTGTCTGAGTTGGAGTTTGGCTGTGCAAACTGTCGCCTTCGCCCTGCCGGCCGGGAGACTGAATGGGACTGGGAACCTCAACCTGTGCAGCTTCCTCTACAGGTTCTCTCTGGGCCAGATAGCCCTCCCTTCCCCACACCCTCTTTATGCCATCCAGCTTCAAAGCTGAAGAGCTGAAACACAAACAGCAAGTCTTCAGTGTGAATTCAACACTAAAACTAGGAACTTGATTACACCAACAAATGCATGCATGTGGTGTCCACATACCCTCCTTTGTGTGAGAGGTCAGCGCTATCCCCTGACAGACCCGAGCTCATGGACAACAGTGTAGGAGACTGTCTGTCAGTGATGCTGCAGGAGGACATGCTGATAGGCAGAGAAAGGCCATAGGGCTCCAGGCTCAAGGCTGAGATAGACAACAAAGTCAGAACAAATCCAAACAAGATGCCGAATGTGCTGCCAAGATATTTATCTACATTTTACCTTTTGACTGATCTAATTCCTCCTGCCGTTGGTGGGGAGGTTTGTATGGAGCAGCGCCGGCAGCCAACGCCTCTGACACAAATCTGTCAAGAAATGACAGCGAGGAATCCACCTAAAAACAATCAAACAGTCACGCAAAATTGCCGCAGGACTGAAGACGTTGCGCCTGAGTGCTCTGTGTGCTTTGCTCAGCTACACAAAAACATATAATTACTCATTTATGTGTTTAAAATAAAATTCTTGGCCAAAAGAAGAGAGATTGGTTTTCTTGCTCTCTAAATGAATGAAAGTGAGTCCGATACTGAATGAAGTTCTCTGGAGAGCTCCGCCCTTCAGACTTCTCCAGACATGTTACAGGTTTGATTACTCATAAAATGAATAATGTGATTACGGTAAAGGCTGTCATCAATCTAATCAATTTTGCACCCTGAGGGGTGTTTCCATAAAGTGTTTGCAGGTTTTCACAACCGTCAACTAACCTGCTTTTACTGTGAAAAGAGCTACAGAGTTAATATTTAAATGTTATTAATGTGGCCGGGTTCTCTGCTCACTGCAAACAAGTTAAACACGTTACCTCCAGAGTCTCTGGTTTGGCACCTCGTGGCAACACCCTGGCTCTTAGTTCAGGGTCTTGGCTGAGGTACTGCAACTCATGCGCCCTTTGTCTCAGCACTGTATCCAAGGAGCTGCTGTATGTCTCAGAAACCTCCTGAGTTACAGAAGCATCAGCACCACCTTTGCAGAGTTTGGTCATGGCCATGAGGACCCAGCTCTTGGTTTCACTGCTGCTGTTTTTCATGTCCAAAAGTTTGGCTAGCAGGCTCAGGACTTCAGCAGGTTCAAGATCCTCCCTCAAATGAGAGTATTCCCCAAGCACCTGGGAATTACAGAGAGTAAGTAAAGGTTTAGCATATGTAGCCCTGGCTGTATAAGTAGCTCATTATTTAAATTTGTTCATTAATATTGATAGTTAATTGCAAATGTTTAATGTGTTCAAGAATGTATACAAATGCCTGCAAAGTATGTGATGTGTGTCAGTTAAATGCACAACCTTTTTATTTGTATTTTGAGGTTTATGTCATTATTTTTGATATGGTATTGATATGTACTACAGCTCCAGTGAACCCTGAAGTAGTCTCAGGTAGAGGGGTGGGAGTAAGTGGGGAGCCGTGTGCACTCTGCAGGAAGCGAGAGAGACGAGAGCTGAACAGTGTCGAGTGAACGCAGAGTTCATAGAAGGGCGACACGCATTTTCGGGTTGACGGATAGTTAACTGGAGTCGAGAACTGTTGTACCCTACTGTGAGGTAAATGTGAATTTTGTCTGACACTTGAACCCAATGTTATTGTGTAAAACAGGCTAACTGCTAACCGCGACTAGCCGCTAGCGTAGCCTAGCATATTCGCTAAGCTCTTGTTCTGCTCTGTTTTTATTTATTAAGCTAATGCTAAGATTGAATGTTAACGCGTGTGAACTGGCATTTAGCGGGGTTGTGTGATTCAGTAGGAGGAGACGGACGTCTTGCTGGCGTGTCAGAGAGGCCCCTTCTGCTGGTGTGCTGAAGTTATGTGTTCACGTGGGAGCACGTGGAAAGGACGACTGTGAGTGCTGCTGCCATGGCCTGCTGGTAGCCGTGACCCAGTTTCCCCGCTATCCCCTTGAACTGCCTGGAAGTGTGAGTACTGTTGTTTGCACGTGCTTTTATTTTTACTGCTTGGCAACAAGTGAAGCGACCATATTGTTTTAGGTCCCAACGCACCCGAGCCACGACTCAGGCCTGCAACGAGGGGTTTGCTAGCAGAAAGACTGTAGCACTTGAGGTGTGTGTGTGTGTGTGTGTGTGTTTGGTGAGAGCGCGTGAGGGCCCACAATATTATTTGATTATTTTGTTTCTGTTGAGGTAGATACCTTACCATTGTTTAACAAACTTTATTGATTTTACTTATTTCCTTTGTGTTGTTAATTCAGCATTCACTAAAGTGGAGTTAACTTTATAATTGACCTGCTTGTGTGTGATTTATTTCCATATAGTGTAGTTTTATTGCATATTTAATACCATAAGCATTAAAAAGGGAGTATCAATAGGAAAGTAACAACAGGAACCCAGGGCCCCTCTCAATAGAACGTGGGACGGGTGTTACACATAAATATTAATGAAGTTCTGTAGAACGCTTTTAGTTGCAACAAAGGAAAGCTGTAAACTTGTTGTCTCTCTCTTTTAAACTAGTGTCACCTTCTGTAGTGATACCCAAAGCAAGTAGTTTCTCCACCTATTTCTAAAGAACAGTTCCTGGTTATGATCCTGTTTTCATACAGCACTGTGCAAAAGTCTTGAGCCAGCACTCATTTTTTTATATTTTGCTTCCAAGGAGCAACTCTTTTAAAATGGTCTTGAGGAATACTTCTTCAGGCTTTGTGAAGGTTTTCTAAAGTTTTTCTTTGGATATTGGCTGCTTTGTCCCCAATTTCAGTCCAATCTCAGTCCTGAGCCACTTAATATGGACATGAATTATTCAAGCACTTAATTCAAGGGACGAACTAGTGTTTTACCTACACATACAATAGACAATTTTGCAAAGAACCAGTATCAATCTGTATCTTTAAGTATTTTGTTAGTGGTCACAGTGGAAGGGTGGTTATTAAGCCATTCTTAAGGAAGGGAAACTGCTACCCCTTTTTACAGGTGTGGTGTGATCAGGAGAGAGGAATAATAGTGGGTGTCTAGGCCACCTGTTTAATACACTGGAGGCTGGTTTAGTGTTGCGGTTCAACTAGTTTGGTTATTTTTTGAGTCCTTTTAAAAATGTAATTCTTTATAAATTCAGTAGTCAAAAGATCAAAGTTACCACATAATCCACTTTAATGTGAGGCAACATTTGTGCTCCTTCATTAGCTGATCTCTTTGGGTTTCCCGACTCTTGGGTCAGGAAAGAGCAAACACATCTGCACTTGTTCTTGTTGGTTACTGCCTCTATATTTCAAGCTAACACATATTAACCTGGCTGTGTTGTTTTTTTGTTTTTGTTTTTTGTCACAGGCTTCAGTTCCTGTGAGCTGACTAACATGTTCTCGACCAGACTCAGATATGACTAAGCGTTCAGCTTCTGGATCCTGAAACCTGTGCAGAATTTGTACATTCATATTTTTTCACAGCACTGATTTTATTTTTCCTCCAGTTATTTTTCGGAACATTAATTTACAAACCGGATTGCAAAAAAGTTGGGACACTAAACAAATTGTGAATAAAAACTGAATGCAATGATGTGGAGATGGCAAATGGCAATATTTTATTCAGAATAGAACGTAGATGACAGATGAAAAGTTTAATCCGAGAAAATGTATCATTTCAAAGGAAAAATATGTTGATTCAAAATTACACTGTGTCAACAAATCCCAAAAAAGTTGGGACAAGTAGCAATAAGTAAAAAGTAAATTTGAGCATAACGAAGAGGTGGAAGACCAATTAACACTAATTAGTGTTAATTGGCATGATTGGGTATAAAAAGAGCTTCTCAGAGTGGCAGTGTCTCTCAGAAGCCAAGATGGGTAGAGGATCACCAATTCCCACAATGTTGTGCAGAAAGATAGTGGAGCAATATCAGAAAGGTGTTACCCAGCGAAAAATTGCAAAGACTTTGCAGTTATCATCATCAACTGTGCATAACATCATCCGGAACAATCTCTCTGCGTAAGGGTCAAGGGCATAAACCCATACTGGATGCCCGTGATCTCCGGGCCCTTAAACGACACTGCACCACAAACAGGAATGCTACTGTAAAGGAAATCACAGAATGGGCTCAGGAATGCTTCCAGAAACCATTGTCAGTGAACACAAGCCATCCGCCGTTGCCAGATGAAATGCTACAGTGCAAAGAAGAAGCCATTTCTAAGCAAGATCCACAAGCTCAGGCGTTTTCACTGGGCCAGGAATCATTTATTTATTTATTTATTTATTTTTTTCTTTTCTAAATGACATCAGAAACAGCAGTATGCGACATTACGTGATGGCAGAGCTTCAGTTCATCCTTTGTCATTTTTTTTTTTTTTAATAAATAGGACAGGGGGAATGAATGAGAGAGAGAGGGGGAGAGAAAGAAAGAAAACCAAAGGGGAGAAGAGACGGTGAGAAGGGGGGGGAAGAGAGACAAAAAAAAAAACTCCTGGGTCACCTGTATGGAGAAAAAAAAACAAACAAACAAACAAAAACAAACAGAGGAGACAGCAAACAACAAAGAGCAACATAATAATAGAGAAAACAAAGCACCATCACAATAAACTAGCTAGTCATAGATATCAATATTTACTAAATAATAAACGATATTGTGCAGCACGCAAGATAGACAGCGCACAGTGTGCTTTGAGGCAGCAGCCAAGAAAGCTTTAGTCCGCGTCTGTGAATACCCATGTGTGCATACCTGTGTGGATCAGCATGCTTGCATTCCAAAGGTTTCTCCATGTAATGATCTGCTAGGGAGTGTGGGGGGGCCACAGCCCCGTCCTCCAGGGTGTGAAGCGGGTATGGAGGAGATCAAAACTCCAGACATCCAGAGGCCCCCAGAACACAAGAGACCATGGAAGACCAACAGAGGGGCAGCCGCGCCACTGTTCCAGTAAGAGCTGAGGAGAGTCCCAGATGAGGGCTCGCCCAGCAGCCGCGGAGCAGAAGTCAGGGGGAGTTGCAGTGACGCGCCCGTGAGCTCCGCCGGCCCCCAGCTGCGCCTGAGTGACCGAGCCCGAGGCCGGGGGCACCCCACCTCCAAAGGGGCCCGAGCGAGCCCCAGGCCCCGACAAGCGGCCGCCAAGGAGTGAGCCGGTGTGTACCCGGACGCCCACCCCCAGACACAAAGAACCACCAACACACCGACACCTGAGGGAGTCCGCCACCGGCAGGGGAAGTGGTGGTGGGTGGAGATAGGCCTCCAAACCTTGGAGGGCCTGAGGTGTCCCCAGAGAGGTGGCGTCTGATACCCAACCTGACATATAGACACAGACATACAGGCACACACAGACACAAACATCCATTCCCACCCTCATGCTCTCATATGCACTCACTCCACACTCAACCAACGTGGAGACAGACATAAAGAGACGCTGTACACACAATCACACTCCCCAAGCGTACTCTACAAACCGGGTCTAGGTACCCTTGCCCCTGGAGGGGGGAATTGCACCCAGACCCAGGTGGTGTTACCCTTTTCCCTGCGGTGGGGAGAGGCAGACCACCCCGACTCCGCAGCAGCAGGGAGGCCCCACACCCCAGACCGCAGTCGGACGGCCAACTCCTCCTACTAGCCCTCCCGCTCCAGCAGGCCGCAGAGAATGGGGGTGGGAGAAGACTCCAAACCTCCCTCCACCCGCTCATTGTAGTGTTGATGCATGTGTGTTCTAAGGTGCAATTAAAACCCAGGAGGGCATGGAGCTACCTGCCAAGGAGCAGCAGGTAAGCGCATAGTCCCTCCTGCTAACCCTCAATGACTAAGTGTATTTAAAATTGAGAGGTGGGCAACGACGTCAGGGGTGAGGTATACACCCTGATGGTGATTTGGACTCCGTGATTGTGCCCACCCCCAAGATCCTATATGTATGTGTAATGAGAGTGTGAATAATGTGAATGTCTAAGTTGTGGGATAAAATTGAGGCAGAGGCAGCCAGAAGGGGACAGGGGGGGGGGTAGCCTCCTCTGCACCCTGGTGACATACCCCCACTCCAAGGCCCTGCATGTGTGGGTGGTTGTGGAGGAGCGGGAAGAGGGAGGCAGCTGGAGATGGGGAGGGAAGGAAGGGAGGGGCAGGTAACCCCTCCCTGGGGCCAGCTCCCCCGCTGACCCCAGTAGGCACTCCCACCCTCCGCGACCCGCCAGGGAAGGGGGGCCCAGGCCCATCAGACCGGGGCCCAGTGCAGTAGCGCCCCCCGGCTCCACAGAGCCCTGGACAGTCCACCCAACCCCACCACAGAGAAAACTGCACCCACCCCACCAACCACACATCTTCCAGACTACATAAGACGGTAAACGCCCAGGCTGAGATCTTCCTCCACCTCTCCTGTATCTCCCCCTCCTGCAGAGAGTTCCTGAGAGAAGAAAGCTCCTGCAAGGAGTCATTTAAAATGGAGTGTGGCAAAATGGAAGACTGTTCTGTGGTCAGACGAGTCACAATTCGAAGTTCTTTTTGGAAATGTGGGACGCCATGTCATCCGGACCAGAGGACAAGGACAACCCAAGTTGTTATCAATGCTCAGTTCAGAAGCCTGCATCTCTGATGGTATGGGGTTGCATGAGTGCGTGTGGCATGGGCAGCTTGCATGTCTGGAAAGGCACCATCAATGCAGAAAAATATATTCAGATTCTAGAACAACATATGCTCCCATCCAGACGTCATCTCTTTCAGGGAAGACCCTGCATTTTTCAACAAGATTATGCCAGACCACATTCTGCATCAATCACAACATCATGGCTGCGTAGGAGAAGGATCCAGGTACTGAAATGGCACGTCTGCAGTCCAGATCTTTCACCTATAGAGAATATTTGGCGCATCATAAAGAGGAAGGTGTGACAAAGAAGGCCCAAGACGATTGAACAGTTAGAGGCCTGTATTAGACAAGAATGGGAGAGCATTCCTATTTCTAAACTTGAGAAACTGGTCTCCTCGGTCCCCAGACGTCTGTTGAGTGTTGTAAGAAGAAGGGGAGATGCCACACAGTGGTGAAAATGGCCTTGTCCCAACTTTTTTGGGATTTGTTGAAACCATGACATTTTGAATCACCATATTTTTTTCCCTTAAAATGATACATTTTCTCAGTTTCAACATTTGTTCCGTGATTTATGTTCTATTCTGAATAAAATATTGACATTTGCCATCTCCACATCATTGCATTCAGTTTTTATTCACAATTTGTTTAGTGTCCCAACTTTTTTGGAATCCGCTTTGTAAAAGAATTTTGTATTTCAAGCACTTTAATATTTAACTGTATGACGTAAACCGAGCAGTAACTGCATGTACTGTTCTTTTGCTTCTCGCTCTTATTACATAATAATATAAAAGTCTATTAATGATCCACATCGTGAGAGCATCACTCACCCAGCTGATGACTTGGAGGAAGCGCTGTGGCAGTTTGCCAGGCTCTCCCCGCAGCAGAGGAATGTACGAATTCACAGCAAAAAGCCTCAACTTCCTGTCTTCCTCCACACTGTCAAAGCCTGCGTATTTAGAGAGAAATTCATCATCCATCGCTCACAATTAAAATTTCAATCAATCAGCATCATATCAGTGAGCAAGAAAATCACAGCAGAATCATTTGAACGTGTGGGTTTCTCACCCTCAGACAGCAGTTTGAGAAAACTGTTAGGGATGTCAGGCTGCATCATGTCTCCACCAAGAGAAAACACAGTGTTCATCGTTTCTATGAACCATTCGTTATCTGGTGCATATGTACAGTGGTTTATAGGAAAATACAAGAAATTTAACAAACAAAGTATAAAAGATACACTTTGGGCAACAGGTTGAGGTAAACCCCAGACAGGTTGAAAATCTATCAAGGAGAAAATTGCAGTGAATTTGTACTAACTCAGCATCATAAATAACATATTTAAAAATATTTTGTTAATTTCTGTTTACTTTCTGTCACGTGATCTCAACCTCCAATTGTTGATAGTTATGTTTTAGCGCAATATTAACTCAAAAAAGTATCAAGGGTTTCCAATAAAAAGAAACTTGAATGTTAATGTTTTCTCTAAATTCATCATATTATTGCTAGGAAGTATAAATTTACATCAGGATTTTTCAAAACCTTTTTTGTGCAGTTTCATCATGCATTCACTGTGGGTGAAGAACACTGAGTCCCCACCACATGTCCATTTGTGAAATGTCCTAGCTACTAAATATTCTACAGTGAATTGTTAGAGGTTTTATCACAAAGGGAAGTGATTGGGATCATGAGAAATTCAGCCACAAAGTTGTACACCTCGTAAAATCCACAAAGCAGGGTCAGCGGATGCTGAGGCACATAGTGCACGGAGGTCACCGACTTTCTGCAGGCTCAATCACTACGACCTGATGGAGGAGTCTGGGTTTAACGGTTGGATCATGGGCCCATAGTTCCAGTGAAAGTAAATGGTTCTTATTTATTTATTTTTTCAACTCTAAGTGTGCATTCAACATGCTTTACACAACTTGCCTCATTCACACAAGCTCTCTTTCTCTCTAACATTCACACACACTCATACTTACAGATTCATTAATTATAATACATTGTTATCATAGTTGGCATGCGGACTGGAGCAGACGGGGGATCAAACCACCACCAATTAGTGCTCTACCACCTGAACTACAGTCTCATGCTTTAGCATACCAGGACATTTTAGACAATTTGACTCTCCCAACCTTCTGTGAACAATTTGGCCATGGCAACTCCTTCCAACATGACTGCATACCAGTGCACAAAGTAAGGTCCATAAAGACATGGATGACTGGAAGAACGTGACTGGCCTGCACAGAGTGCTGACTACAATCCAACAGAACGCCTTTAGGACGAATTGGAGGGGAGACTGCGAGCCAGGCCTCTGTCAATGTCTGACTTCACAAATGCAATTCTGGAAGAGTGGTTAAAAATTCCCATAAACAAGTTGTTACAACTGCAAAGGGTGAACTGACATCACATTATTTCCTATGGATTAAACATGGGAAGTCACTGAAGCTCATATGCCCGTGAAGGAAGGTGACCAAATACTACTTGTGGCTAAAGGGTCATTCTCCCATCTCTTCTTTACTTTTTAAAGTTTGATTTATGTGAAATCTAACCAGAAAAGCTGAAATGACAGCCTGTTGTGACTCAGCACAACAACATAAGTTTACAAAGAGTTACTTTGAATATGAGTTTCTATGACTGTGATTTCTTAGCCGCAGCATTTTACAGCTCCAGAGGGCCTCAGGAGTGATAATGAATGAACATTTAAGAAGATTACACTTTAAAGGATATTTTTCCGCCAGTTCTGCCACCTTCCCCACCAGGTCAATGGTAGTGTGATCATCTTCACTGATACACAGAAACTCCAGCATCTTCTCAACAATGACTGTAACATTCTGGCCATTAGTGATGCGAAAGAGCAACTCCAGCGTCTACAAGACAAAAAAAAAGAAGCCTGGTAATGCTAAAAACCTGCAACCTTACAACCTCACACGTTCAGACTACATCACTGTGAGCCTCACCTCACGCTTAATAATGAGGTCAGGGTGATCAAGACACTCTATGATGGTCATCTGATGCTGCAAGGCCAGTTTAGGATCCTGCTGGACAACGTAGGTGAGGGCCTTCAGGCCTGCAGTATCATAGAGAAAGTGTTTTTGTTAGATTTTCAACAAAGAGACATTATTTATGTACAGTCGTGTTTCTCTTTGTCTCTTACCTAGATATTTTAGATTTATCTTGGGGGACAAAACAAAGTTTCCAATGCACTTTGCAGCTTTTTCCAAAAGGTCGGACTTTGGATGAATTGTGTAAATACATTTTACACACTCGTATAAAATAGCTGGAAATAAAGAGAAACGTATATAAGTGGCTGACAGAAGAACTTAAATGGTTACAAAAAGCATACTGATTAGAAATGCTGCATACCATAAGTGATGTTATGGTTCATCTCTGCTCTTTGTAAAGACTCATCAAGGACTTCATACATGACCTCACTTGTACTATGAAGAGAGAGAACATGCACAAAATCAGTGAAGAATCGGGTGATTTTAGTGAGATGTGAAGATGGGACAAATAATATCTACCTCTGATCATTTTTTCCAAGTAAGGAGAGTATTCTGAGCAGCTGAATTTGAAGCCATGGAGCAGGAACAGTGTGATAATTAAAATCCATGGGCAGCTTTCCTCCCACCACCTGCTTCAATATGGTGACAAAACTTGGCGTCAGGTCCTTGTAAGCTTCTGGGTTCTCCTGTATTAAAGCAAAAAATAAATAAATACATACATATGTACATTTCAACAGAGTACTGCAAATTATGAGGAAACCAGTAACTACCTGGATCATCTGCAGGTAGATGTGTAGTGAGGCTGTCATCACACCAGGATCTTTGTCACAAAGAGCTTTGCGAAACTTGTTGTGGATGTGCTGAACTTGATTTGGTGCTATTAGGTAGAACTTGTACAGCGCCAGGACTGCTTTCCTTCTAATGATTTCTCTGAAAGTTTGTTCCGACAAAAACGTATTAATAAAAATATTCAAGCTCAACGGCACAAAGAAATATTCAACCATGCATGCAGGTGATGAGCAGCGTTCATTACTTTGGGTGATTTAGTTTTTCCTCCACTAGAGGAAGGATTGCAGGGATCATATCTTTGGGGAACATCTGGCTGACAACAGTCAGAGCCATGCACACTTCAATAAGATTTGTACTCTGAAGATCCTGTGAACACAAAACACGACAATCAGATATCCTAAATTCCCTTTTGGGCATCGTATGATGAATGTTGTGTAAGCCCACGCCCACCTTTAACACAGTGTTTACCAGGAGGAGCAGAAGCTCGTGACTTTCATTCAGAAATAAGGACACAGCGAGGTAACCTGAAAAACCACAAATAAACATATTTGTGACCAAAGCAGTCTAGCTTTTTCATATTTAACACTGATGTTGTAAATAAATCCATATTCTGCAACACTCTCAACACTGAAGCTTTTAAAGTACCACCTTGTGTCTTTTTGTTGTATAAATCTTTATTGTTAAATCCTCAAAAATGACAGTATTATCCTTTAAATTAAGAAAAGAGGAGGGAGTAAGGCCACGTAAGGACGCGCACTGGAACATAAATGTAAAATGATTCATGAGACCAGGTGCGGTGGGGTTTTTTATTCCTTCGTGGTATTCTTTTACATGTCGTTTTGTGTGCCAAGGATTTAGAGGAAGATCAGCAGCTTTCAACAACCAGCTGGAGCCCACCTCCTATCAGTACATTCTGTTCAGCTGACTCTCTCGTCTCATCAACACCCTTCTCTTCTTCCCAAGTAATCAAACATGAGTTATGAAACTAGACATATGTCAGAATTTGCCACAAAGGACGAAGCTTTTATTGTTCCATGCAATATTCTCCTCGTTGTCCTAACAAGTTTATGCAACCTGCCTCATCATCAGCTGCTCCTCCTGGCCTTGTGTGTAGATCATAAGAACAAATGGGCCCTGACACACGAGACTCTGAGGAATGAGTTATTTATTAAACCTACCGACTCTCTTTTCCAGAACAGTGCCTTGCTGAGCCAGTTTAATGGCATGAATATAGCTGAAGGAAGCCTCGTAGCCCAACATTTCACAGTAGATCGATCGCACCATGAGCTCCTTCATCTGCCTCTGAATCAGATTATGACAAAAGGAAGAAGTAAACACATTGGTAACTTCGTGTCTCGGTGGAATTTTAATGTATATGATTTCTTGTGCAAGACAGCAGAGAAAAACCAGGAAAGATTTACCATGGTGGTGTTGGGAGAGGACACTTGTTCTTTGATCGCCAAAAGCTCATGCTGAATAAGTTTTTCTTCCTCCTATAGAACAGGAGACAATGGGAAGTAAGATGAAATACATTGGTGGTTTACCGAATCATGCTTATTTCAAGGTAATGAGAAGTTTACAGCGAGCCAGTGATGCAAAGAAACACAAGTTTAAATGTATTTCAGACTGTGAGACGTCAAGGTTTATTCCTATAGAGTATTCCTACTGAACATGAGAATTATTTGAATTATGTCATAATGTTTTCGGCCTTGGCGATACCTTATAGAGCAGGGGTCTAAACTTAAATGAGCGTGGGCCACTGTTGGCACTGTCATCTCACTGGGGGCCACTTCAGTGTTCATGTAGTACAAAATCCCCCACAAAAAATAGAAAACACCCACAAATATTTCCAAAAATGTAGTGCGGGGTTTTTTTTTGCAAATAAACAAATTGGTACTCTCTTTCCTGCCAGACACGTGGCAACACTTCTGCTAGAATTTTCCTACTAATTTCCTACTAAAATCCTAAGAAGCTCTATTTTCTCAAAAGCTTGATTTTATGAGTAATTCACTTTGAAACAAGAGGAAATACTGGCATCAGTGGGCGAAACAGATGGCACTGTACTGTTAGAGACTTAAGAGTCTTCTGAATATTTCTTCACAGTCAAATGAATTGATAGGACTTTGAAGATATGCAATAATGGGGTGGTGGTCATTGTTACTCATGTAATCAACCCTTCAAGTAGGACGGAAACTCTTTTGGGATATTAAGATATCTTCTTAATTCAGAAAAATGGGGAAATGTTTGCTTGGAATTTCCAAGATGGTGTGAAAAGTTAATTTTGGCTGCTCCCTTTTCATAAGGAGTCTCCACAGCAAGTAGTTTTGCATGCTTAATTTGGCAGAGGTTTTACGGTGGATACTCTTCCTGAAACAACCTCAAAGGGGATTTGTATCTGTGCTCGGAAATGAACCAGCAAGCTTTTGCTTGCCAAAAGGTAACTGGAATATACAGACACACCATTTAACACCAAAGAAATGCAGTAAGAATTTCAGGTATGCAGGTTTAACAATACAAGGTTTATACAAACTGGCCACTTTATTAGTTACACCTAGCTCATACTAGTGACTAGTCACTCTCTTAATTCATGATGTGAAACTCCAATCCTACAAATACCAAAGGTGTTCTTTTGGACTAACATCTGTTGACTGTGGAGGTCATTTGAGTACAGTGACTCATTGTCATGTTCAAGAAACCGGTTTGAGATGATTTGAGTTTTGTGACATGGCGTGTTATTCAGGTTATGGAGTTTAATTGATGCTCAGTTTGCACTGGGGTGCCCAACATGTGCCAAGAAAATATCTCTCACACCATTACACCAGCAGCAGCAGCCTGAACCACTGACACAAAGTAGGATGGCTCCAAGATGTTTATGCCAAGTTCAGACCCAACCATCCAAATGTTCCAATAGAAAATGTGAAACTAGGCAATATTTTTCTAATCTTTTATTGTCCAATATTTGGTGACGCCATCCAAATTGTAGCCTCAGTTTCCTGTTCTTTTTTTCCCCTTTTATTAATCAGTTCCTCCAGTCAGTTTCCTGTTCTTAGCTGACAGGAGTGGCACCTGCTATGGTCTTCTGCAGCTATAGCACATCTGCTTCACAGTTAAGTGTGTTGTGCATTCAGAATTTAAACATTCAGGCTTGCTCTTCTGTGTTTTCTCTTTTTTGGGCAATGTTCTCTATAAACTCTAGAGAAAATCCAAGCAGAGGAGCAATCTGACAGACTGAAATACTCAGACCAGCCTGTCTTACACTAAGAACCATGCCATGATCACCTAAATCACGGATGGTCAAGTTTGAACTTCAGCGGGTTCGCATGTCTAAATGCATGGAACTGCTGCAACGAAATTAGAGATTTGTGTTAAAAAGCAGTTGAACAGGTGTGCCTTATAAAGTGGCAAGTGAGTGAATACTGCTGACTACTTGTCCTGTATGCATTGAGTGCTTTCTGCCACAGAGACTAGACGTGATAAATACCAGGATCCTGTCCAAAAAACATTTACCAAAACCTCGGAAATCCCAGAAGACGAACTTCTCCAATTTGTCTGAGTTTACGAAAATGAACATGAACGCACCAGTGAGGATAAATGCGTGAAGTAGCACTGCTATAATTTGTTCTGCCACATGATATTAACATGGCAAAAACAACACAACGCCTGTAAACCAGCCTCTAACTTAGTACAGTAATGTAAGGCATCCAGTAAGTAGGTTAAACGTAAAGACATGCCTATAATGAGTTAGCACAGGCAGCTTAGCTTAGCAACCTTAGACGGTATCGTCAACTTATCTTGTTTTTAGTTCATTTCAAAGGGCAAACTCACATGTTTAGACGTTAGCTCAGTGATTCCTCTGATGAGGTTTCCTAGCTTTGAAGTAGAGGACAGTTTTGCAGACCCAGGGTGAGAGTCTAAAGAGAGGAGGCTCGGCAGAGCTGTCAGCGTCTTCTCCACAACATCGCTCATTTTGGCAGCTAAAAGCGGGCTAAGCAGCTGGCTTCTCTCTTATAAAACACACTTATTAAATCGCTAAACATCACAATAAGAGTCTCTTACATACACACATTAAATGTTACTAGTTAAACATTTAAAACGACTACAAGAGTTACAACACTGGCTCTTCTGTCGGCCATTGTTTTGAATCGGCAAGGCTTTTTGATGATGTCACTTCCGCTTGATTTGAAATTTTATTGGAAACCCTCAACAGTAACAGTGGGCCCTCACTCTGCTGAGATAATAATAATAATAATAATAATAATAATAATAATAATAATAAAGAGACACGTAGGAGCGATATTCAAAACTGATTTTATTATGTTTGTAATAGTTTGATTAACAGTCCCCTGCATATCTGTACACTAAACTACAATAATTACTCTAAATATGAAATTACAACCATTGGACAACTGCATGAAAAGGAGTACATTCAATTATATGTATATATATTTTTTAATTAATTTTTTTTTAACTTATTAGTATTTCAACAGTGGGGTAGCACAAGTTCAGGGTGTCTCTAGTGCACATCGAGTAGTGAGTGGCTTCCACATCTGGAAACGCAAAAAGATGTAGTAAACCATATTTTAAATTACAGGTATGAAAAAAAATCATTCATCTCATGTTTACCTATTAATGTGCTTTCTTTGCATTGATATTGATACAGTATTATATTGGCAGGTGAGAAGCAGCTGTTGGGTGCACACGTTGTTTGTTAGATGTACATTTAATATAATTTCCAAAATAAAATATTAATTTGTACCTTTCTCCATAAATCTCATTATTATTTCTCATTACTTTTGCCATTCACAGAAAAGCCCCCCTGCTCTTTGATGTCTCCTCTGAATGAATGTCCTCATTTGTTTAATAAAAAATAATAACAATAAGTAAACATGTATTTTCCTCCATGTGGGCTAATTAACACATCACATTATTGTGTCACTTCTATCCTAGACTGATGCAAGCCACTACCAATAATATTTTCAGTAATATACTTGTTTTAAACTTCATAGATGTAATCGTAAGAACTTCTGTGCACCTTTTCTTCCCATCACATTGTAATGCAAGCTAGCCATTTGGTTTATTACTCTTTAAAATATGTAAATCTACCCTGGCCAAAACACTGGAGTATATACAATGCTATTGATGTGCCCTATGTACAATCAAAACTGAGTCTCTATCTCTGTGATTGTACTCTAGCAAACAGAAACATCAGTGTGTCTTCAGTAGGTCTGTCTACTATTTAATCGTTTTTGTCTTGATGCTTAGGCCCAGATCTGGAAGGCAAAGAAAATAGACATTACAAGATATAACCAGACAGAAACCTGGAGTAATCACATGTGCCAGATCAGATATCATACCCGAAGAGTGTGGTCCCAGGAACCTGTGCAGAAGGCTGTCCCATCAGGGGAAACCCGCAGGGTGCTGACACGGTTCTCGTGTCCAAACAGAATAGAGACCCGTGTTCCTTTGAGAACATCCCAAACATTAATGGTGTAGTCGTTGTAGCCACCAAACAGTAGCCGGCCTGGGGAAAGAGAGGGCACACCCAAAATGTTTTAGCGGCATTATCCTTAAGCTCAGTACAAACAACGGCGAAGGTAAATATTCTATATATCGTACCACTGAGCGAGAAATCAACACTGGAGACGCCAAATATGATGCTGTCTTTGGAATAGATAGCCACTTCCCTGTCTGCCCTTAGGTCATACAGGCGGCACTGTAACAAAGGGGAGTGTTTTCATTTTTTTCTGTTTTTTTATGGTGCAGTGTAATTATGATTAATTATCTGCAGCACGCTGCACATGAAAACTGGCTTCACCAGTCAAAGGTAACATGAAGAAATCAATTCTTACTGTAGCGTCATCCGATCCAGATGCAAAAGCGTCTCCGCTGGGATAGTATCTGTTAAAATACAGACAGCAGTAATAAGAAATCAATTTTTAAAGCTCTTACATGTAAGATTTGAATACTTCTGACTTATAGCAACTCCTAGTGGTAGCATAAGAAAATGAGACTCCAGATTTTAACATTTTTGTTTGCAAACAAAAATATAGAGGCCATTACAATAACATAAAATATGTTATGATAATGCACACATGATGAGGCCTTTAAAACACTTCCTTTTAATGCGTAATTATAAATAGAAAAGGCACTCATCTTTACACTTACCTTCTCTACACTTATATTCAGGAGCCATTACAAGGGTGTGACTTACCGTACGCTATTTATGTCTGACTCGTGAGTTTCAAAGGACTGAATACACTGCCCTGAACGCATATCCCAGACATTGGCCTTCTTATCACAGCCCTGCCAATGAAAGCAAAGCAGAAAGTGTCAAAAATTTCAGTGTTTAGCCTCTTTAAGTAAGCTGTACCGAAAGCTGTGCAGAAAGTGTCCTCACCCCCGAAACAAACGTGTTTCCGGTTTCAGATGGGGCCAGATCCAGACACAACACGTCTGCAGCGTGTCCATGGAAACTCTGTAACAGCTGCCCACTCTCAACATCCCATAATGCACATGTTCCATCCCCGCTGGACGTCAGGATCTTGAATGCATGCGGCAAGAGAAAAAAAAGAAAGAAGTCGTTACAGGCTATCATGTAGTTGTAAATGGACTGCCTTTGCAGTGTGACACCTCATGTGACCAGGAAGTCAAACTTGTAAATTATTAACAAAGTATGGGAGCTCTCACTGGAATATAGAAGGAAGTGATATCTGATTGAGAGAAAAATAAAAAGGTAGCTTGCAGCTACTGTTTCCACAGGCATTTTACCCATGATCCTCAGTGGTTTGTGGATGTTTTTAGAGTGTGGTGACAGTTTTCTCACCTGCATATCCGAGTTGGTGAAGCTACAAGCAGACAGGTAGTTTGTGTGCATGGCCACTGACTTCTTCTTTGCAGCTAAGTTCTCATTCTTGTCCAAAGACAGAGGATAAACTGAGCATTTATTGTCCAGGCCTCTGCAACAGAGAAGCTACACACTTTACCACAAAAACAAAATACAGAAAAGCAACAAAAAATACAGCAAAATACAACCAGATCTGGATCATCATAGAGAGTAACGCACTCACCCACAAGCTACAGCGCAGCCAGAGGGGGCATAGGCACAGGCCATCACCCAGGTGCAAGGCATTGTCACAGCATGTTCCTATAAACATCAGAAGACAAGGCTTTTGTGCTCGAGCCGCACAGGGAGAATTCATTATCCATAATCAAAGCAGAACAACTAGCTTTGGTTTGTCCCATGTAGAAAACTTTAGAAAACACTTTTACACAATTTCAGTTTTTATCATCTAACTCTGATGTCTCCTTCATAAAAACAGGACAGTTGGATTTACCATCAGCACACAATAGATATATTGATGCACAAATCCTATGTGTCACTCCTATCTGATCTAAAAAAAAAAAATTCTATCTAAAGCAAACTTATTACCATCATGGAAATTTATATTATTTTTATTGTTATCGATTCAAAAGCAAAAAATACAAATATCTAAGAATACGTGACCCATGAAAAGTAAAAGTTACCTTGTTGGTGGTGAAAGCGTCCCACACAATAACTTTTCCATCCTGTATCAAAAGATAATAAAGGTTTGTACACTTTTAAAACACATGCCACCAACAACAAACTTGCTCTGCAGTCAGCTGGAAACGAGACTAGGGGTTTGTGACCTGTGAGGAGCTGACGATCCTCCTCTTGTCCTTGCACCAGTCCATGCACAGAACTTTATTCCCGTGCCCCTTCAGGGTCCTCCGGGTCTTCATGACAAACTGGCCAAGCCCCTCCACCTTCTCTGCCACCTGATGTACTGCACAAACACACATGTATATTATACATTAAACATGTCCCCACATTAACACTCGTGGCAGCAGCCAGGATTAAACTACAGCAGGCCCATCTAAATGGAGGAATATTGAATTAATCTATTTTTAATCTGCCATGTCTCAGATAGCCCGAATCACATAAAATATGCATCAGAAATGACCTGTGCTTGATTTTCACGTTTTTATTTCACACTCTTGCTTTAATTGTCATATTGTTCAGATATTATGAGTAAAACATGAGTAAAAATAAATCAATAAATAAAAAGAAAGAAAGTAAAGGAAAACAGTCCATGGATGAAACATGGATGAAAGTATTAGGCTATGAAATGGGGAGGCAAACAAAACAGCCTGCCCCCGTCTCTTGACAAATCGGTGACATCGGCGCCGATCGGATCGATAATCTGCTCCGCCAAATCCCCCATCTCCGGTAACACCGGCGATCTTTGACTTCTGGCGGAGAAACGTGAGGCTATGAGGAGACGCTCGCTGTTATCCGTCCCGTCACAGGGTAAACGCAGGAATGAATCAGGGCCTCTCCATTTTTTTAGCACTCACGCTCGACATCGTGCAGCTTCGCTCTTTCCTCCTCCAGCTTCGACTTCAGCGTCTCCGACTCCGTTTTGAGGTGAGCCAGAGTCTCGTTCAGCGGTACCTCCTGTGTCGCCATTTCAGGGGTTGGAGGGGATCTCATATATTTCCTTTGAGCAGGAAGCGATCGGCAGCGAAAAGGCTTAGAGCAGAGCTAACAGCTGATGCTGCTGTCATGACGTCAGAGGGCGAAGATGCTCCTCCAGTTTCCAGGGGAGGAGGATCCTGCATCCCGGTGATGCTGCCGCACACACACACACACACACACACACACACACACACACACACAGGATGCATCCCCTAAGCAACACTACACTCAGCTTAATAATGCATTTTTTTCACGCTGCCCACATGAAGAGAAGGGACAAGCTCGTTTGCCTGAAAGGCATTAATGTGGCAGAGGGAGAGGGAGAGAGGGCTTTCTGGCATTTTAATATGCTGAAATGGAGCAAAGATGTTTTCATTTTAACCAAAAAAGAATTACTGAGAAAACAAGTAATATTGTTTGTTAAAGTAATTTTATTCTTCTTCATTTTTTTTAATGAGCTGTTATGAGTTGGTGATTTGGCATGCTATTTTATAAATTCATATTACTTCATTTTCACATCTTACATCCTCTGATTCAACTACAGGACACACATATGAAAAAAATACACAGTGAGCATTTAATTAACTCATATTTTAGCCTTGCTGTATTTTAACCTGAGTATATGATAGTATAAAATAGGTTTGCATTGGTATAGCTTTAATCCAAGATAATGCCTTTATTCATTTATTTAGCATGTTATTGCAATTTAAATAAAAATGTACACACACACACACACACACACATATTATATACAGTACACAAGAATAAAATATCATTGCTATGTCGTGTTTGGTCAAAATGTTGCAATGTTATTCAGTTGTTCTTTGTTTTAAACATGTGCTGTACAGGGTTTTAATGAAAGTGCTTAAATATTTCTATCTACAATCTAGTGCAACTTTAAACAGACTGACTAAGACTCAGCATAAGGAGTAAAAATGTCAAAGGATCTATGTGTCAGATCCTGTTGAGGAAGTCGAGATGAAGGCTGTTCGGGACCTGCAGCAGCTCCAGAGCCTGTGTGGACGTGCAGAATGGAAACGTGACCTGGAAACGATAATCTGCATCCAGCATCAGCTGTGCGGAGCCTTCGTGGTCTTGGAGCAAAGACTGGAATGAGAAATATATTGACAGCTTAGTCAACTGTATTTATTTTGGCTAGGAGGGTGTTTATATTTGAAAATGAACAGCTGGGCTCACCTGAACTTTGCGGACAAACGATGATGTCACTCTTTTTTCAAAATCGTCAATGGGCGTGTACGAGTTCAAAATTTTGACAATCTACAAATTTTAATGTTAGGTTGGAGTTTAGTGCGAGATTTAAAAATGAAAAAAAAAGAACCCACCAAAACCACATTTTAGACAACAGATGGAAGTACCTGAACGGGGCTGAGTTCAGAGCATTTTTCAATGATCTCCTTGGCATCATCATCAGTGGATTTGTTGACTTGCAGTAACCACGCAGTTTGAGCCAGTGGCTTCAAAGTATCCATAGCATTCACGTTTTGAAGTTCCTTCTCTTTCAGCCACTCTTCTAGATAACTGATGTTGCATCTGAAAAGAGAAAGCAGCTGTTAAACTAAACTCTCTTTGAGTTGTGTTCAAAGCACATACCTGATCTGCGAGCACAGACCTGATCTGCATCCCCTTCCTGCAGGAGCACATGTCCTTGCGGAGCATGATGTTGTTAAGAGTGATCGCAGCCACGAGGTAGAACAGCTGTTTGATCACTTGTTTGATGAGGCCCTGGTCCAGACTATGGTGGTTCATGGTGGAGTGGAAGACAGTTAGATGCTGGAGGATGGAGGAGATGGTGTAGGTCTCTGATTCCTCATAGAAGCTGTTGGAACGCTTCCTGAAGCCCGTCGGCTTCATGCTAGAAATCCCCTGTAGACTCTCGTGCTCCAGCATGCCGGGTACTAAGAAAGTGTAGAAGTAGGGTTTAGCTTACTCATAAAAGGATTTTTTTGGCAAAATATTACATTTGAAAAAACATTACCAATAGTGGGAGTAAGAGTCTTTTGCATGACTGAGATAAACCGATGATAGATTTGGATGGCCAGATCGCTGAGAATCTGTCTGTGTTCCGACAAATCGAAATTCTGCAAGCAGTTTTTTTTCTGGCGAGGTGTACTTTGCTTCAGGAACTCCTTTTGTTAACAGGATGGAAAACAAGAGCATTTTAATATGTATATGATATTATCAACAGACAGAAATGAAACAGTAACTACTGATTTTTTTTAAAAAAAAGTAAATTTGTACTTCCTCCCCGCTGTACTGCTTCAGACAGTTGAGGAGCTGGTGGGTGTTTGAGAGCCAGAAGGACAGGAACTCTAAATCTTTTTGATGACTCTAAAACAGGAAAATGTTGTTTACATTATTAGATATTAACAATACCTCAAAATACATCAATCCATTCACCAGTCTATCCATATATATCCAGGGGAACAGAGAGGTGTTCCCAGGCCAGCCAAGAGATATAATCTCTGCAGCATGTCCTGGGTCTACCCCACCTCCTCCTGCTAGGACTTGTTTCTCAGCTAGCTTAACCCCACCTATCTGGGGTGCAAAACCCCAAACGAGAATCTTGAGCTCAAGAGTTTTACTTCCTGGTTAAACAAGGGTTACAAAAATAGTTAACTTTACCACGATGACTTTCTTGACTCCACCAATGATTGCATTCATAAGGGACTTGAGTTTTGCCTCATCGTTCAGGTAGTCCGCATGGCGGATGCACATGAAGAGGATGTAAGCTGGCAGGGTCGGGATCATGTTGACCGCCACGCCTTTGAGTTTCAGATCTGCGAGGAAATTGGGACAAATTTGTCCGAGAATATGGTTTATCCATTCATCCGAGTTTTAATACCCTCACTCCTGCTCACATCCATGGATCAAATAGCTTATATGATTATTAAATAAAAGGCAGGTAACATGGGCATATTGCAGACATAGTGCAGGGGAAGAATACCCAGAATGATGTTTTCAATGAGCCTTGGTTCATCCTCTCTCTTGTACTCCAACATGCCAAGGTAATCTTTGGGAAGGGTGGATGCAGTTTTTTGCCTCGCTGTTTGAGAAACAATAAATGTGATGAAAAAGTTGAGACAGCTTGTATGGACTCGATTTCTTTGTTTACATGTGGCGCAGGAGCTCCAGTGCTACCTCTCTGTGACGTTTCGAGGCTCTTAACTTGAGTCTGAAGTTTCTTTATTAATCTGTCTTTCTGGTCGAGCAGCTCGTCAAAGTCCTGAATTAAAAGTGGAATCAGTTATTGGTTTACTCTCACTGTAACCTTCTACCCTTCGTACGCTCAACGCACCATGTTCTCAGCAGTTAACCGTGAAGTCTCCTCTCTGAGTTTGCTTTTGACCTCATTCTCCATCAGCTGCTGTCTCTTCAAGTGATCATTCTCCTCTTCCAGCTCCTCTACTCTGCCTTGAAGCTCTCTCTTCTCCCCCTCCAGCTCTTCAGCTTTTTCCTCAAAGTACCTAAAAAAAACATCCAAAATCAGGATGAACCAGATATGACCATCACTACTTTAATCAAGAAAGACATCACTACCGCTGAGTAATTTACCTCCGTTGTGAGCTCTCTTCTGTAATCTTCTTTTGAAGATTGTGAGAGATCTCTTTGTTTTTTTCTGTTGAATGACATAAAAATAAAAGAGCAAGTTAAAACAGTAATCTGCTTCACTGCGAGACTCCTGAACAAAAGAGTGTACCTGTTAATTCTCTTTTCTGCTCCTCAACAAGGCCTTCAAGCTCTTGTTTCTGTCTCTGCAGCTCTGAAACCCGCAGCTTCAGCTCCGGGATCACCTGCGAATGAAATTAAAGCAGACGTCACAGTTACATTCTGAAGCTCGCACCTTTAACCCGTGACGTATCGAATAATACGTGCAATGACATACTGAGTTTTCACTGCTGAGTCTGGACACTTCTTGGCAAATATTTTCATTGACATTGCTTTTCTCCTGGAACAGGTTTTGCAGCTTGCTGTTCTCATTCTCAAGGTGGTCCACTTTCAATTTCAAGCCCTCTACTTGAGTCTCATAGCTTTCCTTCTGCTCCCTCTGGTGGTTTTCTAGAATCCTGCCAACAAATGTGAGACATTTAACAAATTCAAGTACAGACACCCAGAAGGAAAGCTGCACGTTTCTGTTAATAAGAAAGTGGTTTGCTATGGTTGAAAAATGAAGACCTGATGGCTTTTTGTAGGCGTTCAAAGGCTGACAGCAAATCTTCAACTTCATAAATCTTCTCTGATTCGTCAGAAGTCATCCTTTGGAGAAACAATGTGTCAGATTAAATGACTAATAGAGATGAAGTGAGGAAACACAGTGCTCAAAATATCTGGATTACCCCAGAAGAACTTCCTCTTCAACAACACCTTCAAGAAGCTGCCTTGCGATCTCACTCACTTTACCTGCAGAAAACATTCAAGGCTCATCAACAAACAACTTCTTTTTCTTTACACAAAGGAGTTTTTTTTTTTTTTACATAAAATTCTATACACACCTCTTGCTTGTTCCGACTGCTGCTTCATCTTTCTCTCCATGTTATTTCTCTGATTTTGCAGGTTGTTCAGATCTCTGCGTAGCTCGGGAATTAGTTTGACATGCTTGGTGAGCTGGATGACCTGCTCCTGCAGGTCTGAGTTCGCCTGCGCCCCCTCTTCTAACTTTCTCTGCAGGATGACTCGTTCTTCTTTCAGCCTTTTTATCTCCTCTTTCAGAGTTGCCACCTCGGCCTCGTGGTCCTGTCTCTGAATTTCAATGTTGTTTTCCGCGATCCTTCAGAGAAGAAAAAGCTATCTGATTAAACCAAAGAAGCTGGGATATATATATAGCTTCTTTGGGAGAAATATTAGCTTAAATATTTGCTCAACCATGCTGTACACCAGCAGTGTTTTTCTTTTTCCCTCACACTGTCCCCAAAGTGCTTGCTCATAAGGGGAGCTATATAAACAAAATTGAATTGAATTGAATTCTGCAATTGTTATACTGGTCCCACCGCTTGAGATCAAACTGGGCTGTGTGTTGCACATAAACTAAAAGGAGTTGGAACCCCAGCTGTAGATGATAAATCTCACTTTTTAAATACTTACTTTCTAAGCCTTGCTTCATTTTCTTTTTCTTCCAGAAGGTTCCTCTTTACTTGATCAAAGGTCTCTGAAAGATTGTGAGGCCAGTCACAAATGTGACGCAAACGCAGTCACTGTGGTGTTTATACAGAAATCTCAACTCTTATTACCTTTGGCGTCTTTGGTAGAAGCTTCAAATGTTTTCTCCAACTTCTCCTTCTCAAGGTTGAGAACTTCTACTTCCTTTTGAAGTTGTGCGATTGTCTAGGCAAGAAAAACAGGTTTTCCTAAAGGATCTCAAACAGAGCGCTTCCTCTGCAAACAAAAATGCAGCAAAGACACAAACAGACTTCAGGCATCAACTTCAATACTAACCAAACTGGCATCTTCTTTAGCTTTCTTCTCTCGTTTCTCTAAAGAAGCCTTCTGGTTGGTTGATTTTTCCAGCTGTGTCTCCAGACCCTGAAGCTTTTCCATAGTTTGGGAGTGTGAGTTTGCCAAGCTTGTCAACCTTTCCAATAATCCACGATTCTCTTTGTTCTGTCAGGGAACACATTAAATTACATTATCTGCAAAAAACAAAAAGAAAATCACAGCTAAAATTTGTCTCGAAGCACCGTTACCTGCTCTTCAATCTTCTTTCTGAGCTGCTGCACCCGGTAGGAGAGCTGGACATTAAGCACGAGCCGACGCATAGTCTGAAATCGCCGTCGTGCCAGCCACGCTCTGGCATACTTCTGGATAACCAGCGCTTTGTGTTCTTCTATCATCTGAGGTTTACATAAATCAGGAGGTTACATTCAATTTGTCAACAATATTTATTTTAGTGATGAAAATGATTCGTAAACTGTCTGTTACAGACCTTCTTGTATCGTTTACGAGCTATCCAACCTCGTGTGAAGGCCTGGATGGTGATGGTTGCCAGACGCACTACCTGGTAGACCTGCCTCAGGCGGTAGCCTCTCCAGTGTCTCTGTATCACCAATGCTGCCCAGCCCTGCTTCAGTGTCGCAGCAGTCACTGTTTTACTGAAGGTTTACAAACAAAATAAGTGTATATTCATTTTATAATCTTAAGAGGAATCTTTACAGGATGCAGGTCAACAAAACTCAAACAAGTGAACGGTTCTAACCGGATTGTCCTCTTTCCACGGACATACTGCTGGAGAATGATGGCGGCCTTTCTTAGGGCCAGGTACTTCCTCCTCTGGCTCCATCCACGAGCATGTTTCTGGATGGTCTCACAGGCTCCTCGAAGTCGGTCCAGACGCAGCTTCTCGAGATAAGCTACCTGACCAGCTCTGAAGAAGATCTTTGTCCGGCCAAACTTATACTGGTTAGAGTCCTGGGGAGCAAGCCATGAGGACAAAGTGATGCACGGCCATGAATGACACTTACATTAGTGAGTGCCATATGATACAACATACGTGAATCAACCTCTGCAGCACATTCTTGCAAGTCTGTTTCTTCTCATTGAGGTCTGCCTCCATGTGTGACATTAGGATACTGTATCTGCTGTAAAACTCAATGTATGTCCACCTAAAAACAAAAACCATGCCAATACTCAGCATGATGACATGGAGCTGAACATGCTATAAGTTGTAATTATGCTGCATGAACATATATATATATATATATATATACAGTCACCTGGATGGGTAGCTCTGTGCACTGATACGAATAGTTTCAAGGACTCCGCAGGCTCGCAGCTGCTGCACTACCCTCCTGGAGTCATACCTAAAAACATGAGAAAACACCAAAAACAGAAACATGAGCAAACACTTCAGTGACACAAGAGTGAAACATCTGAATTAAAAATTCATTAGTAATCATACTCAAATGGGAGCTTTTCATCGTTAGGCTTAATGCAGCGCACGTAGTGAGGCGTGGTCGCATTCAGTGTTTCCATGAGTAAGGAGAGGGAGCTGCGAAACTGCATTCAACAACATCGTTCAAGAGACAGAACAGAAATACAAATTCAGCCGGTTGGATAGGAAACAATACAGTATGTGAACTTCAGTGAGAATGTGAGTTCAGCCTAGAGCAAAGCAGAGAAACAGAGCAAACATTAGCACCTTATCTCCCACTGAGGTTCTCAGGTTTTTATTGGCTGGTTTCACTGAAGGCCTGGCGGGCTTCACTTTGACACTCTTACCGATCGCAGTGTTCTTCTCCTCCTCTTGGAAAAAGTTGGCCAGAAAAGGTAACTGATAACATTTGCAAATAAGAGGAATCTGTTAAAATGAGGAAAAGCAAACATAAAGTGAACATACGTGAAGGCTTTTGATTACCTTACTAGACCTCATCATGTCCACGAGTTCTTCATAGAGAGCATCTCTGTTCTTCTCGAGAAAACCTCTGCACTGATATTCCACCTGTAGAAATATGTATATAAGAAAAGAGTTCATAAAGTTTATAACGGCAGGGAATTTTTTGCTATATTGTGCAGATGCCAGGTGATTAGACTCCACCTTGTCTGCAAAGTGCTGAATCACAAAGGCCTCATTTGATAACCTGGGCTTCTCAAACATAGGGCTGGCTTGTAGGTAGTTATAAAGCTTTTGCAACCAGCTTTGATCGGTGCCTTGAGGGAACTGTGAAGCAGAAAGACGTAAAAAAAAAAGATGCTGACAATCAAGTCAAAATGCAATTTGTGACTGATAACACCAAGATCCTATTATTAATCAGATCTTACTAAACATTCTTCATCGAGCAAGTCAAGGATCCCCATCTTTGCTTCAATCAGATCGATGACAGGTTGATTGTCATAGAAATCTATCAGCGTCCATGGGATGTCCTCTTTCATGTACTCCTCTTGCTCCAGCTTGAATACATGCTGAAAAGACCCAAGAGAATAAACGTGTAAGCTGGTAAAGAGGTGCGTGTGGTAATTAGCAGTGAATGTGGAAGAAGGCATTGCTGACCAGGTTAAACTGCTGTTGAAGCTTTTCGTTTGCATAGTTGATGCAAAACTGTTCAAAGCTGTTGATGTCAAATGTTTCAAAACTGAAGGAAAAAAAACAGAATGGACATTTAAAAATGTCAGCAAAAGAAAGCTGCACACATATTGAAAAAAAGAAAAAGAAAAAAGAGTTGCGCTTGCATTACCCATAAATGTCCAGAACACCAATGAAAGCATGTTGCTTTCCTGGCACCTGTAGTGCTGTGTTTATCCTGTTTATAATGCAGTCAAACAGATGGGCATAGATATGCTTAGCTAGAGCGTCTCTGGCATTTACTGCCCGATCTTTGGGGACCGGCTTCACAACCGTTTCGGCTACCAGAACGATCCTCCGATGGCACAGCCAGCGTACGAGCCCCTCCGCGCTCACCCCCAGCAGCTCGCAGAAGACAGCCAGGTGTGGATCACTGGGCTGAAAGATATACAAATCAAGCTTTGTACATAACCTGGTGAATGATTCAAGATCGGTCGCACACACAAGTTATGAACAGCTACTCACGGGAACTAATGATTTGTCATCGCCTATGTTTTTAATCTCCACATTACCCAAATGCAGAATGGCTGCCAGAACTTTAAACACATCTGACTGAAAGTCCTCCTTCAATCCTGGAGAAAAGACGTTAAAGCTAAGATAAAACTTTAAAATCATAAAGGGAGGTTTCAGTCATGTTGAGGCAACCTTTACCCAGAAGTGAGAAGGTCTGTCGAGTCTCTTCCAAGTCCTTCTTGTCATTCACACCTTCAATGGTTATGTCACCACCCATGCAGGTGTAGTTGAACTTGTCTGCACTCTCTGCAGATGAAAGATTATATTACTGATGCTGCTTATAATAAACTACTGCAAGACTTAGTTGTGTTTTCTGGGTGAGTTAGTTTAAATAGTAATAAAACAGCAGCAGTTAAGTGTCACAGATCCACAATAAACCCTCAGTGCAAATACTTACGTAGTCTCAGGTTCTTAAACGCTGGTGAGTCTGCACAGGAACAAATCTGGTAAAATATGTGGTAATTACGCTCATTTTCTGCCTGAAACAAAAACAGAACTTAAGATTAGTATTATGGATTAAACACAGTAACGAAACTTGAAAGAATCCTGATCTCACAATCATGCATACCTGAAAGACCACTCTGGATTTCTCTAACAGGTAGGTCCTCATGTTTGCTCCGATGATCCGGTACTTCCTGTCAAAGCTGATCTCTGTGTATTTCCCAAAACGGCTGCTGTTGTCGTTCCTAGTGGTCTTTGCATTTCCTATTGCCTTAAGAGGAAATGAATTATAAGAACTATTTATAAGATTTTTTTGTGTATGAATAAATATGTGAACATTTTTGCCTGTTTAGTTCAACAGCTGTTTTGTGTAGTCTCGAGATCGTACCTCTGTTATTGGATTGGATGCCAGGACTTTGTCTTCAACTCGTGTCTTATTTGCAGATTTGCTCACAACAGCAAAGTACCTCATAGCGTATCGAGCAGACACCGTTTTACCAGCTCCAGATTCACCGCTGACTATGATAGACTGGTTCTTGTGGTTTCTGAGAAAGAAAAGGGGGATATAAACAAAGTACGCACCACTGTGTCTTGAAGCATTACTTGGGACTTACTTGGGCAGTTATTGACTAGATTTCATTTTAATGATCACCAGGACATAAACGCATGCACGCATAGCACACAACCATACAGTTGTGGTCAGGTGATGTCATGGCAATTTGGGGCCTTTAATTATTTCTTTGGACTTTTCTTTTTCCAGGGTGGAATGATTATGTTTAATGAGTTTAAAAAACAAACAAAAAAAAACCCAACAATAATTAGGCGCATTTTGAAGTGAGTTTGGCTTTTCTCTAACCCCCACAGGGTCAAATAGATATACATACACTCACTCAAATCTAATAAGTGGGGCTGAAGGCTGTACATTGTTTATTATCTTAACAAGGCCAAGGTCTATTAACTTCTCATTAGTGATCATGATTGCCTACAACTGTCAGTTTCCCTTTTCCAGCATAAAAAGGATTTGCCTGACAGCACTTATTGGACTGACTAATACTCAGAACAGTGGGAGACTCCAATGAACTCAGTGATCTGCAGATTCCAAGAGCATCAGTTCAAACAACTGTACATAAGTACAAGTTATTTAGATGTTTTAACACTTTCTTGGTGCTGACCAAGAAAGTTTGCCCCATGCATATGTTAGTAGAGTCCTTTTAAATCTGCAGACTCATGCTCACTGCCTCCAATCTGCATACAGCCATCAGTTCTCGCTGATGTAAAACTACTATAAAACTTAAATGAGGCAATCTCAACTTTTATTTACCTTGCCATCTGTTTGTAAGCCTCCTCTGCCACTGCAAATATATGAGGGTCCATGTCTCCCATGTTCTGTCCTGAGTAGGCATGAATGATTGCATCTCCATAGATAGGAAGCTGCTTATAGGGATTTAGAGCCACCAATATAATACCTGAAATGAGGGAACAACACAGACTAAGCAAGAAACTTAACCTGCTAACACCTCAGTACTCAGTTACACAAATGGGTGACAAATTAACAAAAACGAAAAAACACAACAACAGCATAAAGTGTTTTAGTAAGGTGTTGGTTCACTATGTTGGCCAAAAATCTCTGATGACTCTTAAAGCCATAATATGTGAGTCATTATTTGTATACTTATCATGTTATTCAGTGATTCATCGTGACTGCATCAGCTGCATCAGTATCCTGTTTGTGATCACTTGGAGCAACGTCGTATGAATTTACAGTAAAAATGCATTACAGAGCCACAGGACCACCTCATTGTAAGGGTCAAGTGTGAGAGGTTTTCCTTTAATTTATCACCCATTTGTCAGTTTAAGGCTTCTTGCAGTTGTACCACAGTAGGTATAGATGATTCTGGACTCCACAAATCGCACTTTGAGATTGTGCAGGACTGCAGGTTCATGCAAGTAACTCAGAGCTGTCAGGTCATTCTCCCCCACCAAGATGTCTGGGTTTCGGAGAGGAGGGAGTTGTGGTTTAGACGGGTCAACAGTGTAGCAGTACTCCTGTCCAGTGATAGGTGATGTAGGAGAATCAGGTCAGCTGGTGCTTCTCACCATTATAAATGTAATACAGTCATATATTGAGGGTATTATTAGTCACTTTCCATTTTACTTACAGAGCCATCCTCCAGAAGCAATTCAAGAACTTTATCTCCTGAATGGAAATCTTTTACAATCTCTGCCGATTTCCACACATGTTCTTCATCTGATATCCACACTCTGTTGTACTAAAATGATTAAAAAAGTGACAAATAATTATTTCAGTTATTAATGCCATGGCTTACTGTACAAGTGACTAAAACCAATACATGCAAGAGAAAATCCACCCAATAGGAACCAATACTCCATCATATATGCTACCTCATAATATTATACTATAAAAAGATGTAGCTAAGTGTTTCGCCTTTAAATTCCTGTGGATCTGTTTGCTTTACAACCTTTCAGAGCGCTGACAAAGTTTCCATATGCGTCTGTAAACTTGCAACCTCTAGACTGTATGGAAGCATGATCTTACGTGTATTTTAAAAGATTAGGCTTGTTTTCCCTCTTACCTTGGTGTACAGTTCCAGCACAGCCATGTTTGTGCATTATTTTAGTAACTTTTTTTGTCCGTGTGTTTATCACTTGCTGTTTCACCGCTTTCCAGGTTACCAACACATTTCCTCCCCGCCCCTCACAAATATTCCGGAATAACCTGTCAAGTTAGATTACAAACTCCCGATGATCTTTTTCAAAATAAGAGTCACCCTAAGGCGTTTTTTGAAATACACTGCATCATTACAGACGTTACGTCATCTATTTGTGTTAATTTATTCGTCTGCACTGTTTTGTATCATTCAAAGCAATTAAATTGTACTTATTATAAATTTACTTTTTTATTGTTGGTAGCCTGTTACTGTCCATTTTGAAAGAATCAAAAGATTAAAAGGGTGAAAAGCAATTCTGCTGTACAGATCAATTTTTACATTTTACTTGAAGCTCTTTCCCTGGACACCTAGATGCTGTAAACTATTAAAACTTCTCTAAATCCTCTCTGGTTAAGTTGATCCAAAATAGATTCAAATCCATGTATAATTTTGTTTACTGTCTGTTGTCTCAATACCACTGCATTCAGTCTGTAACAAATATATAAAAGCATTGAAATACAACAATTAAACATTGACAATATTTTCATAGATTGTTTGAATTATATTGACATTTAATTCTAAGAGATCTCAGTTATTGTCAACACAGTTTTTGTCACTACTTAGAAGTAAATTATCAATAAACCATCTGAAAAGTCTCATGTAGTCATAGCTTTAACTGATCACACGTGAAGGCCGGGGACTGCAGCCGTTGAAAAAGCTTTTGCATTCATTCTGAAAAACCGATCAGTCATCTTCCGGGTTTGTCTCCTCATTTTCTCGGTGCCTTGTCGCTCACCTGCTCCGGACTTTGGATGACTCCGCCCTCCCGTCTTGTGACAGCGGCTTGCCAGAGTGGGTGTGCTCGTTTTTGAACAAGGATTCTCACTCCTAAAGAAACAGGATGCTGACGTCGGCCACCTCACCATATATGAGCAGATGTAAGCACACAAACACTTAACTTCTTTAAAAACCAACTCATCACATTTAAGTCAATCCGACCCAAGACTCACAAAAGACTGAACCAGAAAGGCAAGGAAGCACATTAACACATCCCCAGTGGGCAGCAGGTTAATCATTCATAAATTTTTAGGTCATTTCATCTGTTAAACTTTTGCAAATTCACAGCACTTGTGAACAGGAGATAGCATGCTATTTAGCTGCACAGCAATGTGCAGCTACAAAGGCAATGTTGGGCCAGCACATTTAATTAAATTTTACTCCCAGTTTCTTTAATGGAGGATGTCTACAGTTAGACACAGCTGTATACCTTATTACAAAGAGAAGTGGATGCATTACTGTGTCAAGAGAAATATTGACCATAACTAAAATACTCTTGATTGTTCTGAAAATTCAACAGAACACCAAGCTTGACATACCTCACAAGGTAGTTAAACACTGTGCAGCATTTTAACACCATCATGTTACTGATCAGCCAGCCTTTAATGTGACCGACAACATCAGTTAAATACATATACATATATGTACTTGAAGTCTCTCTTCCTTCCCCTTGCCATGATGTGCATAAATAGAATAACATTACATCAGCAGTTATAAAAATATAAAGAAATACTGGAGTGCTCCCAAATTTCTTACTAAATTAAAAAATATGAACTCCACTTTTATGAATTCATGTAATCATAAATACCATATAAGCAAGTGAATTTGTGAAACTTCCGACCCATGAACGCAAGAATGAACCAGTGTGTTTACAATACAGTCAGCAACACAAGATTTGCAACCATTAAGAGACCTATATTTTATATTCACTGTTCCAAGAGCATTTATGCTTCATACTAAAAGCAAACAGATAACATGTACACGGCCTCTCCTTGGTTTCTGGAGTCCAATAAAAGCCAACTGTGAAGATATTTTTATATGCAAGTATCAGAAGTTACAGGTCTAGATGCGAGTAAGGAAGCCCAGATTGAGGCTACTCGGGATCTGGACGGTGTCCAGAGCAACAGAGGAAGGTGTGAACGGGAGGGTGACGGTGAAGATTTTCTTGGCATCCATCATCAAAGTGGATGACTCAGCTCTGTCTTTCAAAAGGTTCTAAAATGCAAAGCAAACAAACAAAGCCAGATAAAGAAAAGTTACAAACATATTAAACATTAACATAATAGTAAAAGAGGCTTTACTCACTTTAATCGTTGTGATGAATGAAGGTGACACTCTCTCTTCAAACTCAATCACCGGTGTGTACAAGGTCAATACTTTGACAATCTGTCAACAATAAACAACAAAAAACAAAAGGCAATCAGAGCACAAGCAGGATAAACTGTCTACAGATTAACAAAGCTGAGTCTTAACTGATGATCAACCTGCGCTGTGGTGAGGCCAGTGCACATGTTGCAGATGGCTTGGGCATCTGCTTCAGTCTTTTTCTTGATCTGTAGAAGCTGTGCAGCCTGTATGAGAGGCTCCAGAGTTTCTTTTGCACCACAGTCTGTCAGCTCTCTCTCAGCCAGCCACTCCTCCAGCTGCCATACATTGTACCTGAACCCAGAGAAACAATACAGATTAAGCTCCATACTGCCCAGGTAAGTTCTTCCATCATTCTTCTATCCAACCACAGAAATTAAAACAAATATAAAAAAACAGATATGTATTATATTACCTGAAAACTCTGCCACCTTTATGGTTTTGGCAGTGCTATTTGTTAACCTCATATTCAAGGGTAAAGGTCAATTAATATAGTCTTATGTTAGGATCAGTTGATGCCCTCTTCATGTTTTCTCTCTGGTGAATGCCCAACTCAAATCAAAAAGTTGTCTCAAATGGTATTACCTTACATTTTGCTCTTTGAAATAAAGCCCCTAGATTTCTCTCCCGTCGTTCTCCCAGCTAGATCTCATTCAGTGTGCCATCAGTGACCTTGACATTAGTTTGGGTGAACCTGGCTCCCCTCAGACCCCATCTTAACCATCTCTCCTGAGTTACCATTGTGCATTTGAACTTGTTAAACCATATGAACTTTTTTCCAAATGTGTTTGCTTAAGAAGTGGTGAAATGTGTTTAAAAACCTCCTTTGTATTATATCTGGAATATTTATATTTCATGTAATGATGCAGCTATAAAATAATAGCATCTTCTTTACCTGGACAGCCAGGTAAATTATATGCAGTACGTGATCAGTCTGTGTCAAAAGGGGGAAACTTCAGATTAAAATCAAGGTCTAAACATATAAGGCTAATGTAACATAACTCAGTAAGATGGGACTGAGGTCTTGTGTTTGAAATTCATACCTGTAATTCAAATACGACAAGCAGCCGTTTATTTTATGTCTTGACTTTTGAATGCTGATTGATGATAAAGCAGAAATCTTGCCTGATATAAATAATAGACTATCATTTTTATTTTTTATTTTTTATCTTCGCTCTCTTTACCATCTCTTTTTGTTTTTCATGCCCAGTGTGTGTTTGGCTGTACCTGATCTGCAGGCCTTTACCCCAGGAGCACATGTCCTTCCGCAGCAGCAGGTGGTTGAGTGTGACCGCACAGATGATGTAAAACTGCTGCTTGACCACCTGTTTAATGAGGTCTGAGTCCATCCCATGCTGACTCATGGTGGTGTGGAAGAGGCCAAGACGCTGCAGGAGGACCTCCATTGTAACAGCCCCCTCTTCTGAGAAACTGGTGCTCCTCTTCCTCAGGCCTGTTGGTTTGGACCCTAAAACACCCTGGATTGTCTCGTTCTCCAGCATGCTCGAAACTACACATAAGACACAAATTGTAGATGACAGACTTAATAACATATGTTGTTACTTGTTAAGTATCATTAGATTACGTCTCCTCACCTATGAGGTGCTGCAGGATGTCCTCCATACATTTGATGAGTTGACGGTAAATCTGAATGGCCAGATCGCCAAAGACCTGCTGGTACTCTGATAGTTCAAAATTGGTCAAGCAGTGCTCATTCTGCTTAGCCGTGTTGTGCACCATAAACACCTGAAGTCCACAAAAGTCGTACAGATATGTAGGATTAATTAAGTTCTATGTACAGCTACATAAATAACACTGGTATACTGGCAAACTTTCAAGCTTACCTCATCACCACTGTACTGCTTCAGACAGTGCATTAACCGGCAGGTGTTAGCCAGCCAGAAAGACACCACTTCAAAGTCATTTCCTCTCCTCTGCAGAAAGATTATAAAAATTAAATCAAACTAAAAGCGTCACTTACTTTAATAATGCAGATTTAAGTTATATGCTGCACCTTGATGACCCCTTTGATGCTGCTGATGGTTGAATTTAGCAGAGTGCTAACTCTCTGATCGTCATTCACAATGTCTGCATATCGTACGCACATGAAGATGATGTAGGCAGGAAGGCCTGGAGTGAAGCTGACAGCAACGCCGCGAGGCTTCAGATCTTAGCAGATTGAACCATTTCATTACAAAAAACATCAACCACATTTTATTATTTCCTTGAACATATGTTTGTCCCACCTATGACCAGATTCTTAAGCAACCGGCTCTCGTCACCCTGCTTGTACTCCAACATGCCCTGGTACTCCTTCTCCTTGCGGGTGATGTTCACTGCTCTGCCAGGAGGACTCACCACTGAGCGTCTGGTCTCTTGCTCAGTGCTCACTAAACACAGCAATAACATGAGCAATGACAGGATTATTGCTAACATGCTCTTAAAAATAAGTGTAACTATGTACAAACTCAGTTCTTTGTGGTTACCTTCAAAATCTTCAACCTTTTTCATGTAAAGCTTAAGTTGTTTTTTCAGCTTTCTAATGGTTTTGTCTTGTTTCTCTTGCTGTTCCAGAAGTTCCTAAAATTACATAAAAATTAAATGATTACATTATTATTTTAAGGCTAATACATGGCAGAGAGGTGTTTGTTACTGAAACTGTGAAACTAAAAGTATTACTAATATTATTATTACTACCACTTTACTTTAAGGCAGAGTGATAGATGTTGGATAAACCCACCAGGTTCTCTCTGGTCAGCCGTGTAATCTCAAGCTTCAAGCTTGCTTCAATTCGGGCATCTTCAGGCAAAAGGAGGCTCTGAGCCAACATCTGCTGCTGCTGCTCCTTTTCATCCTTCAGCTTGTTCATCTCCTCTACCAGCTTCATGTACCTCTCATTGTGAACCCGTTCCTGCTCGTGCATCTGGTACTCCAGAAGCCTGCAGGATGGAGGGACAGCTTTCAATGGCCTTGAACATGAACTTGCTTTAATAAGTCCTGACTATTATTACTTCATTACCTATTTGTCTCTTTCAAGCCTTCATAAGCCAGCCACAGCTCTCCATCTTCATTCAGTGTGTGGATGTCAGTGGATCTGAGCAATTGGAGCATCACAACATGAATTCATTGCATTCAAATTTTTCAGGAACATTAATATTTCAGCAGAAACCAGGAGGTCTTACTTGTGAACATCTTGATATGAGGGGATTTCACTGAGATCCAATTTCACACCTTCTCCCAGTGCAGAGTCCTGCAGGTCAGATCAATATTATATCCCTCTAATTACTGTTCATTATACATCCATCCATCCATCCATTCGCTTCCGCTTATCCTTTTCAGGGTCGCGGGGGGCGCTGGAGCCTATCCCAGCTGTCATAGGGCGAGAGGCAGGGTACACCCTGGACAGTTCGCCAGTCTGTCGCAGGGCCAACACACAGGGACAGACAACCATTCGCACTCACATTCACACCTAGTGACAATTTGGATTATCCAATTAACCTATCCCCACATTATACATTTTAATGAAAATACAGTGTTTTTAAATGAATGTATTTCCATTTCTTTTAATGGGAATAACAACAGTATCATTCAATTTTTCACCTTGTGTTTAAGAGCCTCTTGGCGCACCAAATGCGACCGCAGGAGCAGCACCTCCTCTTTCCTCATCTCCAGCTCCTCTGTGGAAGAATTGAGTTGCTCCAGCAGGACTTTGTAGGGCAGAGAACCAGGGGCAGGGGGCACTAAATCACTGTTCTCATTAGTCAGAGACTTTCGCAGCTCATTTAGATCCTGCTTCAATTTCTTGTTCTCAGACTCCAGTTCTTGTCGCTGCATCGAGACATTTAGAAACAAGAAAGACAAAAAAAACAAAAAGAATCAATAAATATATTTTGTTTATAATCATCTTTCAGTATTTCAGTACAAAGAAAGGTTATTATAGACTGTGGTAATATGTTAAAACTATTTGTGGGCACTTTATTTCTGGTATGCTGAAACTGAACCACAGAGCATCACACCTTCAATGTTTCCAAGTCCAGTTCTGCTCTTCCACTTGTTCTCTGTTCCTCGACCACCTTTTATTTAGAAAAATATCAATAAATAATAATAATAAATAAAATCACCAAAACCCTTTAAGAAAAAAAAAGCAGCTATGTATATTTTGCAATTTTACATTTTTGGAGAGAGAAAAATTGCATTCATACTTTTGCTTTTTCTTGCTGGTCTTCCTCTCGTTTATCCAGCTGCTGCCATAGTGACTGTTTCTCCTGCTCCAGCTCTTTCACTCTCCTCTGAAGCTTCAAGAGGACTGGCAGGTCCACTGCAGTCTGGGTCTCATCCTAACAAAACACAGCAAGCCCTGGTTGATCTCTTTAGAATCTAACTAAGAATGCTGCACTAATAGGATTATAACACAGACAATGCCAGAAAGAAATCTTCCCACAGATGATCTGAGGAAGGAGCATCCAGTGCCTAGAGGAAACCCACATAGATAACATGCGAACTCTACCCAGAACCGTCTTCTGAAGTGCCTCATAAAAACGTGTTACCTGTAAAATTCCTCGTAGTACATCCCACAAAATGCTTCACAGCCACCTCAAAGCTGACAGACAGGCGAGTATTTCATACCTCTGTTTGTACAGAGCTGTCTTCACCCTCAGTAGAGCCTAAGCTCTGACTAAACTCAGATGAGTTACTGCTGTAGTTGGAGTCTGTCCTCTTCAGACTAGATTTGCTTGAAGTCTAGGTGAAAATGAAAAAGACAACATGTCATACAGGGAATAAACATGACAAGCATTCCTATGTTTGCAGCACTTAGTCTTTGTCTAGTACTTATAGCTGGTTTTGGTATGCTCTGTAAGTCATTGTGACCATGTAAAAACTGGTCATGGTTTGTAAGTTATGCTTGAAATTCCTAATGTGTGTTTGAATACTAAGTATAGTTCCTCACAGTGTTGAGATCCATCTGTTCCTTCAGGTCTCTGTGCCGCTCCTCCAGATGCAGGTGTTCGCTCAGCAGACTTTGGTATCGAGAACGTTCCTCAGTCAAGTCCTGCTCCAGCTGTTTGGTGTTCTCAGCGTTGGTTTGAATCTCTGGGTCAAAACAGTTTTCTTTATGCATATTTTTTTTCTAAATGTCAGGAATTATTGATGACTAGTAAAGGCCTGACGGTAACCGTTTAGTACCTGTCAGCTGTTGCGCTTGTTCAACGATTTGCTTGTTCAGTTCATCTACGTCATTTTTCAACAAGTTGTTCTTCGTGTTAAGTTCATCTACCACCTGATTGTGAGAGTGGACATAATCATCAGATATTATTTCTGTTCATTCTTTGGAAAATGACACATTTTTAAGGTCCTCTTGCCACCAAATATATGTCATATAACACTCTTTATTCAACATTTACAGTAAGGCAACTTGTTATTCTCTATATTCTGAGGTGTTATGGAATACAATATTATCTAAATTGCATGTGACATTGTGTCATTAATCTACGATGTCACCTTTTCTTATAATTAACAGGTATGAAAGGAAGTCAGGTCAAGGTTTGAGGCAAATCTCGAAGACTGGAATAACGGCTTACCTGCTCTGTCTGCTCCTTGTAGACCTTTGTCTGCTCTTCCAGGTCTTCCTTCTCTCTGCGGGTGTTTTCCAGTTCGTGCTGGAGGAAGGAGAGCTGCTCCAGCAGTGAGGGTAGCCTCTCTGCTTTAGCTCTGGTCTCTTGCTCTGATCTACGCAGGTTTTCTATCTCACTGCTCTGTCTCTCTATCTCCATAGTCTGAGCTTTCTCCGTAACACTCAGCTTCTCACTGAGTTCTCTGTTTTCCTTTTGCTGCGGGAGGGGGGGTACAAACACATGCTGTTCATGTGATATGACAACTCCCAATGAACTTTTTTTCTTGTGACAGAGTAATCAAATACGTACCTCGTACAAATCTAGACCTCCATACTCACACAATACCCACCTGCTCATTTATCTTGTGCTGCAACTGCAAAATCTTGTTCTCCATGCCAATATTGAGCTTCTTGAAGTGCTCCACAGAGCGTGCTTCTACTTTCAGCTTCTTTAGTTCCCTCTTTGCCCTCATGCGACGCACACAACTCTGCAGCAGGATAATGGCTGCCAGGATGCGCTTGTAATGCTGTCTGGCCAGCCAGCCTTTCACCCACTTCTGAATGACTATTGCCTTTTTCTCATACATCAACTGTGAAAACAAAGAAGGGCAAAAGCAAGTTCATAACGTCATATTTAAAAGTGAAGTAAAAGACTTTCACTTAAAAAAAAAATACAGTTACTTGTACATAGTGCTTATCATATATTTTAAAAAATTAAGTCTGTTAGAAGTGCATCTCTGTCTTACACGAATAATCCCAGACCATTTCAGTTTCAAACATCATTAATTACAGATTTTAACTTGAGAATCATATAGAAATAGAGCGAGCAGACATCCTTCTTTATGTGGGTCTGCACTGTGTTTTTCTTTCTCGTAATGAGAGGTTTTCAAAAGTCACTGCTGTAAGGCAGAAGCATTAAAAAAAATAATCTGGCTTTCACTGAATGGAAGTGAGGGCAGGCTTGGGTTTCCGGGGGCTAAAACCCAAGGCGGAAAACAGCTCATCATCACAAGGTCACAAGCCGCACTGAATTCAATGAAAAATACCACAATTAAAAGGAAGTTCAGCTACAACTAAAATCAGGAAACTTCTAATAACTGTCTGTGTTCTCACAAGAAACTTAAAGCTCAAAACATATACCACTTGATGGCTACAGTGATGATTACCAGCAAAAACAGCTATTAAAATAATCATTTTAAATCTTACCCAGGAAAAAAACAGAAGAATACATAAGAATAAAAAGACATAATGCATAAGAATTAAACTTTAGCTTATTTTTATGCTCACTGCATTGACTTAGTGAAGGGGTTGGGAAGACTGCCTTTAAATATAATGTATTCAGATGCTAAATACGTCTCATTTGTAACATATCCCACATTATTAGGCAAAGATGCTCTTTTTCCCATATTTAGTTTGTCGGTATATGGTCAACTTATATTGTTTATTTTTTTGTTTATTGATTAGCATTCAAATCTCTCAATGAATACAGAAGAAAAAAATAGGTAGGATATAGTAAACGTCTAAAGATCAACATGATGTTACCTTATGGTACTGCTTTCTAGCCATGTGAGCCCTCCAGAAGCACTGAACAGTGATAGCTGCAGAACGCTGCTGCTGGTAGAGTTTCCTTTTCGACCACATTCGCACATTGCGCTGAATGATAATAGCTGCTCTGGTTTGCAGCAGAAACTTGGCATAACTGACAGAAAAAAGCATTTCAGAAATACATCTAAAATATCCATAAAGTTTCTAAAATCAAACTTCTGCTCTTGTTTGGCATCCTCACTTACCAGCGTGCCTGGTGACCCCGTACATGTTTCTGAATAGTAATGGCAGACTCCCTCATCCTCAGGTACTTTTTGCGTGCCAGCCAGCAGCGAATAGTCTTCTGGATGGAGACACAAGCCATACGCAATTTGTCCGAGCGCAGCTTCTCCAAGAAAGCCACCTGGCCAGCTCTGAAGAAGATCTTGTTTTTGCCAAACTGGTATTTCCCCTGGTCCTAAAACAAAATAAAAAAAAAACAAAAAAAACAAACACACAGTCTAATATGTATTACATCACATTAAAGTGAGCCTGTGAAAGCTGATTTTATAAAACACACCCATACCTTTATAAGTTTTTCCAGGAGATTTTTGCAGGCCTGTTTTCTATCAGGAAGCAAGTCCTTTTGCTTCATGAGAACCCGATAGCGGCTAAAAAATTCCTGATAGGTCCACCTGCAATAATCAGATCATAAATTATATCTATAATTTATATAGGATTATCTATTGCAAACATTTTTTTAACAGCTTCTCGTGGCTGTTTGCTCTGTATCAGAAGTGCTTTCTGATATGCTACCTTGATGGGAAGCCTGCTGCTGAGATCCGGATAGTTTCGAGGATGCCACATGCTCGAAGCTGTTGTACAGCCCTCACAGGGTCCAATCTTTATTTAAAATAACATAAGCGCACAACCTTTAATCTGTTCTTGTCGAACATAGCTGTATGAAGAAAAAGTGGGAAACAAAAAAAAACAACAACAAAAAACAAAATCTGCCTCACGTGAACGGAGCTTTATGGTCATTTGGTTTGATGCAGCGCACGTAGTGAGGAGTTGTAGCATTCAGTGTTTCCATCAGCAAATGCAGGGACTGTCGAAACTGAATAAAAAGACAAGAATGAATTCTTCCTAAGAGAATAGAAAAATACAATAATTAACATGGTCAGTTACTATAAATTTCCACATTAGTTTTAATTCTCCCCCATCATGCAGTTTCTCTACAAGGATCCTAAACCGACTTGAACCTGAACAGCTGATACAATGTCCACAATCATGCATGCTCTCCAGGCTTTGAGAACAGGGACTTCAGAACTATCAAACATCACATTCACAACGCTTCTTTATAATTTAACAGTTATAAAGAAGGGCAAAATAAACCTTAAATATGAGGACTTTAGTGAACATGGAGTACAAATCAACAGTTAAATCAAAGCATATCGGCTTCTCTGTCTGTTCTGCACAAGCTGGTTATTACAGGTTTAACTAACACTGTGATAAATTCATCTTTACAATGGTTATGCTTACATAATGAGACACTGTATAACTTTACAGAATTCATTAGCACACAGTTACAAGAAAGACCAGCTAAAACCCTGCAATTCTGTCCAATGTCATGGCCGTCTATAGTATGAGAGTTGTATGAGTGGAAATGTCAAAGTTCCTTGGGGTAGTTGCCACTCAACTGGCTGTACATCCAACCTTTATGCTGAGAAGGCCAGAGAAGCCTGGGTTCCACCCCAGACCATATTCTTCATGCCTCCCTCACTTTAACCCTAATTTCCTGTTTGCTCGTTAATGTTCTACCAAAATATAGACTGAAAAAAAAAAGGGGGGGGGGGGGGGGAACAGTCAAAGAGTTACCTGTGAGTCATTTTCTCACCTGCAGTCCAACAGTCTTCTTAGTATCCTTCTTAGCTGATCCAGCCCTTCCAATGCTGCTTGTAAGTTTGTTAGAAGAATTTGCTGCCTTCTCATCATCCTCAAATAGCTTCAGCAGCAGATCAAACTGAAACAACAGAAGTAATCAGTGAACAGCAGATGGCAGCATTTTCAATGCGGACAAGTGTGTACTTCCTTCAATAGTTATGCCTGAACAATTCAAGGGTGTGTGCCCACAAACATACGACATTTGATCTTGGCTAAGTGATGCTGAAATTTAAACCTTCTGAATACTTTTACACAAAAAAACAAAAACACCCCCTGAATATTAGCAGAAGTGAGAATATAATAAACAACAGAAAGTTTATAAATTCACCTTGCTCTTTTTCAGCACATTAATCTGTTCTTCATTGACTGTGTCCTTATTTTTCTCCAGGAAGCCCACACACTGATACTCCACCTAGGCACAAAGGACCAGGTCAGACTGTGTTCTCTCACTAAAAGAGCAAAGATCATATTCACCCAAAGCCTGAAGCAGACTGAGTGGTATGGCTTCAATAAACAGAATCATATGAATCAAACATTTGTGGGAAAGGTATGGATTTTGACTTTGCAGACAGGTACAACTTCACTGTTTTTAGTTTTGCTTAGTAAATGAGTCACACATCCGTCTGTTTCCACACTGCTTGTTCTGTTCAGGATATGGAGAGCTGGAGCTAATCCCAGCACACACTGGGAAAAAGCATGGGTTTATACCACAGAGTAGTCAGTAACCAATGAAGTCACAAGTACACACATTTGCACACACAAGCAATTCAGTTAAAGTTCATTTGAGACACCTGGAGAAAACCCACGAACACACAACAGAAAGAGATCCTGAACCCTTCAAGCTGAAGCAAGGGCACATTAGCGTAAGCCATACAATTCCTTTTCACCTTGTCAGCAAAGTGGTGGATGATGAAAGCTCTATTTGACAACCTTGGTTTTTCAAAGTGAGCATTCTGCTTCAGGAGGGTGTTGTACAGCTTCTGTGCCCATGTTTCGTCAGATCCTTTGGGCATCTGTGGAAAGAGGAAGAGCTGACACATCAGTTAGTCACGGCATTACTCATAACCTCCAAGCACAGTGTGGCGGAGAGTCTGAAAAGCAGCTGGACACACTTCTGGTGGGAAGAAAATAAACAAAAACAGCATTTTACCTTACACTCCTCATCCAGAAGGTCCAGGACGCCCAGTTTGGCTTCGATGAGATTAATACAAGGCTGATTGTCATAGAAGTCAATCAGTGTCCAAGGGATTTCCTCTTTCATGTACTCCTCTTGTTCCAGTTTGAAGACATGCTGGAAAGAATGGGAGCTAAAAATGATTTACAGGTACTGTATGTTTTGACAAAAAAAACAAAACATTATAAGATAATAAGATCTGTCATTATTGTTCAAAATAAATAAATATGTAAAAACAATTTGAAGAGAAAAAGACACATACCAGGTTGAACTGTTGTTGAAGCTTTTCATTGGCATAGTTGATGCAGAACTGTTCGAAGCTGTTGATGTCAAAAGTTTCAAACCTGAGGAAAAATACAAAGTTAAATTAAAAACAAACATATCTGGTGAACTGCAGAGTATAGACAGAGAAAGCTAGTGTTCAAAAACAGACCCGTAAATGTCGAGCACACCAATGAATGAGTGCTGCTTCACTGTGGATTTTAAGGCACTGTTGATACTGTCCACAATCCAGCTGAAGAGTCTGGCATAAATGTGTTTGGCTAGGGCATCTCGGCCATAGATCGCATTAATTTTGGGAACAGGCTTAACAAAGGTTTCCGTGGTTGTCTTGAGCTTCCTGTGGCATAACCAGTGGGCCATTTCTTCGCAAGGCACTCCCATCAGGTCACAGAAAACCATCAGGTGGACATCATCCTGCTGGAAATACATGAATAACATTGATCTGATAAAGACCTACACATCCTCAAAGCAACATTCATACAATTATATATTTTTTAAAAATTGTATGTTGTGTCCTGTGAAAAATAATGTTTACCTTTATGCTGCATCTGTCTGCTGACTGGTCTTTTACCTCCACATTGCTAAGATGAAGAATAGCTGACAGAATTTGGTAAATTTCCATTTGATCACTTTCCCCAATTCCTACAATCAAGACAATAAATGAGGATTTTTAATGTCACTGAGTCCAAAACCAAGACTGTACAGATGAATGACAAATGAACCCTTGACCCCTATAGTGAGGGGATCCCATGTTTCTATAAGAGGGGGGCTTTAGTTAATTGCCAGCATATAGCCCAATTTAATCTCAACTGGGCTGGACAGAAAACATGTTTACTTAATGTGAAGAAGTGCATGCATGTTCTACAATGTTTGCATTTAAGGAACCACATGAAGTTCATTTCTGTAATGTTTCACATTATTCACACTGGACCTGCAAAGCACAGAGAGTACAGTTTGTGTAACTATTTTACTGTGTATGAAGCAAACAACTTGTGGCCATCCAAAAATACTTTCTGCACAATTTAATATCATTCTTTCACAGTGTTCAGATCACTCCATCAAAATTGAAGATATCATGTTATCCAGAGGCTGAATTAGACCTACTGGCCTGCCAGTTCTAGGCCCTGGGCAACATGTTTGATGCCACTGCCTTAAAGCAAAAGTAACTCCAACTCAATACGAAGTTATTCTAAATTATCATCTTTACAAAGAAACATTTTTCCCCCAAAGGGAATTGTTCTTTCAGCAAGAAAATGGCCAGACTCGTTGGATCTCACGAGTCACTGAAAGTTTTGAAAATGAAAATAATGTGAATTAAATGTTGCATCCTTCCCACTTTGGGCTTATGTGTCAAACAAAACTCTATAACACAATCATCAAACGATCTGCTCTACATGCACATGTAAACCTTACTAAAACACAGCAAACACTCACCTAACAGTGAGAAAGACCTACGGGTATTGCACATCTCTTTGGCATCATCCACTCCATCTATGACTGGGCTCTGACCCTGGTTAGTGCAGTGGAAGTCATCTGCGCAACCTTACCTCATTAGTGAAAGAAAATACTGTATTAATACAGACAACTGTAATTGCAAAATGTTTTATTTTTTTTTTTTTAAATGCCTAAAGGAAATTTATATTTTAGAGAATTGCACACCTAACCTGAAGGCTTTGAACTCTGGTAAATGTGAAGAGGCACATAGCTGGTAGAATATATGGTAGTTCCTTTCACTGTGGGCCTAAAGTTGTGAATACAGATGTAACATAGTTACCACAAAAATGTACCACAAAGAAAACTTAGTAAAATTAGGCAGAAATTCAAACTAAATGTTGCCTTAAAAATAGCTGGTGTTCTCCCAGACAAATCAAACAGTGGGTTGTTTATGGTTCATTGTTACTACACTGCGCATTAAACACTGTTACACAAACATTACAGTGCTTTAAAATAGCTCACTTTGGAGGAGAAATGCTTCATATAAAAATATTAAATATTCAAGTAAAATCCAAAGAAATGAAATTTACCTGAAACACAACTCGAGACTTTTCCAGTAAGTAGGTTCTCATGTTAGCCCCAGTTATGCAATACTTTGTGTCAAACCCAATCTCAATGTATTTTCCAAAGCGGCTGCTGTTGTCGTTCCTTGTTGTCTTGGCATTTCCAAGGGCCTACATAAAATATAAAAAGTTTCAGTTCAACAAGTTAAAATAAGATGAAGCTCTGACCATGGACAGGGAATTCTGATGTAGATGATCAGGCATGTGTTTGGCACTCAGAAGTGATAGTTGCAGGGTTTTCTGTAAAGGTCCCAGTCTGCTGTTCTGGATCCTAATCTATTTTTAATTTATTTGTCTTGCTGCAGTTGTCATGCTCAAACAATCTGTTAGTGCTTAGTGGCATAATCAAAAGCCACGTAGGCATCAGGGTAGATCAGATTCAACCCACGCAACGCTGTGTTATTTCTACTGTGACAGGAGTGTTGATCCCAACAGTGAAAGGGTATTTCTAAATTAATTGTTGCAGAGACATATAGACCACAGGCAGAGAAAGTTGCATCATGATTTACACTACAGTTGCAATTAAATGAAATGAAAGGGTAAATAAGTTTTTAAAAACAACAACAAAATTGGACACAAAACTGAAAACAATGACACATGTACAAATTTAGCGTATAACATAAATAACATCAATATACGTACAGATGTTCAGTAACTTTTAATATCTTCTATTTTTGTCCTAAGTCCTTTACCTCCATGATGGGACTGGATGCAAGAACTCGCTCCTCCACATTGGCCTCTCCAGAGGAGCTGACTGTTGCAAAGTAACGCATTGCATACTTGGCAGAGACGGTTTTGCCAGCCCCAGACTCACCACTTACTATAATGGACTGATTTCTTTCATCCCTGGATGAAAGTGTCATACAGACTGAACATTAGTAAGAGGAAATACAAAAGAATTTACTTGCTTTAAAGTTTAACATGATATGTACTTTGAAATGTCAACACCTGGCCATCTGTTTGTATGCCTCCTCTGCAACTGCAAAGATGTGGGGATCCATATCCCCCATGTTTTGTCCGCTGTAGGCATTAATGATGGCAGCGTCATAGATGGGCAGTCTCTCATACGGATTGATGGCAACCAGGACAATTCCTAATAATCAACCACAAGAAAAATGTTCACTCTAAATTACAACATCATGAATTGTCTAAAACTACTTCTTCCCATGTATTTAAACTCTACCACGGCAAACAAGCTGCAAAAGCAGACTGATTATCAGATTGTTAAACATATTACTCAAATTTGGTAAATGAAAATATATCAAAAGCATTTACAGTGGAACCAAAACAATTTCACTTTCTTTGTATCCAGAAATACATAAATATGACAGAAATTAACAAACATGAATGAACATCCGTCTCTTAATCCGATAAAGCTGATAAAATAGTTTTGTTTTGTTTTTTTTGGGGGGGGGGGGGGGGGGGGGGGCAGCTTGGGTACGACAAATGATGATAAGCCCTCCACTAGAAAGAAGTCTGTACATATATATAGTATGTGTATATACACATATGTGTATGTATTACTTAAACTTGCATTGTTTCTGACAGCCACCAGAGGGTAAGTAAAGTAAGTAAAAATTTATTTATATAGCACCTTTCAAGATAAAAATCACAAAGTGCTTCACAGAGAAGCTAAAACATAAAAACAAAAACAAAAAATCAACCAAAAGCAAGTTTAAAAAGATGAGATTTTAGAAGAGACCACTGAGTCCACAGATCTCAAGCTCAAAGGGAGAGAGTTCCACAGTCTGGGGGCCACAGTTACAAAAGCTCTGTTGCCTTTTGTTTTCAGCCTCGTCATACCATTATGGACGAAAAAAGACTTGTGAAAGAGTCTGGGAGAAAATAATCCAGGATATGCTCACAATGACTTCTGACTGGCACGTCTTTTTTCAATGAGTATGTTGTTTCACAGTTAGAGCCACACCTTGCTCATCACATCCACACACAGACAGTGACTCTGGCAACCAGAGACCCTAGAAAGGGACGACATTCGTCATCCATAATTTGTTGCACAATAGCTATATTTGTAATTTTGTCTCTGTATACCACCACCAGGGACTTAAAACAATCAAGATCTGACTGAAGCATAAGCTTCCAGCTTTATTTCAAGGAGTTAAAAAATAAAATGGCAATAACTGTTTTAGAAATTTTATCAACTTTTATTTTCAAGCAGGGCTAGGTGAGGCCTGTACCATCAGTGTTTCAAGACAAATTGAGACGACATATTATCTGAAGTGAATTCAACGTTGAATTTGCATATTATAGCTTTTCACTGTAATTTTAAATATGAGGCTCAGAGAGATGTCAGTGCAAGTAAGAGAGGAACTCTTTAGGCTGGGGGAAAAAACTAAAAATAATGTTATGGTGTGGCCATGCATGGCTGCCAGTGGAACTGGGCCACTAGTGTTTACTGATGATGTGACTGCTGATAGCAGTAACAGGGTGAAGTGTGCAGGGCTGTACTCTCTGCTCAGATTCAGCCAAATGCACCAAAACTGATCAGACAGAGTTTAATATTGTAAATGGATAATGACCCAAAGCATATGGCAAAAGTACCTCAAGAGTTTTGTAAGGCATATTCTTGTCAATGTCTTCAATTCAGTGTCTCCAGTCAGACACCTGATCTCAACCCAAAAAGAGGATGCTTTTATTTACTGAAGACAAAACCAAATCTAGAAAGATCCACAAACAAGCACCAGGATTTTCAACCAGAAATCAAAAACAATCTCTATTGTTAAAATGACTGTTAGTTTTACAATTAACAATTAGCTCTGAAAAACGCCCCTTTGATTAAAGCTGAAAAATTGCACTTCGATCCCATCTTGATTGTTTGAAAATTTGTTATATGAAAATCCACAGGTGTTGTTGGTGTTGAGAGGCAATACTTCAAAAGAAATGTGGTTTTATCCAACTAACTATGGATCTGGAACTATATGACAGGGTGGTAAATATATTAGAGGCTTACCTAAACTCATGCAGAAAACAAAATATTCACAGAACTCAATGCAGTCCTGTAAAAATCTAAATATGCTCTTACTGATGGTATAGGCATTAACAGGGTAAAAAGCAGGTTCAGCTAATCAAATGACCTGTAGTTAACTGATCATCCACAAGTATGACCACCATAGCACCATATAAAAAACAAACAGAGCAGCACAAACACCTGTAATCAACTTTGAACCATGGTGGTGGAGGGGTGATGATTTGGGCTTGTTTGCACACACAGGATCTGGTCATCTTGGAGTCAGAGTTCACGATGAACTTCTCAGTATACCAAAATATTCTAGAGCCAATGTGTGGCCCAGGCTGCCTACAGTCAAAATAAACGTTGTTTTTCACATTATTGTAGGCAACAGGAGCACAGGAATGTCCACTGGGAACCAACCGCCAGCTACAAGGTGGTAAAATCAAGTATCCATTAGCTTTCACTTAATTCACTTATTTGAAGTATCCTGTATTATATGGTGCTGTGTTCCTTTAAAAGCGACCTGCAGCACATACATCAGCATAACGTAGTGCAGATTATGTCAGAGTGTACAGTGAGCAGAGCTCCAAAGTCTACAGTGACAGTGATAGTGCGAGTCAAAGGAAATGTCGCTCATTACCACAGTATGTGTAAATCAACCTGGAGTCGATAAAGCGCACTTTGAGGTTGTGTAGCACTGCTGGCTCATGGAGATAGCTGAGAGCTGTGAGGTCATTCTCCCCCACCAGGATATCTGGGTTTCTTAGTGGTGGCAGGTTGTTGGTACGTGGGTCTATTTTGTGCTCCACTTTCTAGAAAGACACAAAAAGGTAGCAAAACACGAAGAAGAGAAGAGAGTAAGTTGCTTCCACTTTTAGGGAATGGCATCACCAGGTGTGCCTAATGATGAAGCTAAAAAGCAGCCACTGTGCTCCCCCTGTTCATGTTCACTCACGATAAAGCTTTGGCCTCATTTTCATACCTGCTGTGCATGCCCAAACTCGACATCATAGCTGCAGGCAGCAGCATAGCTGAGGATAACTCTTTCACCACATAATTTTTCCTATTTTCCACCTATTTTGAAGGCAGAAAATGAATTTGTTGACTTCTTTAAGTGTTTTTTAAGGATTTTTGTGCGCTCATCAAACAACTCAGCTGTCTCAAATAATCCTTCAGGGCACATAGAAATTTATGAGGCTCTGTTGCCAGCATTCCTGCAGAGAAATGTGCGCATGGCTCTCAGACAGAAGATCAATGTCCATTTCAGTGCCTCTATGTGAAACTCTTGTGTGTCCCGTATGTACAGTAGTTGGTATTTAATTGTCTCACCGTGCCATCCTCCAGCTGCAGAGAGAGCGTCTGGTCGCCAGGAGTGTAGTCTTTGGTAAGCTCTGCTGATTTCCACACTTCTGCTGCATCTGGGAGCCATACACGGGCATACTGAGGGGAAACGGGTCAGAGCCATTCAACCAACCATTCACTTACAGAAACCGTACAAAAAACTACAGCATAAACATCAGTGACAGGAAAATTGAAGAATAGCAATTATGAAGCATTCACTCATATCATCAGCGCTGACACAGTCTAAAGGTCTGATTTAAAGACCTTTACTAAATGAAGAGTTCTTAAACTCTTCATTTAGTAAACTCTTCATTTAAGCAGACACTCCTATGAGAAAAACGCCATACTTGACCCAGCTGAGTTAGTTAAAAGTTAACTAACTCAGCTGGGTGAAGCTGGATACCTGATAGTCAAATTCAAACCTACCTTGGAGTAAAGTTCAGCGGCTGCCATCTCTTTAACGTCCTCAGTGAGCCTGCTCAAACGTTTTCCTACCGCGAAGAGAGGCGCCGAGCATTTTTACTGACTCCCAGAGTAGAATGCCATTAACTTTTCTCCTCTCCTCCTCCGCTCTCTGGGACTCCGAGCGCCTAGCGGAGAGTGGGATTCAACACATGCGCGTGCTCAGGCACGGTTTGCTCTCGTGCGTCTTGCGTGCCTCCCAGCGGCCAGCCTCAGCCCGCGAGGACAACGCCACACTGTAACCGCGGAACTACTAATTATAGTGGAAAATATTACTGTTTCGAAATCATTACTTGTCCACAGGGAGCATCACGGGGCACTGCGCAGAAGATCACATCTTCTTGTATTAACGAACTGTTTTTGCAGGGCAGTGGAAAATGTATTTAGACGGTTTTTTTCTGTGCCCGAGTAAGATGTGCTGTGCATAATGTGACCTTTCACTTACTTCATATCAGTCTGCTTCTTAGATATGAAGAGAACATCACATTATTAAATTACGTTAAAATATAGGAAATGTTGTTAGTCAAAACACATTTGAGTAGGGCTGCTCGATTATGGCAAAAATGATAATCACGATTATTTTCACTGAAATTGAGATCACGATTATTTGACGATATTTATTTAACCCTTTAAGACCTACCATAGAACCAAGTCCACCAGAGCTTATATTATTTTTTTTACATGCTGTAGTGCCATTTGTGGGAGCATTTCAAGTTGCTATACATCAATACAACTGTTATAGCCCATATTTTAATAATATGTATGCATTAAGTCCATAGTAATTACATAAATTGCAAAAAAGTGCAATAAACTACAAAAAAAATTGAAAATCGCTTTTGTTTTGTTTACATATATTTCTACTTGGAGAAATTTAAGAGGTTTATCCCTCAAAACTTTAAATACAATAAAGTTGCAAAAAAATAGTTTCCCACCACAGGAAATTTATTTTGAGTGTCTTCATAGTTTTATTTTGGAGATACAGCAATTTTTATATACTGCAGGAAAAACAAAAAACAATCCTATGATGCAAATTTGCAAAGAAAACAGCATGTGCATCATTTCACTGTGGGAAGTGTTACGAACAGCTGATAGGAACGGCGAAGCGTGTTTCTGGAATATTATGTTTTTGTTCCTGCAAGCGCTTTTTATGCAATTTTTGCAAAGCTATATGTGGAAACCGTGACCTAGGACAAGCTGATGGCATCAGATGTAAGTACAACTCCTCCGGTTTCATATGCAAAACAAATTATTGCGCTAGCTTACACGGTTCAGATTCTACAGGGATTTAAAAATAGTTACGCAAAACGGAGCGTGCTGCTCTGACCGGCTTTAAAGGGTTAACAATGACTTTAAAAAAATAATATAAAATAGTGTGCAACACCACTGAAGTTTTTTTTTTTTTTTTTTAACTCTTTTCAACCAACAGCAGTCACTCTCCAAATAACTTCTGCTTAGCTTTCCGAGCTTCCCTCGGGTCCTCTTAATCAGCGGTCTCCACCCTTTTTTGCGCCACGGACCGGTTTATGCCCGACAATATTTTCACAGACGGCCTTTAAGGTGTCGCGGGTAAATGAGGGAGGGGCTAATAATCGGCTCAGTCATTTTTAATGATCGTTGAAAGCCCAGATCGTAATCGTGATTAAAATTCGATTAATTGAGCAGCCCTACATTTGAGTGAGTTTTTCAAAACCCAACAATGACATAAGATTGCGTCAATGCAGTAGAAATATTATTATTAGAATGAATATTCTTTCATCATAGGTTTGTCTGAACATGAGTGGAGCACCTGGCTGAAATTGAATGAAATAGCAATATGGACTTTTGTTAGTCATTTAAGTCAAATTATTGCCACCATGCCTCCGTTTGTCTGTAGGTTGTTGAGAGGCTGAGGTTGTTTCACTTTAAGGATAGCCAGATTGAGATGCTTCATGGGCCGGTTCCATTTGATTATAGTCTTTACCTGAAGTCAAAGTCCTGTTTAAGTGTTAGTGCAAAAAGTTAAAGTACCCACTACACAGAATCCTACATGCTCACAGAAAAATCCCAATAGATTAGCAGTTTCTGAAATAAAGATAGAGACCAGCCTGTCTGCCTCAAACAACCATGCCACATTCACCTTTCCCCCCATTCTGACAGTTGGTTTGAACTTCAGCAGGTTGTCTTGATCATGTCCACATGCCTAATTGGACTGAGTTTCTGTGGTTCTGCTGAATCTCAAACAAACTGGCTTATTGGCAGTTGAACTGGTCTTCTTAGCAAAGTGGCAAGTGAGTGTACATCATTGGATCATCGGTATTGATTCATTAACATGCATATTATTTGCATACAAAATATTATGGAGCAAATGTAGAAATGGGCATACCATTGAAATACTTGAGAGTACAGGTACATTTCACCACTCTATTCATGCTCTCATCCAATGGTTTTGGGCATTGTAATATAAACAGGTTCCAGCTCAGTGGCATCGGGTAATTTACTTGCACACCTCAGAATGTATCTGTATACTAACTAAAAAATATTCAATATAAAAACACAATATAAAAAGTAAAATCTTTTTTTTATAAATATATCAATGCAATAGAAACATTTCAAGCAGTTCTTCTGTAGTTTTGCTTCTTAGTAAAATTGAAGCATAAAAAAAAAATCATGCAAGGACAAATTCCACTGAAAAAGTCTAAGCTATTATGCAAAACTATTTTTATTTACAAAACAAATGGCACAGTGCGACTGCACAGTAAATGCACATGCACACTCCAGACATGACAGGGGAGTTTGTTTCCATAAAATCATAAATCCCAATCAGACAGTGAAGGACATTTCAGGCAAGATTCACAACTAATATTCTAACAGAGGGAGCAAATATTGCTCAAGAGAAACCATTCATTCATTTTAAGGCCATTTTAGAGGTCAGGATGAGATTGAGACCAGCAGCAAGTCAATGCAAACCAATGTTACTAATTAGACTTAAACACAACTGGATACAAAGCTAGTCTTGAGCACTTCAAAAGCATGGAATCAAGTAGCATGACAGAGAAAGCGAGGGACGTAAACAGAGTAGAAAGAAAAAACACAAATTGAGGATTATTGACTTTTCACCATTGAAATGCCTCCATAAGAGCATGGGATCCCTCAAATTGCTGTAAAATCAATTTTCTGTTCATAGTTCTGTTTCTAGCCTAATGAGCAGGAACAAAGAGGAAAACGGAACCTTTTCACAAGCTTTCAAGCATTTACTTTGGAGGCATATATTCTTAAAAGCGAAATAATTTGTCAACATAAGATAGCCATAACATTTAAATATATAAGTGCGATGACTGTTCAGGAAATATCAATGTATTGAGTCTTTAAGAGCCTGAGAAACACTTTCCCTTAGCTGAATTTGTCTCACTGATGCCCCAGTGCCTCACAGTTGCCAATTCTTCAAGTATTTGGCTTGTTACATGACTTGTTCTTACAGAATACAAACAAAATGTAAACAGTGTGCGAAGTAGATATTAAATGGACATGGGAATAGTAGCAAAACAGTAAACATAAAACCATCAACCAGCCAGTTTACTGGCCACGATGGAAGTTTTTCTTTGAGGTAGGTCCTGAGGTGTTGGGATGTGTCCCCCTGTGATCTCAGTCTTCTCCGTTGGGGCGGATGGCAACTGTTTATTCTTCATTTTTGCCTTGGCCATGTTGTAGTCCCCAGAATCAAAATACTTTTGCTGTAAACAAGAATAAACAGAGTGAGATCTCTATAAGGCTGACATCTTTTAATTGTAGTAGCTAGCCAAAGTTAGGTGAGAAAACTCACCCCCTTCTGGAGTCTTTTCCTGAGAAATTCAGATCCCCCTGGCTTGCCTCCAAGGTTGGGATATCTGGCCTTCAGTTTGGCCTCCTCTGATTTTTCTGGGCTGATTACCTTGTCCTCCATTTCCTGTTGACAGAGTGCAATGTGTAAGGATAGTAAAACTTTCGACTTGCAATTCGGTTTTCCAGCCGTATGCATCAACGTGACAATAACGAAACTTCAATATGTTGTATACTGACAGCAGCACATACTATGGTCACAGATTACTTTGTTTGATTAGATACCGGCGCCGCCATGAGGTAAACTGCTGTTTGCACTAGCATTAAAGTTACTGTTAGCATGATGAGCTACTGTACAATTTTGCATGTACAGTGAAGAAACCTGTTTGCCAGACCCAAAACAGCACAATTTTACTCTACCAACAAACGCTAACAGAATATTAGCCAATTCAGCGACAGCATCGCTAAGGCTCTCAGTCAAGGTTAGCAGCTGGCTAACTAGCTTGGTGCTAGCCGCCAGCTAACCAAGCAGCACTGGCTAACTGGTGTTAATTTGATGTAATTTTCCATTTAGTGGTTACAGTTTACCTGCTGTTCCTCCGAAATTCTCGTTTCTTCAACTTCCTCGGACATGGTTGTGCTGTATTCCCGCTCTGTTCGCAAAACTGTAGTTATGGCCGAATAAGCTCCTCTTCGGGAAGATAAAAGGTAGCACTGTCAAAGCAGCGGGCGAGGACAGCAGCAGCCTGTCATGCAGCCTGTGTAGCAACAGGCCGGTGAATCGATGCTAGAGACGCAGATGAGCGGGACGATAGCGATCATAGAATCTGTAGGCGCTAATAACAAAGTTGTTTTTCTTCAGACTAATTCACGCGTAAAAAATATGATAGCGTTGTTGAAATTTGATTTTGCATTGTATATGGATTTTTTTAACCCGTCACTTTGTTCAGGTACACCTGTTAAATAAGAAACATAATAGTTTATTAACCCCAAAGGAAATTATGCAACGGATCACAAAAAATGGACAACAGATGACTGGAAAAATGTACTTGGTCTTGACTTCTGATGCAATATTCAGATGATAGGGCCAGAATCTGCCATAGTCCGCATGGAAGGATGGAGCCATCCTGCCTTGTGTCAACAGTTCAGGCTGGTGGTTTTGAAAAGTTGAGAACGATATTTTCTCTGCACACTTTGGGCCACTTAGTACAAACTGAGCATCATTTAACCCTTGTGTGGTGTTCGTATTTTTGTTACTCAGCCAGTGTTCATGGGTCTGGTGGACCCGCTAGAGTTTTGGCTTTCCAAATTAACACTATCAAACAATTTTATGTTAAATTACTCAACAGATGTTTACTTCATCCCAATTACAAGACATATGAACAGCAAACATGGTTAATTTTTTCCCTTTACCTTTGTTAGATCACATTTATGAATTAATGTGCTTCTCGTTTTTCTTTTATATAAAATGTTATAAATAAATCAGTTATAATCAAGTGGAGTGAGTGGAAAGACACAACATATTTACACGTGAAAAAATAATTAATTGTTTAATTTTTCTTTTGAAGAAAACTGAACACGGGTCTCACAGACCCGAACACCATACAAGGGTTAAATACCACAGCCTACTTCACTGCTGTTGCTGGCCATGTCCATCCCTTTACTACAGTGTACTCCCAGTGCACCCATCTTCTTAAGGCTACTTTAAACAAGATAGTGAACTATGTCACAAAGCTCAAATAATCTCAGACTGGTTTCTTGAACATGACAATGAGTTCAAATGACCCCACTTAGGACATCTCAATCCAATCAAACACATTTGGGGCGTGGTGGATCACATAATGGATATGCAGCCACTATGTGATGCCAATTTTGTCAATGCAGCCCAAAATCTGAGCAATGTTTCCAGCAGCTTGTTGAATCCACCTATGAATAATTGCATTTGTTTTAAAGATGTGAAGAGCTACATGCTCAAAATGACCATGTGAAGGATATCTGCTCTTCCTGGCATCATAAAGAGCCAAAAGTAGGACTTATATGTACTCTGACCTCATTATTTGAAACTTCCAACATGTTTATTAGGCACAGCCACCATTTTAACAGTATAATAATAACTGACCCTCACAATTTCTCTGTACAGACAAGTTGTGATTGAAAGACTGGCACAGGCCTATAGTTTTTTTCCTGCTGTATAACAGTTACTGCAGATAAGGATTAAATGTTTACATTGTACAATATATACAAGGGCAGCTAATCTCTTATGATGCTCATGCCAAATAACCTGCTGAAAAAAGTAACACGGTTTATGGTCTATTAGTCTTCCAAAATCGAATCTATTATTGGCAGCAACTTTAATATTCATTCATGTATTATTTGGTAAATGGCCTGTATTTATATAGCGCTTTACTAGTCCCTAAGGACCCCAAAGCACTTTACATATCCAGTCATCCACCCATTCAAACACACACTCACACACTGGTATTATGATCATCTCACAAAATAAAGAGCAGGAGAAATTCCAGAAAAGATGGTTTTTAATATATCGGCAATCTTAATATTTTCAGAACAACTGTAATACATTAGACTTTGCAACAGGGTTAAATCCATTTCTTCACTGCTCCAAATACCACACAGTGAAAACCAAAACAGAGCAACTGGGAAAACTGCAGTTAATGGCTGCTGCTTTGCACTAAGGCCTTTATGAAGTCAATACCTTCAAATCTTTCACAGCAATTTAAAGCCAAATGCTTTACTCAGCACAACAACTGCTATTTGCAAACTTAAATTTCCAAACAAATATACAATAAAGTTTTAGGAGAAAAAAAAAACGTAAAAAAAAAAAAAAAGGCAACAGAAGATTATTCATCCTCCTCCCGCATATCCACATCTTCTTGCAACTTCTGCACCATTTTGTCTTCCAACTGTTTGGCTTTTCCTGTAACAGATAGTGCAAACCATGCTGAAATTATCTTTATTAAATGGAAAAGTAACCAACAAATATGTATGATCAGTAACTGCATTTACAATGATTCTACTTGAAGAACCTCCATTCTGAAGAAAGGAAAAGCAAGAATAGTAATCTTATTTCTATTTTATGTGCAGACATTGGTTCATCATCTCTTTTATACCTAAAGAGTGCTGCACCATTGACCCTTACCCTGTTTTGTCTGATAAAGTCACACTTGGCTGTAAGACACTTGTACTAAAATCACTGTCACCAAATTCACTATATGCACAGTCATATGGATAACTTCATGAGTCTTTACCTGCATGTGGTGCTTTGATGAGGTGAATGTTTTTCTTGACTTCGCTGATGGCCTCTTCTTTCTCCAACTCTTTGCCCTTCTTTAATCTACAGAACAGAAATGGTTTAGGCAAGGCAAGTGCTTTTATCCCAACCGTTAAACATATTTCCCTAATTTGCAGAGATTTTAAAAGTATCACATTTATTATTCAATATTCAAAAATCTGAACAAAGTCTATTAAAGTATAAAAAAATAAATGCTCACCTGTTCATGATAAATCTTGCCTGTCGTTTATGTTTTATTTCGTTCACTTTCTTCATTGCTTCCACTGCAAAAGTTATCAGAACATAAACACATTGCTTAGAATGAGACAATAACCAGAGGTTTATATGAGTGTGTTCTTTCATGTATGTGACAATCAGAACATCTTATTATAGAGTGATACTTGAAAAAACTAGCCCATGGATTTGTTACTGGTTGTCCTAACACCTCCCTGAAAGCTTTCAGCTGATCAAAGATGCTGCAGTCAGAGAAGGAACAACTAATGAGACAGATCACATTTCTGCTAGATAAAATGTAAAAAATATATATATATACCTATATACAATTTAAAGCCTTTCTACTCACAAAGCTCGATGATACCTTAAAGACCTTAGAGGATTATAATAATCCAATAAAAACTGTACACAGGCTTCAGCTATCAGGCTCCTCTTCTGCCAGGGTTGGGTTTTGCAGGTAGATGCCCCTCTTCCTCTGAGATTAAACTTCAAACTTTTGTTGTTGATAAAGCTTAAAAGTAAGATTAGATCCTATGATCCTGAATAATTGCTGCCAACTATATTATCTATTTTCATGCATCTTTCATTCGTGTGTTTGTATGCTACCATTACCTTTGTTCCTAGTCTGTCTCACAGTTTGTGGTTTCCCTTCTGTTGCCTCTCTACGTACTTACATGTTATTCCTTTTCTTTCCCCTAACTGGGCCCCCGAGCTGGGTTCTGTATTTGAAACTCTTAACCTTACATTTTTTTAAGTGCTCTGAGATTCCTAATGTTGGTATTTAATGGTATACATACAATTAATGTGAACGTTTTCGCCCAAAAAGCTTCTAATAAATAAATATATACATTACCTGTCTTATCCCAAAGCTCCCTGTTATATTTGACAGGAATATTTCTGCGTTTCTCAAACTCCAAAGAGTTATCCTGAAAGACAGCAAGTGTGTTGGTTAAGGTTTAGTCAAACAAATGAACGACGAGGTGGTCCTCATTGATGAACAGCTTACCACTGTCAGCTCCTTTCCTGATGCCTTTCTGAATGCTTTGGTCCATCTTGTTTTTCTTGGGTTGCGCTTCTTCTTGAAGTTCTTGTGGCATTTTGATTTGCAGAATCTGAATGTCTGTTTTATTAAAGAGAGAAAAACAATTTAGGGATCACCCAATAAGAAAATGTGTGGATATAAACAAGCACATGAGTTAATGATAGAAAGTGAGACATTATCAGCAGTAACGATATTACATTTGCTGAAAAATTAATGATTGAAATTTCAAGATTGGAAGTGCACTGGCAAAATCAATAGCTGAAATTGGAGAAATGGTTTAGGACGACCTCCAAAAATAACAGGAAAATTATGAATTTACATATACAAACATACATACATATATATAGGGGATATAGTTGATACTTTACGACTTAAAAATACATTTTCAAAATGTTTACTGCTTGTTATTAGCACTTAAACCTACATTTATTGTACATTATTAAATCCTTTATCTAAACAGTCTTTTTGACTTCCGGATTTCTCTGTGTACGAAATCAGATACACTGAAGAAGAACTACATTATACATTTTTATCTTTAAGAACAAAGTTATGAAACATTGCTGTAACTGTACTACTGAGTATATATTCACAAATAACCGGAAGACAAGAGACATACGTAAACTAAACACAAGCGAGTTTAATGACCTATAGCATATTTTCCCTACAAACTAAGATGTTTATAAATACCATTACCGTGGCACAAAAGTCAGGATTGAGGACCATCAAGTGTTTGTATTAATATTTGTTTACAGCCTACAATTCTAAGCTCCTGGTCTCACACTGAAGCATAAGAGGGCGCACTCACTCCATCAGGAAAAGCCGAGGCCCTCCGATTTACACGTCCAGACTCACACAACAACTTCATGTCCATTAGGTTTGTGAAATAAAGTAATGTGTTTTTAAAAGAACTTTACTGTCTATTTCTTCTCTTTTCCGTCGCAAATACGATTTACGACTGTTATTTACCGTTTTCCAGCCCTAACTCCCTGCTTTGGACCCACGTGAATGAATCCAGCACGTTATGTTAGCATGCTAGTATTAGCCGAACACTAACGAGCCACCACTATCAGTCAAAACAGGAGCTTCGGTTAAAATTAACAGCATTGTTCGGGCAAAAACCTGCGCCATACCTTACAGTCGTTCCGTACAAACATCACCCCATGTCCGGGGTACACTGGTCCCGAGCAAAAATAACACTTTTCGATGCGCATTTTCGCATCAGGAGTGCTGCGTGTGGCAGCTGACAAAAACAAGACCGTTCCCTCTTCTTCTGCTTCTTTTTGTTGCCTGACATCCAGCAGTTTGGTGTCTTTACCGCCACCTAAAGACGAGACTTGAAACTGCAGTTATCCTTCAAGAGATCGGAGGTTTTCCCAAGCATCCTAACTAAACTGTGGAAGAAAATATGTAACAAAAATGTAAATAAATAAATAGATTGATAGAATTCCAAAACTAATTTCTGTGTATTAAAAAGTATAAATAAACAATTTCCAGAAACACATTTAACTTAAATCTTTGTACATTTGGTCAAATTTGTCAACACAGCTAGAATTTGGTGGCATTGGATGGAAATGTTTACTAAGAAATGGGTGCCTGTGTGACTGTTTCAAGTGTTTGTACTGTTGTGTTTTAGTATTTCTATTAGTAGTAGTAGTATCCTGAACTTAATACATCTCACAGTCTAATGCACTCTAAAACTAATTTACTACAGATAAAGCTAACACAGAGTGCCTTTGCTTCTTTAGTATTTTCTGTAAATTATACAAGATTGTTTTTCATGAAGTCATGCTGTCAGAGAGATAACCTCCCTTCAGTATACAACGGAGTCCATGGGGAACCAAGTGATTCTTAGGTGACATGGGCATCCCTCCACAATTACGCTTGACAGTTGGCATGAGGTGTTTGCACTGATATGCTGTGTTTGATTTTCTCCAAACATAGCCAGACACCCCGACTATGGTCTTGTGCAAAGAATATTGATGAAGAAGTCTTGCATTTTGTTCAGATGAAACTTTACAAGTTACGTTGCCATGTTCTTCTTTTAAAGAGATGAAGCCTTTTCCTTGCAACTCTTCATAACAAGCCACACGTTCAGTATTTTTCATGAACTTTAACATTTAACATGCTAAGTCCTGCAGAGTCTGCTCTTGTGTCTTTTTGCAGTTTCTCAGAGGATTGCACAGTCTGACTTTGAGGTAAATTTGTTAGAACATTGCACTACTGGGAAGACTGCCAACCATCTTGAACATTTTCCAGTTGTGAATAATTTTCCTCACTGAATAATTATGGACTTATAAATTGTTTGATAATGGCCCTATAACCCTTTCTAAATTGATAGGCAGCAGCAGTTTTTTCTTAAAGTTCATTGTTGATTACTTTGCACTTTGTCATTGTTCATACATACCTGAATACTGCTAAAACCTCTACTTTTGTAGAGGCACAAGATCAAAAATGAAAACCTAAGTGGTCCTAGCAAACCTCATATAAGCTTTTTTTAAAAAAAAATAAAAAATGACAAACTGAAACAAGTGCAACACATTATTTTTTCCAAGAATTTTATCATCATCATCATCATCATCATCATCTACTAGTGTGATCATCTTGAGAGTATCAAAAAAAAGGCCTTTTGGAACATTTTAACACATTCTTTGTTGTGTTGCTCTCTTTGGATCAAACATGTAATTTGGTATTTAAAAGCAGAAATATTTCAAAAAACAAAACATAACTTAAATAATAACAAATACATCTACACCCTAAAATCTACACTCTGAACCCGAATGAAGTCTGCAAAATTATCAGTGGCTTACAACGCAATCTTTCATATTAAAGCATTTCACAGAGAAACTTTAAACTGACCGTAATTTGCAAAATGTCACATTAAAATTAGTAAGTTTTTCTTGACATTATTATAAAATGGGTCATCTAAACTATTTAAACATATTACTCAGGTAAAAACATTTTTTGGTGATAAGCACTGTTTTTTGACATCTCAAGCTTAAAACAAAACAAAACAGAAAAACCCTATGTAAAATGCCTTTTCAGCAACCAAACCCACAGATATTATCACATTTAAATGCAAATAATGTATATAATGTAAATGAAAACCAAAGAAAATTACTAAATAATACACATCAATATTCTTTGGTTAGCATTATTTGTTTTAGAAAGGTATCAAAATTTGATTATGTTGCTCTTCACACATAGGGTTTCCATTATGATAGTCAAAATCCTTCATTGTCGCACCTGGACAGGAAACATTGTGGAGAGAGAAAGAAGTCTTTCCCATACGGCAATATTTGTGAACGGTGACAGATGATTCTCTGAAAAATATAAACCTCATCTGTCACTGGGACGCTGGATCTTTGGTCTTGGCATCAACATTTTCGTACCAAGGATCGACTGAATAAAAGAAAAAAGGCTGTACCCATCTGAGGAAGCAGACAACTCTTTGGATAATAGCATCGGCATCACCGCTGCACTCAGCAATGGTCTAGAAGGCAAATGAAACAAGCCCCGGAGACTCCTGCTAAAGCTTTCACCAGAATAAAGCATTAATAAAATTTACAAAGAGGAAAATCAGCGTTCTAAAGGGAAATTTACATCACTGGCACAAGCAAAATTTGGGCAAGTACACCCTTTATGTAAATCTACTAAGTTTTTGGCTGCCTTAGAATATCTTCTGTAGTATCAAAAACTCTTTGGGTATAACTTTTCCCGTCTTTGGATGTCATCATCTAAAGTACGCAAAGCCCTTTGACGTTAAGGCATTATTAAAGCTTGAAGTTCAGTGCACTGGAAATGCCAAACAATACTGTTTGATAAAGCTCTACAAGGTTTGAAAAAAAACTGAATTCACTTTTCATCTTCACAACATACAGGATTCAAAGACAAACAGCATGTAACGAAAGCCCTTTCAACCATGAAAACAAAAACTACGCGATAACTTTCGAACACGGTAACAAGACGTGGCAATGAAGTGTTTTCACTTTGTCCCCTGAGTCAGAGATAATACTGCACAATAGGTGGTTAAAAACAAAAGGAGGTAGTAATGTATATAAAGAATAGAACACTGAGGTAGATAATCAGTCTAAAAAGGCTCAACTACATCCTCCGCTCCAGTGGAAAGTAGTTAAATATAATGAAAATGCACCGCAGTACATTTCTGACATTCTCTTTTTTGACATTCATCGTGGGTGAGTTTTGGTTTAGGACAGACCATGCCAAACACAGAAATACAGGTAGGAAGTTGTTTTAAAAAAATGGAAATAAAAATGTTAGGACAAATGTTCATACAAAATCCTGAGGTAAGTCCAAAGCAAACGCACACATCTTCCTTTGCAGCAGCAGGATTCCTGGTCCCTCGTTTCCCAGGAGATATCTAAAGGGCTTCCACTCGGGAAGCGGATGAGGTAGAAGTGGCATGACTCTGGCTGTTGGGAGAGCAGATGCAGGCCTGATGATGTTAGCAGCTGGCTGCTTGACAAGTACTGGAGACCACATGAGCCTCTGAAATGCCGCGAAGCAAGGAAGCATCAACCTCTTTTTCCACTTTGAACGACTGCTTCAGCTCCAAGACTGCGATGCTGTCGTCTGGCCCTAAAGATTCAGGCCTAGAGCTTCGGCTGCTCGACGGGCTGCTCATCTCTTCGTTGCTTTCTTCGTTGGAGTAGTGTCCAGAGTCACCTGTCTCTTGGCTGCCCTCACTGGTGTGAGAGCTCTCTGAGCGAAGAGGTCCATAGATGATCTCTCGTGATGAAGGCGGCAAGGGCGCTGAGCCGAGATGCTCCTCGTATCTCAGAACAGTTTTGCCAGCTTCGTACAAGCTGGCTCTGGTTTCGATCTGAAGATGAGGACAAAATTAAATTAAGATTCAAAAAGAAAAATCTATTTGGGCAAAAAAGCTGAGTAAGCAAAAACAATGCCACATCACTTACATCGCTGTCAGCTGGATTTCTGATTTCTCTGTTGAAAAGCAGCCACTTCTTGCTGCTGACTGGACCCGTACCATTTATGATGATACTAGATCCACCCTGTAAAATGAGAGAATGTATGGAAACTACATGAGAGTGTTTTCTCAACAGACATGTAATCACGAGAACCCTATTTACTGTTCCGTTTCTCACCTTAGCATCTATGAAGTGATCACTCATCATGGGTATAAGGGCCTCAATATTCTCCGAATGCCGTTCACTGGGAAAACCAGAACGTGGACCTTCAGGAGCTCCTACAGCAATGACTTTATGACTGGAAGATTTTCTATTAGTTAAACAAATGACAATAAATATATAAATATCAGAAAGAATGCTTATGCTTTATTATATGATAATATAATAAAGCATATATTATATATGAAAGTATTTTTCCATCATTTGAAATACAGATAATCAGTACCTTTGTTTCCCCTTACTGATCAGAATCAAAGCACATGTAATTATACAGGTCAAAGCGATGCTCACACCAACGATGATCCCCGTCATAGACCTCTGGTCTATGTGGTAGAGACCATCAGAGAATACTGGAAGATAAATAGAGAACAATTAAAGATCTGCTATATTACAGGATTAACAGGCCCTGCGACAGACTGGCGACCTGTCCAGGGTGTACCCTGCCTCTCGCCCTATGACAGCTGGGATAGGCTCCAGCACCCCCCGCGACCCTGAAAAGGATAAGCGGAAGCGAATGGATGGATGGATGGAACTTAAAATACATCTAAGAGACGGAAAGCAGCCGTACCCATTTATTATTATTCTATTCAAACTCCTGTTAAACAAACCTGCATGTTTGTGGTTCACCGTCAATACTGCATGCAGTACTTGAAGTGAAGTCCACCAGGCATTTATTAGAAAAACACTTATATTCCCCCCTTAAATATCAAAATACACTGGACTGGATGGTATGGGACAGACCTTTGCCCAGACCTCTGTAAACTCTTTCCTGTCGAATTTATGGGATCAGTCACTTGTTTCGAGTCTTACTGAATAAAACATTATGTGCATTTTGGAAGTTCTTTGGAAGTGAGATACATCCCACAGTTTTTGTTTTTGCTTCTGCGATTCATCTCACTCTTTTAGGAGTTTTTGTCAACAAAAGGAACGTCCATTCAATAAAAATGAACTGAAATTAAACCTAAAGACACAATCCTAACACAATTACCACACGGGATTTTCAGTCCATTTCATTTCAGACATAGAAATGCAATGCCTTAGAAACCAAAGCCAGATAAAAGCATGTCTGACCTGTACTATCTGGAAACCAGTCAGAGTGTCTGGGATTTTTGCTTCGGTGGACGTTTCCTCGCTTCGGTGCCAGCTCCACGATCTCAGAGAAAGGACCTTCACCCACCTCACTGGAGGCAGCTATTTTTACAAGGTAGACATTTCCTGGCTCCAGCTTCTCCAGCAAGGCCATCGTATGACTCCCTATAAATGACAGCACAATCACACAGTAGAGATTAGATCATGGCTGAGAGGTACAGAACTAGAACACCAGAAGATCCAATTTGTCCAACTTTGCTTTGCAAAATATTTCAGTCACAAATGAGGAGATCATAAATTTGGGACTTTTCATTGTATGTTTTAATTAAGTATGGAGGCAAAGACAACATCATCATATGCAATTAAGAGGTAAAGTATACCAGAAGGAGGTGGTAAACTGGGTGTGAAACATTTTTTCACACTCAGTTTTAGTTTAGTTTGATTTAACTACAATAACCTTGGCTGGATCATTCAATCCCCCAAAGAATTATTCTGAAAAACGTATTTAACACATTATAAAAACAAAGTAAACTACTTGCCCTCTCTCTGGACTTTTTGCCAGTGTCCAGCAATCCAGTCTTTTTGTGAAGCATACAGGATGGTATAGCGTGTAATCACCACGTTGGACTCAGTGGGCTCCCTCCAGGACACCAGAGCGGTGTCTTCCTCAATCAGAGTTACTCGCACTCCTGCGGGAGGTTGGCTTGGTGCTAGGCACACAGAACACAGAACAACTCTGAGTACATTGGTGAAAAATATGCAATGAAATGATCAGAAAGAAACAGAAAGAAACACATTTACAGTAAAATGACGTTGCACTGATAGTTTGTTACCTGCTGGGAGGGTTTGATGGTAAACTACAGAACTCCAGGGACTCGACATCTGGTCCACATGAAGGCGCACCACAAACTCATAACGAGTGTTTGGATCCAACTTCTGAACTGTCACACTTTGCTTCGTACTGCAGAGAAACAAGATTCCCACATCATGGCAATTTGGCAGGAAATAGCCCAGAATACATTCTCACAAATTACATGAAATACAAGATGTGAATTATTAAAGGGATGTACTCATCAAACCAAACTAAAAGCAGGCTTCAATTCTCATGCCTTTGGGAGGTTCTTACGTTTGCAGGTAGCGTATTGCAAAGACGTTGTGAGTGCCCACAGGTGTACAGCGGACTGTATAACTGACAGCCTTGCCAGAGGGGAAAGGAGGATGACTCCAGCGCAGGGACACTGCAGATGAATTGCCATCCAAAACAGTGACTTGATTTGGAGGTGGAGGAGCTGCTGCAAGTTGGTCTCTAGCCGCTAAAGGAGGAAAGAACATGAAACTTTTTTTTTTTTAATTTACAGGCAAAAGAAAAACCCAAGAGTTAAACTTTCCTCATTACAGGCCCCTTATTCAAGGGGAGGACTCAACCTACCAAACTTTAGGAATTATTATCTGGCCTCCCAATACCGATCAATTTTGATCTGGTTATATGCAGAGAGGAGTGAGGTTCGATGGGTTCCAATAGAACAATATGAGGTGAATCCCATATCATTAAAAGACGTCCCATTTCTAGGTACGAAAAAATGTTTATCTAAGCTCACAAATAATTCGATAATATTAAACACCTTCCGTGCCTGGCAGGAATCCCACTCACTTCTAAAAATAAATATTTCTTTTTTTAGAAGGACACCCCTATGGGGCAATCCTGATCTCTCCCATCATATTTCCGACTCCATATTGCGGGGATGGAAGGATAGAAATATTCGAACTGTTGCCGATCTATACAATAATGACACATTTATTGACTTCCAACAACTAAAGGAAAAATTTAAACTTCCAGACCAAAATTTTTTTTAATTTCTACAAATAAGAGACTGGATCAAAGAAAAAAAACCAAAGGAACTTTCCCTGAGATTCCCAAAGAAAGTCCTTTTGAAACGCATCTTTGCACCAAACCATGGAAGTCAATAAAAGGAATAGCATCTTCAATATACACTATTATTAATGAAAAATTACCTGACTACAACAAAACGGCTCTGAAAAGAAAATGGGAGGCAGATCTGGGCTATGTTTATGAAGAGGTAGAATGGTACCATCTAATGGAACAGGCACAGACCATGTTAATTTCCACAAATCATAGACAAATGCAATTTAATATATTCCACAGGACATATTATACACCTTACAGATTACATAAAATTGATATTAATTACTCTCCCAAATGTTTGAGATGTAAGGTGATAGATGGTGATCTCCTTCATATGCTGTGGAATTGCCCAGTAATAGAGGAGTTCTGGAGACGGACTACTGAAATAATTTCAAGGGTGATTGGGATCCAAGTCGAAATGGACCCAAAACTATGGATTTTAGGTGACATAGATTCTATAAACGTGGATTACCACAAGAAATATTTTATTTTACTTGCAAGTACTGCAGTTAAAAAATGTATTCTGACACATTGGAAATCTGAAAATTCTCCAACACTGAGATATTGGATTAATGAGTTAGCATCCTACTGTACACCTGAGAAGATATCGCATAGTGTAAAAGGGAAATACGGAACCTTTAAAAAAATTTGGGGACCATTTCTTTCAGTATTACCGTCTTTGGACTTGACAGAATATAGAGATGACGTAAATTCCTCTGGGTTTACCCTGAATTGATCCTTGGTTAGGCCCTTCTGATCAGAGTTCTTGAATGTTGTGCTGATTCTTGTGTATAGACGGGTGTAAATATGGGCTGTTTGGATACACGAATGTGATGAAGTTGATAGCCATACAGGGGTAAAGGGGTGGGGGGATGGTGGGAGGGGTTCACACGATATGTTTTTTTTTTTCTTTTTTTTTTTGTTTTGTTTTAAATTTTTGTAATTACCAATACTGTTACTATTATAATGTTTTGTATTTTGTATTATGTATTATTATTATTATTAATACGCCCGTATTTTCTGTGTTCGGTCCTCAGATGGTTGAGGCAATGTTAGAAAGATAAAGATACTAGAGTGTGTTCCTGAGAATTTTTTTTTTTTTTTTTTGGTCATAATGACCAGTCAAGCTTTGGCTAGTTGATGATACTTTGTCCCATAACTGTAAACGTCTTTTATTGTTTGCTTCTGTTTGTTTGTTGTTCATTTTCAATTTAAAAAATGAAAATAAAAAGTTAAAAAAAAAAAAATTTACAGGCAAAGTTTGTATTTCATTTTTAGTGTCAGCCATGAAAGCACTGAAGTCATTTACTATAAATACACTATATTGTACAAGACCATCATCAGAAGACCAAACTGAATGAATGAAAACACGAAGAAATCATTCATCTAAGGCTTGTGTGTTGACAAGATTTTCACATAAAGGTTTGGGTTGGCTACAAAAGAGCAGTCTTTGGGAATGGATGATTTACACCAATACTTACACACACATCCCGGGGTACTGATGGTCTGGTCTCTCTGATGACCATCTGCAACCTTGCTGACAGCCAGAATCTTGACGTGATACTTTTTCCGTGGATCTGGAAAGATAATATTCAGATTTTAGCCATTTTAATGGACATTTTGCTAGAATAAAAACATTTAATAATTAAAAAATATTGTCTAGCAAAGCTGAAGGCTGAGAGATCATGGTGGTTAATAATCTATTTAAAAAAAAGAGTGCGAGGGGGACATAAGGACAATTAGCTGCAGGAGGGTAACTGCTGGTCTTAACTGGCCATCCCCCATGTATGGACAATACTTGGCCTCCTGAGTCACCCCAACCTTTCATTTGTCTCGTGGTGTCATGTGTAACGACCATGAGAAAGCTCAACCAGGCCCAAGCCAATGTAAATAAGGTGACGCGCTCAAATCTCCAGCATGAATGTTGTCACTACATGATTCTGCACTTAACTGACTTTACAACTATGAAGCTCTGACACCACAAGCTTGCTTCAATATACAATACAAATTACTGATGTCCACAGAAATAAACAAAGGTGGATGAGGTAAAATATTTGAATAAGACATTCAGGACAGCCACAAAAAAAATCTGAAGTAAACAAGACCTCTAAGGTCAGAACTTTTCTTTTAAAAATATTCTGTCACATTGCATATTTTAACTTGAGAAACTACCATTTTTCCTCAGCACCTAAATCAGGATGCTTTTAGGGAGCGTTAAAATCTGTAATGCCTCTGGAGTGAAAGGTCATCCTTTGGGTATTGACCAGTGAAGGCAATATGTCCAGGCCTGTTGTGGGGGCTGGGGTAGGGGCAGCGTTCAGCTGCTGGGATTGTGGGCCCATGGGACAGGAGGGGGGTTTGACTGGGGTCCCCGGGTCAGGCCAAGAACAGAAAGAATCCAGGAGCAGGACTGTGGGATAGGAGGTGGGCCTCTTTTGTTATTTTCTATCGCTTTTGTGTTACAGCTTTAAACTTGGAGCAACAAAAGAAGTTCAGCGATATTGTAAAATATCAGACTAATAGCCACTTGTGATTTTTTAAACTTAAATAATACTGAAGAGTTTTGAATTTTTAGACAGGTTAGTAACACAAATAGATTTCCAAACAGAAACATGTAAACTTCTCCTGTTTCAGCTTATTTGGGACTTAGAAATCAAACTGTGCTCAAAGACTAATTCATATAAATAATTTATTTATTTATTTATTTATTTTAAATCTGTAGATTATTTAAATGGACATCAGAGACAACTGGTGGGGGTAGGGTACTAATCCAAGTGTGCTGTCCCATGGCTAGAGGTCAGTGGCTTGCTCTGGTCTTTGTTCATGTGCACTAGTGTCCATCTGAAAAAAGGGTAGCGGCCAGGGTCTTACATGCCACGTCTGGCCCTGGACAAAACACAATGGCTAAGCATAATTATGCAATGCCCGAGATGGCTAGTAGTGGTGGGAGGGACATCTGGAACCTGACCTCTAAACCTGGGAGCCTCGTACTCCAGCCTGACTGGAGAGTACTGCTGGTTAGGCAGGAGAGGTCAGCACATATTGATCAGGATAGGGGATGGAAATGCAAATGCAGAAGCTGACTGCCCATCGAATTAAATTTGAGTGATGCAAAAATGGCCCATCACTCTCTGCCGTCTCCTGTCCAAAGCACAGGTGCAGATAAAGGAAATTCACTAATCGTAAACATTTTTTTAATTTACTCCTGGGTTCTAGGCACACTCACCAAGGCCACCAATCGTGTACGTATTGGTTTGAGCCTGCAGCTGGATGTCGGGCTGCTCTGGTTGTCCTTCCTCATGGTAACACAGACGATAGCCCTGAATAGCCACAGATTCAAGGGAGCTTTGCCAGCGTGCCACAATGGAGGTGCAGTTTAAAGCTTCAAGTTGAAGAATAGGGGCTGAAGGCACTAAGAAGGCGGCAGAGAGAGCACTCATGAGAATTATGAGACTACTGACATAACAGAAAACAAAAATAACAACAGGACAGCCAAAGAATGGATTGACGCTGCAGTCAAACCAAGAATTCCCTTTTGGTTTTAGTGTTTTACAACAATGTGTAAATATAAAGCTAAAATTCAGCTCTGGTGGAAAAAAACAAAAACAAAAAAACAACCTCCCCAGCACACCAGGCTATGAAAATAGGATATTCTTTCCCCCACATAGATGCCTGAGGCCCTCTCTTTATGACCCGTGACTGAGGCCAATCTAGCATCACTGACAGCAAAGGGCAAAGGTTTCTGAGTAACCAACACAAAGACTGTGGGACAATGCTAAAACAGCAAACTCCAGTCATACGCTAGCCACTCTGCATGAACTCTAGTGTCCTGGTTTTCAAAGAGCAGCCAAACAGCAATGCGACAAAAGAAAAAAGGTTCTGCTAGTTACACGTTTAAACACCATCTGATTTCACTTTGCTGTAGCATTTACTAATTTGCTTTTTAAACTTAATTTATTTTTATACTGCATGAAAACAGGAATAAACTAGAATCACAATCATGTGATGAGCCTGCAGAGACTTTTTTTTGTTTTTTTTAAAGCAGCTAAATGTACGTTTTTTTTCCTTTATCAGACTTCTGCTGGTTTACCTTTGTTGCTGGAGGTCTTAGGCGTACGGTGTGATGTCCATGCTGAGGGCTCACACCAACCCACTCGGGTGGCTGCGGCCATGCGGAGCAGGTAGATGGTGTCAGGCTGCAGCCCCTCCAGCAGGTATTCAGTGCTGTTCTGCAGTAGCTCTACAGATGTGACGGTGCTGTCTGCAGCTGTGCGATAAGAGAGTCTATATGCAGACACACGACCGCGGCTCACCTTGGCTGGCAGTGGCTGCCAGCTCACCTGGATGTCTGTTGTGCTCTGGCTGGTCAGGCTCAGCTCAGGAGTACGAAGAGGCACTGGAGGAAAAAAATTGGATATAGAAAATGTATTAAAAACTAGAGATTTTTCTACTTATTATTCAAATCAACCAAATTTTCTTAATAAAAATCTGATTCATAACACTACAATCTTGCCAATTTCCTTTCAAAACATGCTTTGCATACAAGCTAGCTTAACTACCAAAATGATTTACTGCGAGGAATGTTGGAAGCGCTTCAAGCTTACCATCCTCCAGGGTATGTTGACTGACTTGGTCTGACATTCGACTGGCTCCCATTGGCATATAAGCTACAATGTAAAAGCTGTAGTTTCGAGCTGGCTCCAGGTCATCGATGATGTAACTGGTAGTGTCGTTGCCAATAACAACTTGGTATTCTTCGTTGTTTAGACCTGGAAAAAAAATAAATAAATAAATAATCATACAGCTAGTCATTAATTAGGGTAAGATTATCCACACAAGAGTGAAAAAAAATAAAGCGAGTTCAACTTGGTAGTTAAGTGTGCGTCCTATAAACAATCAGTGCTTGGAAAGAAAAGTTTCTGAATTCTCTTTTTTGTGTGTAAACGTGTAATGAAAATGATAAACATACAATTGATTCCAGCCAGCATAAAATAAACCCAGTTTAACATCTAAAAGACATGATTTATTGGAGGAACTCAGCTATTACTTTAATGGTTAAAGTGAATACAATCTTACAACTTTAGTTTGCAAAACTGTGATTTTTTTTAAAGCTCGCCGTCCCTTTAAGTCCAAGCAGAATGAGCTAGGGAGTGGACAAAGGGCTGAATAAGCCTGTTGTTATTTAAGTGAAGTAGCCTTGACCCCTGCGCTGTGCAGCAGCAACAGATGGCCTTCACCAAGGAAAGTTGATCATGTGAGAGTGTGATGCAGCATAAAGATGTAGACCCGTCAGCCTTTTAAGGCCCAAATTATAAGAACAATCAAATAAACCATCTTTTTCCTCTCTGTCTCACCTTCAGCCTTCATATAATGGACAGAGTAGGCAATGACTTTGTCCGTATTGTACAAAGGTCTCTCCCAAGCCAGTAAGATAGCAGAGCTTGAGATGGTCTCAGCATGGATATTTCTCGGAGCACTGGGCCGGTCCTCAGACATGACAACAATAAGGCGAGCCAAGGATAGCACAGATCCCTGTTCATTCTCTGCCACACACTGATAGATGGCATCATCCTCAGGAATGATCTGTGTAATCACCAGTTTACTATGAAACAAAAGAAAAAAGGAAAAAGAAAAATCAGCAAAGCCAAAGAAGCCAGCTTATTTAAGCAGGTTTGTCTTTCATAATGTTTAATTAAATTTAAGCGAGCCCAAATCTCCCGTCTATACTTTACCTGTTGTACATCTTAATCCTCCCATTTAAGTGAACTTGTTCTCCATTCTTCAGCCAGGTGATGCGAGGTGTAGGCACTCCCTCTGCTTGGCACATGAACCGGGCAGTGCCTGCCCTCGGACGGGTCTGGCTCTCAGGTTTCTCAACTATGTTTGGTGGCACTGAAACAACAGCATAACAGAAGAGCTAATGGTTACCTTTTATTAAGCCATGGAGTTCTAACTGTGTGGCATCTTGCACCTAACACGTTTGTTACTTGGACGTATAAACATTTGCAAAACCTTTAGTTATGAGTCTGTATACTGAATATAAGAACCAGGCCAAAGATGTGATCTGAAGACATCTGTGGCGTAATCATCGAAGACTGATCATTACCCAATACTGTGAGGTTGGCTGCAGCAGTGGTGTGGTTGCGGGTTCCGGGGGTGGTGGCCCTGCAAACGTAGACTCCGCTGTGCTTGGTACTGACATCAGTAATAACCAGGTTTCCATTGCCCAACACTTTGGCATTGTACACATCGATGGGTTTACTGTCAGCACGGCTCCAGGAGATGATGGGCCGGGGATTGCCTGTGGCCACACACTCCAACACCACCGTTTGGTGAAGAGAAACGGTCACATTTTGAGGTCCAGCAATGATTCTGGGTCTCTGACGTAGTTTAGGGCCTGCATCTTCACAAGAAAATGTAAACAAAAAAAGTCAGGGAATGACAGTGCTTAACATTCATTCGTAAAATGCAGTCAGTGCAATTAATTTACCTAGGTTGACTGTCAGTGTGGCCTCTCGACTCTTCAACACACTACCGATGTTAGTTGCCACACATTGATAGTGTCCGGCATCCTCCAGTTGTACATTGTGAATCTGAAGAACTCCGTTTGGCAAAACAGTTATTCTGAAAACATACAAAACATACAGTCTGGGTCAAGCTAGAACGCTCATGTGAAACCCAACAGAAGATGGAGCTGTAGGCTAAAAAATAAACTGATAAAAATGTGCCTAAATAAAGTTATAATTATGTTTCTGCAGTTACCTGTCTGTCTGCAGTGGCAGTGTCCTTTGGTTTAGCTCCCAGGTTATGGTAGCAGGTGGACTTGAGATGACTGCACAGGAGAATCGTGCCACAGAGCCCACAGTCACCACAACAGGCACAGGATGCAACACAAACTCTGAGATACCTGTGAAAAAAATTAAACAATCAATTTCAACTAATTAATTTGTTTTAGTACCAGATGAATATAATGCATTTCTTTTGGTAAAATATACATTATGCATACAATGCCCTGACTTTGATGAATGGTAATTGATTAGATGAAAGGTACTGATTTTATTTTTGTGCAGATGAGCTATGAGGTCCTCTTCTGACCAGCTGGCCTAATCAATGGATCAGTCCAACAATGACACTGAATGATGCATTATTATATATGAAAAGTAATCAATTCACTTCACATAAAAAACAAAAAACAAAAACAAAACTGTAAACAAAAGTAGACATGAGAAATGTCGAACAATGCTGAACTATAATGCTGTGGTTATTTTTTGCACACACATGCAACAATTAGCTTTTCTTACACATATTTTAGTCATTTAAATCGACTTTAAAATTACAAAAACAGTGCACTCTTTATTTAGGCACTTCCGAAACGTGTTTTAATAGCCACCACAAATAAACAACCACCAATCTGCATTTAACTGAAGGCTACAAGATATGATCAATGATCTTCATTTATTAAGGTGATAACCATCTCCCTGCCCCCTCACTCACAGGAAGGAAGTCAATATCATGTTAAAGGAAATCAATGCTCTGTTTACCCACTAAAACTTCCACATTCAGATTCTGGGATTTAGAACATCAATAATTGAAGAGCAATGCTTCAATTTAAACTCTCGTCTCATCAGTATCAAACAAATAAAACTTTGATTCTGTATCTGTGAGGCGAATTAAAGACTGCTTTTTGAATGGATTTGGGAATTGTTCCTCTGAACTTGCAATAAGGGGTTGGTTTAAGGTTAATGTACAACGGCAAAATATCACAAAAATAAATACACTTATTTAGTCGCCAATCATTTGTCTCATTGTAAAGTCTGTTACTAGCCACATGCTCCCATTTCTGACACCAAGGCAAGCTGGTGGACATCCTGAAAACACACACAGCGTCTGGTAGGACGTTAACAATACGATGCTGACCACCTGGTTTTGCTCTTGTAGATAGAGGGTGTGGCCAATCTGCTAATATGGTCACCCCTGTTGTAGACTGCAGATCAATGTCTAGGTCAAACAACAGAAAGGTCTCTCCAAAGAGGTCAAAGTGCACTGCAACCCAGTGTCAATTCCATTTTAGCCCAAACTGGCCGGATCGAAGCCAGTTTACCATTGGTCAACCAAAGAGACCTGGTGATTCAAATGTGGGTTTTTTTTTCCTCCCCCAAATGAGATACTTGTAATGATCTGAACTATTGCGAATAGATTTTATATACATATCAAAGGGCAGGCCAAAATTTAAAGCCACACCTGTGTTCATATTTGCAAAAGAAATAGTTTCTATGGCCAGCTGGAATATAATCAGATCTTCTGATTGTCAGATGAAGGCACAAAAGTGTGAGAAAACCTAGCTGGACCTTGCAGCTGTTTCTCCCAACACTTTTATTCCTTTTACATGATTTGTGTGGTTTTCCCAGCAATTAACTGATGAGTTTTACCAACTTAGAAATGCCATCTTTCTTAAAAAAAAAAAAAAAAAAAAAAAGTAAGCATTTTTGTGTACTAATGTAGTAAATTTCAACTGCATTCATAATTTTTTGTGGCACACCATTTGGAATCAACTGTTGTAAGCAATGTTCAGAAAGACGTGATTTCTGACATCTTTCCAGTTCTTGGATTTGTTAAAATTGGGGACTTGGTGAAAGAAATAACCTTAAAAAAACCTCCTTTTATGTGGATGATCAGGCTCAATCACTCACATGACAAACTGGCCTTTCTTTAACAAAAGCGCTGTGCTTGACAGGGCAACAGAGAGGCTGATCCAGTGAAAGGGGTTGTGGGCTGGGCAGAAGAACAGCAGGCCGACCCAGCTAAAGCAGGCCTGTGACATCACAAAGCCTTTCCCCAGCTGACCCCTGACCTCAGGACCTCTGGACAGAAGGGGAGCACAGAGGAGCCCCATCCTCCACTCCCCTGCCTGCAGCTGACCAAAAACCTTTAACCTTTTCACAGACAATGGCTGAATCCCAAACCAAACTTGACTTTGGAATATTTTTAAGTGGTCAACTGCTAGAAATTCTTATTAAATAGAAAACAACTGCAAACAGTGCATTTTGGTGGAAAGTCAACAGTGGGGATGAATTTATTCAAACATAAAAAACTTTTGTTTTCCTCCATCAAATGTCCAGTGACAGGAACATGCACTAGCTTCTGTTTGCTAACCCATCAGGTTTATGTGTAGATGCCTCTCTAAATGTCCGTACTGGGCAAATAAATTGTAAAACATTTTTTATTGCTTTGAATCTCATCTTCTTGGATTGAAGTTGTAGTGTTTTTTTTCTAATGCTGAGTATTAATGCTAATCTCTATAACCCCAGTGCCCTCGCAGTATATTGCAGAGGCCAGTACTAGTTTCCATGACACCCGTCATGGGATATCCCCTTCTAAGAACTATGAAAAGTGTCCATGGTAGACCAGGCCCATTGTATAGACACAGCTGTCCTGGCCACTGATATGTGGACAAATAAATGCCCCAGGATCAGGCCTTTTCTTCTGGATCAGCCAGGGGCACTCCAAACAAAGGCTTAAAGGCAAATGCTTTTCAGAGATTCCTTGGGGTAGCAGACCATCCGTCAATTACACACCACTATAGTCCACTCATATTTAAAGAAAGGAACTGATAATTCCTTACTTTTGGCACTATTTATAGGATACATACCATAAAATGTGTGAGTGATACTTAGTCAAAATACAGAAAACCTGGTCTGCTTGATTATGGAGTATTTATGAACCTTTAGATTTACCCCCATCTACATTTAGCGGTCTTTTACAGTGATTTTAACACTGGACTAGCAGCTTTTAATTCTGACACAGAAGCTTGTGTTTCAGAGGATCTTCCCAGGAAAATAAAAGCAGAGGGACTGAGGTACATCTGCCTCCCCTTTCCAGGTTTGTTGTCCATGAACTTGCCATTGTGATTTTTGCATGCTGACAACACCACAAAGTCAATACCACCAGCAAGTCTAACCAGTCATCACACTGATCAATGGAAGAAAGTCCAAGTTAGATCCATACTCACTTGCGATAGTCAAACGTGATCTTTGGCTTAAGATAGCTCCAAATTTGTTTTGGGAGAGGCACTGGTAGAATCCTTCATCTGAATCCTCCTTGGTATGCTTTATCTTTGGTATGTACAAGGAGCCATTTGGCAGGAAGTGTATGTGCTCACTTTCTGCCAACTTAACCCCATTCCTCAGCCACTTGATGGTGACTGGAGGCTGTCCATGGGCCTGACAGTCCAATACAGCAGGGTCCTTTGGTAATACAGTAACATCACTGGGTTCTGTGATGAAGGACAACTCGCTAAAACATAAAACACCTACAGGGAAAGAGAGGCTGCATTATTAAGAAGAGAAGAAGACTAAAGCAGGTCATATTTACTCTATAACCTGTCAGAAAAACCTCACTGATTACAGGATTATTTTTATTTTAAAGACCATCCAGCATTATGTAGTTGACATACATGTATTTTCTCAACATAACAAACTCTATAAAAAGCAGATGCAAGTCTTAATGTTAATATTTAACGTGTTAGGACAATTTATAATTGGGAAACAATGATGTGAAAATAGTATCTGACGTGAAAGCTGAAGGTCCCAAGCGACGGAGCTTTATCGCCTTAAAGTTAAACGTTTAGCGACATGCCATCTTATCTCATCTCATTCAACGTGGAACAAAAAACAAAGCTATATAATAGAGCTAAAATAGTTTGTTTCAAAGAAGAACGGCTGTAGGCAATATAAGCGTAATGTACAATCAACGGTAGAGGTGTGTGGACAGAAAAGGTCAAGCACCGCTAAAAGTTAGCTCATTCACAACCATAATATCAATAATTAAAAAAACAAACAAACACTTACTTGATAAAGGAAGACACAAAACAAAAAGCAACCAGTGCCGGAAAAATTTCATCTTAAAATGTGCCATTTATCCAGAGTGCTCTGTCATTTTCCCCCCACCGAGCGAACGCTGCTCCTCTCCGTGATGCTCTCAAATCCCCCAATGAGGCTTCTGCCAGCAGAATAGCACCAGCGGCTCTACTGGGGTACCGGGGAGAGGGGGCCCCACCCCGCCCTCTAACGCATGCGCACATAATAAACGAGCGTAAAAGTGAAGTCAGATGACCACGCGCTCCTTGGAAAGTCTCACAAGATGACAATCTCTAATTATTATTATTTTTAACTAAATACTTTTATTTATAACACCTACACAGTGGTCTAGCCCCGAGGTTTCACACATACAGACAGCTCGTCCCACTGGCTGGCTTTGCAAAGTGTGAAAAATCATTAAAAAGAAAAATAACACCTTGCTAGCCCACAGACCACAATTTGTTTGGCATTACAAATCTGATGTAGCTCATTATCACAGCTCTTTAAGGCCCTCACCTGAACAACAGCATATCTCACAGACAGGAATACTTCATGCAGCTAAATGAATGTGACATTGAGTTTCACCCTTTGTGAGTATGTAAATTCCTATTAATGTATTAATAATATCATCTGTAAAAGACTGCTTTGTTATGGCATAATGTTGTCCTTTCTTTCTTTTGTTCTAATCTAACTCTGTGTTTAATTACATATTTCAGTGAGACTTTCTGAATATTTAAGGTTTACTTGTTAACGTTTCGTGGGATTTCATGGGGCCTCCAGTTGTTGTCCTTCTCCATTATGTAATTTGCCATTTTTGCTTACTCTGCATGTGACACAGCCTTCCATGCCTATTAGTTTGTTCATGGATTTGTAAATACCATAAAGACCTATAGAAAACTGAATTCAATTCCTTTTAGGCTGTTAACATTTCAGCATCAAGCACTGATCAGAGCATTGACTAGATTACCTACACACTGATCAGAAATCAACAACCAGTTTCCCATGTTTCAATAGATCAAATGTTCTGGACAACAAAATAAGATGAACGTTTGAATTATCAGTTACCAGCAGTTAATAAGGTCATATTGAACAGCATCTGCTCCTATAGTAGAGCCTAGTAATTATGATGAGATATTGATGGCTACTAGTCAGCTGCTTAATGAATTCAGATATTGATCCAGCCACTGTGCCTTTTGACAATGGCCCTCCTGTCTCCAGGCTCTCATTCAGTAGCAATACAATGGACTCCAGCGGTGAGCTCAGCCACGCTGTATCAGCAAAACCTCCCTCCACTGGCACAGGTAAATAAAGTCATCAAGCTGGTAACTGTGCTCCCTCACAAAACATATCACACTCTCCTTCTCAGCTACATCTATGAATGGATGTTTACCGATTTCAGAGGATTACTACTTAAAAACATGCATCGCCAAACTCCAATATCCAATCAAATGAGGAGACACGAGTGTAATTATGTATTGATTAGAACTAACTATTGATTTAATCATTTAAAGCCTTCTAGTCATAACCCAAGGCTCAAAATCATTTGTCAGGCAAATAGCATGTGCTAAAGTGTTTACTCAGTACTAATAATTTATGCGAAAAGTACGTTTTGGTCACCTTCTCAAAACCCTCAGTGATAATAGTAATTGTCACTGTGCACACTTTTGCCCCCCAGTATGTTTAACTGTAGATTCTTTATTTTCATGTTCTAGCCTATCAAAAACAAACACTGCATTTTTTTTCCTTGTGAAATCTGTTGACTCATGTTGCTAAATGTTGGCTGAAGTAACCACTGGCCCCGTATGGCTAAAGGTCAGGGTGTTTGGCCATGATCAATAGGGTTAAGGTTATTAACATATGATGAATATCATGAGGCCCTGGGAAAGCAGAGCAGAGGGCCAAAGAGCTGGACTCTGGTTGGTTGTAGCTTGTTTCCAGGAGGCACCAACCCCCCTACAGACCTTAGAGGTCAGTTGAAGAGCTGCTGACCTCTAACCTTGGGTCGAGAAGGTGATGGAGAGGTTTGAAGTCTGCATAAAACAGACTGATAAAGTATTAAATGTGTCGGTGTTTAATCAAAGACAAATAAACATCAGTGTTAGTATATTTGGAAAAATCTTTACTGTACAAGCTTTATTTCTTAGTCTCCTTTCCAAAAATATAGAAACAATAGCAGGAATTGGAAATTTTTTAACTAGTAAAGCAACCAATTCCTTTATTTCTGCTTGGTTTTGGCATGCTGTGGGGCATTTTTTTAAACTGTAAAAAACAATTACAAAAATAAGGCCAAGATGGTTGTTGGGATTTAAATATATAATCTGAAATCTTATCTGCTGATTATATTGTTTTAAACATGTGGCTACACTGGTCAAAGAAGGCTAGGGTAGGTGTGACAAAGCCTATAGCGACCCTTAGATTAATAATAATAATGTAATTATTTGATGCGCGTGTGGAAGCAGTGGCCAAGAAGAGCCATCTACACCTGTACTGAGGAAGTTGCTGTTTTTTCCTGTATATAGAAAACTGCTGACTATTTGTTGTTGAATTGGTTTTAACATTTCTCATTATTATGTGGTTTGGAAATATTAGAACCAAGGACAGTATAAATGTGAACAAAGATGTGAGGATAGTCACCAAATATGAGCCCACCCCCAGACGTCACTACCTGCTGCAAAAGGTCCCCCCAGTTGTGGAAAGCCAGACCCAACCCTGCACAGAGAATTTAAACTGCTTCCTTCATGCTGTAAGTACAGGACAGCACGAGTTAGGTGTATTAGGACCAAAAAGTCCTTTGTTCATGTAGCAAAAATGATACAAATTAAAACTGAGATGCAAATGTAACATTTAATTTCTTGTTTAAAAAAAGACTTCAGCTTCAAAAAATTTGAATTTTCTGCCAGTTATTTTGTGTGATATCTGTACCTTACCTTACACCAGTGGGGTTTTTCCCCAAGAAATTTTAGTTTATTTTAACTGGAGGATTATTTATTATTATTTACATTTAATGAATTTTGGATGTGGATTTATGTTTTGTGGTTGTGTATCGTTTTTGTTTTTCCTTGTGGAGGATTTCTTGAGAGAATGCCTGTAAACCAAGTTTCCCAGTAAGAACAATAAAATGACTGAACGTGAACTGAAGCGAAAGAAGAAGAATGAGCACTTAAAACGCGCGCACAAAAAAACCTTCTTTAAAAAAGTTTATTGGCTTTTAAAACCACTTTAAAAATCTCACCAGTGAGTACTTTCCATTGAAAAAAGAAACAACGCGATTGCAATATTAACAAGCTACTGTACATTAAGCGAAACACCAGACAACACCACAGAGGAGGGTTTTTTTTTTTTCTCTACTGGTAGAAATGGACAAGATAGTCTGACAGAGTTGGGTCTGGGTCAGTCAAAGGTAAAGAATCACTGCTTGATGGAGCTTCGGAACTCATAAAGAGGTGCATTTCCTTCATTCAAATTCAAATATCAGTGCCATATTGTTAAAGAAAAAAATGAAGAGAAAATGTTAAAGTAAAATACTCTTCACAAAATGCATTTTGCAAAAACAAAATACAAACAAACAAACAAAAAATATGTAAAAATTGTCAGAAAACAGTCAACATAACATACAGAAGAACATTAACTTAGTAAACAGCACACAATGAAAATGATGTAACTCATGAAACTAGCACTGCCAGTCTGGTTAACAGAACCTGCCCAAATCACAGAAGACAGTGGTTACCAAGAATACAACGTACAACAGAAGTAATCACACATGCGTGCGTACAATCATTTATCAACATAATGAGCATGTAGGTTTTAAAAGGTTATTTAACTTTTTTCCCCCCTCAATGCTTTATATTCTCATGTAAGAGAATGAGTAAGAAATGTGTATCTCACTGAGATTAATGCACATTTTGCTACAAGACAATTAGTCATTTTCTGACAATTCACTGAAACTTCCTTACTCGTTTTGTTGTAAAAAAATTGTTTTTTTTTTCATTTTCTCTTTTTTTTGCGGGCATCCATCATTACATTTGTCCATAAAGATGTGGCAAAGCCATGTGTCATAAAAATTTAGTGCAATAACGTGAACCTCCAAAGTTTGTTGAAACGTGAGTAATCGCTTTTTTTTCATTTGTTTTTTTTCCAGTGTCTGCTGAAAGACTTTGAGCACAATGTCTGTCACAGAGATGTTTGCAACCAGCTAACAGTATCACAACTTTTTTTTTCTCAATATACCATGCTATTGATCCTGCTCAAAGCACACATCACTTCTGCAACTGCAGAGACCTTTGAATAGAACAAAAAAATAAAACTAATGAAAAAAAACATAATCAGCAAGCGAGACCAGACAGCATTACTTTTACGACACACTGAGCCAGAAATGTAACACACAACATACAGTATCTTGCTGACTATAAATCTGCTTTTTTTTTTCCTCTTTTAAATGGCACATACTTAGCTAGAATAATGGCCATAATATAGTGTCTTGATACATCAAATCTCTATGTATCTATCCTATTTACAGATGGAGCTTAAACATGACTTATACAACATTGACAATAGCCAAAAAACTCAAGCAAGCATCCTACTGTATCACTTAGCCTACCTGGCTAGCAGTGATGGTTTCAACATGCTTTCAGGTCCATGGTTACCTATAAAACATAGGACAGTGACCATTTCACAAATATACATACTGTACATAAGATTTATCTAACTTCATCCTTTTCTGCGAATGCAATAGATCTCTTTTATATCTCTGAGGCTGCCCGCTCCCCGTTGTTGTTAATGTTTACAAGGAGTGTTTCTACGTGTAATAATCTCTTATGATTTTCAAACAGAGCATCTTTGGTATGGACATAAGGCTGGATCTCCACAAACATAATAATGTAATTTCCTCTTGATCTCAAGATGACATCAGAACACACTTCAGCCTCCATCCTCCCTTGTAAATGAGCCTTCTCCATACCATTGATATTCTTATCCAAGCTGGGCGTACAGCATGCCAAAACCCCCCATTAAAATAAAAACAACCTCATGACTGTGAGTGCACCTGCCATGGTATCGTGAAATGACGGCATATCAAATTCCTCTAAATTCTTTAACGATAAGGGCACACACAGTGTAGTCGTTAGCCTATACAATACATATCTATACTGAAACACTGCGGAACAAAAACAATAAGAAGTAGTATTGAAAATATCAGAGTAACAGCTGCCTTGATATGATGAAGCTCTGGATGGTTCTGAAGATATCTTAACATTATACTATATACAGTCTCTCTAAAGATGGCGTAAGGCCTTGGACTTTGGAAATAAGGCAGCCAGTTGTTGATTCCTTTCAATGTATCGTCCACAAAGTGGCCTGAATCCCCATCTTCTCACTACAGATTCATCTACTCCCTTTATAAGATAATAAACAGTACAAGAAGTATAGGCTTAAGAAAATTTCACTCTCGGACAATGCTCAGATGTGAATCAGTTTTTCCACTGATTTGGTATATGATAAAGATCATGTCATAAATTCAGCACCCGGCAGCTTAAGAGGCTACCCTTTTAAATATTCAGATATGGCAGGCAAATGTACTACAACTAACATGTGCATATACTACAATATCGTCTCCATTTGGTTGAATTTGAACTGCAAAAGCATATGTTGTTGTTTTTTTTGGTGAAGTCTCTTGTGCCAAATTTCCTACCCATCACTCTTCCTTAATTGTTCATCAAATACAAATATTGCATTATTGAAGATTGCCCTTCTCCTAACGTTCTTAAGTAAGTGCACGCGGCCACTGAGAGAACTCAGATGAGGGAGAAAAGTGGTTCGACACTGAAACTCTGGGTGACAAATGCCAAAAAAGGGGAAGGGATCAATTAAACATCGCGTGTAGGAGAGATTTTCTGGTACGCCTGGCACTTTGAACAGAACAAATGGCAAAGTCCAGACAAATCCCAACAAACTAGAGTTTAAAAACAGATTTACTACATATGCACAAAACCAAACAACAGAGAACAGAAGTCTTACAGAATAAAAGATAACATTAACCCAGCATCTCTACTGTAGTAGGCTGGTCTTTGCTTTCTAGCCAGTCAAAACCAGAGTTCACAGTATCACTGCATATCTGCTGAAAAAGCGGGTCGTTCTTCAGTTCTTCCAGTGTTGAGTCTTCATATTGTTCCTGCTGTTGATTGGGATCAAACAGTAAGTTGGTGTCCAACGTGTTAAGGTCAGTGATGCTACTGGACAGATCTGAGGTCAGTCTGATGTCGTTTGAGAAGTCGGACGCCACGGCGTTGAGCTCCGAAGCTACCTGACCTACCAACTGGGAACTGGGGTTGAGGCCATCATCCCCCAGCAAGTCCTTGACAGTGTTGTTGAAATCCAGCTGTTGCTGTTCATCCTCCACCTCCTGCTGCTGTGTGCTCTGGAGGAGCAGCTGTGGCTGTGTTTGCACTGGATTCTCCTGCAGCTGCTGCTGTTGCTGGTCTTGTTCACCAGAGCCCACTTGTGCTTGGCTGTCCCCAGTAGAGAAACCTCCCTGTTCTCCACTTCCGGTGGTGAGGTAGCCGTGCTGCTGGAGCTCAAAGGCAGCAGGACTGGAGCTGACGGGCAGCTGAGTCTGATGAGCAGTCCCTGCAGCAAAGCCAGGCGTGGTCTCCAGGATCTGTGTGAGGTTCATACGGGCCGTGTAGTTAGAGGGGAGGTTGTTTATGCCTAGACCGCGGACAGAATCATCCCCTTCCGCTTCCATTTTGCTGAGGAGAACATTCGTGATTTTGGCCGTGTTGCTCTGACCCTGCACGGGCAGCATCTCACTCTGCATCATGATGTTCAGAGGTACAGACTGGCTACGCTGGACCATGCTGTGGACAGAGGTGACGGTCTGGCTGTTCGACAAGATGCTGAGAACCTCGGAGGTGATGGGGGAGTTAAAAGGTGAAACCACAGCACGCGTTGTCGTGGTGGTACTTGTGGTGGTGGTCGCGGGGCCAGTGTTGCCACTGAAGTTTCTCTGGCGCACTGCTGGGCTAACACTGCGGCAACGGAAAGTACTAGATGCAGACGAGGATGAGGCCTTGCTATCTAACGGTGCCGGCACAGCAAAACTCTCTTGTTTTGTAGGAGTTGTTACAATTTGCTGCTGTTGTTGCTGCTGCGGCTGTTGTTGTTGCTGCTGCTGCAGCTGCGGCTGCTGCTGAACTGGAGAGATCGGGGTCAAACGGCCAAAGTGGGCAGCATCCTGTCTTGACTGAGATTGAAATGACTGGCCAGGAATTGCAAATGCATGTGGCTTACGAAACTGATCGTCCACCAGGTCTTGGTAGCTGGGCAAAATGCCAATGCTATGGTTCGACAAAGGACCTGAAGAGTTGCTGTTGTAGCGGTTGTTGATCCACTCCAGCTTGGCCTTGTCAGGGTGGGTTGCCATGGGCCTTTGCATGGGCTTGACAGGGCTGCTGGAGACAATACTGGCGTCGTGGTAACCTGTAATGCTCGAGTTAATGGGAGTAAAAGCAAAAGGGTTCCTGCACTCCACGGGGCTCGGGGGGACGCTGCTGCTGCAGTTGGACAGCGGTGTGCTGATAGGGGTGTGACGACCCATGGCTCCATCCACAGGGGTTATGGGAGCCATACGGGAGCACGGGCTCTCCCTCGTCAGGCTGTGAGCGAGCGTCATTTCAGAGGTAGGGGTGGGTGTCGGGGTTGGTGTCGGCGTGGGGGTTTGGACTGGAGTGGTACTGCTGTGGGCAGACGGGTAGAAGGTAGTAGTGGCCTGGTGAGTGCTGAGGATAGAGCCTTGACTGCTGGCTGACTGACCTTGCAGGGTAACGTCCACACAGTTACCGAACAGACCCTTCAACTTCATCTGCTCCTCCATTTGGACTAGCTCCTCCACAATGCTGTCTTGGGTCATGTCATCATCATTGAATGGGAAATAGTCCATGTTGGTCTGAGAACCTGCAAAATCAACCATTTCCTGTGTGAGGGTGAGCTGGCCCGAGGCTTCAGAGGGTTGGGCTATAATGGAAAGTTGGTCAGCAGGGGCTTGTTTGTGTTCTGCTGGTATCTGCTGGGCAAACGCCTGCTTGCGAAGCTCATCAAGGTGCCCCTCCTCCCATATTGTGCTCTTTAACTCACTCATCACAGAGGCTTCGTGTGGTCCTGAGTTGGCTTGTATGGCACAAGGATCCCCAGTGATCTGCTGCAGCAGCGCCTGATCGGTCGTGTTATTTCCCGCCGCCCCAGTGCTGGTATCGGGGCTGACAGAAGGGTCTTCGTGTTTCACCACCAGGTCTTGGTGTTTGACAACAGTCTGGGTGCTCTCAGTGTGTGTGATGGGTGAGTCAGAGAGTGCGAGGATCTGTGTGGGCCCTATAGAAGTGTGTTTCACTTTGCAGGGGGCACTCTCTGGTCTAGCAGGGGTTCCTGGTCTGGGGATCCTCTTCACTGCAGCGCTGACTCCGGGTTTGGGATTGTCAACTAGAGCCAGCGGCTGCTGGGATATAAACACCCTTTTCACTGGAATTGCATGGGATTCCCCGCCTGTGCGCTTCCTGGGGCTCTTGGCGTCTGCGCAGGGATCCTTTGATGTTGAGGTAACAGCAGAGGAGCCACTAGATGATGTGTTGACACTGGAGTTCTGATTATCAACAGTCAAGTACAAAGTACTGTCATGGCAGTTACTGTTATTGCTGTCCTGAGTCCCAGCTGCAGCTACAGAAGTAGGAGGAGATGTGGAGTCATTTTTTATCCTCGCCCCTTTGTCTGTTCCTGGAGAACATTTAACAAGGAAACTTGGCTCACTAGCAGCCCTGAACTTTGCCACTCTCTCCTCTTTGGCTCCTACAGCAGTTTTCTCCATGCCAGAGGCAGAGTTATTGTCATTTCCGGCTTCAGACACCACTTTGGCGTCAGCAGAGGGCATGGGAGTAGAGGCAGGAGCACTAAGTCTGACTGCAGGAGACTGGGGGGCAGCAGAACTCCCACTTTGTAACTGCTGGGATTCATCCAAAGCAGCGGTGGTGCTCACGCCAGCTGAGGCTGGTCGCACAGAAGTGCTGCTGCTGTTACTACTACTGCTGCTGCTGGGAGCGAGAGCGATGGCTGTCATCTTCACCACGTTCACTGAGCTGACATGGGGAGTGGGCATCACAGTTTTTATTGGGCTGTTGGTGATGAGCAACGTGGGGGGTGAACGCAGCGTGATGGCACTGGTGGCAGAGGGCTTAGGCAGGATCTGGGCGTACCGTGTACTGTGTCGCGCCAGCCGGTCACCTACAGGACTAGCTGAGATATTCTGAGAAGTTTTGGGGGACTGTTTGAGAGACTGAGTGACCACTTGAAAGTTCACAGGCAACACTTTTCCTTCGGCTGTCCCTACGGGACTGGGTGAGGTCATCAACTGCCTGCTTCTCTGTACCTGGGAAAACAATGAGAACATAACAGCACATTTTAAGCAAAATGATCAACAACTTGTCAGATAATAATTAAATAAAAAACTCAGTCACGTACCGTCACTGGGCTAGGGACAGCTGCTACTACAATGCCTATGGTAGGCTGAGGGGAAAGCAGAGCAGGGCTGCCACAGGGGATCGTGGGGCCCGGGGTACTGGCCTCTGTTCTCTTGACCTGGGTCTCAGTGGGCAAGGGTGAGTGAAGCTTCTGCTCCTGCTGCTTCTTCTGGATCTTGCGTTGCAGTTGCTGCTTTGCATCAACAGAAGGCGAGGGCAGGGTCTTCACCTGGGGCTGGAATGAGTTACACTCCGCTGTCGGCACAAACGCAGAAGCTGGAGTTGGTGTCTTCATTCCTATCAAGACATACGAGAGGAAAAGAGCGGTAGATCGTTGGTGGTGTTCTTGTCTTGTCAAACATCTCTGCTGAGGCATGAGCTGTCTGCAGTTCTGGATAGTTAAAATTCAACAAACATGTACTGTGTGTAGCCTAACAAACATTTTACAGCACACAGACATCATGGGGACGGTTAATTTAGATAATGCTTAAAAAATAACTACCTAAATAAGGCCTTGATAGGTGTCAAGAGGGCTACTGATTGGTGTGAATTACTTCAAGTCGAAGTGCTTTGCATAAACATCAGCTAACATCAGTAAATACACTCTCTTGTGCAGATATGCCAATACTGGTTAACAAGACTGATACTGGCCAATGCTGGCTAAAACCGATTGTTGGACAATAACTTGGTGCACTGCTCGAGTATGTGCAATCACGATTTTAAGTGACAGGTTAGTTTTAGAAAGATTTGCATTATGCATGTAGCTTCACTTTAAACATGAAGTCAGTTTTTTCATTTTGGTATTTCTGCTTTGTCGCTTGCAGTTCAAGCATCAGCGTGGCAGAAGCCGCACATTTATTTGCAATTTGTGACTGACGGTCATTTCTGAAACAGGACTTTTGATTTGCATGAAAGGCTGGGCTCAAAAAATTAGGATCACACTTAGAAAACACTCTTGAATCAGTGAGATGGAAATATGTAAAGAAAGAATAACAAACAGCAAATTATATTTTTTGACAGACGGTGGCTTTATGCCTTCCGAGCTTGTATATCTCAAGTGAAAAAACACAATGTTTAAGATGTACTACAGTGCCCAATGAACTTCAAACTTACATGCACACGAGACAACAATGAAACAAACACGCCAACAGATCAATAGGACACCTTTACCTGTGGGTGTTCCGGTCATAACAGTGAGTGCAGCCATGGACTTAGTACCGATGTAGTGGCTATTAAGCAGAAAACGAGCCAGGTCCTCCACGTTGTCAAACTGACGACTCAGGACCTTTTGAGCCCACTCACACACTAATCCACAAGCTGCAGACCTCATTTCATCTTCAGCACTCGGAGACTGGCCCGTTGGCTCCATCAGTTCACACTAGTGAGACAGAGCAGAGCAGCAGGGAGGTGAGCGTCGAACAAATTTTTCAAGTCTAACTATATGGATCGGGTTTTTTTGCAGGCAATCTTACCCCATCACCAGACTTCTGAAGGTCCAGGTTGGGTAGGGATGGCATGTGAACAAAAGCTTTCTTCCTTAACCCGCTATAACAGTATGTGCGAAGGAGTTAAGGTTTCTAAAGCATGAAGACTGTGCAAACCTAAATGATTATAACATGCCGATATTTGTACGTTTTTTTGAAATTCTGCCCTAAAAATATGACACCATCTAAGGTCAGTCATCAGCCTTTCATCTGTGAGCCAAGGATTCCCTGCTACTACCTTTCTACTTCTGTAGCCAGACTCTCTTGGAATTTTGACAAAATAGTTCTCCAGGCTTTATGAAGGTATTTCAAAGCTTTTCTCTGGATATTTGCGGTTTTTTCTTTTTTTTACCATTTTCAGGGGAATGTTGTTTAATTTCTTAAGCCACTTCACACTAAACTATGAATCATTCAAGCACTAAAAAGGCACTTAGTTCAATGGATGAGCAAGTGTTAACACAGTTTAACAGGCAAAAAATATTTTTACACTAACAAGCTGATTCCCAAAGAGATAATAGTTGAAAACGTGGCTTCCCAGCGTGGTGTGCAGTGTGTCTTTAAAAATATCTGAGGGCACTGGACTCTTTTTGAGTTCACAAACTTGTATCTTTTCCCTTGGTTTGGTTTCTTTTCACACAGCAAAGACTCCAAGCAAACTCCAAGTGAACCAAAATGCATCACCACAAACCACATGAGAACATTTAGTCTGCTTACTGCTCAGACGCGTCTGGTGTGTGAGCAACACAAGCAAATACAAGAAGAAGGTGCTGTGTTTTGGCCTTATAGAGATAACATGGAGAATTTACATTCACTTTACAGCTAGCTGCTAGCCCATACTGACTACTTATGCACTCTGCACATCTAGGTTACCATGCTGCATCCCAGAATTCAAGAGAAGATGTTCAGCTCAAACTTGTTGCATGCACCTGCTAGTTGGCTCGGATCACGTTCACACCATAAATGAACCGCTCGCTTGGAAGTGGACTGAGACCCCCGACCATGTTCACACGTGCACAAGCAAACCACACCAAGATTGAAAACTATTTTGGCTAAACTAAAAACTGGCTAAACACCGCAGGTGTGAAAGCACACTAGGAGAGTTCAGGTATTTTGAAGAATAAAGGTTTTCACACCAAATATTGACTTAGAAGCTTTTTAGAATTGTACTAACTCTGTGTTGCCTTGTCTACTGTATTGACATTTATGTTTGCATGTTTCAGTAAATCCTTGCGCCTATTTCCCATTTTCCTAGCAAAATATAAAGACAGATGCCTCAAGACTGTTTAACTTTTTTCTTTCTTTTTTTATTTTATTAATAAATAACGGAGCAGCTTTGAAGCTTCCTCTTTTGGGGCAGCATGAGAACATGAAAAAAAACTCAAACTGGGCGTGACAAACACCCAGTTTGAGTCTTTCTTGGCATGTAAAGCCGAGAACTTTACTTTTTTCCCTTGAATTTTTTCCCCCTGAAGCTTTGTAATCCCCTTATGTTGTCTGGCCATAGGGTCTGAGCTCAGGTAAGCCTGTCCATAAAAAAGGGACCGTAGCAAATAAATGGCAAACTAACTTACATGCACTCTGGAACTTAAATTCACAGAAGCCAAGCAATGATAACTAATGGCGCAACTCCTCTCTTGACTCTATCCTCTGTGGAATTTTGAGGTTTTAATATATTTATAAAAAGCTTATTTTAAGCCCAGCTAGTAGTATCATGTTGAGATGAATTGCCTAAGATCTCTGCAAGCAAACATTAATGATCTGCCTGCTCATCATCCATACAAGCCCAACTGCACACATGCAATCACCTAAAAGAATCACTCATGTTGAAAAAAAAAAAAAAAAACGAAGAAAGAAAAAAAGAAAGAAATACAACCAGGGTAACACTTTGTTTAAGGATATTTGGATTTCCCTCTCATTCCCAGACGACGTGCCTTCATGTTAGGAAAGACATTCTTCATGATCTTTCCAAAGTCTGCTGCACTCAGTGGATTGTAGCCGAGATTGTCACAATAGCTCCTTGTAGGAGAAGAGAACCCACATGAGATTATGACGAAACTATAACTGTCTGAGAGCAGATCGCACGTCTTCTGCAAGGTTATCCACTTACTTGTATTCATCATACACCTCTTGCTTTGGGAGGGAAGTCTCTGGGTGCTCTTCTAGGTGATTGCGTATCCAGTTGAATGCATACATCTGTTGAGTACGGCTTGACGACATGGAACTCTGATCACTGAAAGTGGTGCATAAGAAAAAGACATTTGGTGAGGCAGTACCCTCGACTGCGGTGCATCATTTCTTGTTAATACAGAAACTTTAATACCATAATCCAGGAGTGGAGGACCCCCTCTCATTCTCAGTCCAAATGGGCAGAATTTGGGGGTTGGGGTGATGAATAGATATGGGGAAACAAATGAAACACAGACAGCTAGGTATAGCAAAAGTCTACAGATTTCAGTGGTTCAATCATACAGCTGAAATGTTGAAGAAAAAGAAAAAACCCTCAACAGTGACTTAAATTCAAATTCGATGCCCCTCTAGCGTCTATCAGCCTAACCTGTGTCTGTGTAGCAGCCAGTGGATTTTTGACAAGCAATGAGACAGTGCCGATAATGTAATGAGAGCCACAACAAAGCATGTATTTGTGTGTGCGTCTGTGTGTGTGCGTGTGTGAGAGAGGGAAAAAAAAAGCCAGAGAGCAAAGTGGAAAACTTAGTTTAAGTGCTCGCCTGTGACATACCTTTTATCATTGCCACTGCTGGGACCAGAAGGCAACTTAAGGTAGAGGTAGAGCTTTTCGATGTCTGTAAACTTCTCAACATCTTGCTGTAAAAATAAAAACATCACAGAGAGGAGAAAAAAATGAATATGTCTGAAGAGTTTAACACACGTGCTGACGAAGGCTGTGGTCAGGCTGATGGTTTAAAATCTGGTTCATAATTCAACTCAAACAAACACGGACTCTGGAATTACAATTGTATGCAAAAAATTTTATTATTGATCCCAACTTAAGTGCTTTTCATCTGGTTTCTAAGAATGGATTCATCTCACCTCTTCCTTTTGTATTTGCCTCTTTGTTGCTAGGGGAACCAATACTTAAATGAACGAGGTGAGAGCTGTCAGCCAATAAGCAGTGAACGAAGACGCTATTTACTACACATCACTGCTGCAAGCCCTGAGTGAATTACATACACAGTCCTGACCTGCTGGCCACTGGCTGGAACCTAACTCTTCCCTTTTTAAACTTCCTGAACTTCTTTTTGGTTTTTAAGTCTGATCTGATGATCAAAATCACACCACGCCTATGTATTTCTTAAAAGACTTGCATCAAAAACAACTGCAAATGCAGATTATACTGGTGGAAATTTCTCTCAGTGCTATTCTCTCTAAAGTTACACAAGGTTTTTACTGCATAGAGAAATTTTTGGCAACCGGCAAAGAGATTTTAGCCAGAGCCAAAGAAAAAACTACAACAAAACAACACTGGAATAAAACTTTGCTTCTACTAAGTGTTATTAATCTGAGCTTCATTTACTCAAGCATAAAATTTGCTAATCAAAGAGGTCAGAAAACAAATGCAAGGCAAAACAGACTGCCACTAATCTTTGAGGTCTGATTGTGCACAGCCCTCCCAAAAAATCTCACTCTGCAGGAAAAAAAACCACTTCAATGTGTCACCTGTTCAATAAATTTTTCTACATAGTTTAAGGCATCTCGTTTTACCATTTTTGCATGACAACAGTGGATGTTAGTGGCAAACATTTGTCACAGACATAAAAAAAACAAACATATACATTTTATCTGATTCTAAAATGACAATATCATATATGTATCTTATTACTATCTTATTAATAACAGAATATACAATTTGGTACCTTTGACATAGAAATTCTGTGCACATAATGATATGCTGATAGTAGCTCTATCAAACAAAGTTATTAATATAACCACATCTCAGTGCGTTTTGAAAAAGCCGCCCTTTTAGATGTTTATTTACTGTTTTATGTGGAAGCATCAGAGGAGTCAAAGAATGGATTTTTTTTTAAATCGAGACAAAAATGGAATAAAGCCCAAAAAACAGCGAAAACAAAAACATCTGCCTAACACCAGACAGAGGTGTTGAAATTAAAATCCAGGCTCTGTCTGCTTTACTGACGACAAAAAATAGACAAAAGCTTTATCACGTCGCTTTGATGTCACTGACACTTCTTTGCAGCTGCATAGGCGGCGAGACAGAGGGAGACGCAGCAGTTTGAGAATAATCTAAAACTGTGCATGAATAACCAGCTGAAACCAAAATACAAAAATCTTCATATATTTATATGAACATTGGAAACACTTTTGTCATTTGCTTCGCACAGTGCAAAAAAAGGCATTCATGAACATAACATTTAATGTGTTTACATGTGTTACTAAAAAAAAAGAAAGAAAAAACACAATATAGCGTTAAGATTTCTGCATGTAAATATTAGTTAATCAAATTGAAGCTTTGTGGGGTTGGCTTTGTCTACTCTGCTTCATCAAGCATGAAACATATTTAATCATTTATATGATTTAATGAAACATTCATTGCACAACTGTTCTCCGAACACAACAACAAACATTAACACATGACTCTGATAATGAGGGGATTGCAGATTAAGCAGTATTTACTGATACTCACCAATATGCTGTCCACTTTTGATTGTACAGATTTGCTACAATGAGAAAGAGATAAAAATTTAAGAAAGTGAATAAATAAGAAATAAAATGTCATGGATGCATGCAAGATTTTGTCAACATTTCAGCAAATAAAAGAAAAAAATCTCCCTTCCGGGTTACATTATTTTTGTACGTCGTTCAATACGACATATTTTATCATTCGCTGATATACTTTGAGAGCATCTTTGATAAAGTGAGAACATGTTTTAGGAGATTTATGAATATATTAAATCTGTAAAAAAAAAAGACATTTTGAGTCCTCTGTCTGGCAGATTCTCTCTAGGTCACTCTCTCAAGATGAACTAAGGCAGCGGTCCCCAAGCCCCGGTCCACAGACCGGTACCGGTCCGTGAGTCGTTGAGGCTCAGCTGTGAAATGTATGGTTTTCAGAGGCTTTATCAGTTCTTAGCATTATTTTTTTTATCGTTACCCTGGTTTCCCTGGGTCTTTTCCCATGTGTTATGAATAAATCTTCTTCCTCTGGTACCGGTACTGGTTTTATTTTGTTGTATTTATCCGCGACACCTTAAAGGCCGATCCGTGAAAATGTTGTTGGACATAAACCGGTCCGTGGAGCAAAAAAGGTTGGAGACCGCTTAAGTAAGGGACTCAAATCAAATCAAATCAAATCACTTTTTATTGTCACATCACATGTGCAGGCACACTGGCACAGCACATGCGAGTGAAATTCTTGTGTGCGAGCCCCACAAGCAACAGAGATGTGCAAACACAACAACACAAACGAGCAAAATACAAGAATGGCCAACCTGAAACTAATAAATATATGTACAATATATAATAGTGTATGCATTTCTGGATGTGTATACTAAATATTTTCCTACGTGTGTGTGTGTGTGTGTATACACATTTTTACAAATTAAATAGTAAAAAAATAAAATAAAATAATAAAAATAATAATAATAATAATAAAATATATAAAATATACAGAGTTGTTCCAGGTTTTGGTGGTGTTGTCTTCTGTATGCTTCGGGTCACTATCATGCTGAAATATCGTCTGTGTAAGTTTTTTGCATCGTGTCTCCACGCTGCAGAAAGCTGGCATCCAATATATCAGCACCAGTGCCTTACTGTACGGCTGATGTTAGCCAGACTGTGAGTAACAACTAGTGCCTGTATCTCTTGGTCACTCTCCCGACCAAAGCTCTTCTTAGACCATCACAGAATTTTTCTGAATGACCAAATTTTAGGAAAAATTCTTGTTAATTTCCAACTTGGCTGGAACCCACTAACTTTTTATGCCTCACGGCCAGATTTAAACATCTATGGAGATCGCAATGTGGGTTTTTGAATCACACCCAACCAATGTGAATCTGCCACAGGTGTCTTCATTTACTTGCTACTCTCAGCAAAACGCTTGGTGACATTTTATCATCATTTTAGGGTTATCACGAGCAGATGCCGACTGTTTTTTTGTTTGTTTGTTTTTTTGCAATTAAAAAAAAAAAGCAGCATATTTTGAGTCTGGTGTTACTACACAGTAATGCTTCCATGCCATACCGGACTCATAATAACAGGGAAAATTCCGATGCGATTAACATTGCTGAAGTCTCCGTAGCGTGTGCAACAACGTGTAAAATTAGGCCTTCACTAATCACATTTTATACAGCACGTGCTCGTCCATACCATGATGCCGACGCAAATAACACGGTGGCCGGTTTCAGTTAAAAGAGACTCATCACTAGAAATATCACAAGGCTAATCAAAGCAGGTGTATCAAAGGAAGATGAGCTGAATATTTATGTAAATGAAAAGTTTCACCTTTTCATATGAAACCCCAGAAAACTAAACACACCAGAAAGCACGTTTGCAGCTTGTCACTGCTGGTTATTGTGTGTGTAATGACTACTTCAACTTAACCTTTTATTTTTTTTTAATTAAAGCCTCAGTGTAGTATGACATATCATCTGAGCAGACACGATAATAGCAGCAAACGTGCATCTGGTTAATCTTAATCCCAGTGCTTTTAAATTTGCGACGTGCTTCTTTTTCCTTGTGGTCTTCATGAGTGATCTTTACTTTATCCCTCACGCGCTTCTGACTCTTATCTACGCACAGATGCTGTTTACATCTTTGGCTTCCTTTTTTTTTAAAAAATTGCTTTCTGCTGGAAATGAGCCCGTGTGGCCATTGATCTCTTTTTTCCCCTTGTATTTAACATAAACTTAATTTGCTGTAGAGTAATGATGAGGTAAGGGAGGGAGGAGGGACAGAAACTGGTGAGTAATATCCAAAGCCACAGTGCACAAAATAACGTACTGGTTTTTCAGAAGGAGCATTTCTATTTATAAACACACGTTATTCCCCCAAATGATGCAGCCCTCTCATTAGGAGCATTAAATCAGAGCGAGGCTGGACGTGTGGAGCTGCCTGCTTTGACACCTGTCATCCCGAGCATCAGCACCGCCGGTGGAGTCGGTGTCATCTATTATAACATGGCCTCCTATGGCTCGATGCTAATGACCATAGCTACCCCTGTTGTAGGTAACCCGACGTTACCGTGTCGTTAGCGCACAAACAGGAACCAGACGGAGCGGCGCGGTTCGGTGCCGTCGTGTTTCTCTGAAATATTTACGCCTAGCACGGCAGCAGCCGTGTTGTTTTTCGGGCAGCTTTTTGTGCAGCACACTGCCTCCTTGCCACTCCACAGTCAGATACGCTAATTACAAGGCTACGGCTAGCGAAAAGGACATTGTGGCCGCTTGTGGATCGCTTCCATCCTTACCAAATTGAATTCTTTATTTTGAACTGTAACGCGTTAGCCTCGGGCCCCTGGAGTCCTGGCACCAGCGCTGGAAGAGAGCCTAATCCCGAGGCAGGCTTCTGACCAGGTTGTTGTTGATCATCAGCCATCACGATGGAGGGGTGGTGGGGGAGCTTTAACAAGTAGGCCTCATCCCCGGCTGTGCACTGCACCGGACCCACCGCTGCTGGAGCGGCTCAGTCAGCTAGGACAGCCCGCTGAATCCACCACAGAGCATGGCTACAAACACTGTGATCTGACCCTCGTGAAGCACAAAACAAAACCCCCCAAAAAACACCCGGGAATACAAAAGGCATATCGCAGGGTTATCTCCGCTGCCGCAAATTGCACGCCTGCAGCAGCCAGCAGCAGCTACAGACGGAGCTGCCTGCGTCAAGACGCACGCGAGCTGCAGCGCCAGACCGGAAGTAGAGAGGTTTTTTTTAGGGTGAAAATAAAATCCCGATGTTTGCCATGTCGAAAGTTCACTCATATGTGTGTGTGTGTGTGTGTGTGTGTGTGTGTGTGTGTGTGTGTGTGTGTGTGTGTGTGTGTGTGAACTTATTAAATCGGTGATGAATTCTCTTAAAAGTCATAACACACACCAGGAACTGCTAATACACACCACAGTGTGTAAAATCCACAGTTTCTGCACTTGAAGTACTTGAGAAACCTGCATTTAATTACATTTTAATTGTTAATTGATTTGAATAGTGAATCTAGGACGCCACTGACATTGCCCCGTAGAGCCATCCATTTTACCCTTATGCGTATCCATTATATTATATACATTTAAATTTACTTACCTTTTCTAATCTGCATCTTTGGAGTGACAGATGAGGATGCTAAGGATAGGGTGAGATAGAGGCAGATGATCTGCTGTAGTGATCACTAAAGGGAGCCGTTGAATGAAGAAGAAGAAGAAGAAATATTTTAATGAATGATAGCTGGGCACAGCTGTTATCTAAATGTCTGTGATGTGGTTTTTTAAAATTATTATTATACTTTATTATCTTCCACTGCAGACCAAAGAATTGAACAGGCAGCTGAAAAATGTCCCTGTTGTTAATAAGAAAGACATTATTAATCAAATTATGTTAAACAAAAAAAATAATTCTTGCCTTAAATTTTCTTCAGCCTTATGTATAAACTAAGCAATGAAGCAAATATAGGGTGGGTCTGCTCAATTCTATCTGCCTGATAAACTTAGAAACTTAGTTTCAAGTAACAGTGCACGTAGTAATTGATTTAAACATGACACACCATTATCCCAACATCTGCCTTTGAAATTTGAAAAATTCCAGGAGGCTTTTATTTGAAAAGTCATCAGCGGGACTTCAGGGTCTCATAGCGTCTCACTTGACGCGCTGTAGTTCCCACATGCACCTGCAGGGGGCTGCTGCAGGAAGCTGGTTGATCAGATAGTGACAATGACGGGTAAACAGCCAGGATAATATCACTTTGCCATGTAAACCAAGCATTTATAAACAAATATATTGATCTCAGTATCTACCGACGCACTTGAATAAAACGGTGATCGAAAGAGACGATAGACGAGGAAACGCTGATACACCAAAGAGGTGTCACAGACAGGTCGCTCCAAGATTGTCTTTGCTCATTGAGCAGCTTGCTATTTTTTTCCTACTTCGGCTGAAATCTGAGACACAGTCGGCAGGAAAAAAATAGCCCAAGAGCATGACACTAATCGAGACCATCGGCACCAGATCTAAATATAACGTTTACTTATGCTACATCTGCCATAAATGAGATATTTCCACGTGGCAAATTAATTCAGTGGTAATAACCTGTTTTAACCAACGCGTGATCAGCAGTGGTTTATAGAGCTCCTATAAGGGAAAAATGCATGTGAAAATTCAAAAGAATGAAGTAACCAGAGCAAGAAAAACAAGACCTAAATAAATGCTTATTCATGACTTATTTTATGCTGCCATCTGTTGATGGAAACTGGTAATGTTACTCCAATACTCTACTAACGTCGCAAGAAAGCAACAGACACACATGGGTGGGTGGGCACGTATGAGCAAGTACACAGTGACTGGAGTGACCTCATGGCTCCGAAGACAAGAATAACAGGAAGAAGAGGAAATAGTACCAACGGTGCTGCTCGATTTCTGCTACTTCTGCAGGACTTCATGCTGCTCTGCCCCAGCTGTGTTTGTCCACATGTTTGTTTAATGTCCACAGGACTGTGTGTAACAGCTTCTCTGTTTGCCTTTGCAGTGACTAAGCCTTTATTTTTTCTCAGTGTGAGTGACCTTATGAGTCAGAGGCCCAGGTTAGACATCCAGGTGTGGAGATATTAACGTTACTGACAATCCAGTGCATGGCTTCTTTAGTTGAATGTTACAGAGTTTAGTGTGCCTGCAGTGAATAGCAGAGAACTGGCATAGAAATTAAACTCAGGTTCAGCTAGACGGGTTATTCTCATTTTAGCTTGTGTTGCAAAATGGGACGAAATAGTATTTGTGAGTGAATGATTCCTGCAACTAGTTCCTTGTGAAAAGCACGGCAAGAGCACTCAATTCATTTTCTATTCCTATAATTAAGAAATAGTAAAACTCAAGGGTCTGGTTGATTTTTACACACTGCACAAATTATATATAAAGAAACAAGGACACAAACTGCTTCCTGGGAATATTCTAAAGTGATATTCTGAAAGAGACAGAGGATACAATTTGGGGAGTTAAATTTAAAACATGTATCTGTACATGTCAAAAGGGCTAAAGTCTAAAAAGCACCACTAAAACATGTGTTTTGCACGGTATGGGATGAAATGGGGCTTTGATCAGGTGTTCTCACAGACTATTTAGTCTATATGTGTGTGTGCATGTGTATCTGTGAATATGCAATACTGGGTCTGTTACTGGGATTATAAAACCAAATACATGTAACAAATTATAATAAAGGATTTATGACGTAATAGAACAAGAAGGAAAAGTGATAATTATTTGTTAATAAATAGTGGAAAAAATAAGCTTATGCTTCTTCCTGCTCCTTGTTTGGAACATGTTAAGCTATTTATTATAATTATTATTTTTTCTTGTGTTTTGTTTGTGTTTTTTTATTGTTGTTGCGTTATTTTTAACGTGTTCAAAATAAAGCCACACATTACATTACAATAAAAAATGGATTGTATTGTATCACAGGAAATAATGTGTACTGATGCACATTACATGCCGCTCTTATCATAGGAAGGAAGTTGGTGTCAAAGCCTGAGTTGAGACGCCTCTGACGTTGTCTTTTAATTTTTCTTCTAAATGTACAGTAGCTGCATTATATTTGATGATGTGTATAAAATGCACTCTCACAGATATCCCCAGTAATTATAAAAAGCATGCATGTGGTAGGAAAAGCTTCTAAATGCTTTTTCCAGTATGGACTTTCTTCATGATTTTTCCTGAGATTAATTCAGTTTGGTTTGGATATAAAAACATGGGGTTTTACTCCCTAATCTACTATTTCATATTTATTTGTCGCTATATAAACTATTGTTCTATTATAAGTGATAGAAAAAGTATCCAAATACACTTTTATTTGTTGGATGCTTTTATTGTGTTGTTTTCATTTAGGAGCTTTACAAAGACTGTGTTTGGTCAGTGTGCGCTTAAACCTCTGTTACCCTTCAGAGACGGTTGCTTTCATTTTATCACTGAAGAAAAATTGTGTGTAGGTGTTTCTATAACCCTGTGGTAGCCTCATCATGATTATGTTGTGCAGGTGTCAGGAATCCAGGCCAGTTCCTCAATTTAAAAAAAAGTGTTTGTGTTCAGGTAGTTTTGAACATGCAGACATCTACTGTATGTATGTTATTGATGTTTTATTTGGTATTAGAATTCATCTTTTTTAAATCATCATATTTCATGTAATTCACTTTAGTTTTAGGATTATTACATTGTCCCATTAATGCATTTGGGCTCGCGGAGCACCTACTGCAAGTTATATAATACTGTTTTGGTAAATGGCTGTTTCAGTTGCTGTTCATGGAAAGTCCTGCCACCTATTTTGCATCTGAGATTTAGATTACTGCCTATTATTAGATGTCATAAGGTCATATTTGCTGAGATTTACGTAGCCTTGTATTTACAGTGTTACCCGCTGATTAATGAGAAATTATGGAAACATCTTGAGCGGCCAAATGTTACTGAAATAGGGCCAGGTTTGGATAGCGGGCCACTATTGGCTCACTACTGCTGCAGTGGTTTAGAGAGCTCATGAGGCAATATTATGTATAATAAGCTGTCCCATAGAAAGCACACACGTGGCACAAATGTTGAAGTTTTGTGTGTGTGTGAAATGTAAAGAATTTTGTTTGTCATAAGGATAAAACTCGATCCACTGCTGATTCAGTACAAACCAAACTTGAAAAAAAAAGTCAATATTCCCATGTGTTACTGGAAATAAGATGTTTATAACTTGGTTGTACCCTAAAACCTACAAGAGTATGAACAAAATGTATTACTGGCCTAGATATTCTGGAAAATTTACCCCATCTTTCCATTGCTATCACACACATCCATCAAATGTTGTCATCTCTAACTTGTTAACAACACCGGGGGTGTAGAACGGTGGCTCTTTATCTGAATTTCAAGAAAACGTTGTTTCCTTGTTAGTCAATGTTTTCTCACTCTATTTTTGACCTTTGGTTGCTGGCTACTCTGGACTGATTTATTTTACTGTCAATCTCCTGTCACTTCTGATTTGGGATAGAAGCCCTCATCTCTGCAGTCTTTGCCCTTGCTCATTCCTCCAAATGTTAAGTTTTGCTCAATGATCTCCTCAAAGTGGCATTTTGGTGGCCATTTCACACCACACTAAAAACTTACACGTATCTAACCCTCTTCTTTTTAGGACATAAATTAGACTTCAAATATAAAGCCAATATTAAAACAAAGGATAACACAACAGAAGCCCAAGAATTTTTTTGATAATTTTAAGAGAAATGAACCAATGCTGGTATCCCACACAGTAGCTTATCAATGTTTTGTTTGTTGTACGGATTTAATTTAATGACACACTTCCTGTTGATCTAGTTGGTGACATATAAGACTGGCGGTGACCTACAGCCGCTTCTCCTCATAGGTGCAGATGAATGTGGGACTGCGAGGTCATTGTGGCGGAGAGGACAGTCAGTCTGGATCTCACGTGCAGCCGCGGCCTGTCCAATCCTCTTACAACCCCCACTTCTTTCAGCATTCAGGCCAAGATCAGCTTGCTGTGTGCAGGTCTTATCCTGAGGATACAGAAGATCCTCGGTGCAAAGTCACGCCAGCACGTATCAAACGCCACGGTAACACATCTACCTCGTGATAGCTTTTGAGATGCATTCACTCACACACTTTTTCAGAGAGTTATCTGCACATATCTGCTCTATGGCTTTTAAATTTCATTGCTTCTCCAGATATAACCACATTATAATGAAATCAACAGATAAATTTGCCAAATCAAACCATTTTATTATCTATTTGTATGCTATTGTCAGCAAAACAGTTATATTAGAAAAAAATAATTTATTTCTAATTAAAGAAATCCAAAGCTCATTAAAGAATTAGTTTAAGAGGTTCAAAAGAAGAAACACAACTAGTCAGTGAAAAAACCCGATGATTGCTGATGTTTAAAAAAATCACATGATAAAAAACTCAAATACAAAAAAAGCCAATTATTTAATTGATGAAAATGCTAAAAATCATCAGTGGCACTGTTATTTCTGTGTTCTGTAAAAAGAAGAAAAAGCCACAAGGAAGCACTTTCAGTCATTTAACCTGTTATCAGACCCTCCGCTAAAAAAACAAGGATCTGACCACAATGTGTTAGTACTTTTGCTCACTTTTTCCGTTGGCTTATCAGTTCTGTAACAGGGTGAAATATGGGAGTCCCTGCTTTGACGTCACTTACACAACCTTTCCCAGGCCAGGCTGTTATTACAGATTTTATTCAGTGTTTTTTCCCTTCATTTTCTTGGCATCCTGTGGAAGAGCGGATGGGAAATTCTGATGTCATCAACCTTGGCACAGCGGGACAGAGGAGCATGCAGACCCTCAGGGTGCCACTATTGGTGCCCATGTGTTTGTGCCCCGTAGATGGTGAAATAGATGGTGTGGTGCTGCCCGCCTGTGCTGCACCTGCGTCCCAGCATGCTGATTGATCAGTTTGGTCATGTGGAATGTCACCATCTGCTCCCTAGTCCCACTCACCCCTTCTTGTGTGAATGCCAATCACTGGCAGGAAGATAGTTATTTAAGCCATGTCAAATCAAGCGCATGGCGAAGAGCAATATGCCAACAACACTTGAAATGTGCGTTGCAGGCATAGTAAGCACAACAGCACATCTTACATAAAAAGACTAACCATAAGAGCTGCAGAAGAGGTCTTTACTTCTGGTTCCCTTTTCAGTTTCGAATTATCTTCTCACATCTATGCAAAATTCAAATTTTGATTACTGAGTTTAGCAATCACGCTGTGCAAGTGTTTCTATGTGTTTGCATGTGTAATTCCTCATTTAATTTTGATCACGACTCCTTATTTGTTTTTCCTCCACCCCCCCTTGGGTTTCTCTTTTTTTCTTCTTTTGTTAGCTTCTTAATGGCCAACAACATATCAGGGGGCCATCAGGAGTGACATTCCTCTTTGTGGAGCGTCATAACCAATGACATTTCAACCGTGGCAAAATAAAGATATGCAAATCGGAGCTCATTAACATTTGCATTACCTGTTTGAATAATCGCACTTCTGACAAGGCAGCAATTAGCTAAGATTGATGCAAAGTTCAGGGTCAGGGGACTGTATATATTTGCTCTTGGATCATTTGCCCAAGATATGTGTGAGTGTTGGTGTGTCAGATAGAAGAGCTGATCTCTGTCAGCGGAAAAGGTCAGTCAGTGGCCACTGGTGTACCTGAATACCTGAATTAAAATAAAAACAAAACAGCAACACACAAATATATATATATATATATTATATATATCTATATATATCTATATATATCTATATATCTATATCTATCTCTCTCTCTCTCTCTCTCTCTCTCTCTCTATACATATATATATATATATATATATATATATATATATATATATATATATATATATATATATATATATATATATATATATATATATATATATATATATGGATGTATTCTATAAATTTAGAATATTTACTCAGCATCTTTTTAATAAAGCACAGTCCTGAAGGTCAAGAAATTGTTGTTTTGATGAAGCCGAAGTGACTGACCTCCTAACCCAATTGAGCAGTCAGGATTAGGCTTTACCTTAAGGAACCTGAGTGCACTGCACAGCTCACCTTCAGAACATAACATGTTTTTCTACTCTCAGCTCTATAGTTTGCAGTTTATTCAGTAGAAAACTGTCATTTAAAAAAAATGCATATTTATAAATTGTAATTAAATGATCCCATAATGGGCAGCCACGGCAGACACCGGGTTAAAAGTTTAAATATAAACACAAATTTCAAGATTCTAGGTCGCTGTTATTTTGGCCACTTTGCTCCCACTGCCCTGCGGTGTTACTGTAAACACTGGGGACGATGACTTCAAGATAAAGGCTTTGCTGCTGTCTCGCTTGGAATTATTTGATTGGATTCTAGTGAGGGCTCTTTGAGCCAAAAAGCTGTGCCAGGACAGTGTGCCACACTGTGCATCACGCCAACCACAGTGTACATAAGATCACAAAACATAGATTTGCTGGTACTATTCAGAACTCATTCGCTTTATTAATCTTTTCCCCCCATGAATTTGTGACTCCCAGATGTTGTGCCTTGAGGTGAGTCTAGGTGTGCACATTACTGCTGAAACTGCATAAAAAACAATTAATTAGACTTAAAATTACTTAGACTTTAAGCGCAGATCAGTGGGTATGCCTGACAACAAAGAGCACAAAACTACAACAAACTACGTCATAGGTGCCTTCACCTAATAATATGCAATTAAAGAACATCTCAGATCACATATAGGCCATTTTCCCCACAGGTGTGGCTTGACATTTTTTGGCTTTACCTTTTGTATGCTTTAAGAACCACCGGTGTAAATATCAGTTGTAGGGCATCAGACAGCGGCTTTGGCCTCAAACAGGATGTCTGACTGTTAATGTTACGCATCACCCAGACAGACTGCAGTATTAATAACCTTTAACCCAGCCGCTGGAGGAGCTTCTCACGCTACACGTGCCTACAAATTAAGACTAGTTTCTATTTATAAATGTGGGTCAGACAAGGGTGTGGTAGGCTGTCCTCTGTTTACTGGAAACCTCTACCTGTCTAACGGGAGATTAGTGCTCTCTGGTCCTGAGGAGGGGATTGCTTCCATGAGTATTTTTCATGCAGGACACAATAACATACAAAGAACAAAAAGTCAAGCATAACCTCAGTGTTGTAGTTTTTTCTTCTTCTTTTCTTTACCTTGCCCAGGTGTTTGCTCGGGTTTAGGTGGGATTTCCCTGATTGTTATTTTTTACTTAAAATAAATTCTGTTCATGTCCAGTCTCCATGACAATCAAAACTGTGGACAGTAAAATTAAAACAAGAGCAGAAAAAGAAAACTATCTCATAGCCATGTTTATTTCACAACCATTTTATTTTAACACTAAAAAAACACAACAACAGGTTGCTCATAATATAGATGTCCACTCGGTAACAGCGTCAACTCCCGGCTACCCCTCGCTGCTGCCTGAAATGGTCCTGCCCTCATTTGCATAAGTTGTCTGCGGGTTGCTGCATGACCAGCAGGGGTAGGTTAGGGGAAGGAGTGCATGTGGACTGTACACACATGAGTGGAGACACGAGCAGAGGAGCTGTGCGTGGACTGTATCGTGAGCCTGGACTCTTGCACTGAACCAACAGAGTTATGTACTGCGCTCACCCCGTCTCTGGCGCAGGGAACAACTCACTGATGCACTGCTACAACATGAAACCAGTGAGTACATATTTATATATGTATATATATTACAGTTATATTTCTGTCATTTCCCCTCCCAAGGTTACGTGGGTGTGTTTGCTGATGATGCATTTGCACTGTCCTCTCAGATGTTTGTTTGCTGTATCTGTGCCCTCATTGATTGAATAACCTTTTCTTTTTAATAGATGAGATTTTAGCAGACTTGCATCAGCAGGAAACCCATTTGCATACACAACTTGTAAAAGTTAAACGTGTTCTCTTTCCTTCTTTTTGTGAGAAACTTAAGAGTTTGTGAGAATTTTCGTTGCTTTATTGAGATCATTAGATGCACCACGGGTTAATCTGTACATGCTTCTCTATGAAGGGCAACAAAGAGATAGAGCTTTACATTTTAAGGGTGTCTGTGCTTCAATAAGCTGTGTGCGTGATCAGAGCTTATTCTTTAACTTCTGCAGTTGCAGGTTAGAAGAGGACGAAGAGTTTCTGTGTTACTCTTACACTTGGTTTGTTTTGTCATAATCAAAAGGAGAGTTATTGACAACTTACACACATCTTCATGCACACAGTGCTAGTAGCATTTATTTACGTATAACTGTAATATCTCAGTGATCTTTCTCTTAAGGTTAACAAGAGAGAAAAATAAAACGACAAGCATCAACTCGTGCTTCCTGTTTGCTGCCAGAGTATCATGTAGTCAAGCCTAGCAGCAGAAAACATCTTGACATGAAGCAGATTGCTGCTATTTCTATTTGATTTAACCCCGCTATGTTAGAGCAGTCCCTCCACCACTGCAGCCATTATCAAAGGCAGCTTTGATCTCTGTGAGACTAACCATATCCAGACATCGTGGATCAGAGAGGCAGAAAATTGGTTGCATGTGGCTGGAGTTGGCCATGGTGGAGCAGAGAGTGGGCCCTGAATAGCAAGTTGAGCTTTTACTCATGCAGCATCGTAATGCTGTGTACTTTTGTTGTTTGCCTGTTTTTGTTTTTATTTCCCCAACTTTATCCTTATTTATAGACTAAAAAAACACAGATTGTAAAGAATAGATTGTAAAGAATATTTATGCAAGATGATTTAAAACAAATGTCAACCTCTTGAGTATTTTAATGTCCTCCTTTTTTTCTTGTGGGGCTTAGCTACTTAAAAAAAAAAGTCCTTTATCATTTGTGATGCCATGATTGATGGTTAATAAATCAATGCTATGCTAAAAGAGGGTGCTATGGTGACGGCTCTTCTCCAGTGGGGGCCAGAGAGGGCGTGCTGGGGCGGGGGTGTGACCATTATTAACGGGTCGCCTGCTATGCTGATGGTAAGGAGGACAATTGGCTTTATCCTCTGCCATATGCTGCCCATGGCGGCTCAGACGGGCCCAGTGTCGACAGGGGCTCCTCTGTTTGGCCTAGCCCACAATCACCATGGGACTCATGCCAGCCAGGGTCATGGCTTGTGTGTGTGTGTGTGTGTGTGTGTGCGTGTGTGTGTGTGTGTGTGTGTGTGTGTGTGTGTGTGTGTGTGTGTGTATGTGAGCCTGTGAGTGTGCACGCACAAGGATACTCAAGAGAGTCTTTAATAGCCTGCTTTACAGAACTTGTCGTCCGGGTAACTGACACCCCATTGATGCTGCGCAGGGAGGTTTATTTTCATTTCCTGGGGCACATCAAAGCAATGGAGAGAGGTGCAGGTGCAGCCCAGAGCTCTTGGTGTGTTTGAGTAAGTGAGCATGTGTTGGTCTGATTTTTTTTTTTTTTTTTGTGCATATGTGCAGTTTGCAGCATCAACACTGGTCAAGAAAGAATTAAAAATATAAAAAAGCTGAAGGTAGCTTTAGTTTAGTCTAAATCTACTAGCCGTTAACAATACTTGGTTTCCAACAGGAGAGGATCATTAGGATCAGACTCTTTTATCTGTTCGGTTTCTCTTTGAGAACAATTCACAAGAAGACCTGGATTTCAATTTTATTCGGGAGGGTGTCCTATCCCAGCCTTCTGAAGCCAGCCGAACCTGATCGTGATTAGGGCTGGGATTTCTCATGGTGAATGGTTCCTAAATCCGGATGAGGAGGTGCATGGATCTGCAGCTTATGGATTAGCGCAATAGCTCTAAGTGTGCATCAGCTCTCTGCTTTGTTTTCATAATACTGTTGCCTCATCTCGCACTCACAGTATTCACGAGTTAGTGTCAGTCAGATTGGTTTTTGCGATACTGAGACAAAGAAATTTATGCTCAGAGTTCATTTTATTCTCTTACTTTTCTTTTCAGGCTTATGGGCAGTCTCCTGGTGCAGACATCGCCACCCAGAACTCATCTTCACATCTGTCGCCCAAGGCCCCCAGCAATGTGTTTGCAAGCATGTTCTTTGGTGAGCTCAAACCCTCTTTACAATTCTGCTGCAGTGCAGTCAGTTTTGATAACAAAATATAGGAAATAAATGCAAATTTAAAAAGTTTATTATTTTATTACATATGCTATCTACTTTCCTATACTTTAGTTGCAAGTTTATAGGTCTATATTTCATATTAAAATATACACGCTCTCTTCACCAGCTGTCTTCTCATAAAAATCTATTTTTACTAAAGTTCTCACTGGTTTTGGAAATATTGTTTTAGCAAATGCCTAAATTGGTGTTCAATAATAACTGGCATTCATTATAACACTAATGGTGTACTCGCCGGAAACCCATTAATATTCACCACAAACAGTCAGTGGGACAAGGAGTAAAGTTGATAGCTGGAATCAAGTTACCGTAACATATTTTCACAACTTACCCAAAAGTCCTATGATTTCACTCCTTTTTCTGTCTCTGTATTAAAGCAAAGTTAAACCAAAAGATCAAAAAAACGTGTCCTCCATTTCTGATTCTCACCGGAGAGAAGCCAGTCTGTGTGAGAAACACAGTTTTAAAGTGTAGCATGAAGAAAATTTTTCTCCAGAGTTGAAATGCTTTAACTCACATGAACACAGACTTGCCTTGATTCACGTCCCCGGTGGTAAATATTGCATCAGTTACTGTCACTCCTTAAAGTTTTGGTTGTTTTGGTGTGAAGAGGTCAGAACAGTCTACAGCCGTGCTAGCCGTGCTATTAAGTTCATTAAACATAATGTTTGCCATGTTCATCATCTCAGGTTAACTCAAACATTAACTCATTAGCCTGCAATACAGCTGAGCCTTATTGGTTTGGACGTTTGGACTCATCATAATTCATTGCGAGGTAGATAGATGGTATATGTGCACCACAGACAGTATAAAAAATAGATATAGATACAGTGACATCACCCACGGCTTTCTGGAGTCGTGTTTTGAAATGTTGAGATCAGCCACCTTGGTTGCAAAAACACATTTTTTAATGTGTGGACGTGATCATGGCTTGTTGATCTTAACTTGTTAGCCATTAAGTGTGTGGTTTCATGCCACAGTTAATGCTGATTTAAAGAATACTTAATTTTTTTAAATTCAATATGACCCAAAAATGAGCGACTAAATCCATAAACTCAGCAGGAGAGTGAAGAAATGAAGACTGGAGGTCATTTTTCTCATAGAATTCTAGACGACCAAAATATTTCGGCAACCACAGCTATCGCCATCTGGTGGCCTTCAGATAAAATACAGGTTTAAGGCGCTTCAGCTGTGTCTTCATTTTTCCTGGAAGCTACGTCCGATTTTCAAACTGTCTATGGAAGCTCAGAACAATTTTTTTTAAAGTCTGTTATTCTGGTGTTTATTGTAGTTGTCAGATATTTTACTTACCCAAAAATCCAGCGGAGAGCGTAAGTTGTATTACATTTTATTGGCAATCCACCCAGTAACTATGATGTCTCAGTCTTGGGGGTAAAAGAATCAAAGAAATGCCTAAAAAGCACCATGAAGATTAGATAAAGTCTGTGTACTTCACTTTATTTAAAGATCCGTTTGTATTCTCAGCTAAGCAAATTCAGCTGAGCATCATCGTGTCACACGTTAATGAGCATTGCTTTAACTGAATCTGGACTTCACTGATTTCATAGAGTGCCACTGTAGAGCTTCACGACCTGTCTGGCTGTTTGAGATGCTGCTCCAGTGCAGGCTATAACATATTATTACTCATTTTAGAGGGGATGGGCAATTCGCCGGACATCTGGAATGCTGTAAATGGGCTGAACCAGCAGGGCTATGAAGGTGCACTGGGAGCAGCCACAACCCACCAAACACAGCCGGGGAGTTACAGCAGCCTGCAACCGGCACACGGTCACCTGGTGAGATTTACCACTGGGACTTTGGGCGTTGATAGCAACAAACTTTCTGACCCCTGTTGTTTTTTTTAACTGCATGTTTTCCCCCACTCTTCAGGACTTCTCTCCACATTCAGTGTTGGCTGTGGACATGAACAGGGCTCTCCCGCCCATGTCCACTTTTCATCGTAGCAATGCAGTCTCGCGCACTCAGTCAGTCAACACCTCAGAGAGCTCTGCAGGTCAGAAAATGGAAATGGATACATGCTTTCCCTAATTTAACTGCTCTTTATCACGTGCTTATCTTGTATAATAAATATTTTCTTTTTTAAATTCAGTCTCAGGGAGCCAAGGAAATGTATCAGGACCATCACAGACAGGCGACACCTTGGGCAAAGCTTTGGCCTCTGTAAGTACCACCACCTCAATCCTATTAGATCTAAGTCCTGAGAGCCCCAGTGGTATAATGCAAAACTCCCCCACTGCCAATGACAGGACACTGCACATTAAAAAGAGCTACTCTCATGCTGCACGACATTTTATTGGTTGCTCACAAGTAAAATGACCAGAATTCACGAGTTAAGTTGAGATTACGAGCCTATGAGGTTGCGGCTGCAGCCGTAAAAACCCATCCAGAAATGACAAGTTGTGCTTTTAAAATGATCCACACCCTGGTCACACTCCTCCTGCTCCCCCTCTCTCCTTTTTGTCGCTGTCTGCTGTTAGATTTACTCCCCTGATCACACGAGCAGCAGTTTCCCCTCCAGCTCATCCACACCGGTGAGGTCTCCGTCTCCGCTGCCCAATTCAGCAGAACCTGCAGGTAAACTGGAGCATAGCACACGTCAGCGAAATATAATTTACATCATCTATGTTCTGTTTCCCTGATGTTTTAAATCCGGTTGTTTTCTTCTTCTCAGGTAGCAACATGTGGCCACGGAGTTCAGTTCAGGCACCAGTCTCACCACATTATGAGTCTTCGCTAATATCGTTGGTAAGGAAGTAATCTGATATCACTGAAACTTTGATTATTTATTGAGTTACGTCTAGACATCACAGAGGTGGCCTTGTGAAATATCTGGTATATTATAAGAAAGATTAAAGTGGGTGTGCACATGTGCCAACTTCAGCTTATTTCATGCCGATATAACAATTCTGATAATGTTGAAACTATTTGGTGCCATTAAAGGTTTGACTTTTGGTGATGTTTCTTTGAGAAACAACTTAAGCCAAAGATTAATAACACAAAATAGCAGGTAATAAACCCCTAATCAAAATTAAAGCACAAGCTTCTTGTACCTCACAGCGGGCCTTATTATTTCCAAGAAAAGGGCATTGAAACGCCCCAAAAGATACCAACAACACAAACAGAGGTCCAGTTCAGTTTCTCCAGTTAGCAGAGGAGAGGCCTAGCAGGTGTCCGTTGGTTCCAGCTGTGCAGGGACACCTGTTGATCCAGGAGAGCACACCCATAATTCTAGTATCGGGCAGATGAGTTATTTAAAAAATTAAAATAAAATCACCCAACTTTGAGTTGTTCTTCAAAAAGACAGAAATTGTCTTTTTAACATTTATAATGTTGTAAACAACATTATAAGGTTTTGGCTTGGTTATAACTTGTGATAACATTTTATAATACAGCCCACGGCTCAGGTGTAATTCCCCTGTAATTAATTAAATCAAATGTAATTTCAGTGTATTTAATTTGAAATTACAATGTAATTATATTTACCTACAAATACTTTAAGGTGGATAACAAGTCAGGTTTTAAAGGAAATAGCGCAATAATTACACTTCAAGTAATTTTAAATAGTGTGTAATTTCCTGGTAATGTTGCAGAAAAACAAACAATATTTTGCCATCTTACATAATAAATATGCAGTATTTATTTGGGCACAGGGCATATGAGGGAGTTAATTAATCTTGCCTTTTTCTTTATTCAGCATTCATTATGTTGATGTGTATGATGGCTGTTCTGTTATTTAATTGTTCTTTTTTTTAATCCAAATGTGATCAAGGACTGTTTTCTGTCTGTAACTTAGAAGAAAAAATACCATCAAAATTTGCAGGATTATGTAAACTTTTGATGACACAATTATAACAATGAACTGTTCTAAATCCCTACTTTATATACCTACTATTAAATAGGTGGATGAAAAGACCATCCATCATGCACATCAGCATAATGACTTTTAAATAAAGATGCAACAAAAAATACAACAAAGATATGAAATGCTAGCTTAATCTGCTCCATAATATGGCACACGCTCTAAAAATTACAGGGTACTTACAATGTAAGATGGGGCAGTGTTGCTTGTTTTCTTACAAAATTACAGTGATGTTATGCACCACTTAAAATTACTTTGCAGTATATTTGAATTAATTACGTTGTTTCCTATAAAAAAAACTTGACTTGTTAGCCCTTTATTCTTGTGTATCTAACTTAATTTTTTGTAATGCATTATAATTATATTGTAATTTCAAATAAAATACATTGAAATGCCATTTAATCACTGAAGGAACTACTACTACTGTCTTGCTGTTTTGGGCAAGAGGGTTTGAAATTTAGAGTCCTTTTTGTAAATTTTGAGGATTGTCCCCCTGGTGTTTTCAGTCTCAGGTGGAGGATCGTCTGGACAGACTGGATGACGTAATCCACGTCCTAAGGAACCATGCCGTTGGCCCCACCGCTGGTCTGCCCAGTGACATCCACGGGTTGCTGAACCAGCCCAACCATGGCCACCCGGGCTCTGCCAGCACCCTGCCGCTCAACTGTCACAGTCCAGCAATGGTTAACAACCCTTACTTTGAAGTATTTAAAGAAGGACAGGGCAGTGTGCATGGAAATTCCCTGTTGTGTGTGTGTGTGTGTGTGTGTGTGTGTATCTGCGCTGGCATTCAATTCCAGGAATTTTTCCACCCACTACGTCTGCATGTTTTCCTAATGTAAAGGTTGCTGTCCTTGAAACTGGAAACTGGGGACAATAGGAGCGCTGTGATGTGCTGTCCTTGTGTGTCCAGTATGTGCAGACTTCTAAATCCACTGTAGGGTGATTGGGGAGGGAGAGGGGGAGGCAGCACGGTGCACTCCCATTCCACCATGTTTCCCTTTGAGCAGACCAGGGGATTTTAGCTCAGCTGGAGTGGAAGTGTATGCAAGGGAAAGGGGTTTTTAGTGTAATCCGCTGCGAGAGGGGGATATTAAATTCTCTCACTTTTATTTTATTTTTTCCAAACGATGTGTCAGTGAATCATTCCTGAAGAGAATTAGGGGTATGTTTAGGGAGTATATAGTAGTTTAAAGGGAAGGATTAAGATTGTCTGAGATTAAATTAATTCTGTAGAGTGAGAGATCCGCACAGGGTTGCTTTGGAAATGAGAGGGCAGATGTTGTTTTGTGGCCGATTTGTCTCTAGCTTGGATACTATATGCCACTGAGTGTCTTAGAAAGATTTATGGAGCCCTGCAGTCACATTTAGAGAATCCCAGTCTACAGAATACTTAACCATTGACTTATGAACACATGAAGAATGGTCTTATGTCATTCTCTGTGTCATAAAGGTTGAAGCTGTCAGTATGAACAACAACCACTCCGCCTTCCAGGGCCGTGCGCAAAATGGTCACCCGTACCCAGCCAGACAGAGGGCCACCCTACAGCCTGTGCAAGGTGGAGGTAGAGGTGAGCTACCCTTCTCCCTCGCAGCTCTTCTCCACCAGACTCGTATATTTCACTTTTTCTCTTTGTGACAAAAAAATGTTGTTTATGTTTTGTGTGATCGCCCACAGGTGGACTTGGGGTTCAGAGTAATCTAGAGCTTAAGATGGAAAGTGGGGAAATGGAAGAGATAATGCACACCAGCCATGGTCACAGTTCAGACAGCCAGAGATCAGATGAGGAGAGCGAACACAAAACACATGGAGAAAACAGTGCAAGAAACAGGTGAACACTCATGCCTTATCGTGTGTGTGTGTGTGTGTGTGTGTGTGTGTGTGTGTGTTTTTTAAAAAAAAAAAAAAAAAAAGGAAACAGCAAAACAAAGAAAGGAAAAAAACTGTGTTCATTTGTTCAAAAAATAAAATTTTGTGTGTAAAGCCGGTGAAAAAACCCTGCCCAATTATGAAGACAAAGCACTTTTAAAAAAAATTGGTTGGAATAGTTAATAGTAATTTAAATTCCATTTTAAAAAATATGTTTTAATTTAATTTTGTAATTTAAAAAAAAGTTACTATATATATATATTTTTTTAAATAAACTACCTTTTAAAAATCTATTACAATAAAAGCCAAACGCAAGAAGAAGAAGAGCTTTCCTGCCGTTTTGTTTCATTTAAAACACTGCCAGACCCCCTGCAGTCAAGAACAGCTGTGTCTGGACCAGCCTATTTAACTTAGCCTCATATTTCTTCTTCGTGTTGCATTAAGTCGCAGTGAATTAAAGAAGGAAGAACAGCTGTCGGGACGTACACATCACAGTTAAGAGTTAACCAAGAAAATCCCCAAACCACAAAGCAGTCTTTGTAAACTGTCTTACAACTGTCCCCTTTAGCTCTGAGTGAACTAAGGTCTGTGTTCAGCTTTGCTGCACTTGCATTATTTATGACGCATGATTATAGATCTTGGGAAACCTTATAAAAAAGAATAAAAAGTATTTGTTATGTGACTGTGGTGATTTTAACTTGTACACCCAACAGTCAAAACCAAAAAGAACTCAATTTAAAATACATAAACCTGAGAGACAAGCGATCACATTTGTTTTGGTCAAAAATGTTTCAAATTAATGATAATTTTTAGCAGTTTTATATTCTGTCAATCCTCTTATCAATTAAAGGACTAACTGTCAGTAAGTGTGCCCGGCGACGACGAAGGATGCTTTTGGTATTACGTGAGTCACAGAAAAATTTATAAGGCCTGCGTCAGAGAAAAATGATAGCGTATGTCTTGAAAATGTCACAGACTGGAGCTCCTGTCCTGGTGTCTCTACGTCCAGAGGTCTTTTCAGGCCAGACCTCTTCAGCTGTGATGTCTTGAGTGCATGTTTTTTTATTTAGATCTGTAATCTAGTTGAGGGATATCAAAGCTGACATATATGGACATCCTCCAGCATTATTCTTTTTTTGTTTGTTTGTTTTCTAAAATATTGAAACCAGATGATAACAAAAAGCAAAGCAAAATAGTTTAAATGTGATTCTAAGAATGGACATATGGGTTCTTTTAAACACACATGTTTAAGGGTTATTCATAAATCTGCGGCTGATTACATTATCTGCTGCCATTGTTCTATGGAAACCCTTTTTTCACTGAACGTTTTAGAGGATTTGAGATGATCCCTGGAGACTGGATCACGTAATCCTGGCACAGCGGCCAGCAGAGGGCAGAAAGACCCGGAATATATTCTGAAAGCAGTCTCGCTCACTTCTAGTGATGGGATTTCCGGCTCTTTTTAGAGATCCGGCTCTTTCGGTTCGGCTCACTAAAAAGAGCCGGCTCTTTCGGCTCCGAACCGGCTCTTCAGGTTGTTTTGTTGCTTTAATTAATTTATTATTAACAATAATATAAAATTATGCACAAAAGGAATTACTAACATAAAAACAAGTGGTTTTATTTATATATGTTTATATATAAATATATGCGGTGGCCCCTAGAGACAAAACACGTACAAACTCCAAAACACATTTCTAGCATGAACTGAACTTCCAAAGCAGAGCTACTAGATCACTTAAATTACACAATTGAAAGCATGTGTGTATTGTTTGTGTATTTATACACAGGCACTCATATATATATTCAAATAATTTAAAAAAAAGTTCATTTACCTGTTATTACCACACACCAAATCCGGTCGTTGGTACTTGCTGGCTTGTGTAGCCACAAGATAACAAAGGCTCAACACTGCGCCCAGCATCCTGGAGCACTTCTGTTGTCTTTTGTACGTATTTTGAGTTTTTATGTGCTTCTGAGTTTTTATATGCTTCTGAGTTTTTACGTGCTTCGGAGTTTGTACGTGTTTTGGAGTTTTTACGTGTTTTGGAGTTTGTACGTGTTTTTACGTGTTTTGGAGTTTGTACATGCTTCAGAGTTCGTACGTGATTTGAAGTTTGTATGTGCTTTGTCTCTAGGGGCCACCGTAAATATACTTTTATTTATTCACTCCACATAAAATGTAATAAATAAATCATATAATACAAAACTCAACTATTCACATTTCAAGTTTTAACTATTTAAATTTTCAGCTTTTTCCTTTCACAAATTTAAAGTGAAAAGAACACAAAACACTGCAAACCATAACACAATTAAATATAAATTATAATATGAAAACTAAAAGAACATGCATATTCTCTGTCATATGGACCTGCATGAATAAACTTTCTCAATCCTTTATCATCTGCAACTGAAAATAGTTGTGGATGATTACTATACCTTTCTAATGTTGTTGTCCCTGCCTCTCTTTCTCTCTCTCTGGCTCTGTTCCTGTGCTACTGAGTGTAACTACCGCCCCTCCCCCCTCTGCCCAGCGTAAAGCACAAGGCTCGCGTGCAGAGTGAAGCGGAAAAAAAGTGCGAGAGAGAGGCTGAGAGAAAGAAAAAAAAAACAAAAACCCACGTGACGGCTCGCGATAAGGAGCCGGCTCGCGTCATTCACGTCAAAGAGCCATTTCGTTCGCGAACGACCCATCACTACTCACTTCGCTTTTCTCTGCTTCTTCTGGAGTGTCGGTTTGAATTAGATGAATCTTCATTTTTAAAAGATTCAGCCACACCTTTACCTGTGGGCTTCCTCTGTTCATGTCGTAGCATCCATGAGGATGAGGACCTGAGTCCGGAGCAGAAGGCTGAGCGCGAGCGTGAGAGGAGAATGGCCAACAACGCCCGCGAACGCCTGCGCGTGCGCGACATCAACGAGGCCTTCAAGGAGCTCGGTCACATGTGTCAACTACACCTGAAGAGTGAGAAGCCGCAGACCAAGCTGCTGGTCCTCCACCAGGCTGTGGCGGTGATCCTCAGCTTGGAACAACAAGTCAGAGGTCAGTGCGTGTTTGCTGCAGGGAGGCAGATGATGATGGCACACCCACGATGAAAACTAGGCTTCAGTCAGTTATCCACAGAAAACTCCTTTAGTCTATTTAGACATATTTTTCCTTTACTGCTTCTGGTTAAAATTGAATGAATTTATATATATATATATATTTGGCCACATGAGGGCAGCACAGTAAGCTGCAAAGACAGCATTATCTGACAGTAAAGATCTGTGAGTGAGAATCTGCAATCAAACAGCCTATTTACACAGTTAGCAGATGGGAAGCAACACTAGCATATATCTTGAGGTGTGCTTGTGTCCTCTTGTTAAAGAGGCCCTGATGCAGCCCCATCGGCCGCTGAAGGGAAAATATGTGGCTGTTTAAATACTAAATGCCATCTCAGTTCGCTTAGTCTGCCTGCTGTGCAAGAAATATCGAGCTTTTATTATTTTTTCCCCCTTTTAGCTGCTTTTTATCACTAAATTATAACTGAATAGGTGACAGCATGAAATAAGCAAAAAATAAAAAAGCTGGGAGATGCTACAAGGCTAAGGGAAGCTCCAGAAAAAAATATTTATTTTTATTTTATTAAACCTTTATTTAATCATTAATCATCCAGCAATAAACTATAAACAGTTCTTATTCTCTGGAGACGATGCTTTCTGTGCTGCATGTTGTAATTTGACCTGTTGCTAATAAGAGAAGCTTCATAGTTAACATGAAAACGTCTGTAAGGATGACTTATAAAGTTTCTAGCTTCTATTATTTTTCTAAAGCAGATTCCCAACATCTGTACCACTGTTGCATAAATACAATAACGAGTATGTACTCCCAGTGTTTCCTATTTTAGTCTTATGCTAACGTGTTATTTGTTGGACTCCACAGAGAGGAATCTGAACCCGAAGGCAGCGTGTCTGCGGAGGAGAGAAGAAGAGAAGGCGTCTGCTGTCATGACGGACCCACAGTCCATGCATCTTGCTTTTCATCCCAATCTGACAGACCCGGCGAACCCCATGGGCCACCTCTGAGCACCTGACCACATCGAGTCTACCATCAAGTATTTACCATCACCTTATATCAGCAATAAACTTTATGAACTAAAGGCTAAAACAATTGGATGTTTCTATTTGAGGGAATAATGTAAAGGACTTCCTCAAATTAATTTCCTGTCTTTGATGTCCAGATGCTGAGGGAAGAGCATCCCAGCTGTTTTGGATGTTTCTCATTTCTTCGGACTTTCAGACCGGGACAGTGAGGTCTTCTCTGATTAGAAAGCGTGATGCAGTTGAACAATCATCTCCTAACTTCCCAAACTGACTCTTAACTTTGTGCCTGAACGTTACTTGTAACAGACAAATGCATTGTACGCTGCAGATGTTTTGTACATATTTTGTATATTTATTGATTATCCTTCTGTTGGACTATATCTGAATGGATGGAAACCAGTAGTAGCAAGGTGTCATCTGCAGTTTTTAATTTTGGCTTAGCCAGGTATGTTTCTGACTGACACTTTTTACAGTGTGTCGATATTTACTGCAAACATTTGTGTTTTCCACCGAGCTCAGATCCACATTCCCACATTTGTGTGTTCAGACAGCAGATTTTACTTGTCCTGAAGTGCGTGTGTGTGTGTCTGTGTGTGCGTGCGCATATTGCTGCAGGGGTTCGACCATTCTGTGAATGAACAGATCTCCAAGAATGTTCTTTAACACGTGGACAACATCCGGCATTTGTAAAGTTGTTTGAATGTTATTTGTGTTCTTGCACTCTTAAAAGATTACACTTACTGAAACACTGGTGGACAGGAGCCCTCTTCTTCTCAGTGTAATCACTGCTCTTCACACGTAGTCAAACAAGATCTTTGCATGTTTGAGTTTTTAATAGAACCTTTCATTTGTTTTCTAAGTTATATAAGTTATCTTTTATACAAATGTTGTGAATTTGATGATGTGTATTTGCTTTTGTCTCCGATTTTACACGAGGTAACACTTTTTTTTCTTTTTTTTTGTGCAGTTTACTAGATGTAGCTACAGTTCAACCTCTGAGCAATACAATGTTACAGGATGATTGATGTCTTGCTTCTCACTCTGCTGAAACGATAATACAAATTTAAAAAAAAATATTAATCCTGAATGATCTGAAATACTCTTATCATAACATGTACAGTATGTGTACAGTTTGAACTAGCCTACAGGCATGTGTCAAAATTATATTGTAGCAATAAATGTCTTTTTCAATGAATTTTACTCCCAGTTCTGTCTTTTTCACTCATCTTTAGTCTAGTCCTTGTAGTTACCATTTTCAGATTTACTATTATTATTATTTTTATTTAACACTGACCTAAGAGTCATTCGAGCATTTAAAAAGCATTTATTCAAGTGATAAACTAGTGTTCTGTCTACACGCGGCATAGCAAGAAACCGACTGTATTTTAGTCACTTTGTTACTGTGAAAAAATCACATATTTTGTTCCCTGTCCTTTCTCGAATTTATGAAAACTACCAAGCAAAATTTGACAGGGATGAAGCTTTTTGCACCAAAGAACTATTTGCTGGTGTATCTTGGCATGGTGTGCTGTGTGTCTTTAAGTAATGCGAGGAAACTGGACAAGTGAAGAAGAATCTGAAAGTCATGCCAGAAATGGTCTCAGTGGAAGGGTGGCTATTAAAAGCAGGAAACAAGGACGGAAAGTCTGCAGCACGCCAAATTACACCAGAACTGGATTTAAAATCAGGCCTCGTAGTGTGATGAATCCAAATTTAAATAATCTTCGGTATGTATGTAGGAGGTCAAGAAACAAGTACAACAGTGAGCGTCTGCGGCCATCTGTGAAACACGGTGGTGGCTCTGTCATGGTTTTGGCTTTCAGCTAGGGATGCTGGGCATCTTTGAATGTCCTTCATGGAAAACTTTTCCTGAAGTCTACTGAAAGGAATAACAAGAAAACTTGTCTAAGAGTTCAGACTGTGTTGAAGAATAAAGGCGGTCATAACAAAACGTGTTGAATTGCACAAACTCAGTTTTTGCTTTGCTTTTTGGTTTTTTGAATAAACTGCTGCACCTACTCCCAATTTTCCAAGTAAATTATAAAGTCACTCAAGACTTTTGCACAGTACTGCATATGCCACGAATTTGCAAATGTTGCCACAAATATAAATTAATACAGTTTTACAAACAATAAGAACTTTAGCCAAATATCAACAAGGCAGCTTCCTTTAAGACCTCTTTGAAATCAAATCTGGATTTTGTGTGAGTTGCCAGGTTAAAAAAAAAAAAAAATCACCTGCAATAAAAAAAAACAAAAAACAAAACAAAACCAAAAAACTCCTTTACCCATGCCTTTATTTATTTATTTTTTAGCTCGAATATTTGTAGTTAAAATATTTCGACCCTTTCAAAAACAAATAAATAAATACATGAAAAGAAAGAAAAGAGGAAGTATTATAAGGATATGAATCCTAAATAATCATGAATCAGAAATAACTAAACGTGCTTTAGAACTGCAGAACTACTAATACAATTACATGTAGGGAATTCTTCGTATCATTATTATAGATTTATGTATAAGCCTACCTCAAAGCGAGCACTAGGCAGCAGCAGCAGCAGTCATATGATGTTTCTGTGTGACAGTGAACGCCTCTCTGAGCGGGGCTGATCATGTCTCGGCGGGTGGAGGCTGGACAGTCCGATCGGACAGAGGAGGAGGAGGAGGACAAGTCAGCGCTCACACAATACGGTAAGTTTGAGATTAAGAACAAAACCTGCTCTAAATAACGCGAACGACCTCAATCCTTCAAAGATACCCCATCTGCGGTGATCAGCAGCGCGTTTAAAGATGTTACTCCAACTTTTTACTACACCTTTTCATTAAGTCGCGGTCTTTTTACAACAGAAGCAGGTAGAGTTCTTGTATCCTTTTTAAAGTAGCGAAGTAAAGTTTATCCGGATAAAGTGTGTGAGTGGCAGATACTGTAGTATCCAAGGACAAATGAGTTCATGTTAAGTACCTAGAATGACAAAGTAAGAACGACCCAATGAAACGTTAGAAGCTCTTATTACGCATGAACATGGCAGGTTGTAGAAAACCCACCAATGGGACAATTTGCTGTCTTTTTTTTTTTAACCAAGTCATTTAACTTTTACTTAACATCAGCTGAGCAGTCGATTTAAGGGGAATTGAAGGGGGCTGGTCAATTTAAACTAACAGGACAAAGCAGCGGAGTGCTGTTTTTTCTACAACCTGGCAACCAAAAGTAGTTTATGACTGATAGGTGATTGGTGAAAGTTACTGTTTAGTTAGTCTAAGTTCAAACATCGCAATGAACTGAGGCTGGACTGGCTGAAAAATGAACATTTTTAATGTGTTTCTCTCTTTTTTCTGATTTTGTGGTGCTTATAAATCCCTTAAAACTATTATTATTATCATGATTATTTTCCATAACATTGATAGTTAACTAAATCAGCACATTTTGGAATAGTTAAAGGAAAAGATATACGCACAATAAAGCCATGTAGAGTGAAATAAAAATATATATATTATTGCCTACAATATATTGGGGTCACAAATGACCTCACCGGGTCACTTCTGTAAAAGTGTTGGTCATTCGAGGGTTATTTGGAGTGGCAGCATGCTAAGGATGGGGCTCGTAGGAAGACACCATACTGTCTTCTATTGTGTTTGTGTGTTACAGCCTCACAGTAGTGTGTTTGTTGACAAACATTTTCCTCAAGTGTCATACGACGGAGCGGATGACGACACCTCTCCACCTCAGCCAGTTGTAGTCGTCATGCAGTTGGCTCAGCTCGGGCTGTACAATAGTACGCTGTCATTAGCACACAGAAAGAGCTGTTTTCATTGCACAGCAATATCAGGCACTCACCAGCATCCATTTATTGTGTCTTTATGTGCAGCTGTGGGAGGAGCTCCTTCGATGTCTGTCCTTACGTTCCCTCTTAAGCTCCAACCCTGCTCCAGTGTTTTGTAAACAGATGATAAGGCCTGACCAACCTGAAGCATCGGTTTTCAATTCACTCTCCCGTGCAGTCTCCCTCTTGGTGTCATTTTTAACATACCTGTCTGTGCGTGTTACCACCAGTTTATCTCCAGAAGGGTTGGGATGGAGTCTCACAGGCCGAGCGGTTCTCCAGACATCAGGACACAGAGGGGCTACATGCTGGAGCACAGTCACAGGGGCAGCCAGGACAACTCGTTTGGAGTGAGGATTCAGGTTCAAGGGATTAAAGGTCAACCCTATGTGGTTCTGAACAGTTCAAGCCAGGACAGCAACAGGGACGTTTCTGTCATCACTCACCAGGCAGGGTACAACCCGGGTATGGCGCGAAGGTCCATGGATGACAGACAGCTATCACCTGAGCCACAGAAGATGGTTAACTCCCCCGTGTTTAATTATCAGAAACGCCCAGAGATCATGAGATCCTACAGCCCTGAAAATAATAAACTGAGCCCGGGGTTTCCTTCACAAACAGCCTCAAACAAACCGACTACCAACGTGACCAAACCCAGGATCCCTCTGCCTGCTGAGGGCCCAGGAGAAGACCCTGCTGAGTTGACCCAGAACAAGGCGCCTCCATCTGGTGGACAAATTTCTCCAAGGTCCCCAAACTTAGTGGAGACCGACTCCATCATTTCTGTAGGGAAACTAATAAGCCAGTTTAACAGCAACCAACGGAGGGGAAGAGGCCCGAGGAACAGGCTGAACCTCGAGGAGTGTCGTCGGTCACGCAGCGTGGACAGCAGTCGAACCTCTGAATCCTCCTCGCCCTCCCCTTCAGCTAGCAGGAACTCGTCTCTGAAGGGCGGGATGTACCCTCCTGGATCGGCCAGGGCTCGACTCCTCAGTGGAGAAGTCAACTTAAAGCCACCAAGCAACAAAGATACGACCGCCAAAGGGCTTCACAGAGCAGAGAAAGCATCAAGCGGTGACCGGGCTGATGAATCTGATGAAAGAGATGCACAGGTACAGGCTTTTGTTTTAGGGCAAAGTTGTCATTTGAAAGATCAGATTTATTTGCCGTATGTTCCCTAATCAGGTCACTCCCGATCTTCTGAAAGGACAGCAAGAGCTCTCAGTAGATCCAGCCGAAGACACGACGAAACAAATGCTGTTCACTTACCTGAAGGCTGGGTAAGTCCCCCCAAGCTTTCGGCACTTTACTTTAAAGGGGCAAACAGACATTTTAGGAACTATAGAGCATATATTTGATTTCTTGCAAATGGGTTGAATTACGGTGTTTGCCTATACCTTAAATAAGAGACTCCAACAGGAAAGGCAGCTTGATTTGTATTGTTAGCGTTTAAGCACACACTGTAAACTTGGAGGAGCAGCGAGCAAGGCTTTGTGCAAACAGTTACAAAGAACAGTGACCGGCACCTCTAAAGTTCAGCGTTTTCAATTTTGTTTGTTTAAAGTGCACAAAAGCAAAAGTTTAGAAATGTCAGATGACAGTGTTCTGGATTACTTTATAGGCTGTCACATTATTAGCTCTCTGAAGTCTAGCAAACAGGATATGACCTGTTGTGAGATTTAGACCCTTTTTAAAATAAATTATTAGCAATAACAAAGGAATTTTACTGAAATAAAAGTATAATATAGTTTCCCCTTTTTTCTTTTTCCTTAAAAAACAATTTAATTGACTTGGTCTCATTCTATATTCCCCCCCCCTGCTCATCCACACCTCACCTGCAATGCCCCACATACTTCCTTACCAGTATATCCGTATATCAGACTCAAAATAGAGGAGTTGTGCACTAATGTGAACACGTGCGGTGGAGATGTTTGTGCTTTACAGACGATCTGGCAACATGGTTAACATTGCACAAACAGTACATACAATACTTATAAATCATAAACTCTGAAGGATGTAGACTTTATCTATACATTTTCCATGAGAAACAGCTTGTTTGAGCTTGAGATCAGATAAGCAAGTGGTCCGGGTGATGGGGGCAGTTGTCTAGGCTCCATCTAAAATATGTAATATCTTCCATAACGGCTCTGCTGTTACTCTAAACTATCTTAATAAACAAGTTTTGTTTCCTGTTTTCAACCTAATTTCCAATAAAAAACCAATCGAACAAAAACAAGTTATATTTGTTGTGTATAACATTGTCTCATTTTTCATAATAGTATATTCAGTACTCCCTGTTGGTCTAGTGGTGAGTGTGTGGTTGAGATCAGGCAGTGCAGTCTGATACGGGGAGCTGCTCCAGATGTGTGTTCTCAAGTCAGGAATGTAGAGCACGACCATGTTTTTACTGATAAAATATCTGCTGCACTTGGAAAGTTTGAAACATCTACCAGTGCCTGTTTGGTGCAATTTATTTACAAAAAAATGCTGAATTATGTGTTGTACCCCTAAGAGAGGTCAAGTGAACAATGTTTTATTTCTGCATACCAAAGCTACTTGACATCACGCTCAGAGGAGGTCCTGCCCTGCCGCAACCAGATCAAGTTTCATCTTTTCATCGGTGTTGTTACTGTGTTTGCTAAATATTTTTTCTTGCTGCCCAGAACGACTGATGACGACTCCACCACCCATAGAAAGGTCCACCTGCTCTTTCGGAGGATCAACAAGCTCAAATGGAGAACTGCTGCCAATGTGGAGCAGGAGGAGAAAGTCAGTGTTGGCATGAGATGTTCGTCAGGGCAGCTCACTCTCCAATGTGATTTATTGTGTTTGTCTGAAACTGCTTATATTATTGCAATGTTTTGCTTTTAGGACTACGAAGAGGCGATAAAGCTCCTGCGGGAGAAACAGGCAGAGCTGGAGAAAGAAGTGTCGGAACTGAGGCAAAGACTAGACGCTGAGATGAAGGTGTAGTGTAGCCCCATCCTGCTGAGTCACCTCCAAACAGCTCACTTCCTCTTCCTGTGACTGACAATGTCCCTGTCTGTTGTTGTTCTTTTCCTGCAGAATGAAATGACTTTAGCCAAAGCCTGTGAGAAGGCGAGGACAGAGAAGAAGAAACTTCAGGAAGAGCTGATAAAAAGCCAAGCTGAGCTCAGCCAACTCAGGGACAAGCTGGGAGAAGTTGAGGCAGAACTTCAGTTTACCAAAGAGGAGTAAGGCTGTGACCTTCAGGTCATTCACCAAAGCTTTAAAGTAAAGCTCTGCCTAGTGATTCAGTTTAATTTGGTTTTAATTATTTAGTGCCAAATCACAACAAATGCCTTAGTGCACTTTATATTGTAAGGTGAAGACACAATAATCAGTCAGCCCCCTAACAGCAAGCACTTGGCAACAGTGGGAAGGAAGAACACCCCTTTAAAAGGAAGAAACCTCCTGCAGAACCAGGCTCAGGGCGGGGCAGCCATCTGACACTAAAGTCAAACTAGACTCGCCAAGCCTGAATGTGTCATGTTTCTGCAGTTTAGGTGAAGCACTCCATATACAAACCGACTGTTGGGATTTAAATGGTCAGGTCCAAGTCCAAGTGCTACTGGTCATGAAAGAGCCCAGCACGTGCATTTTAAAATAAAAATGATACTGCACAGCCTGCTGATCTGGAGGATTTGTTGCTTTTTGACGGAACTAGTACTGCTGCCATATTACAAAGTGCTTTTGATCTTCTAAACTAAGCAAAAAGACAAATTAGTATTTTTCCCACTGGAAAAAAACTCAACAACATTATTTTAATGAAATCCTGAGATACAGAACTTTAACTCAATGCTGTTTTTCAGGGTCTTCGTGTAAGCCTCTGCTCATGCTCTCTGGTCACTTGAGTGCACTCTGATGTATGATTGGATGAAGGGCATTGAACTGAAAGCAGTTAGTTGAATACACTTTTGGTTTAGTGGTAGTTTGTTTCAAAAGTGAAGATTCCTGTTTTTCAGTCTATTCCAGTTAAGCAGCTTTTTGCAGCATTTAAGGAGAATAAGCGAGCTCCTGTCTTTGATATGAAATATGAATCTGTTCTCGTATGTTGCCAGGGTGGCTCAAATGAAGGCTGAGAAAGAGAGAGCTAAAGCAGAGATGCAGGACCTTCAGCAGCAGCTCTCAGAGATGCACGACGAGCTGGACCGAGCAAAGAAAGCAGAGGTGATAAATGAAGAGAAAGAAGTCCTTCTGCAGGTAAATGAAAGCCCGCGAGCCAAAATATAGCAGATGTAAAGCAGCTTTTTCCCTTAAATATATATTTGTGATGGTGAATTTGACAGGATTTATCCCAGCTGCATGCAGAATTTCAGGAGATGCTACAGGTGAAGGAAGAGCAGGAGGACTTGCTGCATCGCAGAGAGAGGGAGCTCAGTGCCCTGAAGGGAGCACTTAAAGAGGAGGTGGAGACTCAGGATATATACACCTCTGCTCTGAAGGAGGAGCACGAACAGGAGCTTCAGAAGCTGCTCGGGCACTTGGAGCTGGTTAAAGAGGTACCAGGAAACATACCTCCATTTGCTCTGATCTATCACACCCCTGTGTCACGTCATATTTCGATGTTGATCTCACACTTTGCTTTCGCCCTGTCTCTCAGAGCAATGCTCTGCTCTGCCAGAAGAAGCTCGAGGCGGAGGAGGAGAGCGGTGCAGCTAAGGTGCAACTGAAGGAGCTGAGCCAGGAGAGAGATCAGCTGAGAGGGAAGGTGCAAGAGCTTAACAACAGGTTGGAGCAGCTGAATCAGGTGATCCAGGAGTACAAAACCACAGAAAGACAGTTGGAGCAGAGATCAAAGCAGCTTGAGGTGAGGAAAGGGGTGCAAATGTAGGGAGATAAATGTCAAATTTTCAGTTTGTTCAGTTTTCTTTTGCTTCATGCCGTTTCAGAGGGAAAAGCAACAGGTTGAGGAAATGCTGGACGATGTGAGGAGGAATGAAGAAGAGATGTGTCAGTCTAACAAGTCGCTGCTCACTCGCTTGGAAGACGTGCAGGTATCAAGGAAATAAGGTTGAGCGGGAGAAAAATGGAGCACACTTCATCATGTCTACTATATCATATTATTTCATGAGCATCATAGCTATGCTCTTGAAATGAATTCTTTACTCTGGGTTTTCTTCTGACAGGGTAAACTAGCCAAATTGAACCATGAGCACAGAGACCTGAAAGAGAAGCTCAGGGAGGAGAAGAAGCAAGTGGAGGAGCTGTGGAAGACAAAAACTGAGCTGGAAGATGAGAGAAGGCTGCAGGACAGGGCCATGGAGCAACTGCAGAGGAAGGTGAGAGGGGGACATAAACTATTCTTTTAAGGCCTTCCAAAAAAATTCTATGTGTTCTTGGAGCCAAATGAGGCCTGAAAGTCTGCTATCTTAACCCTGAAGCCATGAGATCACCAGAAACAGCTGTTAAGTCTCGTGCTTGCATAACTTCTTTCATCTCCTATGTCTCGCTTATCTGAGCTCTTTGTTTATCTGCACGGGTAGATGAATGGCATCATAGAGGAGTGTGAGGCGTCCACAGATGTGCTTCAGAACCAGGTCGATGAGGCCAAAGAAAAGAGTCAGAGGGACTTGGCCGAGCTGCGGAGACAGCTGCAGGAAAAGGGAGCAGAGCTGGAGAAATCCAGACAGGCAGCCAAAAAACTGCAGGAAGAGGTGTGGTGCTCACCGTCTCCCTGATTCATCAGCATGAATTAGTCTTAGTCACCAAAAGAAAAATAAGAGTATGAGAACATGCACGTTTTGTATGATTTTGAATAAAAGTGGTCAGACTCTACGGATTATGTGTTGTCTGTAGAAGTGTCTGCTTTACTGCTCAGCACCGGACATTGCATGTTGCTTTGTGTTTAACCTTTGAGCTGTTTTCTTGTTCAGCTGTTTCCTCTGGAGGAGGATCTGCGGAGGTGTCGCAGGGAGCAGCAGGAGGCCCAGCTGAGGGGCCGGCAGCTGGAGCAGAAGGTGGAGGAGCTGGAGGAGAGGAATGTTGCCGCGATGGACGAGCGAGAGCGCCAGGTCAAACTCATGGAGGTAAAAACATCTCTGAACCTCCAGCTTGTCAAACTCAAAATGCAGCGGTGGTTACCACTGTTACCTCACAGCAAGAAGGTTATGGGTTCAATTGCTCCATCAGGCTTTTCGGTGTGGAGTTTGCATGTTTTCTGGTTTTCCAAAGGCATGCATTTTTAGGGGCCTGGTTAACTGGTGAATTTGAATAGTTTCCTGTCTCTCTGTGTTAGTCCTGTGACAGACTGTTAACGTGTCCAGGGTGTACCCCGCCTCTCACCCCATGGTGGCTGAGATAGGCTCCAGCACCTCCTGTGTCATTTTATTGGATAAGCAAAAACATATGGATGGATTGATGGTTTACCTTCTGAAACAATATAATTACATTCGGATGGTAACAGAAACAAAATAACCTGTTCCTACCCCATTTTTTATTTTATTTTACTCCGTCCACACGTACACGGGTATTTTTGAAAACGGAAATTTTCCGTTTTCGTTTTAAAAAATAATCCCGTCCACACGTAAAGGCAGAAATGAAGGAAAACGCTGCTAGGAACATGCCAAAGCAGCAGGTGGCGCTATATTCCTAACCGTGTAGAAATGTTGGCCAATCAGAAGTCTAGAAGCCTCGGTGGGAAAAAGTAAACAAAGCTGGGGCATAGAAGCAGAACCGAGTCGTATGTGTGGAGGGACAGTAACTGTGTGTGTATATGTAAGCATTTAAACACTGCAGAGACTACAATTAACAGTATTGTAGAAATTCATTTCACCGAAACAATAACGTGGCGCACACTGTGACGTCAGAAAAGGCGCACATCTTTGACGCTGCGTTTGTCCACACGTAAATGCAAAAACGGAGTTTTAGAAAATATCCACCCTGGCCGGAGTTTTTTAAAATCTCCGTTTTCAGTGACAAAAAACGCCGTTTACGTGTGGACGAAAGGTGCAAACGCATAGAAAAATCTGCGTTTTCAAAAATACCCGGGTACGTGTGGACATAGCCCAAGTGAACACAAGACTGTTGGTAACACTTTGGCTACTTCCACACTAATGCGCTTTCATTTGAAAACGCATCGTTTTCTCTCCGTTTTGGCCTCCCGTCTACAAGGCGTTTTCCCCGAAGGAAAACGCAGCGTTTTGAAAATGAATAAATTTGAAGACGGTGCTTTCGCGTCGCAGTGTGGACAGCGAAAAATGAGACCTTGGAAAACAATGACGCATTTTAGTCATGTGATGCAGTCATGTGACCAATTAAACAAAGATAGCGGAGGGCAGCAGTTGTTTTGTTTGCTCTCAATTTCGACAGCCCTATTAAAGATTAATATCAGTTTGTACATGCTTCAGATAGCTTTTCTTCAAATTTGTTAATTCTCACTCGCTTTTGCAACTTTGTACTTTTGTGTTACTCGCAGCAACAAGTCCACCTCATCGGTAATCCATTTAAAAACTTGACCTTTCAAAGAGCCGGAAAGTAAATATGCGGCAGACAGAAATCAGGCAGGCCGAATCGTCTTGCGTTTCACGCATGCGCAGTACTGGAACGTAAGTGTTTTCGGCCGTTTCAATGTGGACGCACAACTCTATCCGGGCTAGTGTGGACGTAGCCTTTATTTCACCTTAGTTAATATACTTATTTGTTAAAAATATTTTACATTAAACATTGTAACAAATTGAGCTTAATTGTATCTCCAAACTAGCCAAGGAGTGGAAGTCCTTTTAGTCAGCTGTTATCATCCGTAATAGAATTTCATATAGTCACAGTATTTAAGTTGTTTTAGTCTGGATACTGTTCTGCTGCCCGTGCAAGCCACTTTGCAACCCACCTATTGCCCACCCCCTCCTTTTCCTGTTATTTCTAACTCATTCAGTGGCCTGCCTGCTGTTATTTATGTCTGCAGTGTTCTTTACTGTTCTTGCTGTTTCTCTTTCCACACCAGAGTTTCCAGATATGAGGGGAAAGGTGCTGAGGTTCCCAGGGCAGAATTAGAGAAAAAAATGACTGCAGATGGAAAAACAATCCTGTAATCACTTAAGTGTCTGTCTTACAGTGTCTGCTCATTTACCTACATCCCTATGGGTGCAGAAAGGGAAAGGTTAAAATGAAGCATTGTTAAACTGTCTTTTCCAGGTGCTTGCCTCTTGTTTATACAGACCTGGAGCGAGACTTTTTACTAAAATTTGTGTGGCTGCATTAATAAAACCAAGTAATACAAAAGTATCTCAGAGTTCACTGTAGATCTAATCCTCCAGTTTAAGCTTAAAGATGAAAATCTACCCACATGGTTAGATGGCAACAGTAATATTCCCAGCTATAACACGTGTAAGAGCGCGCAGTCACACACGTAATGTTTACCTGTTCCTCTGCGTGTATTTGCACTGTCACCTGTACCTGCTCTGGGTGAGGAGAAGTTCACTGGAAACAGCGTCTCGCAGCTCAGCCCTGTTTGTCTTGCCGATGCAAAAACATTACACAGTGATACCAGCGTGCGCACTGTTGACACTTTGTATCAACCGAGGAAGAGCGTATTTACTGTTGAAAGTTATCAGACCTGTCCGACCGTTCTCAGAAACCTTCTTCTACCTACCCCCACCCCCCACACACACACATCCACTGCTAACGCAAGCAGAGTTTAACATAATAGCAAAGCGGGTTTTTTTGTGCATTTTTCCTGAAGGCTTCCTTGTATAATGTTACCCAATACCCTCGTCTAATCTGAGTCAGCTTTCTAACCACATTCTCCAGAGATAAATATCTCATGTCCCCTGTGCTTCCAGCGTGCAATTTAAATGAAGTCGATGATGGTTTGAAGCATCTTTTCATTCATTTCCTCTCCTCTCAGGAGCGCATCAGCCACCTGGAAGAAGACCTTTGTGATGAGCGCGGCAGTGCTGACCGCTTGATGGAGCGATTAGACAAAACCAAGGAGCAGGCAGGTTTACTCCCTTGTTGTCTTTGCTGTTTTTTTGTGTGTGTGTTTTTTTTTCCAGATGAAGCTCACATTTTGCATTTTTCTAATGCTCATGAATTTCCCTCAACAAAAACAACAACCTACCAGTGATAGATTTATTGCCTGTCTCAATTTTGGGCCCTCAGCTCTGTTTTGATCATAAACAGATGTTGAGCTGAGAGCTCAGATTTCTCTGCAAACACCCAAAGCTGCTGATGTTTCTGAGCTGCGCGTAAAACAAGTTTGTTTTGTTGTTTCGTCTGGTCATTAATCATGCTTCTTCACCGCTTCCTCATCTTCAGTGTGCTTTTAATGCTGGCCTACGTTTAGGGAAGCAAAGTAGTACACAGTAGGTGACACAAAATGCTCTTTTGGTTAAACTACTAAGCCCCCCACCCCCACTCCCTGCTCCCCCAAAAAACAGCTAACTATTGTGAGCAAGTATTCACACTCCCTCCTCTGGGCCTCTGGATGTTATTAGTGAGGAGAGCCTTTAGATCTGATGTGTCCGCTCAGACCGGACTGAATTTCCTCTGTTTTTATGGAAACCTTTTATTTAAACTGAAAGTTTGTAATAACACATGGTCTTGTTTGCAGTCAGTATTGAAGAGAATGCATGTGAACGGAAAGCAAGTTGTGAGGTTTAGTGTTAAAGGAGAACCCTTGTGCACATTTCTAGTGCCTTATATTCCTTTTAAATCAATGTTTCTTGCATTATTCAAAGGTTACCCTGCAATTTATACTTTGTCCTCCTCTCTTTAAGCGAACTTTCCTCTGATTGGCTGCCCATCACAAACAAAACGTTTGAACGGTAGGAGGTAGATGCGTCTGTCCTCACAGCCTCCGGGCAACTCTGTGCATCTGAGATGCCTTTGTGTCTCTAAGCAAGAATATCAATTTCTTTGACGTCACATTGAACCAACAGGGAAAAAAACACCTCAAACTGAGTGTTTAGAGAAAATAAGTAAAAGTCTACTTTCAGGGGGAAAACATATGAAGTACAAGCTCAGCAAATAATAAATTAGTAGTTCAGTGTCCATATGTCCCAGCTGTATTTCTTATGTGCGATGTTATGCAGTACATGTATAATGGATAATAAAAACTATGTTTCTCTCTGCATTAACAGATGGATCAGATGCGGAATGAACTGATGCAGGAGAGATCTGCCAGGCAGGATCTGGAGTGCGATAAGATAAGCCTGGAGAGGCAGGTAATTATCCCTAACCCCCCAACACCAGACAGCTAAACAGAGTGAAATCATTTCTGGAGAAAAAAAAATCTTAAGGTGGAGTCAATGTGATGCAAGAGACTGCTGCTGAAAAATGAGGGTTAAGATCCAAGTTAGATACTCAGCTCTTTTAAGCTTTTGCTTTTAAATAATAACCAAAATCAAGTGAAATACTCATGTAAATGCATGTGGAATAAAATCAGCATGGCGTTCAAATTGTAAGATTCATGTTCAATATCAGCATTGATGTTAATGGTGTTAATGGAAACCTGCTCAAAGGTGCCCTGCAGAGTTTTTTTTTTTAAATTTCTTGTAAAGATACAAAAAGGTTCAGCTTACTCTCAGCATTGCTCACCAAACTGTATTGCTTACATGCTTGAGGGTTAACAACTGTGCAAAGTTTTGCAAAGCTTGTTTTTTCCTACTTTGTTTAATAGACCATTGCCTCCCCCCTTTGGATCCGTGGAATAACAACCTCAAGCTCTTACATTCTTGTGCAAGAAGCAAACAAAACTGCGACCACCCTGAGAAACTACTGCTTCATGTTGCTATTACAGATTTTTTTTTTTTTTTTAAAAAGCTAAAATTCTTCATCGTATTCTCTCTGGCAGAATAAGGACCTTAAAAGCAGAGTGGCTCATCTGGAAGGTTCACAGAAGAGCAACCAGGACTCACTCGTCTCCAAGCTCAACATCCGCATCCAGGAGCTGGAGGAGAGGTTGCAAGGAGAAGAGAAGTGAGCAAACACACAGCAAAAAGTGACCTTACTTTAACAACTTCTCATCAGTTTTAGACATTAATATGGATTAAGGCTGTATGGATCAGTGCAACTACAGAAACTCAGATTCTTGGTCCTGGCTCTCAGTGAGTGGTGGACCCATTTATCACTTGGTTGTAAGAAAAATCATCTCTGGTCTGCACACTAGGAGTGTGTTAAGTTACACAAAGCTGGAGGAAAAAACAGGCACATGATCCCTTGTTGCTTTTGCTCTCAGGGACAACAACAACTTACAACAAGTGAACCGCAGGCTGGAGCGCAAGCTGAAGGAGATGAAAATGCAGGGAGACGAGGAGCGCCTCAACCTGCAGAGCCAGACGGACCAGGTCGACACATCTTTAACCACGAATAAAACCTTGTTACGATGTTCTCTTCAGCAGGCGACTCGACTCGTGATTCTTTATCTCGTTTTTCCCCGAACTCTGCAGCTGACTCAGAGGCTAAAGACGGCGAAGAGGCAGATGGACGAGGCGGAGGAGGAGATCGAGCGTCTGGAACACGCTAAAAAGAAGTTGCAGAGAGAGCTGGATGAGCAGATGGAGGCCAACGAGCAGCTTCACAGCCAGCTGAGTGCAGTGCGGAATGAGATGAGGTGATCGATCGCTCTCTGCCTTTAACATGCCGCTGCACTAAATCACGTCATCACCATCATTTAATGTTTTTGCTTCAACAGGCGGAAGAAGAAGGCCACTCCCCTCACTAAGGTCGCAGAGGACGATGTGAACGACTTAGACGACCTGGGATCTGACTGACCCGCGCTTAAAAAGAATTCAATCTGGAATTTAATGTCACTGTGAACATTTCACAATTGAGTAAAATGTCATTAACAACTCAGGTGTGACTTCCACCTTGAGCTGCATGGCACCTTGCCAATGCTGACCTCTTGTGGTGATATTTATAACTGCATTATCAGACCAACTTGATTATTCTTAATCTCTAATTTATTCTGTTGGTGTATTAATGAATATGACGTGGCGTGAACGTTCTTAAGATAATAACTAAATGCACTAAAATGCTTTTTTCAACATTCACCAGTGTATATACGCCTCCAGACACTGAAATAAATACAGCTGTGTGACATTTCTGTCAGTCTGAGACTTTGACTTTGAACAAAAAAATGAGAGAAAGCTTAGTTTAAATGTAAAAACAACACAAAACTCGTCTGCTGGTAACCCTCAGCTATGAAACTCTGTCAGAATGGTAGTTGCACGAATGGATCAATGGCCTGCTCTTAATGGCTGAGGCTGTGCAGAGGTGGAGATGTGACTCTAATGAGCTCCAGGGATTCAAAGCGCCTGACAGTTTTGACATCTGTTGGCACGGCGATACATGGAAGTACAAAACAAGAGAAGCATGAGGCAACACTGTGCTCTAAAACATGGAATATTTAAGGAATTTCTGGCAGAATTCCTGGGAACGTTTGTCTTGGTTGTAAGTATTCTTTTCTTTTAGAATGAAACTATTTTTTTTCTCAGAAATCAAACATTGCATCTGCTCGCTTTAGAAGTTCCTGTAATTCCTTCAGCTGATTTGATTGCTTTATTTCAGTTTGATTAATGATATGTTCCTCTCTGTTTGTCAGCTGTTTGGCTGCGGCTCCGTCGCTCAGACCGTCCTCAGTCGAAACACCCTGGGCGAACCCCTCACCGTCCACATCGGCTTCTCTGTAGGCCTGATGATGGCAGCGTATGTGGCCGGTGGAGTTTCAGGTAAATGCCGCTTTTAATGTTGCTCTTATTTAGTTAATTCTTTATTTCTGCTGACATAAAGTTGGCCTCAGATGGGCTGCAAGACCCCGATTAGCTCTGCTTAATTTATGCATGGCCAGCAGAGCTGACACACTTGTGAAGAAAATCAAAAGTAAAAAGTTTTAACATTGTAGTTGTTAAAAGTTTGTTTAGCGTTCTATCTTAACCTCTTAATTTATAGTCAATACAAACCGTCTCTGCCTGAACATATAAAACAATCTGACACGACTCTCTTGTACGTGCTGCTGTAATAAAAACATTGATACTCATGAGGCATGCAGCTTGTAGTATTAAATCTTTATGGCTTCCTGTCCGGCCATGTGCCACCTCCCCCAGCTCCGGCATCAACAGGAAGGTGCCAGCTCTCTGTCCAGATCCACCAAATGTGTACTGACCATTGATTTATTAACACAGCCTCTCTGGGGTCGTACATAACCCTGGGCACTAAATGTCCTGCAAACTGCATTGATCATAGGCTACGTTCATCTGTCTATAGCAGAGACCAGACTCAGTCCCAGTGAGAATGCTTACTTCATGTGAGCAGGGGTTTGAATTGAATTAAATCAAACCCCCACCCATAGTATTTCATGAAGAGATATAACAGGCAGGTTTCTCATATATATATATATATAAAAACTACCTGGCCTTATTAAAAATAACAACAGAATCTTTTTTGTTTTTTTGAGGTAGTGACCTTTATTCTGCCTCTAAAAAAACAAACCGTGAACCGCCCTGGGGGGCTGCTCCCCTGCTGTTGCCTCTTGTAAATGTGACAGCCTCACTAATGATGGAGAGGATATCATGCCAGCCACCCACACATACACACACACACACACTGCACCCCTCTTTTACTCTGTGCTTTGTCCTCTCTCCCAGGGGGCCATGTGAACCCCGCTGTGTCTTTGGCCATGGTAATTTTGGGCAAACTGAAGATCTGGAAGTTTCCTTTCTACGTCATCGCTCAGTTTCTTGGTGCTTTTGCAGGAGCTGCTGCAGTCTTTGGATTATACTATGGTGAAGCCTCCTTTGCATATGTATATAAAGCCATAACAAGTGTTATGTAAAGAAGTGATTAAGTGCACAACACTCAGCTGCCGCTGTGAGAATATTTTAACCCTGGGTTTGACTGCACAAGATAGAAATGGATCCCTGTGACTTGTTGCAGTTATGTCAGATGTCTCTTTGTGCTCCTCACAGATGCCTTCATGGACTTCACCAGTGGGATTCTGTCAGTGACGGGTATCAATGCAACGGGCCACATTTTTGCCTCATACCCCGGCAGACACCTGTCAGTCCTCGGCGGCTTCATTGATCAGGCAAGCTCTAGTCGCGGTGAACCACTGACCTCCGCTCTCTTTCTGCCTCTAAATACTGTAAAGTCTGGCCAATGTGGCTAATGCAGAATCGATCGGCCTATTTAGTCTGAGAACACCCCCTTTTCGGCTCACTTTTGGCCCTAATGTCCATTTCCTGGTACTCTGCAGAAGGTCACATTTACTTAACGCCATTTCCAGTCTGTTTATTTGTTGCAGCAATACAAAATTAACACGTCTGCTTGTGTTTCCAAAGATGGTGGAAACCACAGCAGGTAAAGCGCTGCGATAAGTCTGCTTAGTGCGATTGTGTTTATGCAAATGTTATTTTCATTCTCATGCTCAGAGGTCAAGTACGATTTGAGTCAGAGTGAATCATCTGCGCAGGGATCAGAGTTAAGATGTTGCAAATGTGATTTAAATGCACCCAGATCACTATACACATTAACTGGACATGTTTTATTAATTTGTATTCAGATGTTTTCAGTTAGAAAATTATAGTTATTTTATAATAGAAGTTTGAAGAAATTCACATGATGGCATATTATATGACTGTGAAGTAAACAAATAGCTTAGTTACTTCAAATTGCACAAAAATCCCTCAAATAAATGACATGAAATGAGTTAATGAATATATTAATATGTGCACTGGTCCGCGTTATAGAACATTAAACAAAGAAACAATATATAAACAATATATATCTAATATATCAAATAAAAACTACAGCTGAGTTGTGCTCAGCGTTTAGACTGTATCCATGGCTTATGTCTTTATTATGATGTGCGTTGTGAATTTAATAGTCTGATGGCAGATGGGTAAAAGCTGTCACTGGGAAACTGCTGCTCCATGTAGTATATTATTGTAATTGGGATGTTACCAGCGTTTATCAAAGCTACACAGCCAAACTCATCCATTAATCAGAGGTTTGCTGTTCCTCTCTCGAAGGTGGTGGGAACAGGTATGCTGGTTTTGTGCATTCTTGCTATCATCGACGGCGGAAACATCGGAGCTCCTAAAGGCGTCGAGCCGCTGGCCATCGGCCTGATCATCATGGCCATCGGCGTGTCCATGGGGCTGAACTGTGGCTACCCCCTGAACCCAGCCAGAGACCTGGGACCCAGACTGTTCACAGCTGTGGCAGGATGGGGGATGGAGGTCTTCAGGTAGGTGGAGTCGAATCACATATAGATGATTATATGATGATGATGGGTGGGCAGTTTGGCCATTAGGTGAAAAAGTCTAAACGTGGTATTATTATTAAAATGCGTGGAATATGTAACTTCTGAAGGATAGATCATTAATGTATACAAAGAAACTCTATGCATCACATACTAAATGTGGACTTATGTAGTAACTTTATTTGATGATCTCTTACTTACAAAATAATTTTGCAGTTATAAACATGTGGACACATTCTGTGAAATGAAAATGTAAATACAGACATATCTCCCTGCCTCTCTTCAAATCTTTCATTGAGCTATTTATCGAAGTGAGCCCGTGCTGGTGACATGTGTTACATAGTGTCACATGCGACAGATGCAGTCGATGCTTGTGCATGATCCGATGGAGGCACCGGCGATCAACAGCTGCCTCTTTTTTCTCCCACTGGTGTTTTTGACTCTTCCTTCCTGTTTCCCTTTTCTCTGCACGCAGCACCGCAGACAACTGGTGGTGGATCCCAGTGGCGGGACCGATGGTGGGGGGAGTGGTCGCGGCCGTCATATACTACCTGTTCATTGAGCTGCACCACCCCCACGTCGAGCACGAGAAGCCCCAGGAGGAAGAAGAGGAGGACGAGGAAGACGAAGAGGATGATGACAGCAGTCTGAAGGACAAATATGAGATGATCACGATGAGTTAAGAAGACTTTCACCTTCAGGACTGAGCGCTTTTACTGTCAGTCAGATGAACACCAGCGCAGCTTCCATCTGTAAGGACAGGATCCATGTGTCAGTGTCATCTCATTGGTAGCTGTATAGGCTGTAGTTATACTTCAAGCTTTTTTCAGCCCGATACACCACCAAAGACTTCCATGGGTCTAAATAAAAATAAAATATATTTGGAAATGTTCTGAAAACACAGAATAACTTTTGCTCGATTGCCTGTTGTTGCATTTTTCATAAACTCATGGAAATCTCAGTCCTGTGTATTTGAGATCATTACATAAATATTAGCAGCATATGTGTTGTAAATACCATTTTGTATATACAAAAAAATTCTCCTTTTTTGCATATACTAAAAATAGAATATTAGTTCTGCATGCTTGCAAGTTCCCTGTTACATTTCTTTGTGTTTTTCTCAGTGGTTGTCGTGATATTTGCGTATTAACTTCAAACTTTTTGTGCTTGTTTTGACTTTTTGCAAAACTCTCTTACTCACTTTTGTTTGTCGACATTAAAGTTTCTACAAGTTGCAACTTCTCCTAAGATTTTTCTCTTCACCGCTCTGCTGCATTTGTAATAGAAAACTGCACATCAACCTAAAATGAGATGCTCAGTTGATGTAAACATTCTCATACGAGCAGTTTGTAAATTGCTCCACAGACGAAGTATGTCCTGTAGAATGTCATCGCTCCAGCTAATGTCCCCAATGCAGATGAAGGAGCTGAGACTCAGTGGGTTGTCTGATTTTACTTCCACCAGGAACCTCAGGTGGCAACTTCAACGCTGCAGAATTGTTAGAAAAGTCAAATATGATGGGATGATAAGACTTAAAAGTGAGAAGCTTCATCATTGTTTCATCTGGGGGATTCTCACCTTTGAGTTAAAATAAGAATACCAAAAGAATTATTTTAATAATATGGATTGAATTCTAGTTCTGATAATGTTCAAGAAAACCCATGTTAAATAAGAGCTGTGAAGTGGAGAAAAACTTGTTCCAAGTTCTCTAACTTGACGAGTGCTCCTGTATAACATGTGGAAAAGAAGCTATAAAATTTGAGAATAATTTAACATCCAAACAGGATAAATTTAATTCAAAGTCTCCGTTAGCTCAGTTAGCCATGCTTTTTTTTTAAGGTTTTCCAAAATAAAAAAGAAAAGTAGTAAGCTAGTAGTAAGCAGCTGTAGCACAAACATGTTGTTGGGCTACCTGCTTCATTCCTTCAGCATTCCAAGAATAGTTAGAAGTGAGTCAGATTTAATGTTAAGTTCCATTATATTGAAAAAATATTTTGGATATTTCCAACAGAAATCGGTGTAAATTTAGGCCCTTATATCTCAGAGTCTCGGTACGTGCCTCTTAAATCTAGCAGAGTAAAAGCACACAGGCATATGAAACAAGTACAAGTAACTCAAAACTCTGTGAGTAAATGGATCATTATTTACAGTCCATATGGCTTCATACAGCAGTTCAACAGTAACACTAGCAGAGAGACAGCAACAATCAGGGGACAAACAAATACTAATACTAAATTAACTGATATATAATCTTATTCTAAGCTGGGGAGCAGCTACAGAGGACAGAGTGGGCAGTTTGTAGACGGACATGAAGATACATGTGCAGGTACATGTGATTCTTGCTTCTTGTCTTTCATCCCTTTTTCAGGCTTTGAATAATGTGGGGTGACGGTAAAAGAACTGGGTCTGGGGATTTTCCATGTACACAAGTAACCAAGACTAATGACTAAACCCCTCAGACTGACTGAGTGTAGGAGCACTGAAAATCCTCTGGCTGCTGGACAACGAAACAAGCATTCATTCTGCGCAGGTTCTTTGTTTGTGCTGCTGCCTTCATGGTGAGCAGAGCCTTGCTGCCGCTCAGTCCACAAGTGCCCGTTTTACAGTCGTGCTTTTGTCACTGCAAGGAGAAACAAAAGGCACACTGCTTGCTGATCGGCTGTGACATCAGCTCCTTGCAGAGAGCTGGAACTGTAAATGCAGAATATTGATAATATCCTCTGTGTTACGCTGTTTCAGATGTAGAGGGACATAGATGTGGGAGCTGTGGGGGAATTGTATGAGAATGGATCACAAAATCAGTACATATTCAATCACTGGTGTAAACGTACTGGAATATAAATGAGACACAAAATACTAAACCTCATCCCTTGTTCCTGGATTTAATAAAATCGTGTTTACAACCAGCAACTGTAGCCGAAGAAATGCGCAGAGAATCGATAGCGGGCCACATTCCCCTGCATGTGCAAATGCATGCTCCCTGGATTTGACTTACTTTTTTATGGGTGTTACATCATTGAATGCACTCATGGAGCAAAGTGATCAATAAGTATAGGCAATAAATAATATAGTGCGTAACACACATGTGGAAGAAACGAGCAGGCGTGTGGCGGAGACAGAATAAAAGCTTTTGATCAGCTGCTTTTTCCTTCCAACAAATGTATTCAAATAAATAAAAAAAATTATATCTGAGAGCAGGCAGCAATGAGTGTTGGATTGTGTGTCCTCCTGAAACAAAACATATATAAAGCTGTGCGCGTATCTCTGTGTTGCTGATGCTGGTGACTCACAGGCTGCTAGGAAACCTGCAGCACCATCATGGTCTCTGAAGCAGCTGCGCCCTCTGCTGTGAGCCTCACGCTACTGCATTTATCACAGTAAACAATGTTCACTCCAATGGTACTGTAATTTTTACAACAGGTTCTCATCCCAACCACATCAGGGGCGCCACCTAGGGGTGGGCAGTTGCCCCCCCCTCCCCCAACTGCATTAATTCTGCGCATCCAGTGCAGGTTCTTTGTTTGTGCTGCAGCCTTTATGGTGAGCAGAGCCTTGCTACTGCTTAGTCCACAAGTGCTAAGTTTAACTAAGTTTAACTAATGCTAATTTGTTATTAAGGGGCCCAGAGTATGCCAAGGAAATATCCCCCACAGCATAACACCAGCAGTAGCCTGAACTGTTAATCCAAAGCAGGATCCACACTTTCGTGCTGTTTACATCCCATTTTATTGTCCGAAATTGCGCAGACCAGGCAACATCTTTCCAGTTTTCCACTGTATAATTTTGTTGATCTTGTTTGAATTGTTGACTCAGTTTTCAGCTGGAGTGATCTTCTGCTGCTGTAGCCCATCTACTTCAAGGTTCGATGTGTTGTGCATTCAGAGATGGTCTTCTGCATACCTTGGTTGTAAAGAAATGATACTCCCTTTTTTCTTTTTCATTCTCTGTAAATCCTACAGATGTCTATGTGTCATTGCTCAGGGCTGAAATATCAGCCTGTCTGGCACAAACAACCACGCCACATTCAAAGTCGCTTAAATCATCTTTTTCTAGCCATTCTGATGCCCAGTTTGATCTCTGGCAGGTTGTCTTGACCTTGTCAACATTCCTGCACTGAATTGCAGGCACGTGACTGGCTGATTGCATATTGTGTTGACCACTTGAACAGGTGTACTTAACAACGTGGACAACAATTTTGCAAGTTTAACTTTTAACTGCTGTAAAAGGATTTCTTATTTTATTAGCGGTGTGTAGATGTTCGCTTCACTAACAGAGTATCACACAGATTGGAGTGGGATGGTGCTTTTCCTCAGCAGTGCTCGTATTAGAACATAGAAAAACAGTTTGGTAAAAAAAAAAAAAAAAAAAAATCAAAAAAAAAAATCACAAGATCTAATAACTTCACATCGATCTCTTACATTCTCCCCAAACGCAACTTTTTCCACAAACAAAATCAGCATCTTTCAAACACCATGACACCAGTCTGTATTGCAAGCTTTCCATTTATTTCAAGCCCAATGCAAATGACGGTTCATGTGTTAAATCAGGGGGAGTGGCCCTTTAAACATCTGGCTGCACAGTCCTCAGAACAAACTGCCTCACACGGAGAGAAAGAGCCAGAGCACGCACACATTTACAGACAGCAAACAGGGGTCTATTTTATTTTGAATGAGTCTTTTAATTAATGCATTTCAAGTACTCCAAAAAATTACATCTCTTTGCACAATACAATTTGAATTTTTTTTGTTGTTGTTTTTTTTTTTAGTAAAAATGTTCAAAGTGAACAAAAATTTCCGATACTGTATAAAACACAGTGAACATTAAAATCAGACAGTAGTATTACTTTTTAATCATGTGTTCTTTCGGCCTACGTCACCTACAACATTTTCAACTCAATTTGGACATTTTTCAGTGCACGTTTATTTAAAAACTTTACCAAGACTACGAAATTAAAAAGAAAGGAAATTTACAGGCATTATTCTTCTGCTCTTCTACCCAAACCATGCCACAGGATAACAAAGACAAAAATGAGAATGTAACATTGACTCCATCACACTGAATTGTTTTTAAGCATTGATGACGGTGGAGAAAAGTATCGTAAGCAAACTCCAGTTCAACAAGCACATATAAGAACAGAAAATAACTTAGAGAGGAAAGTTTGTCACATATGAACATCTTTAAAACAACTTACTCTGGAATTAGGATACAAAAAAGAAATTAAACCGATGTATCAAAAATGTAATTCTCATTTTTCAAATGAAACGCAAATTTTATTCGATTATTTTCCCAAGTACTGTACAAGTTTACAGGTTCAGTTCTCCGGGCCCTGACAGGTGAGACGTGGCTCAGGAGATCAGATTTAAAAAGAGCTCAATTTTTGTACAGAGAAAAGGAAAACAAACAAACAAAAAAAAAAACACCCCGTCGACCCGCTCGATTCATCTGTCGCGTGAACGGAAAACCGTGAGGTGTCATTATGTTTGTCGCGTCCCCTCCAGAGCACATGTGTGGCTGTAATGACCAGATAGATATTAGTTATGATTAGTACCGCATGCATTTAAAGTATAGCCATAATGCCACGATAAAAATGAAGTCAGAGCACAGAAAGTCCTCCCACAGCATTTAATGCAAAAAAAAATAAAAAATCTGCAACGCGTCGTTGCTGGAGCATCCCGTCGGGCGAAATGTCTGCCTGGTAAATGAAGTGACAGGACTTTAACACACTATGTCATGATTACATGATCAAATCCTTCCAGTGAGTGTTGTGATTAACTTGGTTTTCCAAGATGCCCCTTTGGTGCAGCGAAGAGAGGAAGAAAACACCTGAGGTCGAATCGCACAGCCTTCATTTCATTCTCTTTAAAGTGGAAACCTCGCAGGTGCTTCCTGGATTTTAGGAAAACCTGTGCACTGCTCCGTAAAAGTTCTATGGCACGCTCATGTAAACTCTGAGGCCTGCACTCATGAGCTCTTAAGGGGAATTCAGTCCTTGAGATGAGAGATTGGACCAGAAGCTCGTTTCCCGTGGAAGCAGTGACCCCGCTGAGGGACGTGTTGGTGAATAAATGTGACAACACTGCTGCGTTACACCGCTCGCTCCGGGGGCCCAAAGTAAATCGTGTTGAGTGACATACAAACATTACAAACCTTGGTCAATTAATAGTCACATTTAATAAATGTGTCTGCATGCCCACATTAAAAACTTCTTAGTTTCGCTATCTGAAGAATAATAGAATGATTCCATCTTTTTTTTTTAAGTCATTTTTAAAATTTATTTCCACACTCATGTAAACTAACTCTGTAACATGATACACTCTCACTTCTACACTACGCCACAGCAGCCTTCACTCTTCACCTCGACTTCATATCTGAACAGGCAGGATCAACATCAGCTTCAGTTAGTGGTTATTCGTTCTTCATTATTATTAAAAACAAATAAAGAAACAAACAAACAGACAGTAAACGGTTGCACCAAACTAGACGATTTCTCCTTCTGTTTCTGACCTCGTCCAATTTGGTGTACAACAGGGGCAAGACATGATGTTAGCGAGACAATTTAAAAAAAAAATAATGGTGAAATAAAGGGACCTTGAACAGAGAAGGCCTAAAACGTGGGATATGGCGACCTTGTTGTTCAAAGAAAAGCAAATCAAAACCTAGCGAGTTCATGAAAGTGAGAGAGATCCACCTGATTGGACTGCTGAGAGAACTCGATGGCGTCAAATCCTCAACGGCAGCATCCAAGGAACTCACCACAACTGTCATTCTTTCATTTATGTGTTAAAAATCCTGAGAGCACTAACCGAAAAATTAAAGAAAACAAAAAAAAAATGAAGAATTACACATTTACAGTAGAAGAAATAGTTTGTTTTCACTTATGATACACTAAATATTTACAATCACATGCAGAAGACCGTCTGCACGAGAGACCGGAGCCTGTGTCTTTTGCCGTTTGACATGTGTGAAATCACAAAAGTGCCGCAAATCCCCACTGAGTGTCTCTCATTCCTGGCTAAGATGACAAAAACAAAAGAACGAAAAAAAAAAAAAAAAAAAAAAAAAAAAGAGAGTTCACCAGCAGCTACGAGCCTGTCACTCAAGAAGATGTTGCAGATGAAGAAAAAAGAAAAACAAAACAAACCACAGAATGAACTAAAGCTACAAATGATTCCTTAACTCCTTGGCACTCCTTAAAGAAAAAAAAAAGAAAAAACGATGGGGAAAAAAAATTTGCTAGATCGCACTGCAGTGGAAATGGCTGATGGTCAAGTCCCCTCCACAAAGAGCCAATCGAGTTGCTGAATAGCGTTTTCTCTTTTTCGCGTGTCTTGTTTTGTCTGTAGTTGGAGGATATGATGATGACTAACAACCATGTCAGGCGTTTCTTTGGATGGAGTGACGCTTTTGTTTCCCTCTGTAGGCACAAGGAGGAGCCAAGGCATTGGGGGGGGAGCAGGGGGGAGCTGGGTGCAGGGTCTCAGCGTCTCATCTGGCCCATCTGATAGTTCTCTCTGGGCTGACGGTGGTGCCTCTGGGGCTGTGCCTGGCGCTGAGGCTGCCTCTGTGCCTGCCGCTGGCCGCCGTGGCCCCCGTGTCCGCTGTGGCCGTGCGGGTGCTGGGACTGATGCTGCACCTGAGAGCTAGCATGCTGCTGCGCTCGTCGTCTTTTCAAAGTCCCTGTCAGAGGAAAGAGAGTTAACTTAGGCTCAAGAAAGACGAGTATCGTCCTAGCTTTGTTTTGTTCAGCTGCAGCACTTGTTCCTAAGCTGGTGGTCTTGCAGTGTGATGAAGGATGACGTGTTTATCTCACATCTGTCATCTCTCATGTAGGGAAACTCAAAAAAAAATCACAAAGTATCAGCAGCTGTTCTTTCACAGCGGACAAAGAGTGACCCCTGCAAGTGAACAGGCCTACCTTGCATCGCATTCATCTTACAGGGTGATGTCATTTATGACCCCGCGGTACTGAAGGAATTTATTAAATCAGACCCCAATGTGAGGTTTATGCCATGGCTGTACTAAATTAGCAGCATTAGTAATTACCTAATTAGTTTTCTCATGTTTCTGTAATGTTAAACTTGACCAATTTCTGACTTCTTAGAAAAGTCCAAGTTCAGATATAAAAACGTTCAGTGAATTCAGTCATTTTTATTTTGAAGGAGATTTCAGATTCAGATTAACTTTATTATTCCCCCAAAAAGGGTAATTTGTTCGCAGCTTACTCACACAACCACTTATCACCAACACTGTTGCATGTCAACGCAGCGATCGACAACAATGAGGTCCAAAAATAAAAATGTATAACAACGTCTTTTGCCTTCTTTATCACCTGATTTTCCCAGAGTGAGCACAAATCTGACCCCAGTGATTTTGGAGGTGTTAACATTATGACTGAGAGAGTTTCCATCCTTAACAGGCAAAATACTGAACCAGCAGATAAAAGAAGATGTTAAAAGACTTTCAATAAACAAACAATAAAAGTTACACAAAAATAAACCTGTTCTCGTACGGCGTCCTGCAGCTGTCGGCGTACGTAATAAAAAGAAGGGGTGACAGAGCACAGCCCCGAGATCAACGGGAGCTTGACACAATCCTACTGGATATTTGTCCATTAACGAGGACCTGTTGGACTCTTTCAGTGAGAAAGTTTAAAATCAGCATCAGGAGCTAATCTAAAAGTTTAAAAAGAGTCTCATTAAAAGCAGAGGAGAAATCAGCAAACAAATCTTGCGTGAGGTGCTTATAGACTGTGTTTAACATAAAGTTTGACAGATTTTTTTTTGAATATTTGTGCTTTTTTGTATTTATGACAGGTGGTCCAATAAAAGTGTTAAACAATGTTTATTAGAGCCTGACTGAAAATACTATAGAAAGAGTACAAAAATGGCAAAAACCAACATAAACGTCCTATATATGTGTAAGATACAAGCAATCAAAGTGTTTGATGTTTGCATTTTTCCTCTGTAGGCTTCAACCCTGAACCCGCACCTGGTAATCAAAGGTTTGAAAACCCTTGTTCTTAACAATCAAGTAAAGACATTGTCCAAAGTTGGTCTTTCTCACATGTAGGACACAGCAGGAGATACGGAGGCAGAACACCCACACACACTCTCTCTGTCAGCTCATACCGACAGACTTATGATTTATTTTATTTACTGTCAGCGGTTAGCTTTGCTGTCCAAGACTTCAAGAAACCACCTGCCACTAATTGTAGCTGCAGCAGAAAGAAGCTAATTGTAAACAAGCTAGAGGGACCGATCTGTGGTCCTTTGATCTAGAAAAATAAACGGTTGCACGTAGGCTGGAAGATCAGCACTCAAGTGGAGCCGAGCAAAACCCCATTCTGACTGCAGACGTCAACAACTTTAGGAAAGTTGGGCTGCTAATGTTATCAACGTGTAGCGTGTGTGTACAACATGGCAAAAAACAGCAACTTGCAAAAATACTCTTAACAAAGAAAATGTCATTAAACTGCTCTTAAATACATGCAAACATTTTGTACTGATGTTACATCACCTTACTCATTACACTCTGCTTAATTTGAATATGCCTTTTAGAATATTCAACTACACTTTCTTCTTCTCTCACATTTAAACAAGTAGATCAGTTGCCATGACCACCCTTAGGCGCAACAGCACAGGATGCAGTGAGAAAACCAAAGTCATGTAGAGAAACTCTAAGAGTAAGTAATCATAACACTGCTCTCATTCACAGGTATGGCTGCAAGGTTAACAAGGCACACAGTACAGTGGATTTAATGTGATGCTTTTTAGCCTGTGTGAACATTCAAAGCTCAATCTGAGTTTAATCTGGATCAAGTTTAGGAGCTCAGATCAAATCTGTAAGTGTTCTCAGGAAACTGTTCTCACAGCACTGCCCATATAAATTGTTAATAAGCCCGTAAATGATAACATGAACTGCATGATTAATTTTACTTTACAGCCTGATAATAAATAGGTTTTTACAAATATATCTGTATTTTTATTCATTTGTGTCCCTGTAGTGTAGTGGTTTACACACTCTTTTAGCAAGCAAAAGCTCCCCAGTTTGATCGCGGGAGGAGACACAGCGAGGGCATCCGACGTAAAAATCTGCCAAATCAAACATGCGGAGCTACCCGCTGTGACAACCCGTTGTGAAAAAGGCAGGAGCTAAAAGTAGCTTTCATATTTACTGTAATCAGAGTGTCCTCGTAAAAGAGCGCTTTCTCTCGGTGGTTTGACCTGCCTGAATAAAAATGATATTTAACCCTCTCCCCCACCCCCAAAAAACACTGAATGTCACATTCAAATTTAAAGGAGGTTTGAAAGCAAACTGCAGACATGTGACTTAAAACATCTGGGTGGTCAGGTAAGTTATCTAAAAATATTTCATGAAAATGCGTAACAGCTAAACGCTCTTATTAGACGAGGTCTCTTTTTAGTCTTCTGGACTCACCTGGAAGTGGTTTGGGTGGTGGAAGTTTGGGGTTGCTGCTGGGAGTATGCACACTACAGATCTTAATGAAACCAGCCATAAGCAAGATGAGGGCGATACCCATCAAGAGCACTGCCCACCAGTAAGCCTGGGATGAAAATGAAGCTCAAATCAAGCTCAATCAAATACAGAATAGAAAAAGACCCCCCACATACTAACTAATCATTCACAATCAAGATGTCGACACGTACCACAATCCACTCGGCGATGTTCTCATACAGCTCAGGGTTAAAGATGGCCTTCTTTAGTCTGGCAAGTGGCCCATCTGCGTCCACCAGTCGGCACTTCATGAACACATCGCAGTAGCCCTTAAAGTCATTGCAAGGCGAGCCAGCTGGCAACGTGGTGACTTTTTTATTGAAGAAACGAGCCAGGCGCTCTGATCCTGTGCTGCTGCATGTGCTGGGATTTGCTGTGCAGAGAGACAAATCCAGTTTAAAAAAAAAAGAAAAAAAAAAAGACAAAACTCACCCATATATTTATAAAAGAAAGAGCCTGCTTGTAAAAGGTGTGAGAAAGGGTAAATGACTCACTTTTCTCCATGCAGCACACGTGGCAAAGCTCGGTCTCATCCTTGCCATCTTGGCTGGCACAGGTACACGCCTCGAGCCCGTACTTCTCACAGATGGAGCCGGAGCAGCCCTGCGGAGGAGGAGCACGAGGACAGGCGAGATCAGACACTTGCTAGTATGAGTACAGTGTTGCTATGACAACCAGTTCTTCAAGGTGTGATTTCTTCAGCCACTCACCCCGTTGAGGCAGACTTGAGTCTCTCCGTGGCAGGCGGTGAAGTTGGCCTTGGGCTCCGACGTGGGGCACTGGGCGCTGTCGCCCTTACATACGCCATGGTGAGCGCACTCCGACTCCTCTCGGCACTTGTCACCGCGAGCCTTGTAAATGCATTCGCTTGTACAACAAGGACCCTGGCTGGGACTTTTTGGGGAAGAGAAAAGCGCCGAGTTAAGACTCAAAACATGAGAACACCCTCTTTAAGAGATATTAAAATAACTGAAAAATAAAAATCGCCCTCTACCTGCAGACTGTATGGTCCTTTAATGTGCACTTCTTGTTGTCAGGCTGGTTGGCATCATGGCAGCACTTGTCCTTGCACTGATCGCTGTAGCCACAATCGCACTGCTCACCAGGCTCCACCATACCATTACCACAGATGGGCTGGCCAGACTCTGTTTTGAGAAAAAGAAAAAAAGTGTTGAGCCCTTTGCGGAGCAAGCTCAAAGTTTAAATTAGACATTTATTAAATAATATCAGGGTTTTTATGAATTACAGACTTTTTGATGCTCTGTAGAAGAAAACCGCCTTCTCCTAGTCAGGTGTGACAATGAAAAATTGTCCCCCAGTTTTTTTCTACATTTACACATTGAGATTTTTGATTGTTTTAAGGTTTTTACACCAGACGAATAATAATCGTACGAACATTTTGTGCTTTAAAAATATTTTTGGACTCGCCCATTCCTAATGCACCCTTACACAGGATTGTGCAACTTGCTGGACAAATTTGCTGGATTTATTTTTCTGGATCAGACCTCTGCATTTGGCAACAAGTGTAATTGCAGCACAAAATGTGCACCGCTACTGAGTATACAATGATAATATAATAGTAAAATAATACTATTTTATCTTAGACACACAACTAGATGCTGCTCCGGGTCAATCGATCAGATGTGGTCCCAACTCTGCCAACAAGAGTTCAAACTGCCCGACTGACGGTATGTAGGAAAATGGTTGTGATGCAGCTTCAACTCGTGGGTCAAACCATGAAATTCTTCCTGCTGCTGTCTTCTCCTGAGAACTGGATGAACTCAGATTCTTCCTTTTCACATCTACAAACATCAGGACCAACTCGTCATTGCTTGATCATCACTTGATGTCGACTCCATGTTTTGACTCCCATAGTGTGTTTTTTGAGGAGACATTTTTTTTGTGTGCAAAATTTTAACAAAATAAAAGTTTGCTTCTTAAAAATTTTAAATTTCATGGGGTTTTTTTTTCTGCAAAGTGCTTTTTGTGTAAAGGCCTGAACCATTACAAAAATGCACAAAAATTTCCTTCACTGTGTACACAAATCATGCTGACGGTAGTGGACCCTCATCCCCCAAAGGCTCATTCTGAGCGTGCATGCACACCAAACCCTTGAATGCTGCTCTGGAGAGAATGAGTTGCTGGGGCAAAAAAAAAGAAAAAGAAAAATAGAAAAGGACCCTTCAAAGAGCCAAAAGCATAAACCCAAAAAAACGTCGGTTTGTGGGTGGGTGTATTAAGGCAGTGTCTGAAAAGCTAAAGCATTTTTCAGTCATATCAGTGCAGCCAAGATGCACATCACTTTGAACAGCTTGTGCAAAACAAGAAGATTTTTTAGACACGCCAATCACATGGTGAATTAATCGAGTGACTTCTGAAGCATCGGTTTGCTGTTCTACTGACTCAAAAGTGTGAAACTGGCAAGAAAAAAAAAAAGACAAAGAAAAAAGATGACAAGGTTTACTTCCACAGTCTGCCAAATACTGTACAAAAATACCATGGACTAATGCCAAGCTGGCTTTTCTAAGCTGATACTAGCCAATAACTTCTCAGGATGCCTGAATTCTTTCACTAATTAAGAGTTTGCGGTAAAAATATTCCACACCATCAGAAGAACCCTAACCCGGATCACGAGTTAAGATCGAGGCCCTAGATCCAACAGAAACAGTAAAACGTACCGACGAAGCAGTTGTTCCTCTTTTTTTCCAGCACCTGGCTGATGTTGCGAATGCTGCAGAGGGAGAACTTGTTGTTGTTAAGCTTGTCTCCAGATGTAGCCCTTGCATACATGATATAATTGCCCTTCTCCTTCTTGTCTTGGCTTTTGGATTCCCCTGGTGTGCACTCAGATCCAGAGTCATGCTGGCAGCGAGGAAGAAGAAAGAAAATCAAAGATTAAAAGCAAAAAAAAAAGGGACAAAGAGTACAGGCATCATAAATTCCTTCTCACCGTGCATAAATGCGGCACTCACCGGGGAGCCAAAGTTGTGGCCTACTTCGTGTGCAAAAGTGATATGGGAGACTTTCGGAGGTACGTGGGAGGCGTAGTTCTGTACAGTGATTATACCAGTGTTGAGAGACTTCTTTTTTCCGTCTGAGTACAGCTTGCTTTTTTCACAGATGCCTCCAGAGCTCCCTGAGAAGGAAAGGCACAATTTGCAACAAACTAAATACGGAAAGATTTCGCTCAATGAAGAGAGTGAATGTGATTAATTTAACACCAGCTATTCAAATAAGTGACAGGAGGCCTTATTTAAAAACATACTTCATCATCATGTTTACAGTACATGCTGAAGACAAATTTTGTTTGTCATTACTGAGAGAAGATGCCCATTTTACTGCAGCAAATTTGCAATTTAACTGCAGTGCTTTCAATTAAAAACTCAAATCAACCCCAGCGTAGAGTTAAAACAGACTGCAACAAATATCTGCCGACAGTTTTAAAGAAAAATATGTTCCTGCTTGATGAGCTTCAGTCTACATTTGCGAGGACAAATTCCTGCTAAGGAATGTGAAAAAAATGATGTTTTTGTACCTTTCTGTAAAAACAAGACACAGACTGCTTGCTTATCACAAGAATAAGATTTGCATACCTGAGGGCGCTCCCACCCAGGCCAAACCCAGCACCCCATCGTCAAAATCTCTGTCAGTGAAAACATAAGCCAAGCAGTAGTCGTCGTGGTTCTGCTCCGAGTTCAGCTCCAAAAACTTCTCCACACCAATGTTGGCAAAGCGGAATGGGTTGGACTTGTCCCTCTCATCATTGGTGGTGTTGATCTGCGAAGACAGGAGACAACTGGTTCACAGGAAAGACTGAACAGACCTAAAATGCAAAAGCGGCCGATCTGCAAAAGACTCACCCGGATCCGTTTCACCATGAAACTGATGTTACGAATGCCCATGAAGTCTGTGCCTTGATAAATGGCATCAATGGCCTTCACATGACTGGAGATCTGAAGGAAGTACGAGGTATTCATACTTTTAATAGCTGACATTTCACTCAAGTACGCCGTATGTGATGGTACAAGTACTAACAAGAGCTGCTTGTACGTAGCTCTATTGCTAACAACAACAGCTAACAGAATACATTATTCAACTGGCTAGATGTGGTTTTCGCATTAAAAAAAAAATAAAAAAATCAGTGTTTATGCCAGGCGTGGCACTGACCTAGGACATTACCCATGCGGTGGCTTGTCAAATGGCACTGTACGACAACACTGACATTAAACTGACGTCACATCTGCCGTCGCAAGTAGCCATTCCTGCAACTCTTTATTTTTGTAACCTGACGCATTGTTCCACTGCCACCGGGTTGAAGAGGCAAGTTTACGATCGTGTAGGTTTATACCACCGTTTTAATGACATATCAATACAGAATCTCTGACAGTCACAGATCGATGAGAGGGAGATGGTACAAGAATAAACTTTCTGATAATAAACAAACCTAAAAGAACAGCACTATATCAGCACTGATGTGGAGGTATTGTCTGACACCTGCGACACCTATCGTTCAGGAGAATACCGCGCACATAAAAGGATCATGTAATCAAGGTTATACTGGGGGCTTTAAGCTGGTGGAAAAACTGAAGTGGCAACGTGTAAACTATAAAGGGAGTAGACCGAATAATAAGCTACTGCTGGCAATAATATCTTCCTATTGCTGCTAGCCTCCTGTATACTAAGTTAGCTTAGCATACAGATTAGGAAAAATGGAAAACAGCCTCACTCTCATTAGTTGAGCGCAGTAGTTAATGGGTAGTGCTTGAGTGGTGCTAATGTCTTAGTATAACTCTCCCCAGAAAATGATAATAGATTTGCCAAAATATGACAATTCCTACACCGTAACGCAACTCCATAGAAATTGTACTTTGTGGACAATTTCTCTTATCAATATATTCCTAGGCTTTAGAAAGTATTAAGAGTAGTATATACCAAGTCACTTCCTGTGCGTTACCTGCGCTATGACAGCTTCTCTACTCTTGTAATACTTGAAGAAGAGGTGGTCGGTCTGAATAAAAAGCTGACATGTGTTTTTCTCAGCCTGGGCCATCCTCTTCTTCCTCAGCAGCTGGGTGTCCAGATCAGTGTGGACTTCCTGGTGTGAGTGAGACGGAAGAGGCAGAGCAGGAAACACACAGTTAAATAAAACATATTTAAAAGATTTTTCCAACAAAAACGGTAAAAAGAGTAAATAAATAATGTCCGGTATTTTTAGGCTGTGGTTCTTCAGCTGCAGTATGTTCATGAAGCTCTATTCTGCAGAGGAATATGTGCTTTCTATGTCACATACAGGGTGGAGGGAAAAGGCTGACCACTGCCACTGATGGACACCTATCTCAGTTTTAAGGTGTTCAGTACTTTTCGGTCACAGAGTTTTGCAGTGACATGTCACACCAAGTGAGTCAGAAGTAACCGATAAATCAAACTAATACTTTTTGTTAATGTGGTTTAAATTGAACACAGACATATTTTATTACTGCCTACTATCTCTGATTGGATTGGAGCTAAGAGGCACAGCTTGAGATAAAGTGTTACATTTTATTGTCAGGTACCAAATTGAACATTATGTCGTCCTGTTTGAGTCCATCACTTGAATGTGATAATAATACACGTGAGGCTTAGATGCTGCTTTCCATATTTCTGAATCCAAAAGGATGTCTAAATCTGAAGTTTAGTGTCGCAAACGCGACGCTAAACTTGATCTGTGAAGATATGATGAAATGTCTAACTGTGCCCATCTTGCAGTGATAAAGAATATTTCCCCAAAATTTCCTGGATTGAGATCTGAACTGACTCCAAGAATGATTCATTTCTGCAATGTGGGCCAAGCCTGAAATCTGGAAAATCTTTCATGCAGTTAAATCTTTAACTTTTTGAGTAATCCTGCTCCCACTCCTCTACAACGGTAACAAATGAACGGGTGAACTTTTATACAGATGATCGTCTGGCCAAACTAAACCGTGTCGTAATACAATTTATGGAAATCTGTGAAATAACAATCATATGCAAAACTATATTAAAAAAAATTACATATTAATAATAAAGTGACAAATCTTAACTGTGACTATACTGGTTTAACACTTACATGGTTATAACTTACAACATAGAACCAGGCACAGAGACTTTAAAAAGACATCTCTAGGTATCTTTGACCCTGACTAAGTAGTACCATAAAATATCCTCAAAGATCTTCACTAAACCCTGTCAGGGTTTATTGTAGTGTGTGGTGAAGTTAACCTTAGGGGGCTGCTCCACGGCAGAGGTTTGGTATTTCTTCATCTTTTCAAACACAGAGCTATCGGCACAGCCTCCCTCTGGGCCATACTTGTGCGGGTAGTCTGTATGAGAGAGACAGACACAACACTGTTAGGATTATGGGAGACAATGTTAGCTACTTAACCCCGTGAGTCACTATTTCAGGCGCTATTCACGATCAGCTAATGGAAGTACTTACACGTCACTTGAGCCTAGCTTTGCTGTGTGAGTTACTTTCCTGTCGCTCTCATTAGTGATTCCTCTCACAATTATGTTTAATTTGCCCCTCAGCCACACGCTATGTGTACACAGATGATGTGAAATTATGATTTGCAAGTGTAGTGAAGTGTACTTGGTGCTCACTATTAGTATCAACATTGCAAAGCCTGCTGAAATGAGCCAGTACCCAAGAGCAAGATTGTGTTACTCAGCTAATGAACACCCCAGGTGTCTGCGCTCCCCAGGGGGGCCTATCACACCAGTCTGCCTCCATCAGCTCGGCAGCACTAACCTCGCACTTTCCAGTCACACACGCACATATCTAAACACACACTCGATGATCACGGGATAATAGCCTGTCAAAGTATTTGCGTGGCTAAAGGTGCAGGGACTCACGTATGTCATCTTCATGGTAGATGACAGAGTGGAAGGGCACGTCTTTGTCCTCAAGGTATCTCTCCGCAGGCTCCACGTAGTAAGTGCCATGGTAGCTCTGAATAAAACCCTCAAATTTACCATCCACAATGGAGCCATGAGTCAATGTGCCTTTCTCGCCTGGGAGTCCAAATCGTACAATTATAAGCATCAGAAGATTGACACAGAAGAGGGTGCATTTGCATTTGAGAAAAACAAAGCCAACAGTTATTTTAAAAATCCCCTAGAGCAGCAGTACTGTAGTGACACATTTAAACAACTGTGAAAAATTTATAGTCTTACCAAAGATTTCTCCAGTGTAGATGTGAGAGGTATCATATGGAATCTCTTCACCTGAAACATCTACCTTCAAATCTGGGGAAAACAAGGTGGTATCTCTCTTCATTCGTAAATTAAAGTGCCTGAAATCAAAGAGATAAAAAAGAAGGCCTTCAGATTCAGGAGAGGAGCTGCAGTTGGCCTTAAGTAGTGGAAGTAAGCAACATTTACCCAGCCTTCTCTAAAAATGAACCTGCAAATTAAAAGGGGGGGTGGGGTCGAAGCAAGAGCGTTCACAGAGAAAAACAAAATTAAAAAACCCACCAAATACGCCGTTTTCTGCTGCAGATGCAAAACTGTAGCATTTAAATTTGTAAGAGACCAAACAGAAAATTTGAAATTAGGGCATCTAGCAACAGTGCTGTGTTTTTTTGTAGTTCAAACATATGGAGAGGGAAAAAAACATGTTACAGTAAACCTCGGATTTCATGGAACACCTACACAGTGCTCTTATTGTACGCTCGCATTGTGTGAAAGTTGCTGTTCTCTAGGTCCGTGAACAGACGAAACACAAAGCCTTTGTAAAATTTAGATCTGAAGCCTAATATAATAGCAAACAATACATCCTGCAATGTGCACAATGCCTAGTGAATCATTAGGCATTTGTAGGAATCTCAGGGGAAAACTCTGCGGTACATTAACATGTTTATTGGCTGTTTCAGATACATAGAGAACTCTGCAAAGGTTTTAGGCTCTCTGGATGCTATCCACTGCTCAATCCTATTAAGGAGGCATGTGAGAGGTCCAAAATCTTTATTCTGTAGGATGGCAATGGGCCCAAAAAACCCCAACAAGAGTCAAAGTCCGCTCTTTGGCGACAAGAACAAGGAGTCTTGCAACAGATGGTAAAGCTCCCACACTGTGATCACAACATCAACGTGGACTCAGTCTGGGATTCCATGAGAAAATAACACAGAGAGCCATAATTTACAGAAAAATAGGGCAATTCTCAAAGTTGTGTGAAGGAAACTACTGCCCCAGCACTTTGAACTAAAAACCTAAGAACTGGTGGCGTTTTAGAGGCAAACCTTATACTGCATATGAATCTAAAAGCATCCTCACTGTACTATTAGTGGCTGTTAGTGTAAAGCACAAGACATTTTGTTCAAATGTCAAAAAGGAAAGCCAGGTGGTGTGCTGCAAATTAAACAGAAGAATCAGGAGTTCTCTCTCTAGCTTTGTCGTAAATTCAAAAGGAAAAGAATATGATGTGGGGTTTGTTTTTTTTTTTAAAGGAAGAGACATCTTCCTTCGGAGTTCGCCTTGCTCTTATGATACGCTTCCCTATTAAGCTGCATCTGAGTTTAGAAACAGCAGGCCCTGTTACAGGAAGGGCAACAAACTGCCTTTGCCAAGATCCCAGCCAGATGGTCGTGACTTTGTCATGGATGCTTTTTCACAACACCACCTCCTCGAAATATTAGATAAAGAACCATGACAAGGACGATTAGTATCAACCCATATACGATATTTGGAGGGGTTTCCACTCAGGCAGCATGAAACACCACATACATCACAGAGCTAACGAACACAGACAAATACATGCACAGTTTCACTTTAACTGCAGGGAATAAGAACACCTGGACAACAGCAATTATTTTGAGCTCAGGTTTGTGTCTTTAAATAGCCCATTTCTATCCCACCAACACAGTTAGTTTAAGCAATTAAACAAACATTAGAGTAGTTGCTGGTTAATTCAACCAATCAAGGAATACTGAAGCTCCAGGGGAGAGCAGAAAACCCACACAGAAAATAATTGTGATCATTAAAAATCCATCCTGAACACTGACCTAACATGATGCACCAGCGTATGTTTTTGATTTTGTAAAACAACTTTCAATAAAATTGCAAATCCCCCAACACAGAAGACCTCCAACTTTAATCATAAACAGCACAAGTACACGGGACGGTGTTTGCAAATGAATAAACAGACAAATGAATAAAGATACATGAAGAGAAAGGGGAAAAAAAGAAAAACAGATGCAGACAGACTTTACCTTTGGATAATATCTAGGAAAAGAAAGTGCACGAACCTTCCATGGGCATGAAAATCTAAATGCAGGTACTTGTCTTCATGAGAGAGTGCCCTCTTGGCCCTCTGATGCTTGCTGTGCACAAGCTCTGTGTCATAGGACAGGCCTTCATAGTGGCGGATGTACTTGTTCAGGGGATTTCTATAGTGTCCTGTGTGAAAAGAACGAAGGAACATCTGTTAAAGAAAGGTATGCGTGCATGTTTGTTTCCCCCCCCCCTCAAATATATACATACAGCAGCAATTGAAAAAAGAAAAAACACGTTCCCTACTCATTAGAAACTGGGATGCGATTCTAGTTGGTAACACAAACTATTCCTAACAGAAAGACTCAAAAGAATATGTACAAAAGCTACATTTGTAAACAACTGACGCACTGCTCATGTTAGGGTGGTTTAGATGCCCGTAAGGCGGATAATCTGGACAATATTTGACAGGCAGGATTACAATACAGGAAACAGACAGCAAATCAGTATGTTCTGGGTTTTAACTAAAATCGATTTAAGCCAAATGAATGGCAGCCTTAGACTAACTCTCAACGACAGCCCACAGCGTCACCGCTTAATTATTTCGTCACCAGAAGGCTGGGTAGTGGGCTTGAAAGAAAGCAATTCTTAACCGTCTCCACACATTTTGCCCACTGTTTCACACTGAAACAAAAATGGGTTTTTCTAGATTGATTTTGTTTATGGCATCTATTCCCCCAATGAATGTTGGCATGTTTTCCACATACATATACACCACTTTCCTCAGTGTAAGGTCAGATCGCTGCTCCATATAAAAAAAAGAGAGAGAAGCTTTTTTAGTAAACAGAGTCCATGTAATTAGGCTTCTCTGGCAGGTAATTATGCCTGACTAGTGAGCCATAAATTACAGGATTCTGTGCAACATTATAACAAAGATGGATAAGTAGACCAGGCTTCAGCTACTTCCCTTTTCATGTGCGGTATGAAATATTTAGGTGGTAACATTAAATTTTTCATTGAGGTGACTATGAGAAGTGAAGGCCATGACTATATCTCTGAAATAAATTAATTTCTAAAGACTTACAAAACATAAAGAAAATGTGAGGAGCCAAGATTGATACACTTCAAAAACACTAATCAAAGAGAAACATTAAATATAGGAAAATATGAGACAAGTTGGACTTAATTTATCTTAAAAGTTGGGAAAACTGCTGTGTTACAGTAGCCAAAAACAACATAGGTCAAAAAATAATAATAATGAATCAGAATCAGAAAGTAAAAATTAGAAAAAAGAAATCAAGCGGAAATCCAGGTATGTGAATGAATAGCTTGAGTACATTGTAATAAATAAAAAGAAGTATTGTGGTGTTAGGCATGAAGGATTTCCTGTAGTTTAGACTAGATTAGATTAATAAAAGAAGCATTGCAAGCAAAAACCACTGTGTAATTGTATATGTATCGGTGTATATGACTCCTATATTTAGCTGAGAACATTAGGATTTAAAAGCACAGCATCGGCATATAGCAGATAGTGGTAGGATAGCAGAAGTGCATTACACGTCAATACTGCATTTTACACAGAGCAATTTGGCACCCACACGCACATAGACACACACAAAAACTATTTTTTATTAAAATACTGACTGCAGGTTGATTTGACTTAAAACACCACTGACAGGGAGCAAAACTGCAGACAAAATTATGCCAGCAAAATGCGAAAACTTGTGTCTTTTACACTGAACACAGGTTATTTTCGGGGCTAAACTGTTGTTGTTGTTTTTTTAATAATGACAGAACAATTAGCGGCTAAAGTGGCAGCTAGCTCAGAGCTAACGCTGCTTTAACAGTCGGCATCTCCATCTTCTCATAACAATGGCTGTCGGCGCCGCTCGCACGGTAACAACAAAACCCTCACCCAAAAGCTGGCGATAAAAAACGGTGACAACACACGGACGTAACTCCCCAATGTCCGTTTATTTCAATCGACTGCGCGAATCCGAGTCCGCTTTTAAGCTATGTGTGATTTGTCGCCTTGAAGTAATACGGCAAAAAGGGTGCAGTCCTCTTCATAACAAGCAGGCCCTGCTGATCCCTTCTGTAGCTAGCAGGCTATCGGGATTTCTGCTCCTCTCCGCTCGCTGCTTCATGGATTCAACACAACTCGATTTGCTCCGACAGAAACCGCCTCACTCACCTTGGGTGTAGTTTAGCAAGTACACGAAGAGGAAAACTTTAAGGAGAAGGGTATGTGACAAATCCATTGTTAGAGCATTGATGCCGTTTTCACTTTATTGTCCTACTTAGATAGGCGCAGACGCCCTGTGTGTTTATTGCAGCTTCCTCACATCGCCTCCTCTCCCTCTCTCCAGCGCCGTGACGTCAGACGCAGGATAGCCTGGCATCCCTTCCCCCAGAAGCGTCCATGATCCACCAGGCCTGCATACATTACAACACTCAGTGTGCCTCGGATCTAGTGTCATACGTATCCCTCTCTGTCTGCATGTGTGTAATATATAAATATATGCACACATCAATAAACATGAAAATTCTACAGTTTTTCTCAGCATAACTACTTAACTGCTCAATTATTTCAGCTACAGGGCTTTTAGTACATTTGCAGATGATTTTACATTAATATTACATAAACATTCACTGTTGAAGCCACTTTATGCAAAACTGTGAAACACCCCCAAGTATCAACCTCCCACTGTGAATGATACTGCTACTTGAGTTTTTTTTTTTTTTTTTTAAATGTCCACCAAGCAGGTTGTGATTGGCTGGTCTGCCAGAGAGCGATATTGGATACTTTGTGTCAAAGCAGTGACATATGCCTCTGATTTATGACAGAAGAAGTAATTAAAGGTAATGGCAATCACAATGTTTCTGAATATTATAAATTATGATATATTTAATAACTCGTTAATAATGAATAATCACATTGTTTAACACATTTTCACACACAAAACAGTTTTTGTCATAAAGTAAATGTTTTGGCTTAAAATGATAACAGCGCACCATTATGAATTATTATTCCATCATTTTAATTTCTTTCTCAAACATCCTATTCATCATCCTATTCCATCGCCATATTTTCATGATCATATTTTTTTGGTCAGAATATTATTGATTATTATCGAGTTATGAAATATCATAAAAAGTATTACTGGTTTGACACTTGGTACCTAATATCATCTCTATTGCTTCTTAGGATAGCTCAAAAAGTTGATTCTGTTCATCTGGGCATAGAAACGTTTCGTCACTCATCCAAGTGACTTCTTCTGTCTCGGCTGAGTGGTGTTTCCTTAGTCTTATAAACATCACCTTTGCACAATGACTGAAACTAGCACCAATGATGAACAATGGGCTGTGAGGTCAGTTTCTTGATCATTAAATTGGCAGATGTACAGATGAACAGAAACAACTTTAGGGTTTTCTTACCTGGATGATTGAGCATGTATCAAAACTTTTTTTGTTTGTTTTGTTTTGTTTGTAACTACCTGTTTTTTGGCACTTAATATTTTTATTTCCTTTACTATTTTATGCTGTACAGTGCTTTACGACTGTGAAAAGAGCTTAATAGATAAACTTAATTTATTAATTTACTTACAAATTTCAAAGAGCTGAAACATGAACATTAGATAACAAATTCACTGTTTATGCTACAAAATAGTGAAAACACTTTTTTGGCCTCTAGTTTTGATCATTAAGTGCTTACTTTTACTTCCACCGAGGAGGTTGTGGTTGGTTTGTCTGGGTGTTAGCAGCATTACTCAAAACCTGTTTGGACAGGTTGGAATAATTTCTTTTACAATTATCAAATTGAAATAAAAAAACATTAAAATTAACATTTATCCATCTATTATTCTTTTTTATTTTGTGGCTGTAGGTTTGGCATACTTTATAAATTCTCATAAACTGCCAAAAACGTATGTTGCTTCATTCACAACACTCAGTTTAAACAGTGTGTCCTAAGCCTGTTTAACCTTAGAAAAGATTCACTTTATTACCTCTGTATTTTGGTTCAGCTTATTTGTTTGTTATGGATGAATTTACTCGATTTCTTAAAAATCAGAAGTGGGAGTTGGCCCAAATTTGACTTAATCCAGATCTGGATAAAGGGATTTCTGATACATTCTTCATCACTAACACATGACCCTACGCTGTGTCACTGCATCATTCCATGTTTGGCACTGATCACCACCTGCACTCATGTATATATCTTTCAACGTAGCACTCTTAATTCTTATTCTCATGTATATATCTCATGTATATCTCATGCACATATCTTTCCACGTAGCACTTTTAATTCTTATCCCTACTTTTATTTTTTTCCATGTCTATTTAAGTGCTATTTATGACACTATGTTTGCACTGAAGCACCGCAGCAATTTCCTAATGTTGTAAACCTGCTCAACATTTGGCAATAAACCCCATTCTGATTCTGATCACTGAATGATGGGAAAAGTTGGAAATTTTGTCTTATCTTCACAACTTTATATCAAACTGAAATATTAAAAAACTCATGATCGTCTTTATGTTCTCAATAAAATATCACTGATCCAGATTCAGATTATTCTGGATTCACGGACTCTTCTCATACCTGATGTAGAGTCATCTGTCAGTGGTGGTGTTTTTTTCTCAGTGTTCTTGTTCTGAGATGAGTCTTACAGTAAAGTGACTGAGTCACATCATACCAGTAATACGATTTTGTCATCTTAGCATCAGGGAACCAATTCAGACTGAACACTTACTAAGTTAATAGAGAAAGCAAACCACAGATTGACTGATAATTTAAAAAAGAAATAATGGGCCTTTGGGAGGATGACTGTACACGGCATTAAGCATGACCACTTTTCTTGGCAGGGTACGGAGCCACTGTGGAGGGGTAGTTTATCAACTATGATACACTTTTATTGTTAATAACTGATTTACGGCAATGTCAAAGTTTGAAATGAACATGCTGAGGCAGAGTCTTAGCTTATTAACAGAAAATCTGTTTCAAGATTTTTTTCTTTCTTTATTATTATTTTTTATACAGCATTTAAAAAGGAAGCAGATTTTTTTGGGCTGACTAAAAATTTCCTTCAGTTCTGCCCTAAAATACTCTGATTAAAAGTAGCCCTATGACTTCTTCTTTTGCACCCAGCTGATATCTTTGATTACCCAATGCTTACTGGCAAAAAGCTTATTTATAGGCATATTATCACAGTGTTTAATTGCATAACAAACTCATAGAGCTGTCATGTAATTTTTAAGCAGCCAAGAAAATGTCAGTCTTGGTTGCATGGCAACACACAATCCTGTGATTACAGGATGTCCCAAAAAGGAAACACCATTATATTAGTGTAGTGGCTGGATCTATTTACTGTCATGCATCAGTTGCAATTTTTGATCCTGGAAGCTGTTAACGATGATCCTCATCACATAGTGCACGACTTCCTGTTGAAGACCAGATGATAATGCCATACAAAACAAAGCACATTAACCTCCTCCTACATAGAAAGGTGAAATTTTATAGATTTTGAAATCAAGATTTACACCATTCTCTATAGGTTGATCAAACAGGATGTTTTTTTCCCAGCATGTCCGATTGCGGATGTTTTCTTTTTGACCGCAGTCTGATTAATTAGCAGCACAAGTCTTATCAGTCAATTTCTCTGTGTCCGTTTATTCCAGACGAGCTCCTCTGGCTCCAGTAGCAGTCACGTGACACACCTCCACATCGGCCCCAAGTTTCTGCAGCTCATCCAGCCAGATCTGTTGCTTGTGAGACAGTCGGTCATTGGGCCCCTTCACCTCCACCAGCTACAATCACATGACATCACAAGAGTTTAAACTACTGGGCACCAAAAATCTCCTGATTCCATAAAAAACAGAGAACAAAACAAGCCAGGATGGCAGGTGATCTCACCTTGTAGCTGTTGTTTGAGCTGTTCCACACCACAAGATCGGGCAAACCTCCACGGCAGTGCCTGTAGTCTTTTGCCATTCGTGCTATTACTCCACCTAGAAAGGCTCCACCCAGGCATGCAACAAGAGACTGGGGAGAGAAAAAAGAAAAGAAAATCAGCATCTAATTGCACATCAGTATCATGTTGGTACCTACAGTAAGAAATGTAGAAACTTACAATCCCCCCCCCCCCAAAAAAAACCCCACATTGTGTAAAATATAAATAAAAACAAAAAAACAATGAAAACAGTACAAAGAAAAAAAACACATGGTCTTCTTCAACTGGATGCCAGCAACGCCATCAAAAAAAAATCCAGGACAAGGGCACGTTTACTGACCTTTTCTTGTTTCTTATTTTTCTATTATCAGCTCATACAGATTCATTGAATGCTTCACAAGAAAGTTTCAAACCCCATTCTAAATGTATTACACCAGCATGGCTCCAAAGCAAGAGTCTACGTGCTAATCTGTCAATGAAGGATGCGCCAAACTTGGTAATGAGGTGAGACAATTATTAGAGTGTGTTTGAGGAAAATGTGTCCTCATATGCCCCACTGCGCTGACACATAATGTGAGAAACACTGTATACTGACAGCACTCAACATGTACTTTTAAAACCTTAAGTACCTGCGCTTGCTGAAGGGATGAGAAACGTTCCCAGCTCACCAACGAACACACTTTTCCCTCCTGGGAATTCCAGACATCTTCCAACATATTTTGCAGAGTTTCCACAGACGCCTCACAAAGTAACTGGACACGAGACTCGATTGCATCCTTTCTGTTTTCATAAAAGCAGTCGGTGTAAAAATCCAGCGGACACGTCTGTAAGGGAAAACAAACGTGAGCTCTAGAGTTTCATACATATTCAGATAAACACGTATAGACCTTTCTTTACCTGGTATGGGTTTCGGAAGACATCTGGAATACTGTCCATGAAAATGATGTCCCACAGCAGGAGAGCAAACAGTGTTGAGAATGTTGAACCCTCTCCATGGATCCCTGATGATGATAATAATAATAATAATAATAATACTTAAACAAAAGAAAAAACAAAAAAACCTACTGTTTCTGTTTGTATCTATACATTTTTACAGGAGAAAAAAAGTTGTTTACCTTGGTCAAAACCTTGCTGTCTGTAATGCGCCAAGGACAGCTCCTCTACAGAGCATATTACAGTGGAATGAGCGCCCTCTTCATTTGCTGGTAAAAGAAATTTAGACTTTCCCATGCCTCCCTCATGAGGAAACAGCTGTCCTCGAATAGTCACCTGCAGTCAGATGTAACAACAAACAAACAAACACACAGACACACACAAAAGCATCTTTTAGGTGAGCTAAAAAACTAAGCTGTTCCATTTTGAAACCCACACACTGACACTGTGAAAAACATACATGCTTGACATCTTGTACTTGGACAGTGGGCAGGTCTCTCAGTTGCAGGCGGTACTTCTTGCAGCTGGCAGACTCTTTCATTCTAACAGCTCTGTGATGCAGCGCGAGTTTATGTCCTGTACGCACCAAAGGGTCTGACAGCCCATCTCTAATAGCACAGATAGCCTGACAGGTAAAGAACACAGTCCAACAATTGAAAGATTAACACAAGACATCTGACAAAAAATTAAATCAGACTGTCTCAGTAGGACGTGAATGAGAACAGAGAAGGGTGCAGACTTGCTCAGGACTTTTGAGGTGCTGGTGAACGTTTAGTGCCAGCCTGTCCCACCATCGCCCGCGGCTGTCAGGACAGTAAACGGACTGCAATAGCAAAGACCGCAGCTCTTCAACTGCTTCCTGTGACACGAACAGAAGACCCATGAGATCTTCAACAATGACATGAACAAGCACTTTAATTTGTGTTTCGCGGTGAATGGACAGGTTCAGAAACCTCATAGCGACGGAGCCTTTGCAAAATCTCGACCCCTCTGGATAAAATTCGAGTGTAAGCCCATCCTGCAGTGAAGCAGCGCAGAAATACAGGCAGCTTTTCCTGATGACTGCAAACAAATCATATTGTTATCAGTCACAACTGACTGTTTTTGGAAACACTGAAGCAAATGTTTATGATTTCGCACCTGAGGTCATTGTTTTTCTTCAGCACTAGCCATTGACTTTTGGCTGCAGCATAGAGCTCCATGGCCGTCTCCCACTGACCACCCTGCATAGCCAGGATCACCTCTTGCAGTGCTCGCATGGAAGCTTCATATCTGGTGTGATGCATGCCATTATTAGTACTTATTTGTGCCTATCCTGCTTGATAAAACATAAGAAAGTCATTATAGATATTTTGGTAGAACCTTACCTGATAAGGTCCTCTCTATCCTGAAAAACCTTGGCTACACGCTGTACTGTATAGTCTGGGAAGGCCAGACGACCTGAGTTTACCAAAAGGATGGTATAAAGCTGGCTCTGTCCTCCAGCTGCCATCTCCTCTTCTTCCACGGTGTCCGTCAGAGAGAAGAGCAGGAGAACACGAGAGAAGACAGCCCGAGGACTCCGACAGAGACGGACACAGGAACCTGCAAGCTGCTTAGCCCTTTAAAGACAGGATGGGGTGTGACCACCACTGCAATACTGGTACTAAAAAAACATAACATAAATAATTATCTTACCGTTTAAGAATCACTGCTCCGACACTGTTTTGTGCAGTGGTCAGAGTGAAAAGAGACTTTTGCTTGCTAAGGCGGAGCAGCCCGTCCACTACCTGCTGTTTTTGGGTCGCTGAATTGCCCAGGTGGAAAGTCTTAGCCAAAGCTTTGAGTTCAGGAGCCGGCAGGAGATCCAGAGCCTCACCCAAGTCTTCAAGGTCATTCTCTTTGAGAGGTAAAAACACCAGACGTGGACATTATTAGAGAAAATTTGGTGATGTTTATTCATTGATGTAATTTGATGTTTATTCCAAACATTTTACTGTATTTCCTAGCTTCAACCATTAACATGATGCCAACATAATAGCTAAATGTGATCAGTGCAGTCATATTAATAACATAATTGGAAAAACATGAATATCGAACGGTAACAAAATGACAGTAACAAAAGGAGACATTAAATTTTTTACACATTTACCTGTCTCCAGAAAACCACTTTGAACCAGTTCCTGTGAAATGGGTCCAAGATCGCTGCATATCTCTTCATAATCCAGCTTATTTACTTGGAGCCACTTCAGTTTCCTCTGAAAAAGCCTCACATACAACTTCTGTCCCATGACTTCAAGAGAGAGAATACATGTGAACAATAAAGCCAGATTTTCACAGTTTTTAGAATAACTATTGAATAATATTTTAACATACCTGACAGATTTTCAAATGCACGTATAAAGGACAAATCATCTTGGTTGAACAACTCTCTGTCATCCTCATTCTCCAGCACAGCGTGTAGTACAGTTTTGAAGTTCCTGAGGTAGTAGGGAAGGTGCGGCGAAGCCGTAGTCGAGCTCTGCTCACTTGTGATGCTATCGGCACCAAACACTGGGAGTAAATCACCACTGACAACCGCAACCTTTTCCTCACACGTTTCCTCTAAATTCAAAGGTTGGTCACAAGCAGATAACGCTACTACAGTTTCATGCTGATCCAGATCAGTTGTTCCAGCTTTACCTTCAGAGGACTTCTTCTCCAGCTTGGCTTTCTTTTTAAAGCTAGCTGCCTTACTAATGGAAGATTTACTTTTTCGTTTTGCTGGTTTGGAGGGAGAAGAGTGTGGCTTTGGAGCAACTTGTTTTTGAACAGTATCAGATTTAGATGCTTTGTTTTCAAGTTTATGTTGTTTTTTTGAATGTGATGGGTCTTGTACTGTTGCTGCACAGGTGACACTGGTGGACCGGCGTGTCATACCTTCTTTTTCATCTTCTAAACTCTGAATCAGAAGATTCTCCTTCTGTGAGCTATTCAGTGTCTCATCAAGTTCATCCACTGTCTCTTTCCTCTCAGATGCCTTATGAAAATTTCCAGATAATTTGGAAGAGAGACTTTCCCGGTCAATGGTCCTGACCACAGTCTTGCTGTTTATTTCCCGTGGTGCCTGTTGTGAATTATTTGCTGGTTTGGAGGGAGAAGAGTGCGGCTTCGGAGTAACTTGTTTTTGGACAGTATCAGATTTAGATGCTTTGTTTTCAAATTTATGTTGTTTTTCTGAATGTGATGGATCTTCCACTGCTGCTACACAGACAACACTGGTTGATCTGACTGGCAGGTCCTCTTTTTTGTCTTCTAAACTCTGAATCAGAAGATTTTCTTTCTGTGAGCTATTCAGTGTCTCATCAAGTTCGTCCACTGTCTCTTTCCTTTCAGGTGCCTTATGAAATTTTCTAGATAATTTAGAAGAAAGACTTCCAAGGTCAATGGTCCTGACCACCGTCTTGCTGTTTATTTCCCGTGGTGCCTGCTGAAAGTTATTCTTTTTGAAATAAGGGCTTGTTTTGGTCTCTTTGCCTTTTTCACCCGCTTCTTCCACTTTTCGATCCTCCGCGGGAGACTCTGGGAGACTCCTTCTGGGTGACAGCTGAGTGCTTGAGATAACACTATTACTTGCTGAGCCGACAGTGCTGTCTCCTCTCTCAAAGTTCTGACATTGCAGATCAATATGCTCATTGATCTTGAATCTCGGTACCAGCTGGCCACACAGGGGACAGGCCAGCTTAGGTGGAGGCTTGCTGGAGAAGAACGACGTGATTGGACTTGTGGTGGCACCCCTGGCAGCAGTGCCAACTTTAACAACATTGTCCGTCTTTTTGGTTCTCGACAATGATAAACGTCCCCTGAGTTTGCCTTTGTTAGCTCGCTCGGCCATGTTTCAGCAATGCAGGCGGCAGTGGTGGTGCTGCTCGGTGAAAACTATTTTCCCCCACAGGTTTTCTTTGTTGCATACTCTGACAGTTGCGCTTTCGGTGTAGAAATGCTTCGTATGCTAGCTTACCTATGTCTCATTTAAAATGGTCACACATTTGCGACTCTTAGTGCTTCACAAATCCAGCAGAAAACTATAAAATACAGCCTGTCAGCGGTTCAAAACAATAGCTAACATACCGATAGCAGATATGGCACCCAATCCCGCTTCTTAGGCACAACCAGTAGAGCGCAGAACATCGAAATCGATCCCAGATACATCGATATTTTTCCTCAACAAACGCAAATAAATCCTAGGAAGCTGTAAGATATAATCATATTAAATATGGCTTTAAAGTAAAGATAATCTAATAATATAAATCACACCTTGGGTGTCTATTTAATGACTTACAAGCCACCACTTATACTGTTAAACAAATTATAAAATGACTAAAAAATTAAAAACAAACAAACAAACAAACATAAAAATACAATCCATTCATATAGAGGTGCATCTGCGTGTGCATTAATGTTTTATGTTGGGTAGAACAGTGCGACTAGTGAGCACATGGTGCGTGTGTGCCTGTGTTAGGGGGTGTATTTTCTACACAGGTTCCTGGGCTGCTGTGCGGCTTTTATTCAAAAATCACCATCCCGGAGATCAATCTCATCTGATCAGCAAACGGGCATTTTAAGGGAGAGGCCCCCACAGGACTGATGTCGGTAAGTGGCACACACATATATTAATGCACGTATAGAGGGGAGCATGCAATATTGATGCATGTAGGCCTGCTTCTGTCACAGAGCGAAAACGATGCTAGATGTGCGTGCTCCTGTGGCACATCAGCCCATTAGTTGGGTGTCAGCATGGTGCAGTCTCCATGCTTCACATCAAGGTCGATGTGAATTTTCCAGCTGCTGTAGGATAATAAGATGCCTCCAGATGGTATAACCACTAGAGAGCGTGTGTGGAGGGAGCGCGCTCCATTAATGCACGGTATATGCGCAGGACATATCCGATTATCTTATCGACATCTAGGCAGAGGGAAATGCGGCGTCCACTTGTGGGGAGACTGGAGCCACAGCAACAACCACCCCTGCAGCTGCGGCAAAAGTTAGGCGTAATAGCTTTATAAAATACTACCACTCATTCTTCAAGGGCAGGGCAGGTGCAAGAAAACTGCAATGGTGAAGGCCAATTCTACTCTGTAATTGCCCCTGTTGTTTTAATTGCCAGTTCAGCACCATGGAGAAGTCATGCTTAGGACTGTTAGCAGGGATTAGAGGTTTTTTGTGCTGATGATGCTATAATCCCAGTTGCATAATGACCTGATCAACACTGATAGGATTCATTTCGTTGTGGAGTCTTTTTAGCTTGAGCCAAATAGTTTGCTCTATGATTTTTCTTTTCAGCCTCAAGCTTAGATGCTTCATGCTGAGATGAGGATGCTGATGATGACATGTTTATACTGGGCGTGTAGCACAGCACTGTCAGTGTGCTGCCTCTCACATATCCTGTACTAATCAAATGTAAAGCATGTATTACTAAACTGAGAGCATCACATTCACACTTAAGGAGCTCACTTCTTTTAAATGATGACAGGGATGAAAAGAGATTTGGTGGAATTCAGAGCTGAGAGAATCATAAATTATATCATTATAATATTGATAAATAAAATCAACAGCATTTTTATGTTGTATTGATGGATACTCTCTAATTTACTGGTGTTAAATCCTGCTGTTGTACATTTGTATTATTACTGTAGGGCTGCGAATAACAGATATTTCCCCATTTCTTAATCTGCCAGATGTTTTCTTGATTGAGAATATATGTTGAATGCACACTCACCAGCCACTTTGTCAGGTACACCTGTTCAGCTGCTTGTTAACGCAAATATTTAATCAGCCAATCACATGGCAACAAAGTTAATGGCATATGCCTAAATGCATATTTACGCATGCAGACATGGTCGAACCAGGCTGTTGACATTGAAACTGAGCATTGGAATGAGAAATGGGGCTGATTTAAGGGACTTTGAATGTGGCATGGTTGTTGGTGCAAGGCAAGCTGCTCTGAGTTGTTTCAGAACTTGCTGATCTACTGGGATTACAGCCATTTCTAGGGTATATAGAGAAAAATGGTCAGAAAAAGAGATAAGATCCAGTGAGCGGCGTTTTTCCTTGTTGAATGTCAGAGGTTAGATGAGAATGGCCAGACTGCTTCGAGATGATAGGAAGGCAACAGTCATTCAAATAAGTACTTGGTACAGTCTATGCATATAGAAGAGCATCTCTGAATGCACATGATGTTAGTCCTTGAAGCGGATGGGTGACAGCAGCAAAAGACCGCACAAGGTGCCACTCCTCTCAGATAAGAACAGGAAACTGAGACTGCTGCAAAATAGGGTCTGAATCTGGAGTAAAAAACATAAAAGCAGCACCAGCAGTGGTTCCAAGTATATTTTCCTGGCACGCTTTAGGCCTCTTAGTGCCAACTGAGCATCACTTAAACACCACAGCCTACCTGGTTACTGTTTCTGACCATGTCCATCCTTTTATGACAGCAGAAGAACACACCATATCACAAAGCTCAAATCATCTCTAACAGCTTTCCAGAACACAACAGGGAGTTCACTGTACTCAAATGACCTCCACAGTCACCCAATCTCAATCTAGTAGTGCAGCTTTGGGGTGTGGTGGACTTCACATTATGGAGGTGCAGCCAACAAATCTGCAGCAAATGTGTGATGCTGTCATGTCAATATGGACCAAAGTCTCTGAGGAATGTTTCCAGACCCTTGTTGAATCCATGCCATGAAAAATTAAGGCAGTTCCGAAAGCACAAAGGGGTTCAGCTCTGTACCATTTAGGTGTACCTTATAAAGTGTCTGGTCAATGTAGACTATCATGTCTCTATTTAAAATTTCTCGTTTCTGTCAACTGTAGACTATCGGTAAAAGAATGACAGAAAAAAACCCCAAATAGTTACATTCGAGAGGCTGGAACTCGTTAAATGCCAGTATTTACTTTTAATTAACAGCTGTAATCATTTTTCCACGATTAATTTCTATCGGTTCAGCTGTGAAGTACTTTCTGACTAATTTAGACAGTTTTGTGTTGTTGTTCTTTGGTTCTTTACTGTTTTTCAAGGCAGCTTCTTGAAGATACTGTTTAGCAAACTATAAAACAATAACATAGTTTATAGAAAACACCACATGCTACAATCTGAAAGCAGGCATGGGCAGCATTTTTGTCAGCATTACTTGTGCCAGAATTTTGTAATAACTTTTTAGGATGTTATATTTCAAGCGGTGTGTGAGAGAGCTAGACTAGGTTAAGCAGATGACTTTCACCCGCAAGAGAAGAGTTTAAATTGTGTGTGAAGGCAGACTGACTTACAATAAGCCAGTATAGAGCATCTGCATATGTCTGTGCTTCTGTGGTGGGAGGTGCTAAGAATAGAGAGCAGTGTTGCAGAAGGAAGGCTGTGTGTCTGTAGTTTTACTGCAGGCTTCCTGTTCTGCAGGACATCAAGACAAAATTAGAGCAGGCACAACGGACCAAGATCACAGATAACAAACACCATCAAAGACAAATGGACTGAGATGGTGCATGTAAGTAAAATATGGATGTTTGGTACGGAGGGAGGATGTGTGTGTGTTTTTAAAGTATGACAGAGATAGTCACTGTATACAAAAGTGGATCTTTGACCATATGCAAAGAGGAATCTTTGATGTTTGGTTATTTAAATTGACGGCACCTGTGCTGTAGGCTTGTAGCGGAGGAGCTCGAAAACTGAGAAGAGTTGCTGAAGAGTTTCTGTTTTTATGAAAGAGAGCATCGAAGTCTTTGGAAGGTGATTTCTCCAGTGTGATGAACCTACGTCATTTGCAAAATACAATATGTGTTCAGTTATTTTTCATAATAATATAAAGAGTCTGAATGATGATATACTGTTGAAAATATAACATTTCTCAAAAATGTGAAATTGATTTTCTATTAATGTTTACAGGGCTTAGGGTAGTGGGCTAAAGGGGCCAGTTATGGCTCATGGAAAGAGGCCAGGATCCATTTCCAAAATATTGGTACCCGGCACTTCATCATGCCCCGGTCCTGGACAGAGCAAAGAAGAGCGGGGAGGTTTGGTGAACGAGGCGACTGAGCAACCACCTTGTGCGCTGGAGGAGGATAATAATGACCAGCTGACTTCTCCTGTTTCTGCAAATCACTATTACATGAGTTGTGACCCTAGTCCTGAGGACATGGAGGACACCTGCTCTGAGTACGACAACGTGGGCTCCGATGTCGAGCAGGACTATGATGAGGTTCTGCATTTGAACAGAGAGGGCGGTGTGGACATGAGGTATTACAAGCAGTACTGTCCTGAGGACGGTGGCTATATAAAGCATGCTGTCAGTGATAATACTAATGAGAACACCAGTGCTCCTGACCAGATGACTCCGAGGCCACGGCATGGCACAGAAATATGTGAGGGATCACAATCAGACGCTAAGCCGAGTAAGATGAGCCATCGCTTCAGGTCGCATTGTGCTCCAGTTGCTGGTGATGAAACAGAAGGGGGAGTTAAAAAGGGCCAGGAGGACAGGTTCTTCTTCGGTGATGGAGATGAGATAGAAGAGGTGCTAGATGGGGCCAAATTTATAGAGGATTTAGAGGAGACGGAGGACAGTATTCAGAGGCAGGCTAGCCTTTATCAGGGTAATGAGAACGAAAGAATTAGGAAGGGGGGAGAGGAACGGCAAAGAGAAGGTGACGTCCGAGTCACAAGGAACCCTAATGTCCTAGGAGCCAGCAAGAAGTGTGAGCCATCTCATATAGATTCAAAGGAGAAGGAGCGGCAGGGTAAAGGGCGAGGAAGGAGGGGAACAGGAGAGGGCATCGAGCAAATTGCCTCTGGGATCAAAGGATGCATGACCAGCAACACTGAGCAGCGTCCAAAGACTTTGCCCAGGGACTGCAAAAAAGTTGCCGTGAGGACCAAAGCTAGGTCCAGTTCCAGTAAGCAACACCCTATTCCCCCACCTCGCCACTCCCATGCTCAGCCTCCTACTGAAACCCAGAAACCCCAGCCTCACAGAGAGCCTCCTCCTGTTCCCAGACCCAGTAATTCCACTGCTAACAGCCGGGAGAATGAACCCAGGGTTATCAAGCCATCCCTGGCTCCTCTTCACACACCAGAACAACAGAGGGAGTCTCTCGAGGAGAGACAGAGACGGCTAGAGAAACCCCAGCAGGTAAGCAATGCAAATAGGACACATCTTTGTCAGCTCTTGTCCCCTGTGGCTCGTGATTGTAAATGTTTGTGCCAAACCTGCCTCTGCTGTGGTTTAGAGGGGATCAGCACAATTTTAATTTTATGCATCGCCAGAAATAGTCTTCATCACTTTTTATGAGTTCTTCTTAATCGGCACAGGACAACAAGAAATGTTAAAAAACACAAACTGTCCAAGATAAGAAGAAAACACCCCCCACTTATTTTTGTTTAGCAGAATGAGAAGCTCAGCCCGGCTGCAATACCTGAGGAGCTGCCAGAGCAGGCGACGAGGTCTCAGTGTCCAGAGCCTGTCTCTGCAGAAGACAGCAACACTCCCAAGGTTAAAATTCAGCTACTTTTAGCTTCTTATCATCCAGTTTTTGATCAAAAAACTGTCTTTTACTGTCTCTTTAATCGTATTCCCAAGAAACATTTGTTTTTGTAAGTTTTGTATGTAGGCAATCGTGGATATTGTGATAGATATAGGTTTTTATACTGTATCTGCAAAATATTTGCCCTTGAAGTCCAACTTATTACATTTTTTAAAAAAGAAAACACAGGAAGCTGCTTCGTTTCCCAGCTTTGAGGATGGTAAATATCTCAGAATATTCTCAAAATGTTGTCATTTTTATGAATCTGTGCTGCACGTTACAGGGGTCTTTTTGTCACACAGTCCCAGGTCCCTGTGAGCCAGAAGACCTTATTGATGGGATCATCTTTGCTGCTAACTACCTTGGCTGCACTCAAGTTTTGTCTGATAAAAACCCATCCAAGAGTGTCCGTATGTCCCAGGCTCATGAAGCTGTCAGTCAAATCAAGGTAATTCTTCTTCAGGGTTGTTACAGCTACCAACATGCATCCATTTAGTTCATAAATCTTTAAATTGGCCAGCATCAAAATGTGGGAACAAACTGAAATGAAATCTAGGGAACAAATTGAATTCGGGTCCAGGAGACTTGATTAGATTCTCTTGATGTTCTCCATCTGGGATTTTCAGCCTTAGAAAAGTTGGCTTTTATTTTTGGCTGGAGGGACTCGACTTTATTAGGGATTTGACTTTATTCTACATGTATGCTCGCAGTTGAAATAAATAATATGTATGTAGTTCAGGCCAGGGTCTTTCTGTGTGGAGTTTGCATGTTCTCCCCATGTTGGTGTGGGTTCTCTGCGGGTACTCCGGCTTCCTCCCACAGTCCAAAGACATGCAGTTAGCGGGGCTAGGTTAATCAATCAATCTAAATTGCCCATAGGTGTGAATGCGGGAGTGAATGTGAGAGCGAATGGTTGTCTGTCTCTGTGTGTTAGCCCTGTGACAGACTGGCGACCTGTCCAGGGTGTACCCCGCCTCTCACCCTATGACAGCTGGGATAGGCTCCCGTGCCCCCCACGACCCTGAAAAGGATAAGCGGAAGTGAATGGATGGATGTTATTTAATACATACAAGGCCAGAAGTATACATACAGGCTCAATTATATAGATACACTTACTTTAATCTTTTAATAAGTGGTGCTGAGTTCTGTCTTTTAACTTGACAAGGTTAAGGCCTGTTAACTTAAACAACTGTACATAACTATGTTATTCAGATGTGTCATCACTTTGCCGAGATCTGGATTTAGACCCAGACTGTCCCCCTACAATAAGAGGAATTTGGTTAGGATGTTCAGGAATAACCCAGGAACCACTAAGGCTCAAGCCTACCATGAGCTGGAAACTGCTGGAACACCAGCATCACTGTCCACAGTGAATCCAGTTTTATATCATCACGGACTGAGAGGGTGCCGACCAAGAAAGAAGCTCCTGCTCCAAAATGGAAACCTTCAAGCTCAAGAGAAATTTGCAGCTGCCCACATGGACAAGCCAAATGCCTTCTGGAGAAAGGTTTTATGGCCATATGAGACAAAGATTGAGCTATTTGTCCACACTTGACAACAAGTATGTTTGTAAAGGTGAAAGCTTCAAACCTAAGAACACTGTACCAATTGTAAAGGACGGTGGTGGTAGCATCATGCACTGTGGCTGTTTTGCTGTCAGCAGTACTGTTACATTGTACAAAGTGGTTGTAATAATGAAGAAGAATGACTATCTCCAAGTTCTTCAGCGTGTTCCAGTAGCTCAGTGATCCAAAGCACACGTGTGAGGTGGTTTTTGAATGGATGAAGCAGGCTAACGTTAAACAGCTGGAATGGCCTTACCAAAAACCGGGTGTGTGCCAAGAAGAGTGGTCAAATATACACCAGGAATTATGCCAGAAGTTTCTTAATGGCTACAAAAAGCTTCTGGTAAAGTACGTGTAACTTACTAAGGGACGTTTAACCAAATATTAGTGGAGGTGTATGTATACATCTAAAACTGTGTGGATTAGAAAAAAAATACAAACTAAAGTCAAACTTGTGCACCCAGTTCTTTTCAAAGTGCAATAAAGATGTATGCTGTACAATCTTTCCACACTGAGAAAATGAACAGTTCAAAGAAATAATTCAAGGCCCTAAATTACAATGACCATAACACGTATTAATACTTCTGACCACAACTGTATGTTGCTTGTGACCTATTTATAAAAAGTCAGCTGTGCAGTAACCTCATCTATTTACCACACAGTGGAGCTGTTGCATGTCTTTCTTTTGGCCACTTTGTTCTTTTGATACGGCCACATGTTTTTGTTCCTGTGTATTAAGTGTTATATCCTGTGCTTGTGCCTTGAATGTAACTACAAATGAACTGCTGGTCACAAAAGCAAAGTTTGAAAAGAATAATTTAAACTGTCTCTGCCTTTCAGGCATAAGCACAAGCGTTATTATTGAGGTGCAAGAAAAAAAATGCTATGCAAGATTAAAGCATCACATTCATTCTCTGAAATGCAAAACGTCTTATTAAAATTCTGTTTATCTCAAAGAGCCAAGATGAAGATTCTCAAATGATGACAGAAGTGGACCTGTTTATCTCCACTAAAGCTGTCAAAGTACTGAATGCTGACACACAGGTCAGTGGCTCTTAAATTTGTGTGTTGCCTTCTTCTTGTGCATAAACACAATTTATTTTGAATCATGATTGTCATTACTTTTGTTCCTCATAGGAAACAATGATGGACAGTGCCTTGCGAACCATCTCCTACATCGCAGACATCGGCAGCATTGTAGTTCTGATGGCACGGAGGCGCATGTCTCAGGCCTCATCAGAGGAGCTCTCTGAATCTTCGGACTCCACCAGCGAAGGGAAGAGCCAGTACAGAATGATCTGCTATGTCTTTGAATCAGAGGATGTAAGTATTGCCATTCTTTTCTACTTTACGCTCTAGTTTTACATTTTTACAATAATCTCTGGTCACTTCCTTGCTGTTGTCAGCTGGGATAGCCTTTCTGCTGAGCGGTTTCCCCCAAATGCTCCCCTTCCCGTAGGCGCAGCTAATCGCACAGTCTATTGGTCAGGCGTTCAGTGTGGCCTACAGAGAATTCCTGCGAGCCAATGGCATCAATCCCACCGACCTGAGCCAGAAACAATACAGTGACATCATCAGCTCCCAGGAAATGTACCACGATGACCTCGTTCATTTCTCAAATTCAGACAACTGTAAAGAGGTGTGACATGTTTTTTATTCCACTGTTGGCTAATTGTAAATGATGACTGATGGATTTTCCACCCTAACAGAATCTCGCTAAATGAAATGCATATACTATTATGAAATGCATAAACTATTATATATTGTACATATATTTATTAGTTTCAGATGTAGCCATTCTTGTATTTTGCTTGTTTACATTATTGTATTTTGCACATCTCTGTTGCTTGTGAAGCTCGCACACAAGAATTTCACTCACATGTGCTGTACCAATGTACCTGCACATGTGATGTGACAATAAAAGTGATTTGATTTAATTTTCAATATGAAATTCAAAGTGTGCTTAAAAAGGTTTAAAAAATACTTGTATACTGTATTACAGCTGTATATAGAGAAGCAGAAAGGCGAGATCCTCGGCGTGGTAATAGTCGAGTCTGGCTGGGGCTCCATTCTGCCCACGGTCATCCTGGCCAGCATGCTGAACAGTGGGCCCGCAGCTCGCTCTGGAAAACTCAACGTGGGCGACCAGATTATGTCCATCAATGACACAAGTCTCGTGGGGCTGCCACTGGCCACCTGCCAGGGCATCATTAAGGTATGGAGTACATCAGGAACCTCCAGTTAGCCCTTTACTTAGAGTCATAAGTTAGATAAGGAAGTATTTGAATCAAAGAATAGCACAAGGAAAACTATCTGTAGTTAGTAGTGCTGGACTGAACAGCCCAAAAGTATGAATTACAGTGAAAGTACCTAAATATTAGTGGACTTTTAGGTGGTCCCTCTTTTCACCCTAAAAGGATTAAGTGGACAGGAAAGAAGAACACGAATGAATAAATGTAATTTTGACCATGACACTAACAAGCACATAGAAATACCACATAAGCACAGGGACAGCACCAGTCTTTAGTCCACCTCCACAAACCTTTTGACTTCTGAAACATGTGAATGCGTTTCTGAATGTGTCCCAGGGTCTGAAGAACCAGGTGAAGGTAAAGCTGAGTATTGTAAGCTGCCCTCCTGTCACCACCGTCCTCATCAAGAGACCCGATCTCAAGTTCCAGCTCGGCTTCAGTGTTCAAAATGGCATTGTGAGTGCAGCCGTATCACTCGTTACCATGACTCTAAACTTAAGATTGAACTTTCAACTCAGGCTTATTAAATGCTTAGGTGCATGCAGGTTTTTTTGTCATGTTATAGCATCACAGTGATGGCTGCTTATGTTAAAAATAGCAATAATGAGCTCAGCGTATGTACAAATAATTGCTGTGAGCCAAAAGCTCAGGCGTCATTCTGCTCTGATAGTTTTTGAGCTGCTGCACCAGGGCCAAGATAAATAAGGAACTGTGAACTGTGAACCATGAAAGCTACTCTAGTACATGCCAAAAATATGTTAATATTTACAACATACCCCCTTGTTGACTGGGAGTGTTGGTATTTATGATGCAGTTCCACATTTGGGGTTATTTTGCTTCCTCAGATCTGCAGCCTGATGCGAGGCGGTATCGCTGAGAGAGGCGGCGTTCGTGTTGGACACAGAATCATTGAAATAAATGGTCAGAGTGTCGTTGCCATGGCACACGAGAAGATAGTTCAAACCCTGTCCATCTCTGTGGGTGAGGTAGGAACTCCTCATGACACAAGATGGCAATTTTCTCCGATTACTGCACCACACAAACACTGTGCCACACAGGCCTTTCATAGATGCATGCACATTAGAGTTTGGTTTAAAGCCAAATCACTGGGTACACACAGGGCCACAGAATGCCTGTAAGTGATGGGTCAATAAAGTCAATAAAATCCTGTGATTAAACAAACCATGGTTAAATATTTTTTTTAAATTAAAACTGACTAGTACAATAAAGGATGTTTGTGTGAGAAAACTCACATTCCAGAGAAATTAACTATTGTGTACTTTCACAGTGATTACAGGAATCTATTTCCTTGAGTGCAAGTTTACAATTTATCCCTATGAGCGTGCTTTAAAGGAACAGTTTGGGAAATTCTTTTGCCCTTCCTTGTTGACTCATAGTCCAGCACATTAACTCCAATAAAACCATCACGTTGTTCGCTGTTTCAATTAGATAAACTCAGCTGTTTCAAACTAACTGTCAGGCAGCTCATGCTTCACATTGATTTTTTTAATTTTTTCAGGAAATTGTTATACATCTTTTAACTCTTGACCAAAGTAAATGAATATGGCAACATATCAAACTAGTATTAAACACAAACAAATGGATGGAGAATACAGAGGAGACCTGATGGTTCAGATCCCAGTTTGTGTTGTGATGCTCAATGCTTCAATGCTGTAAATAAAACTTAAAGTTAAACATAATCAAAAATATGTACCGAATATTATTTAAAACTTTAACTTAATTTTCAACCACTCTTGTATTTTCTCTGTAATTTCTTCAAGTGTACGTTCTGATAGAAAAGATCTCTGTTTGACAGCAATACATCTGAATCCTTTTCTCAGTCTCTGGTGGGACAGAGAGAAGTAAGTAAATTAGGGCCGATTACATATCTGTGCATGTGTAAATGCATCTGAAGTTGATGGGTTAACCCAGGGAGCTCACTTTACATTGTGGGCCACATACAGCCCACTTTGACTTTCAGGCGAGGGATAAGTTTAACCCCAGTCAGAACCCCTCTGATATCTTCACATACAAAAAAAGAAGTACAATTTTAGCTGCATGTCTCAGTTTTTCTATATGATAAAGAAATTCTGCTGTAGTAAATGGAAGAAATCTGTAAACATGGCACTTTGGGACTAAACTGTAAGTAATAGATGTGTAAAAGCACAGAGAATGTATCTCATTGCCCAGACTGACCTGTAATAATAAAGCAAAGTTTTTCTTGCTTTTTAAAAGATACCATAAAGAAATAGAAACTCTTCTATTAGATGGTGAAAAAATAGGATTTCTTTGTCATTTCATTGTTCTTTTTTTCCTTTAACTTAGGTGTAGTACGAACAATCGTGAAGGAGGCCTTTATCAGTAGAAAAAACTGTACAATTTATAAAAATGCAGTTAAAAGTCCCAAATCGTTCCTGTGGGCCGCCTCAGAGTCTTTGTGGTGCCAATTCAGGGCCCGTGTGCCACATGTTTGACACCCTGCATTTACCCACCCTGCTTCTTTCATGTTTCCCTCTGTGCCAGATCAACATGAAGACGATGCCTGCTGTGATGTTCAGACTGCTGACGGGACAGGAGACGCCCGTCTACATATAGAGGACCCTGCATGGATCAGTCCCACTGTAGCTCTGCATGTCTGGCTGCGTGACGACAATAAGACGGGTGGCTCAGTGGGACGAGGAGAATTTATTTTTCTATCATTTTATTTTTTTTGGCCTGTTGTCGCGACGCTGTAAAGAACATCCGTTTCTCATTTTCCCAGGTTTTATCTTGAATTACATCGTCATAATGGCCTTACAATGTGAATACTCTGTCTGTAGTACTGTACGTGAGTTTATGGTGTTGAAGAAAAGTAGCTTTACGGTCATGTTTATTTTCTTATGAAGAGATAAATTAGTACATTTATTTTTTATTTAGTCATTTTTATAATGTGTATGGAGTTTAAAATTGTACTTCTACTGTAAATACTTTGGATTTCTCAAGGACTTGATTGGAAAGGCCATATAACTTCTGCAGTATATGCATGTGATAACGAAGAATACGATTTACTGACCAGGGATTCATTCTCAATCCAACATGTTAATCTATTACAATTAGTATCAAAAGAAGATAATAAGATGCTGTACAAAGGCACTGAACTCTGTGTATTGTGGTGACGCTGAAGGCCAAAGACACTCTTAATTTTCAAGGACATACAGTATATGGATGATCATTACTTTTACCAGAGCGTACAAGAATGTATCAGAATATACAATACTGAATGAATGTACAGTTATAACACACAGAAAATACAGTTTCATTGCTGAGCACTTGTTTGTTTTCATTTTATTCAGCTCTTAAAAAATTACAGGACAGAAAAAAAACATATTTAACAGGATTACAAGAGAATCAATTCGACCTATCAGAGCACTGTGTGTGCATGAATCTGATGCAAGGAAACCACATGTTCCAACATTCGGGCTCTCGCTGCTTCTCACTAGTGTGGGGTCGCTTAGAAATCTCCTTTTAGAAATAAAAAGCACATTTGTTTTTGCTTAGTATATCATTAAATGTTCAGAAATGTGTTCACCAGTCCCGTCGTAAATTTGTGCCATCTGGCTCTTGCAGGTATTCAATAATGCTGCCAGCTTAGGAGTTGTGTTTCTGAAACTAGAGACTCTAATGTTTTCTGTTCTGGTGAGAGCCAGATTGCACTGGTCTCTGGAGGGAGTAGCACGTGCTGTCGTATTACATCTTCAGTTTTTAAGCAGTTTCTTGGATCGAGTAGGCTTAATTTTATTAACCTCTTAAGCCCCAAGCCTAACTGATCCCCTGCCTTTTGCCCCCGTATCAGGGGGCGTTGGGGCTTAAGAGGTTAATAATGTCTTTGACCAAGTTTCTGATCAGTTTAATGTAAATAAAACCAAATGTGCATTTCATTTAAAAAAGCGGATTCTTAAAGTGTATACTCTGTGTACAATCAATATGTATCTGTGTTGTCTCATGTTTCATTACCAAACAAGCAAAACAACGAGAGCTCTACCATCCACACCCATCACACTATATACACATTGTATGGATCCCATACGAAGTTATGTTTATTTACAGCTACTACAACATGAGAGTGACCTTTACAAATGTGACTATTTACAGTGGACTCAATTTTAAGACATTATTATTTACAGGCTCACACAGATAACTAACACATGTGAAAGTCGAGACTTTAACTGTAACACATTCAACAAAAATTATTTTCAAGTATGAACAAAGAAATCTCCCTGAGAGGGAATCTGCACAGCTTCATAAATGTTCCTGTAACACAGAAAGAAAACGATCAAAGTTAGCTGAACGACGTCTAGCTGAACGACGTCTTTATCATGGATATAAAGGTGACTATGGCGGCCGTATAAACTAACTATGGGAATGCCTTATTAATACACTGTTCGGTCTTGTCCCACAGTAGAATTTACTTATATTAAAGATAAGAACTGTTGCTGCTTTAAACAAATGATTGAGATATTAACAGGCAGCAGAAAGATAATTTGTTGATTACTAATATTCTCAAAAACTGTACGAACCACCCTCATGAATGTACTTACTTCTGTAACTTTTAAATTCACTGGTGAAATTGTCACTCCATCGAGGAAAAATGAATTCAGGTAGCCCTCACTGTATGAATCATCCTCGTCTTCACAGCCGTCGACACCGACACTGAAAGCCTCTTTCATCTTCTCAGGGACCAAAAAGTCAAGCAGCACCACAAGAAGCCCAATGAGGGTGCACAGGATGCCTGAAAATCACCTGAGTTAGTAACAGTCGGGCTTGGAATGATAAATTCAAGTGCAAAACATGCAAAATCTATGTGCAAATTCATGTGTTTACCTGTAGCCAGGGCCAGCCAAAACGAATGGCTGTATTCTGTTTCAAAGGAGTCAGTTCCTATGTAGAAAACACACTGAGGCACATTCATGATGGTGGTGAAGGAGATCATGGAGAAGAAGATGAATGCAGCAGTGGCAACCACCATGTACCCAGCGTACCGGATTACTGGCATGGAGAAAAGGATGTTGGCGAGCATCCAGCAGCAAAATGCTGTCCTGTGGAGCAATTATTGCACAGGGATTGGAATTTCTACATCGCCTGAAAATTAGAGCGCACGGTATTATTTGACAAAATCAAGATATGAGTTATTAACAATCACCAGAGTGTTGCAGACGCGTATCGTCCAGAGTATCTGTACTGAAAGATGAGACCGCACGGGCTGCTCGGGGTGAATTTTTCAGCGATATACAGAATGGGGTTGGGTAAACCTTTCTCCAGAGCTTCTTCATATTCTTCAATAGTGTCATGCCAGGTGAACATCTCATTGTAGTCAATGGTCTCATTAAACTGTACGACAGGATTCCCTGAGTGAGATCAAACAGATGTAAATACTACTAAGCAACACAGATAAAAAAGGAACTTTTCTGACGTGTATATGCAGAAGATGTTGTTGTAGCACCGACTCCTTTCACAATAAAAACTGCAGGAATATTTGACGAGACGTCACAGGTTGCTTACTGTGACTCACCTTTCAGCGTAACGTTAATGCCATACAGTCCGACATGCAAGCCAATCTCCGCGTTAACCACCGCGTTGCTGAAAGACTTATAGGTGGCTTTCGTGGTCATTCTGGCCTCGGCCCAGTCGTTAGTGAAGTTGAGTGCTGCAGGGAAAAAATTAACTTGAAAGTCTAGAAAACAAAGGTGGCAGGAAGAATAAAATCTTTGAAAAACAATACGAATGCAAAACTCACCCACTATCACGGCACCAATGAACAAGCTGGTAACTATTCTAAATGTCCAGAAGAGCCGCTGAGAGGAAGAGACAGACAAATTATTTCAGGTGACTAAAATGGAAAAAAAAGGTGAGGAAACTGAAATGACAGCATTACAACTGCTATTATTTTTGCACTTTTCAGCAACCACTGTTGGAGGCGCAGAAAGAGAGAGAACAATAGTGAGGTTTCGTCACTCATTTGCAGTGAGTAATAGTTTTTCTTTTTTTGGACTTGGTTGCACTCACCGACTTCCCTCGTATCCCGGGTAGAATGAGAAGAAGACTGACCGCTAACACAAGGAAGACCAGAATAATGGTGAGCAAGCGGCTGCTGAAGATAAACGGAGTCCTTTGTACAGTGTAGAATGGGTAAATGTCATCGTAGAAAGTCATCTTAGCTTCTGCTCTTACAGACACAACTGAGACTAGACAGCATAACAGAGAAGACAGTGTTAGTGACAGAGTTCTCAGTTTCCCCACCCAGATGCAGAGATAGACACTCTTGTTACTCACAGCTGATAAGGTGCTTTACATTACTACGACTATGTAACATGGCATGATTAAACATAAACATGGCCGCCTTATTAACTCCTCTGGCACTGTGTGCCTTCGCTGCAAAGAAATAAATGCATGTGTTTAACAGACAAACACATGCAATCCTATACATCCATTCAGCCACCTCTGCCACTGTAATGTAAATCATTGCTCTTCTCTTTTCTCCATCCTGATTTTAGTGTGTTCAGTCACACCTTAAATAATCATGATAATAATAATGACAAAAACTCAATGAACCTATTGTATAGAAATATCTTAGAGATAGAGATATCTTACCTTAAAGTTAAGTCAGTGATCACTGAAGGAGAAGGAAGTTAAGTGTGAAGGTTGAAGAAGCATAGGCTTCTTTTATACCAGCAGGGCCCCCCCTCGTTTCACCAGGGAGGAGGATGCATTAACTGGAATACTGTGGAAAAGAGGTGTGATCCAGGAATGATGGCCATTCCCATTTGGGAAATAGGTCACATTGAGTTTGTGATAAGCTGTGCAGAACATTTAAACTTTAGTATTGCACCATCCCTCCGCAGCACCTGTGCTACTGAACTATTCTGCGCAACACTTCAACCTCTGCAGTAGGTGAGAATCAACTACTTCCTCATCTTCAGTCAGATACTAAGAGATAAAAGGCACATGATATTTTCTTTGGACTAGAGTTAAATAGACATAAAATACACGTTAAATGGTACTGTCGCGATGAAGCGGTGCAGTTTAGGTTTTTGTCAAGTTTTGCTGTTTGTTTGAAAAACTAGAGCGCAGTCGAGTTAAACTTGTAGGAATTTTCTTCTTTCTGTTAAAGCAGCCTTGTTTAATTACATGTTAATCAGGATATAAAAGGAAATACAAGTTACCTTCACTCCGTCTTCACTTCTCAGTACTCAACTACTCCTCTTGGCCGAATCCTGCGCTGAGGAGCACCTCTCGCATCAATGGATTTGCGTAAATGGGTTTGGAGTGTGTGTGCTGCGTTTGGCTTGGTGCTCACTGTTAGTGAACGTAAGTAGAAAGGAAAGACCGTGTTTTCAGACTCTTTTAACTTTATTAATGTAAAATAAATTCCAATTTGCTCGACATGTACCGAACAGGTTCGCACTGTGAGATAACCTGGGAGGTTCCTCGCTTTGACGGCTGGTACAACAGTCTGGGATATCCCCGACGCGGAGCTGTCGGTAAGTCAAGGAGTTGCTCAAGTGTGCAGCCGCGGTGAACTCTGCAAACTCTACATCACCGCGCTGTGCTTGTGCTCGCGCAGGTACTCATCTGATGCGCCTCGTGCCCGCGCATTACTCGGACGGAGTCTACCATCCTGTCCAGGAGCCGCTGCTTCCAAACCCCCGCAGACTGAGTAGGCTGCTGGCGGAGGGGCCCTCGGGTCTCCCCTCCACACGCAACCAGACCGTGCTCTCGCTTTTCTTTGGTAAATATAAAGCTATATAAATAATGTAAAATAAAATGGTTCGCTGAGCAAAAGAAGGATACAAAGCACAGATATTACTGACACTGAAACATGGCACGCCTAGAATCCTGACTGGAAATTTACTTGTGCACCTTCAAGGGGGAAACTTTTTAAAAACGTAATTTAGGGCAAATACAGCAAACCTTTCACACATTATGAAGGTCGGATTTGATTGGTGTTTCAGTGTGTGTAGTTTTACGTCTTGTTGACTCTGAAATTAATGTTAATTTAGATCATCCTTCAAAATAAGAGTTCGGAGGCGTTACCAAGATGTCTGCTGAGATAGTGGTGTGCGATACTTCAATTTCGGGTTGGGAAATTGATAACAATTAAATGCATGGCTAGTGTCGCCTATACCAATAACAATACCGATACTTTTAACCGATAAAGGCAACTTATCTAGGGGAGAGGAGTGTGACATGATTCACCGGATGAATCATCATAAATCATCATAAATGTGCAAATTCTGGACACATTTTAATGACCACTGAATCACTGTGAACTTTCCACAGTACTTAGTTAACACAACAAAAAACGCTTTCAGCTTTTCCCTTATTGGACACGTTTAATAAGTTTTACTGTCATCTGAGCGCCTGGTTCACTCTGACAACTGCTAATATATGTAGTACAGTATAAAGCAGGTAAAAGGAAGTTATTTTCCATTTTTTCAGGTTATCATGTTACATTTGAAATTTTTGACTCAAGAACTCCTGGTTGCCCACCTGAGTTCATGCACATCCCAGTCCCAAAAGGTGACCCTGTCTTTGACCCGACCGCCTCCGGGAAAGTCCTCCTGCTCTTCCAAAGAGGACCGTGGGACAAAGAGTCAGGACAAAGTCCCAGTAACCCTCGCATACAGGTACCAATTCTTTCTTGACCATTGTGTTAAGATAGAATTGTGTTGCGTCTAAGGTCTTCAGCGTAAATGTGTCTCTGTGCAAACAGCTGTATGGGCAGTTTTTTCCTGATTTATATGTGACATGCACACTATACAATACAGGTGAACTTGGTGACCGCCTGGATAGATGGTAGCTCCATTTATGGCCCCTCCACTTCCTGGTCTGACTCTCGGAGAAGCTTCTCTGGAGGCCTCCTCACTTCAGGCTCTGAGTGGAACATGCCCCAGAAAGGAGGACGCCAGATGTGGAGCGCTGCTGATCCCTCTACAAGAGAAGCTGTAGCAGAAGGCCTTTATGGTGAAAAAACAAAGTTTTGATAGTGTCAAACACTAATTTCCCATTCGACAAGATCACTAAATATAAATAATATAAAAAAGGAACAAAATTAACCCTCATATGTAATTATAATACTTACATGTAGGAGGACATATAGCATGTAGGGAATAGCTTTTTTAAAACATAATTATTTTCTATAAATGGAGTCTGGGAAGCCCACACAAATAGTATTATTTTACATTTTTTAAATCTTAATTTTGTTTGCAAGAGATGACATTTAGTGTGCCAAAACTTAACAATGCAGTTGCCTATTATCTGAATATTTTCTTCTCCTTAAAAAAAAGTAAGAGGAAGTCATTATATATCGAGACTGATACTGAGGTTTTTCCACATACACTATATGGAAAATATTGGGCCACACCTCTTAAATTCAGGTGTTTTTATTCAATTCAATTCAGTTTTATTTATATAGTGCCATATCACAACAGCAGTCATCTCATGGTGCTTTATATTGTGAGGTAAAGACCCTAGAATGATAGAGAGAAAATCCCAATACTCAAATGACCCACTTTAAAAACGCACTTGGTGACAGTGGGAAGGAAAAACTCCCTTTTAACAGGAAGAAACCACCAGCAGAAACAGGCTCAGGGAAGGGTAGTGATCTGCCACAGCCAGTTGGGGTTAGAGCAGGGATGGGCAATCTCAGTCCACGAGTGCCGGTGTCCCTGCAGGTTTTAGATGTGTCCTCGAATCAACACAGCTGATTTAAATGGCTAAATTAGCTCCTCAACATGTCCTGAAGTTCTCCAGAGGCCTGGTAACGAACTAATCATGTGCTTCAGGTGTGTTGACCCAGGGTGAGATCTAAAACCTGCAGGGACACTGGCCCTCGTGGACTGAGATTGCCCACCCCTGCGTTAGAGGGAGACAGGATGACACTGTTATCACCACAGGTGTATAAAATCAAGCACCAGTCATGGAGTCAGCCTTTGTAGACAGTTGTGTAAGATTGGGTCGTTCTGAAGAGCTCACTGGATTTGAGTGTGATACTATAGCAGGATGTCACCATTGCAACAAATTAGGTTGTGAAATTTCTTCCCTGTAGATCTAAGTTCAAGCATTTAGGAACCATAGCAACACAAAACAGCAGACCATGTAAAGTTACAGAGTTGCCAAGTGAGGCAGATAGTGTGGAAAAGTTGCCAACACTCTGCTGGCTCAATAACTGAAGAAGTCTAAACCTTCTCTGCATGAACATCAGCACAAGAATGGTGAGCTGGGAACTTCATGCCATGGGTTTCCATGGCCGAGCAGCCCCTCTAAGTTAAAACTGCAGGTGCCTCAGTACATTTGTCCACACAGTGTATATGTTTTTGTTTTGTAAGCATCACTAAATCATTGTGATTGCACATTATATAAGTCCAAATCACATAACTCTCTTTGTACGCCATGTGGTAATATCACTAAATATTACCACATTGTGTTTTTGTTTTGTAAGCATCACTAAATCATTGTGATTGCACATTATATAAGTCCAAATCACATAACTCTCTTTGTACACCATGTGGTAATATCCACCCAATCAAGAAAACAAACACCCAAAAAATGTATGCAAATACTTCTTCACCCTCAGTCTGTGTTACAGTCTGCCAGGGTGAGTCAAGGGAGGCCCAGACTGACGTGGGTTATGACTCTGTAGTTGTTTTGTAAATGGCCTGTCACGGCAACCACAGTAAATCCCTTTCTTTATAGCAGAGAAGATGGCATGCAGGTGTCATGAAACCAGTGTTTTTGTTGGCTGTCTGGGGAGGATCTTCTCCTTTTGTTGTCACGTCCTTAAAAACAAGTAGCTAAATTATTGTTCTATTAGCGGTCAGAGATCTTGAAAAATCAACACAAAATGAAATGGACACTTGGCTAAAGATGCATGAAATATTAATGATCGTTCGGTTGATTTTTATTTTATAATATTAACTGTAAAGGCAATTTCTGTATATTGTGTTGTGATAATAATGCAAAATGAAATGATGGCAGAGGAGAATTTGCTAGATTTTCTATCTTCTTTTCTGCCCAGAGTTGGGAAATGCCTGGGCTAACGAGAACGTGTTCACAGCAGCAGAGGGGATTATCTGGTTTCGGTACCACAATCATATCGCCTCCAAACTCCACAACAATCACCCAGAGTGGTCAGACGAGGAGCTGTTTCAAAACGCCAGGAAGACCGTTGTGGCCACATTCCAGGTAGATGGAAAAGTCTCCACGTAATCCTCTCGCTGCACAGATGCTGATTTAATTTGCACTCTTGAGAGAAGAAGGTTGCATCAATGCTAGGTGGTCGTTAAAGGCGAATGCATCATCCCTCACTCATTTGATTAGCACTTCTGCTCCCTGCGCAAGCTGTCATGAACCGCAGTGACCATGTCTTGATGTTTTTAGTTGTTTTTAGAACAATAGATCATTCACCTGCAATTAATTATTTTTAAAATGTAAGCTACTGGATTCATCATCACATCAATCTACTGCGTTATGCCTGGTTCATACACAGTTTAAATATAAAAAACTGATGTTTTGCCTGCCTTGTTTCCACACAGAATATAGCTCTCTATGAATGGCTGCCTGCGTACCTTAATGGCAAAAAGCTTCCTCCCTACCCAGGTAAGAATCAGCCAGAGTGCATGTGCATGTAGAAGCAGGGAAGAACAGGTCATGCACCGGTGACCACAAGCCGTGGTGAGGTGAGCCATCGGTGGTGGAGTTTGACAAAAAGTGTGTGCCGTCAGCAAAGCATTAACCCGAGTCTTCTTCTTGTGCTGAATAAGCAGCCACGGCTGAAGAAAGTTAGAAGATAATGGTCAGATGATCCCATCACCTCAGTCGCTTTTTCACTGTTTCTTCTATTCACTGCGTTTGTTGGCTCACTGCGGTAGAAGTTTGCATGCTTGAGGAGTAATTCTCACTCTGTTGTTGTTGCTGTCACTCTTTTTTTCACTTTGTTTTTATTATGTTCTGACTTACATGTATGCAGGTTACCAGAAGTTTGTTGATCCAGGGATCTCACCTGAGTTTCAGGCTGCTGCCATACGGTTTGGTATCACTATGGCTCCACCTGGTGTTTACATGAGGTAATGATTCTTTATTTCCTGGGACCACTGGGAACAGGGGGAATGGGGAACACACCTCTGAAGTTTAAAGAAACATACCACTGCTTCCCATATTTCCTTTGGAGAGAAATAATAAAAGCTCAGTATCCTGCTGTTAATATTGTTAGACAGCATGTAAAACCCTACATCTAGATGCTGTGAGAATAACTGTGCGTTGTCGCTTTGTTTTCCTACAGAAACAGAACCTGCCATTTTCGGGAAATTATCAACATCGATGGGAGCACATCGCCAGCAATGCGCCTTTGTAACAGCTTTTGGAAACGTCAGGTATGTTTTGTTTAGACTGCTGCATTTTATTAAGTTTGCTATAGTGCACCACACGCTTCACCACCAGCTTTCATTTTGATGTTCTTATTTGTATAAAAGATTTTTAGTGAGAGCAGGATCAAAGTAGTTGTTTATTTTTTTTTTAGTGGAAACACAGAAAGAGACAAATCCCAAGGATGACTGAAAAGATATTTAATCAGTTCAGTTTTATGTAAATGCTGCCAGTTCACTGTAAGAGTTTTATCAAGGTGATTTGAAAAGATAAATAGTGTACAGTATTAGTGATAGAACCCCAGTAATCAAACAGCGTGAGGAAGCACGTGGTGACAGTGTGGAAGAAGAACTCCATTTTGGCTTTTGCCATTGTAACCTGAATGTGACGTGTGTCCCTCTATCTTAATAAAGTGATTTACACTGCTGGCACCAAGTATAACATCTACAATATCTGAATCTAGGGCTTGTATCAAGAATCTTAGACCTAGAGCTTTCCAGTTTAGAATTATCACAGATTTACTCAGATTCACGCTCACTGATCTACTAGGATTGGGAAGGAGACTGGCAGCAGCAAACTCTGTAGGAGTAAATTAAGACCTCCAACCCACACAACACACAGGACCAAAGATTTATGAAACAGAAAATTTGCTTTATCTAAATGTCTTGTTCAGTTCCATTTGGCTTTTTGTTAAAGTAGGAATACTTTCAAGTAAAATAAACAACTCAAATATACCACAAAAATAATTTAGACAACCGAAATGAATGTGAAAACCAGAAAGAAATGAAATAGTTCAACACCCCAAACAAAAAGGAAAAGAAAGGAAAATGTGTTATCAATTAACTATTTATTGGATGTCAACCTTCAGTTTCTTATGATGTCAGTTTAATCAGTTATCAGTTTATCTTGGTCCAAGAACAAAAACCAACCCGAGCCTCTGAGTTTCACCATGACTGGTTAAAGGGTGATGGAAAGAGGGGAGAGAAAAGAAGAGCATAGAGAGGCATTTTTTTCTGTGTACAGTATTGTGCATGTGACAGAATTTAAAGCATGAACTACTATACTATGCACTTCCCATTCCTAGATTTTAAAATGTTTCTATCATTCATTTTTTCCCAGGAAGTTAATATGAAGAAAAGCCAGGATGTAGATGACCTCCTCATGGGAATGGCCTCCCAGATTGCAGAGAGAGAAGATAATATTGTTGTGGAGGACTTGAGAGGTTTTTAATCTTTCTTAATCACTACCCAATAAACAAATAAATATGCAGCGCTCTGATTTTATTTATACTTTGATAGATTTTATGTACGGACCGTTGAGGTTCACCCGGACAGATCTGGTGGCTATGACCATCCAGCGAGGAAGAGACTTTGGTCTACGGAGTTACACTGAGATTAGAAAGGCTCTGGATTTGCCTCCTGTAAACAAATTTGAGGATATTAATCCTGAGCTCAACCACACCAACCCACAGGTACAAATCTGAAAACCAAACACACAGTAAAGAAAGTTGGGCATTAATTCTGGGAATTAAACGAATGTGTTGTTGCAACAGTTGCTCCGCGACATTGCAGAACTGTATGATGGAGACATCTCAAAGCTGGAGCTCTTCCCTGGAGGACTGCTGGAAACTCTTGATGGGCCGGGACCTGTTTTCTCCGCTATTGTGCTGGATCAGTTTGAGCGTATAAGAAATGGAGACCGCTTTTGGTTTGAGAACAAGCAGAATGGGTAATTTCAGTTTCCTCATACAGTAGAAAGAGAATATTTTATCCTTTACATTTACAAACTTCTGAACAGAAAACTCACTGCATTTGAGTTAGTCGTCTCAGTGTTTTTTTTCTTGGGGTTCCAGTTTGTTTACGGATAAAGAGATCCAAGCGATCCGCAGTGTGACGTATCGTGACGTCCTTATTGCGGTGACAAGTGCAGAGGCCTCACATATACAGAATAACGTGTTCTTCTGGAAGGATGGTACAAATAAATTAAGTCTATGATCAAAAAGTTTCAGTTTTATATATAAATATGTCCTTTAAAAATAAAAAAAGCTCTCTTTGTTGTCATTAGGTGACCCCTGCCCTCAACCCACACAGCTAAATGCATCAATGCTCCATTCTTGCACTAATGCCACAAAACTTGATTACTTTGATGGGAGCAGGGCTGGCTTTGGGATATTTGTTATTGTCATGTTCCTCTTCCCTGTTGGTAAGTATCGTCACGGTCTCGCTGTCTTCTTGCCTGGCAAAAACTCTGATTTGAATGTGAAGCATTTGATTGTTTTCCTTTACAGTGAGTTTTCTGGTGGCCTCTACGGTGGCGTATCTAAGAAAGTATCGCTACAGGAAGTTCCAAAGAAGAAGGAAAGCTGGTGACAGAACAGATGAGCCGGCTGTGGGACTCAGTGGTATAAAATCAAAATAAGATTTAAAAGGAAAAGCTTCAAACGTTATTTATTTGCTGTGTCCATTGTTGGGTTAGATCAATGTCAGTTTATGTCATCAGCTATGATTTATGTCTCATTAAAAAATGAGCCAGTTGTGTGAATATAACTGTAAAAATATGTCATCTAATAATACTAATGAATCTAAGGATATAGTTGACCTTAAACCTACTAGAAACAAGAAAAGCTGGAGATGGTTAAAGAAGTTTTTAGTTTTTCTCTGCTCATGTTCTTTTAGACTCCTCCATATTTTATCCAGAAAGCTATCACAACCTTCATCTCATTCTGCTTATGTTCTCTAGCATACGAGTGGCAGGGTCATAAAAAACAGTTGCAGCCCGTCAGCGTGGAGATCGATGAGAAGCGGAGGCTGCAGGTCTGTGACAGATCTGGAACTGCTCACCGCTGCATCAGTCTGCGCAATCAGGACTACCTAGATGTCGTTCTCTCCAACGACTGTCAGCAGAAGGCTCTGCTGCTCAAAGTGCCAAAAGAGTATGACCTGGTGAGTACTGGGATAAGATGGTTTTAAACTATGGATACAGTTGTAATCAGATTACCAAAAACCCAGAAATGCCTCTGCAGCATCTGGTGCAGGCACCAACGTTCTCGCTGACAATGTGATGCCCCCCCTTTTTTTCCACCTCATCTGGTCCTAGATGCATGCATGCATCACTAAAACCCATTGCTTTTATCACCCTCTTCCTTTTTAAATAATGTTTTACACAGGTGCTGTTTTTTGATGAAGAGAGCAAACGTATGGAATTTGTCAGGCAACTGCGCCCAGAGGTGACAGACGTCAGGCCGGAGGTTAGAGTCAGAGAGATGAGGGAGAAGGGACTGCTGAAGGAGGCTTTGACCAGACAGCAGAGGGCTCAGATTGTTGAAACTTTCATTCGCCACGCTTTCTCCAAGGTACAGTCACCTTCTGGATGTTTATGTCATTCTGTCTCCTGTCACCTGTGGCGGCAGCTTTGTGCTTGGCCGCAAAATGTCGTCAATCCTAGTTGAAGGTCAAATTAGACAGACCACAAACCAACAGAACTAATTGTTGGTCTTGATTGTGATCTCACCTGCCATGACATTATGCTGCTGACGTTTGTGATATTAGTAATGACACTATGGTGACATGTAATAACACTTCCCTCACAGGTCTTGGAAATAGAGAAGTGTGACGCCGGAGACATGAGTGGCATATCCCACAAGAAAGCCAGGGAGGTTCTCCAGTGTGAGCTGACGGCGTTGGAGTTTGCTGATGCACTTGGCCTCAAATCCGATTCCTTATTTGTGGACTCCATGTTTACACTAGCTGATAAAGATGGCAATGGATACCTCTCCTTTCAAGAGTTTCTGGATGTTATTGTTATCTTTATGAAAGGTAAAACTAGTGACTTCAAAGTATGCTCTGCCTTTTAGCCACGGCTCTAAAAGTGCATCTGCAATTTAAATTCTTTCAATAGTAATTAAAAAACAAACAAACTCCAAAACAACAAACAAGAATGGGTTTCCAGAATTAAAAAAAATGCTGGAACAGTATTTAAAGCATCATGAAAAACAGTCCAACTTCAAGTAAAAATGAAGAACATCAGTCACACACATGAAAGCAGTTACACTGTAGGTACACTGCTCCAAAAAATAAAGCAGCACATCTCATTTAGGAATGATAGGATGCCACATTGCATAATGATCAACATACAGAGGGCTGAATTCAAGAGATCCTGGGGGATCTCCTTCCAGATTGACCAAGGCATCACTGAGCTCCTGGACAGTTTGAGGTGCAAACTGGTGTCCCAGAAGTGTTCTACTGGATTTAGCTCAGCCAGTTAATGTGTGCACAGGCCAGCAGAGGTGGACCTGCCACTTCTGGTATTCTATGCTAACTGACAATCGGGCTCCACTGCCAGGAAGTGAACACGGGAGCCTGTGAGGATGTTGGGCCCTCAGACCACCCTCATAAAGTCTATATGTGATTGTTTGGACAGGGACGTTCACACCACTGGCCTGCTGGTTGTCATTTTCTTGCTCTGGCAGCGCTCATCCAGCTCCTTTTTGCACAAAGGAGCAGATACTGATCCCGCTGATGGGTTAAGAAACTTCTACGGCCCTGTCCAGCTTTCTGCCCGTTTCCTGGAATCTCCTCCATTGTCTTGAGACTGTGCTGGGTGAAGTAGTAAACTTTCTAGTAATGGCACATATGTCGTCCTGGAGGAGCTGAACTACCTGTGCAACCTCTGTAGGGTTCAGGTATCGCCTTGTGCTACCAGTAGTTACACTGACTATAGCCAAATGCAAAGGTTGTGAATAAAAAGTCCGAAAACAACCACCTAAATCATTCCTGTTTTGGGGGTTGTTTCATTGCTGCCTCTCTGGTGCACCTGTTAACTCCAAAGAAACTGAAACTGATTAACAAGCCCCTCTGCTACTTAACTGACCAGATCAATATCCCAGAAGTTTAACTGACCTGATGCTGTACTTTGAAAAGACTTCCTTTAAATTTTTTTGTTTTGATTGATAGACATTTAAATTCTGATGTCTGATGATATGTGTATGTGTTCAGGGTCTCCAGAGGAAAAGTCCAAACTCATGTTTTCTATGAACGACATTGGCGAAACTGGTTTCTTATCAAAAGAAGAATTTGCCAGGATGCTCAGGTTTGGTCTTTCCCTTTTTTTACGAGTGCACCACATTTATTCTGTGTGTTTTATTTGTCATTTTCAACCTTTTGATGAATTGCAGGTCTTTCATAGAAATCTCCAACGGTGCTCTTTCAAAGAGTCAGGCAGAGGACGGCATCAAGGCCATGATGCAGGCCGCGGGCTTTGATGACAAGGAGAAAATCTCGTGGGAGGACTTTCATTTTCTGCTGCGGGATCACGAGAAGGAGCTGCAGTTTGCTCAGCTCAATGTCAAAGGTTGGAGAAAGTTTTGTTTAAGAGCATCCTCATTTTTCTGACCTTGTCTGATGCAGTTGTGTGTCTGGCATGTGCACAGGGATGGAGAAACAGGGGAAGAAGAAGCTGAGTCGAGACCAGAGAGTGTCCTTCATTTGTCCGGCAAACAGGTGAGAAAACTGGATGCCATAACTCATTCACATCAAAAATGTTTGCAATACTTAAGACAAAAATCCAGGATTATTTCTTTCTTTTATCCAGCTTGTATTTCTATGATGTTCAATATTGTTTTGCTTTTTTTCAGCAGTCACAAGACAGACGGACCAGAGATACGCAAACGGAAAAGGTATGGTTTCTTTAAGTTCTTTAAAGAATGAAAATTATGAATACCGAGAAAGACAAAAGTCTACCACAGCTTTAAATAAAACCATACTTGGTGTGTGAAGTGTATTTACAAGACAACCTAAATGCAAAACCAAAGGTGAGCCTTAATTAGGCTGATGAAGTTCAACAATCAAAGTAAACAAGTAGAAAACAAACTAAAGGAAAATGGGGCAAAACTTAAAAAAAGGCGTAAGCCTAAGTTGCAGAAGATGCTGTGAGTGACAAAGACAAGGCCCAATCACATTGAAGGACTGATGGACACACAGAATAAGTACACACAGACAAAGACGGGAAGTGAAAACAAAAGAAGGCACACAAGAAAAGTAGTCTTCAAAGTAAGACATGAAAAATTTTAAAGAGAGACATCGGCTGCTTGTCACTATGCTAACAAGTCTCCTGGCTTCCTTCACTTGGATCCTTTCCTTGCATTTCAACTCCACTCAGCAAGCATGCGAAAGAAAGAAAGAAAGAAAGAAAGAAAGAAAGAAAGAAAGAAAGAAAGAAAGAAAGAAAGAAAGAAAGAAAGAAAGTGAGGAAGGGACAGCCCGAGCTGCCAGTTGAATCCTTGCTTGTGTAGTGTTAGTCTTATACATCACTGAGGTGTGCCCTGCTGCACACCTGAATCACCTTTCAAATCCACAAGTAAACACAATGCCTGACAATGTAACTGTGTGTTGGTTGTAAAAATATAAAAACAAATTGGTGCTTTTTATGATGCTGCAACACTTTGAAGTTAGATTAACCCACCTACTTAAGTGTGCTAGATTAATGACACACATTCTAGGTGGGGCAGCAGTTAGCAGTGTTGCCTCACAGCAGGAAACGTTCCACCAGCTGGGTGGGACCTTTTTCTGTGGTGTTTGCATGTTTTCTGTTTTCTTTTTGCATCTGTTTTAACACTTAGATTGGGAAACAAAATGTAACAGGTTCAACTGTTTTCAGGTTAAACGTCCATACTCCAAATGTCTATGTGAAGCCAAAGCGCGAGAAGTACATAAAGAACCCGGTCCAGCAGAAAATCCAGCAGTTCAAACGTTTCGTTGAGAATTATCGGCGTCACATTGTGTGCTTCATCATCGTGTACGGCATCACAGCTGGTGTTGCACTTGAAAGATGTTACTGTGAGTGGAAATCTTCCTTGTGTGTCCCCACTGCATCACAGCCCCGTAGCATGTTCATTTCCCCCCCATCTAATCTGAATACAATTACTGTGCGCAGACTATGGCTTGCAGTCTGTATCTACAGGTGTCCCCGAGACATCCATGGTGGGTATCATCGTGTCCCGTGGTTCAGCCGCTGCCATCTCCTTTCTGTTTCCTTACATGCTTCTCACCGTGTGTCGCAACCTCATCACGCTCTGCCGAGAGACCTTCCTGAATCGATACATCCCCTTTGACGCTGCCATTGACTTTCATCGCTTTATGGCCACGAGTGCCATCATCCTCTCAAGTCGGTATTTATGGGAAGGATGGTCACGATTTGATGTTTGGTGATATAAATATTCATGTGGTGCTCACTGTTTTCTGTTTTCATTACAGTTGTTCACAGTTTGGGCCACGTGGTCAACATCTACGTCTTCTCCGTCAGCGACCTTAACATCCTATCTTGTCTCTTCCCAAAAGTCGTATCAAACAACGGGTAAGACTTCAAACGAAACCTTAGATGTTGCAGATTTTGGAATTTTATCCCAGTTTATGTTTGGCATGTTTTCCTTTTAGGTCTGAACTTCCTCCCAAGTGGTACTGGTGGTTCTTTCAAACTGTTCCAGGTATGCTATGAAATAGTTGATTACAGACATGCTGCAGTATTACTTTTTTAATAATTAATTTGCTTGCTCTGCATTTTTCTTTTCTTATAGGAATGACTGGGGTCTTGCTTCTCTTTGCGTTCGCATTCATGTACGTTTTTGCCTCACACTATTTCCGTCGCATCAGTTTTCGTGCATTTTGGATCACCCATTACCTCTATGTTGCCGTGTACATTCTTGTAAGTACTATTTGGGTTTAAAGCGCACAACTGAGGCAGTTTTGAACAGCGGTGTGATACCAGCTTTGGTTTTGTCCTGACAGACAGTTATTCATGGCAGTTTCGCTCTGCTTCAAGAGCCTCGTTTCCACATCTACCTCATCCCACCTGGCCTGCTCTTCCTCCTGGACAAACTAATCAGCCTGAGTAGGAAGAAGGTGGAGATCCCGGTTATCAGAGCTGAGCTGCTGCCATCAGGTGACCCTTTCGGGAGATTAAACATGGCTTTTCTCTATTAAATGGCTCATTGTTCTGTCTCGACCTGATTTCAATCTCTGCTAATGAAAATGTTGCATTGTCTTCACTGAAATCATGCAATGTGTTTGTGCATGACTTATCCTACCTGCAGGTGTGACACATCTGGAATTCAAGCGGCCACAGGGCTTTGTTTACCGTTCGGGCCAGTGGGTTCGCATAGCATGTCTGATGTTGGGCACGGATGAGTACCACCCATTCACTCTCACATCAGCTCCTCACGAAGAGACGTTGAGCCTGCACATCCGAGCTGTGGGGCCGTGGACCAGCCAGCTCAGAGAGCTCTACACCGAGGAAAACCTGCTGGAGCTTGGAGCTTTTCCAAAGGTAGGTTGTTTTTGCATGTGGTTTCATCTGAATCTCAGTTATTTTCATGGCACTGGTATTCATCTTTCACTTCACCCTAAGCTGTACTTGGATGGACCTTTTGGCGAGGGCCATCAGGAGTGGATTGACTTTGAGGTGTCTGTTCTGGTGGGAGGAGGGATTGGAGTCACCCCGTTCACTTCAATTCTCAAAGACCTGGTGTTCAAGTCCTCTGTCAAGTCCAAGGTTTTGTGCAAAAAAGTGAGTCCTGAATGAAACAACCAGAAACACATTTTATCTTGAAATTCTCCTCCTAACAGTCCTGTACTTTTTCAGGTTTACTTCATCTGGGTGACACGGACACAGCGTCAGTTTGAGTGGGTGTCAGACATCATCAGGGAGGTGGAAGAAATGGACACTCAGGATCTGGTGTCGGTCCACACTTATATCACTCAGGTGGCTGAAAAGTTCGACCTCCGCACGACCATGCTGGTAAGATCTGCAGTCACCATTTCAAAGTATCACATGAAATAGAGAGTGTAGTGAAATGTATTTAAACCTTTATCAAACAATTAAATCAATATTTGTATTAAAGGGATTGTTTAGGACAGTGGTGTTCAAATCCAGGCCTCGAGGGCCGGTGTCCTGCAGGTTTTAGATGTGTCCTTGATCCATCGCAGCTGATTTAAATGGCTAAATGACCTCCTCAACATGTCTTGAAGTTCTCCAGAGGCCTGTTAATGAACTAATCATTTGATTCAGGTGTGTTGACCCAGGGTGAGATCTAAAACCTGCAGGACACCGGCCCTCGAGGCCTGGAGTTGGCCAAACCTGGTTTAGGATACCAAATGCCTTGATGAGAGTTAGATGACAAGATTCATGTCACTCGCCTTCTAACAAGGAAGCTAACCTGTGCAAAACATCTGTAAAGCTGGCTATTAAACACATTACATCTTATTTGTCTAATTTTGATAAAACCTTTACTGATTTCTTAGCAGAATCGCTTTCATGGGCACGATTAGAATTTGCTTTGTTCCTATTGAACAGTCAGAGCAAGTGCTCCTTTGAAACCACTTTTTACAGGTCGAACAAATAGAATAGAGCACATGACTGAGTTTCACGGGCTGTTTTCCCTGGTTTCCAGACTTTTAGCTGAAGTTTTGAGTCATCCATTAATTAGAAAGCTCCTCCATTTAGCATGTCAAAAAGTGTCCTTAGGCAATATACCGGTGCCCTCGGTGCATCTCTTAGAGTGTGAAAAATGATATTATGCATAGAGTATAGATCTGTTTGAATCCCACTCGTAGTACAAAAGTATGCAAATTTATTGTAATTACCCATGTAATTACCCATGTGAGGAAAAGTTAATAAGTGGGCTAACATTAAACAACCAGAGACTTGGTGTTTTAATGGTCACGGGTCACAAAACTAGAGAACCAAAGAAAACAAGATTAACAGCCAAACAGAAACATAAAGGGAGTAGTATCCCTGAACCTGGTGTGTGTTTCTGTAAACATGTAAGACTGACATCTTGCTTAGTTTTCAGAGTTTGGTGAGTGTCTTAAACAGCAGGATACTACAGGACCGCTGCAATCAGTGTAGAAAACAAAAACAACAAGCTACAATGAACCTGTAATTGAAAGCTCCACTAGAATGAGACACAGGAAGGCTGCTGAGACTGAATCCCAGCTGCCCTGAAATGCAGTCTAACGACACTTTTGAAGCAAATGAAGTGATAACTCTTGTCAGGATTCACATGAGTACTGTACTCACTAATGAATTTCCCCATCTTTGTGTGTGCAGTACGTGTGTGAGCGCCATTTTCAAAAAGTGTGGAACCGCAGCCTCTTCACTGGCCTCAGGTCCGTCACCCACTTTGGCCGCCCGCCCTTCGTCTCCTTTTTTAGCTCCCTGCAGGAGGTTCATCCAGAGGTCAGGCCTTCATCCGTCCTTATTTACCCGACGGAGGACATGAGTGGATTATTCTAACGTCTGAATTTGTATCATTTTCTTTAGGTGGGTAAAATTGGAGTGTTCAGCTGTGGTCCTCCAGGACTGACCAAAAATGTGGAGAAAGCTTGCCAGCAGATGAACAAGAGGGATCAGGCCCATTTCATACATCACTATGAAAACTTCTAACTTATTTACAGAAAGAACAAAACTAGCCATGTTTATGTGTTAAGAATAGAGAGTGGTAGAGCCATTTTGGTAGACTCTAGTTTTTATTTTAATTACTTGAATTACTTGAAGGATACAACCTGATACATTTTAATCCAATCATAAACATCATTGTAGAATCAATAAGGGTATATCTTGTGAGAAATAATGTACCTATAATTTGTCAAATCATTTTTATTCATTGTGAATCTTGTGAGTGTTTTTATCTGAAGTGTACGGCCGGTTTATATTGTTGATTTCTTGCTTTATTGTATCTGTATAACTTTGAGAAATAAACAAACATTTTACATTAAAAATCTGGAGGGTTTTGTGCTGCTTTTGGCTCCTTCTGCAAGCTTTTGGACTAAACATTCATTTCAATAACCAAAACTCCTAAAATGGATTTGCTGGTTGAGCGGTAAGCCAAACAAGCCTCACTGCACTAAACAGTGGATTGCATTTATTTATTGCTTATAAAACACACTTAAGATCAGATGGGTGGATGCACGGGTATCATAAAGTTCTAGTTTAACTTTAAGCACGAGATACAAGCTGACGTGAACACAGAAACACTTAAATGCATTTTGCACTGGTAAATGTTTTACTTGGCTGGCACAGGTGGTAGGAAAACACAGAGGATTTACTGTAACTGTGTGTGTTGTTTAGCTAAACCTCTCTGCTGGTGCATAACAGTCAAGAATATTTCACCAAGGCTCTGAAGCATGACTGGGTCTAATGATTGCTGTTCTTCACCTTGCACACAGTTTCACAAATTGAAACTATTGTCCAGCTTGATGCATCTGATCTGACAGACACTGAGAAGCTTCACTGGAGCAGCTGAGGTGAAAGGCCTTAAGAGTTTCTGAGCAGCACTAATGAGGAAGACATGGTCTTTGAAGTAATATGGATTTTGTGCCTCTGGGTCAATTTTATTTCAAAGCAGTTCATAACAACAGTTGTCCTGAGGTGCTTTTTGTTTTAAGGTAAAGACTGTAATTTTAGGGGGACAACCCCAACTGTCAGACCATTTACCATTTGGCAGAGCTGAGAAGGAAGAACTCATTTTTTAAATGTTTATTTATAACATTTAGAAAGAACTCCTTTTTAACAGGAGAAAACTTCCAGGAGAAGCAGGCTCAGGGTTATTCAAATACACCAGTTGGTGGGTTAGTCTCAAGAAAGAAAAGGAGAGCAGAGAGACAAAAGTTAGTGACACACAAAAGTGGCACATAACCACACAGGGAGTCAAGAGAGGGCATCAGAGAGAAAATGCTCAGTGCATTGTTGGGAAATTAGTGCAACAGCCTGAGACTACTGCAGCACGCCTAAGGCAAGGTTCAGGGTCACTGGATCCTGGAACTGTAAGGTTTAACAAAAAAAAAGAAAATTTAAACTCTAATCCTTAAAATAGAGATAGTGTTCGTGTCCTGAGCCCAGAGTGGAAGCTGATTGCATGGTAGAGTCAACTAAAAAATCATCCTCCCAGTCTCTAAGAAGCACAAGTAAGCCACAGTGAAGGTAATCTAAGAGCAAAGATTAGGATTATATGGCCCTTCACAGGCCTGACAAGGATTTCATAAACATCTTTATGAACATAAACATCTTTACTGTGGATGACTACAACACTGCGGGTCAACTGATTTCAAAAGGTTCAGAGTTTTATTGTGACACTTACTAATCTTATGTTGCCATATTTAGAGTACTGTGTGGAAGTCTGGGGTAATACATACGAAACTTTACTTCAACTCTCACGTAAACTTTAGGGAAAAAAAGCAATCGGGATCATGTATCAAGCCAGAATTTAGAAACCACACTAACATTTTGTTTTCAAAGTCAAAAACCTTGAAGTTCATGAAACTCATGAAATAAATTAAAAATTAAATTAAAGAAAGAAGAAAAGAAAATTAAATTTAATGCTGATATAATTGACCATTTTATATGTGAGTATATTGGTTTATTTCATTTTATATGTCAGAAATAGTTGTCATCATCATTCTCATCATCTCTTAAAAAGACTAAAATTAGCAAATGAATAGAATCTAAACTAAAACTAAACATTTTCAAACCCTGAAACCTGCACTGGAGACTAATGGAAATGAAACTGAGATTGAAACTAAACGTCAAAATATAATAAAATAAAAGTTCACACTGATTTGAAAATGCAAAAGCTACAATAACTCGGTCACTGGCTTCCTTGGGAGATAAAAGGTTATCTAAAGAAATCATTTGGAAGTTTATTGTGCCAATCAGGAGACAAGGAAGCAAAGTTACATTGCTGGGAAACTGTTTGCAAGACGCAGTATATAAATTCTTACTTGGAAACACCTGTAGAGACTATATGAGAAGCAAGAGGTGAACATTTCCTTGTTTTTATAATGTGTAAAGATCACATGAGTCATTACTCATTGTCACAAAGAGCGTCTCACGCTATTAGAATTATTCTGTAGAACAAAGGTGACACAGGAGGTCATTCTGCTGTTTACTCCTTCATATCAGCACCTATCAGCATCTTTAATGCAGTGGCTCAATTTTCCTACTGCTGACTATAATGTAATTTATTTGAGTTACTCTGATACGTTTCCCTGTTCTCTGAAATACTTACAGTAATAAATACAGTAAGCATGGTTACAACTGTTATACTCGAAGACCGCTGGCTTACAGTACAACTTCCACAAACGTCCCAAGGATGTGCCATACCCTTAATTTATCATCATGCCTTTGTCACCTACATTCACTCATTTTAAAATTTCAAAATTTAGTGTTACGGCGGGGTGCGCCGGAGTGTTTAGATTTCAGGACCCAGATGCAGAGAGAGAGGTGTTACAGGAGACGTGACGGGGCTTTAACAAAAGGCGAGCTTTATTTAGCTGGTTGCAGGCAAAACGTGAAACTAAGAAAGCAAAGAAGACTGAACACTGTGCAACTAAAGACTATGAAACTCAGTGAAAAAACTATGAAGAAACCATGAACACTGAGTAACTATGAACACAGTGAAAACAAAACCCATGACTGAGAGATAACGGACGACTTGAACGTGAACACAGGAAGCCTGAGGACATAAATACACACATGAGGTGATCAGGGGAAGTGGAGACACAAGAGGACATGGCTGACTAGAATTAAACATAATGACAGCACAGGGGAGATTTAATCTAACCACATGAACACAGAACACACACAACCTTTTTCAAAATAAAACAGGAAACATAACGAGACACAGACATGACTGGAACTTGACAAACAAAGAAAACTTGGACATGAAACATGACAGATAAACACACGTAGACTTAACATGACAGGCTGATGCGGAAGACTTAACACAGGGATGAGACAAATGGGGAGCTTGATAAATCATGAACTAGAACTGTAACCTAGGCATGACAGAATGTAAGTAGATAAACTGAAATGAAACTAAACTCAAACGAATAACAAAAACATCAACAACCTCATAACACTGGGTCACACGACCCAGGACCATGACATTTAGGACTGGGGAGAGTATCAAAATGACATGTCTCAGCAGCAATGTAACTTTTAAAACCTTTCAAACATATACTTCTCCCAGTATAGTCAGTATTCGTTCGGTTCAACACACCAACACAAACAAAGCGCCTGCACTAATATAGTGTACTTAGATTTGTTACATTACAACTGGAAAATATGTTTTCGGTGGCCAAAATTTTGATAACTAGTCGTTACAAAAATTTGCATTATGATTTTGTCCTCTTTTCCTCAGAAATTCTCAATTGTTTTATTTTGCTTATCTTTAAGTGCATTTTCTCTGTCTGGTGCGATAATGTCAAACAGAGGTTGAGTCATGCAGTAAGTAGGGTTTTTTGGCTTGACTTTATGATAAAGATTCAGGAACAAAATATATAACAAATGAATACATGTCAGTGTGGGTCAGTACTGAGAGAGTTGATAAAGGCACAACTATAATCCAGAATTAGATAAAAAAAAATTTCATTGTTAAATGTGTAATGGGAGCGCAAACAGAGAGCTGCGATTAAAGATTAAGTATGCAGCCTTACCCTCAGGTTACGATCTCAGGCAGTAGAACATAATGTCACTGATAACGGATAAGCCTTTCATTTGTAAATATGTAATAACAATGGGATGGCACAGTTGACACTGCTAGTTATTGCAAATGCTTTAAAATGTATTTCTTTAAAAGAAAGACTCAGATCTGCAGAATTGGAACTGGAACTGATCCGACCTGCATGGCACATTCACATTTACAAATGTATTTAAACTTTAAAACAGTGCCACTCTGGTAAATTCATTAAATTTGAAAGCAGAACTAATAGCTGGTCTTACTTTTTTCTTCATTATCAGTTAATAATTAACTGCTGCCTTACTTACACTATGCAAAAAAAACCATTTGGTTCGAAAAGATATTTTTAAAGAACAAACCTCAGTTGTTCTCTTTGTGCGTGACGTCGATCGGTAAAACCCCACTATGATCAGGTTGCTTCATTTCATTTCAAGTTTTTATTTTGGTAATGCATTTGGTCTGATGCTGAGGTTTCTTGATCTGTCTTACCAATGTGAGGATATAAAGTAGCCTTGAGTGTAAAAGCAAGAATTTAAGGGTGGACTTAAAAAATGTAAATAAAAAGATCATATTCTGGATTAAAAAAAATTCTGAGCTTTAAAAATCTGGCAAAAACTCTGGAATTGAGGTTTAAAATTTATGACAAAGCAGTCAGTAAGCATGCGTTTGCCTATAAGTCTTTCCTGCATGTCCTTTATTGATAAACATGCAAGTCTAAATAACTGCAAAACCCTTTTTTACCGGTTTATTTATTATTAGTATTATTGCAGATGTGGTGAAGTTGTGGTTGTGGAAAAACTGAGATCCTGCTGCTCTACAATGGTCCTATTTTCTTTTTGCTAAAACAGCTGTGGTCTCGGTCACCTTGACATAGAAAATGCTGCTGTCAGAGAAACAAGCGAGACGAGCCATCTTTTAGAAAATAGGATCCAGGGCTGAAAGTACACTTAATGTCTTGAAGAGGTGTCATTTTATGTCTGAGGGAACATGCTCACCACTCTTTGAGTGTGTTTTTCTTCTATTTATGCATTGTGCAGGAATTATTTGAATACAGCAAGCACTCAGTAAAAAACCAAAGTTGTTGAACATGGTCTGTGACCTTTGATGCACTGATGCAGACGTGTACACAGCCGTCTGACACCTTTCATCAATTCCGGACATACAGTCATGCTTTTAGAAACAATAATAATCAGTTGTTAGGCAAGGAGATCAGAATCAGAATCAGAATACTTTATTGATCCCTGGGGGAAATTATTTTTTGTTACAGTGCTCCATTTTAAACCAACATTAAGACAAGACAGACAATACGCTAACTAAGAATAGTACAATATATACATATATATACATACATACATACATAAGTCACTTATAAATAAATAGTTGGAAAAGAAACATGTGTAGCTGTAGCAGCAAACAGTGTGTTAAGTGGATGCGTTGTACAGGGAGATGGCCACAGGCAGGAATGATTTCCTGTGTCGTTCAGATAAGGAGCTTTGTGAATATAGGCGCAGAAAGACTTTGTCTACATGTGCATTGTCACGTTTACTGGAAGGAGTGGACTCAGTAAACTCGGAAAGGTGAAAGTTCAGTGTGTCTATGTGCAGTCATCACCAGTTCTGCTATATACAGTGTACAAGGGGAAATGGGGCTCCAGGGATACAGGGGAAAAGGCATCAAAACATCGGACACTCCTCAACTCATTTCTCTCTCAGGCAGGCTCAGCACACCCCAGGGCAGTAATCAAGGGAAGATGTGTACGGAGGGAAACACACACGAATTCAATTCAAGGCAAAACACAAACAGAAGCAGCCAGCACTTCACTAACTAGATTGTTCAACAATCCAGCAAAGAATGACAGCCAGCAACTATCTGGATTGTGGCTGCTGATGAGATAATTGGAGATAGGTGGGGGATTTCCATAGGTGTGTAGAGTCTAGAGCGGGAACCCAGAATGAGTCCCACCCAGTAGCATAGACAACAACATAGAAAGAGAAAGAGAAGTGGAGAAGAGAGAAGCAATAGAAGCAATAGAAACTGAAGCAGAGAGATAGAGAGAAAATAAAACCTGATCAGCCGGAAAGGACTGAGGGACCACGACATATATAGTTTGTTTGTGTATGACAAAAATAAAGTGACAACAAATGAGACAGGAATGACTTTATCCACCACAGGAATGCTCTTAAGAGACACAATAAATCAGTCAAATCAAAGTGATTCAGTATGCAATAAATGCACCTGACACTGAACTTTGACCTGCATCAAAATACAGGTCATGTTTAAACTCAGCAGCTACTCTGTGAACCAGACCCATTCAGCTACTCATTAACTCAAATATCAGCTCAACCAGATGACCCACTGTAGCTCACACTGAGCATCAAAATAGGGATTGCAAAAACGTTGTCTAGTCTAATGAGCATCAATAAATGCCGCCGCCTCTACCTGAGTGTTGTCCATGTCTTTATGACCGCAGTGTATCCATCTTCTGATGGATGCTTCCAGCAGGATAACAAGCCACATGACAAAGCTCAAAGCGGTTTCTTAAACACTGTACTGAAATGACCTCCACTGTCAACAGCTCTCAGTCCAACATTTGGGATTTGGTTCAACAAGAAATTCACGTCATGGATATGCAGCCGACAAATCTGCAGCAACTGTGTGATGCTATCATTTCAATATGGAGCAAAATCTCAGAAGAATGCTTTCAGCAGCTTGTTGAATCTATGTTATGAAGAATTCAGGCAGTTCTGGAGGCAAATGAGTATTCAACCTGGTAATAGCAAGGAGTACCTAATATAGAATGACAGCACGGTGTGGTTCTCTGGCTTAGCTGTAGGTTTAGGGTGCTGCAAAGAATGGTAAACCTGGCTTGCATCTGCTACTTAACCTCTCTCCCATTATAGTAGATGTAGGGCCGGAGCAGAGTGCTCTATAAGTGCAAAGCACAGTAGGTGGCTGTGCAGTTAGACAGAGGAAGAGAAAGACTCAGCGTTCCACAGACAGGCGACACCGTGGAGCAAACATGTCCTCCTTTGCTTAATACAAGGGAAAAACTGCATGTACAACTGGCCTTATGCCTCTCTGTTGTTACTGATGACAACTACAGTAGCTGAGTGAGTGTGAATGATTTGTAAAACTCAGAACACAAAACTACCACACCACTGCAGGAGGTCCCAGTCAAATCATATCAAGTGGGTAAATAACAAAAATAAATCTTTCACTACATTTCCTTCAATCGAGGCAGTTGTTTAAATGAACTGTTTAAAGTACAGTTTAAATGAACATTTGTGTCTGAAATGTGGGTGTGTTAGCATGTATTTTTGCTTTCCTGCTGGAAAAACTTGAAATATTTCTTGGTTAATTTTAGCCCTTTAAAGACAAATAATAAACAAATTATAATGCACATATTTTTTTTTAAAAATAAGAATATAAAAATTATATCAGCAAATCATAATTTACACTAACTACAGTGCTGTCTTCCCTGGTGCAATCTGAGGCCATGACCAAGTCCCATCTAGTGATGATGAGACATGTTAAAGTGCTATGCACATACTCACAGAATACTCTTTTTTTCTAACTTCCAGTAGAGATACAGTTTAACAGAGCAGCCATTCAGTTACACTGTAATTATTTTATGAGCTTTTTCGATAAGAATAAAGAAAAAACAAAGCTTTTACCAAATGGTCCTTTTTTTTAATCACTAAGGCTTAAATTTTTTTTAAAAGTTTCTAAGTTCTCTTGGTGTCTGTTCAGATATAAGTCATGCCTGCTTAGGCTAATGACAACGGTAACTGACGTAAAAGTGATTATTTAGCCTGCAGCAATTCTCAACATAGAAGAAAAACTCATTTTCTATTCCACCCCGACGCGAGTAACGATCTGAGCCTGACCACTGTAAAAATGATCTCTGCCACAGCCCCTGTTTTGTATCATCTTTTATAACGAGCTGTTTCTGTATTCATACTTCTCAAATTCGGTGATGTATTACTTTTGGCTCAGTTTTTGGTCCTGGTGAATATTTAATGAAAGCCTATTATGGCCACATGTGCAGGAGTCACTGATCAAATAGCACCATCTTCTGGTAAAGGCGTTTATTTTTTTCCACAGCACTTTGATAAAATCCACTTCAAGGTCATATTGGTTTGTGCTGCATTAGTCTTTTCTTTTTAATAGATTTTCATTGAAATACATTAAGCGCCCCTTGAAACACCCTTTTTCCTCCTCATGTGTTAATGCTTCTCCTTAAGCAGGAGTAACGCTGGATTTAATGGGTCAGTGCCCGTGACGAAATGTTCTAATCTTGTTTTAATCAGGTGTCACATTCTCACAGCAATATCCAGGAAGGTGAGTTGTTAGGAGAGTTGCTGAGCTGCGGATTGCTGAGTTCCTCCCATCTTACTCAGCCTAACAGTATGTCTCATTCACTTTACACAGTTTTCCTCGATGGGTAGAGGATTTGACTCTCGCACTCCTTGTTTTGTAAGTCCCTGGTGATTTCGAGGCCAGTCAGCACAACCCAAAATAACTGTGGAGCCTTCTGACATGGTTGTTCTAAATTATCTTCTGGGCTGTAACAGAACAGAAAAACTAGTTAGACACATTTTTAATTAAATGGGCCATACGGATATGAAATGAAGACTTTAGTGAATGTTTGATCTTCCAACAAGACAGGAAAATAATGCAAAATATGTTGAGGGTGTCTAAGCGCTGGTGAGCAATGTGCATTGGTGTACTTAAGAGTCTGTTAATCTTCTTAGTGTCGCTAAGTACCCAGCTAGAAATCAGCTACTGTCCAGATTGTCTCTTCCTGGCCCAGATAAACGACTCAGACAACAACAAAGGGAGGCTTGAAGAAATATGTGGCAAGGTCTCTTCACTGGCATGAAATATGCACCTCCCCTCCTTTGGGAACTATTTTGACAGAGCTGTGGAAGAAGTTTTGGTGGATTTCCTCAACTCGAAGATGTTTGGCAGTGGCACCAAGAGGTGGTTCGTGAAGAGGCAAAGAAGACAGCAGCAGCAGAGGTCTGGCAGGAAGCCATGTGCCAGGAAGAAGCAGAGATGGGCAGCTAAGATTCTCCAGCAGCACAGAGAAAAGATCCTGAGCGAGCTGGATGTCAACAGTGTACTTCCTTACCTGGTGTATGACAAGGTTTTTTCACTGGGAGAGTACAAGGAAATACTGGGACAGGATTCGGACAAGAAGCGGACCGAGATATTCCTGGACCACCTGTCCTCGAAGGGGCCTGCTGCATTCAGCTCATTCTGCTCTGTTTTGGAGGAAGTTTGTCCTCACCTGCTAACCTGTTTTCTGTTGGATGGAGAAGGTAAAAACATTAATAAGCCTCTAATTACACCATTAAGCAGTAAAGCACAAAAACAAGAGGTCATAGAGGGTCTTTCTAATAAAAATGTTTCAGCTCATTAATCTGTGGCAGCTTTGCACTTACATGTTCAAAAGTTTTAATTATGTACACATATAAAAAGTACAATACAAAGGAAATTAAACTACTTTGCAGTAATCCAGCACAACAGACTAATAGCAAGCAAAAATAGCTTCTTAAATCTGGGTGGCTGAGGGGATTACTGAGCCGCCAGCGTTCCTAACTAGCCTCTGACAACATATGGCCTCAACGTGGGTGCAAATGCAGGGCCTTGTCTGTGCTGCACTACTCCAGGTTAATGTGTTTTTACATAAAACACACTCTCACAAAGAGAAGTGAGTGTCTTCCTTACATGTGGCAATTTCCCACAATTACCAGCTCATGAATTCTTCTGCTTGTTCACCCGGTCAGAGAGAAAGAGGTGTAAATCAGCCAAGTTGTAAAAAGGGCTAAAATATTAATCTGCTCCTACAGATGGTGTCTCAGGACAGGGCGAGAAAGGGGGCATCACTGCGCCCCCAAACACTCCAGGAGAGCAACCTCTGTGCTCGCCTCCCATGTACACCGACCCCATATTTGACTCCAGGTGAGAACTGCTTTACATACCCTATCAATGATGTCATGTTGAGTTTTATTTCTGCTGAATCACATGATGCTCTACGAGAAGATAAAATCATCCTTCCATGTTTTAAACATTCAGATCGATGACAAATTAACAGCTGTGACTAAAAGAGTGACGAAACAATGCAAAATGCAGAAGATCGTTTTCAGTTGTGATACAAAGTTAATATCCGCTCATTATGGGCATGAATGTTTGAATAGTTTTAGCCTTTTAAAGATTTCTTTTTCCACGGCTGGGATGATTTTAGAGCACCCATCTTTCATGTGATTAAAAAATAACTTTGAATTTAGTTTGGATTTTCTTGAATTCAAAGAGGGTCAATGTCATACATAAAGGCTCAAATATTTACATACACCCTTGCCAAAATATGGTAAGTGTCCTCTAGCAAGTTGGAACTTTACTAGACCCATGGTAGCCACCAACGAGGCATAATTATTGTTAGATATTTGACAACTCATCTGGGCAGAATTGGTCAAGTTCATTTGAATTGGTTGGTTTATCCACACGTTCCACAAATTTTCAGTAGACTTGAGGTCGGGGTTTTGGTAAGGGTGACAGTTTGGTCTTCTTTCAGTCCTTGGTAAAGGTCTAAATAACTTGTACTTACATAAATGATTTTTAACTGATGATCTTTGAATCTGCAGTGGTTTAGAAATGACTACAAGAGACCTTAAACAGTTCAGAGAAATCATTAAAAGCCCCAAATTAACATGAAATTAATGTCCATGATGAGTGAATGTAAACTTGTGAACTGCATGAGGTGTAATAGAATTTTATTCTAATACTTATTTAAAAAAATCAAAAAGACCAAATGAGTTAATATTGTTAGGAATAATCTAAGCAATGCAGCACTGAAACAGTCACAGCACCGCTAAAAATAAAACTGCAGAAAAGAGGCGCATAAAATGACCTCTGGTGAGTTTGTTGATTTTTTTTTGTATGTAAGAGAGCGAGCCTGGTAGACAAAGTCCTGCGAGGGTGTTTTTTGTCACAGAGTGTGTCAGCCCTTCTGAATGCGTCGTGACTGAGTGACGGTGTCTTTCTGGATGTGTGTGTGTGTGTGTGGACCTCTGGAGACCTCCATTGGCCCAGCTTGCACGGTGGCGGGGGTTGGGCAGAAAATATTTCATAGTGTGAGTGTCGTGTGTGTGTGTATGAGAGGTAGCATGGATGGGTGGTTGGGGGGCGTTTGTGATGCTTCAAGTGAAGGGACAGGCAAGCTGATATGCTCCCTGGGCCGTTCCTTTTTAATGTATGACAGCTAAGTCAGCATGGGGACAGCCATCCTAGTGGTTTGGCCCTGGGCACTGACACACACGCATAGACACACACATACACACACAGACAGGCTGACAGAAACAAACCAACACACTAAACAGCATAACAGCACAGAGAATGGTCACAGAGCCTCCACAGGAGATGCAGTACGCTAACAAGCCAATGTAAGTCCTCTTAAAATTTCATTTCAGGATTGATGCTTTGTTTGTGCGTTCACCTGTTCGTGTTCAGCCGTATACACGAAGACGCTCCTTGGAAACTGACGTCTCTGACATGCATCTGCAGGTTTTGTGAATGGCTTGTTTTCAGTGCACTTGTCTTTGTTAATGCGAATGTCACTACATCTGGCGAATCAAGCGTCGGGCAGTGTTGTCTGCATGTATATCAGGATAAAAAAGCGTAATCTTTTGTTTGTTCACTTCTAGAAGAAGTAGGACAGAAACTGCCTCAAGTGATGGATGCTTGGCTTCAAAAATTGTGCGCCAGCATGTGTCCCAGTGTGACAGCGTGAAGCACGACTGCTTGCCTGCCTTGTTATAAATGTGAAGGCAACCTGGGAATGTCTTCCTCTTGTTTGAACTATGTGAAGTCATGTGAGTTTTTTCCCCCCTTTTATTCTCTGAACACTTTCTCTGATCCACAGCAGAGGAGCAGATTGATTGTCAGCTGTGTGGGTTCAAAGAGGCACTGTGTTTATTAGTTTGGCTTTTTGTTGCCTCTGGTCAGTATCCTGCTGACTGAGAGTGAACACGCAGCATTTAATCACATCTCCAGGCTTCTGCCTTAAAGGGCACTGAGAACCTGTGTGTACCCACAGGGAAGGTGCAGGGAATGATGGGAAGCTTGCTGAATCCAGTTTAAAGGCCGCTGGTTGCCAGATTGTTTACAATATGCAGCTATTCTTGGTTTTAAAATCAACACTCAAGACCTCTTGAGCACTCATCTGTGAATGTGCAAAGGTTTCTTAGCCTGTACTGAAGTGAAAATTCAAAGGCATGTAAGCCATGATTGCACAGATATATTTAATGAGTAACTGGCTATTTTTCAAAACCTGCATATGTTCCGTTCCCCTATGGAAAATGAGGTGATTACCCAGGATGCGTTGGCTGTGTGTTTGGCTCTGAGGCCTTATATCTATACGTGAGCCAGCAGCCATGATGTAAGGCACCATGCTTTCATCCATAAGTGGAGAAAATGAGATGCTGGCGGGTTGAAGAGGAGGTGGAGGAGGAGAGGAGAGATTAGCTGGAGCTATGAGGTTATGCTTCTCCGTGCTGATGACTCACCTCACGGTACACAGAGAGAAAGCACTGCGACAGCGCTGAGGTGTGACTGTGTGTGTGTGTGTGCGTGCGTGTGCGAGTGCTTCATTACTCTTGGTCTTCTTGGTGCAGTGCATTCATGTGAAGAGGACTTTCTCTGTGAACTCCTCTTTGTTTGGTGCACGAGTAATAAATCACAGTGTTACAGCGGTTGTGGTTCTCGGGGCTTTCGTCCAGGTTTGGCTCCTCTGGGAGCAGCTTCCGAGTCCTACAAACCAGCTTTGATTCTGCTGTGCAGAAAGAAGTGGACAAGCAAATGGAAGGACACAAGAAAGAAGGGCAGCCCTGTGTGTCCTATTTACTTGCTTGGAAAAAAAAGAAAAGAAAGAAAGACGAGGACTTTAGTGTGTTAATTGTGCACACGTGTACCTGTGTGTGTCTGTGTGAGCACGCTGGTTTTGGCGTGCGTGAGCGTGTGAGTGCGCGGCGCACAATAAGAGATGTCAGCAGTGGGTTCTCATGTGAGAAGGGTAATGATGGGGACGGCTCCTCAGTGGAGATGCAGAGGAGGGGGATGCCAGTGTGCAATCAAAGTGCTGCAGTGGAGTGTGCATGGAAATGCAGTGGGCTTCAGACTGCAGCACAGCCACTGACCCACTGTTGTGTTAGTGCTTCCCCACTGACACACTACCACTGGTTTCCATACACACTCCCTGCAGTGTGTATGTGTGCATGTGAAAACAAAAGACAGAGGGAGATAGAGAGAAGCTTCGGTAATGTCTCTGTGTGTGTCCTCAGCAGTTTTCCTATCATTTAATGGCTGCCGTGTCTTACATGACTGATAATGATGATGTGCAGAGTCTGATTAATCAGGGGACTTATCTGAGTGGCATCCTAGTCAATGGGAGGTGACACGGTGCTTTGCTGGTAGGTTTGCTGGAGTGCAACTCTGCACTGATGATTCCATTATCGATGTATTAGCTGACTGTTGACAGGGTTCAAGATGCTACGAACAGGAAGCAAAGAGGCTTTTTTTACATAAGAAACTGAATTATCTAACAAAGTCTACAGGAAGGTACCTCTAATGATCTATCCATAGGTTTTTTTTCTGCATATCCAAGGCTCAGGGTCACATCTGGCCTGAAGTCTATCCCAAGGTGTCATAGGGGAAGAGGTGGGTTACACCTTGGATAATTTAACTATCTATCACAGCCATTCATATCTACATTGACACCAATCACCAATTAAACTAATGTCTTTGGACGTTAGTTTAATTGGTTCACAGGCTCACAAACTCCACACAGAAAGGCCCTGCCAGCTGCACTAACCACCACACCACCGTGCCGCCCTGCCACTAATAGAAGATCATTAAATTCTACTTTGTGCTGTTTTCTAATTACACACAATTTAGCCGATGTACTTTCAAAACAAACCAAAATCCTACACCGTTACTCTCACCTCATATCCTCACTGTCATGAGTTAAAAATGAAAGCTACGCTAACATTACTACACATTAGATCATTTTATGTCTATCTTAATGTCATTACTGGGCAATTCTGTGCATCTTTAAGAAATTTTACTTAGTGATTTCTACACAAATGAATGAAGTAAATGAGATCTATGATATGCATCCAAAGATTAATCAAACTGAAATATACTGACTTTGAAAATACTGGAATTTAAAAATATCTGAAATATGAGACCAATTGATGAAAACCTAGTGTTTATATAGTTATAGCAATATGTATTAATTGATATCTTACTTTATAGTCTGTCTGCTCCAGAAACCTGTGTAGGAGCCAAGCTCGTTTCAAGGCTTTGCAGGTGCATTTAATGTCTATGCATATAAATCACTATATGTTTTATTTTGCTTTTAAACTGAATCATATTTACTTTATGCACACTGAAGCCTTTTCATCAGCAGGTACTGGATGAATGAACTTATGGACATATGAGCACTGGGTGAATTTAGGTTCCTTTAAAGCCCCGAAGGCTTTTCTGCTTCCAGTCACCCAGAAGTAACTAGCTGGCAACCACCAAAAGGGCTGTTTTACATTTCAGAATACGCCTGATGTTCATTCTCAGCATATCAGCTCTAGTTATTTCTAAAACATCATATCCTATATGAACATTTACTCTAGAAGCTCACTGTACCGTTACACACGCAGTGTCACCCTGCGTTTGCCAATGAGAGTTTAACACTGTCAGTTGGGTAGATTAGGATACTTTCGCGGATAGAACACACGACATCACGGGTGCAAACATTTTTAGCAGCGTCGGCCACAGAGGGATTTGCTCCCCTGACACTGGCAGCTTTAGTGTCATGCTCTGTCTGTTTAGCTGTATGGTGGAAATCATTTGGATGACGAAACCGTTGCCAAACTTGATTTTTCATTTTGATTTTTTAAAATATAAATGAAATCATTAGCTAATGCCTTCAGCTCACAACAGTTAAATGATCAATTCAGCTGCTCGCAGCAGACATATGTAGTATAAAACCTCCCCAGTTTCCATTTATCTTTTGTTTATGTCTGAGCTGGTGAGGGTGAGAGGTGCAGTTCAGAAACTCAGGTGTCCTCTAAGACTTCAAAGTCTAGACTAATCGACTTACTCTGAAGCTTACAACGGCACCTCTGTGTCAGTCTATTGACTGGGAAGCAACCCACGCCAGCGTCTGTTTGCTGCTAATGACAGGTGGTGTGGGCACTGAGGCAGAGCTACTACGACCACACTTCACTCCAATTCAGCAATCACAAACATAATCAAAAAGGCAGAAAAAAGCATTAAAATATTGCTTTTACATTGGATAACTGATATTAGATATTTTTTGTTATAAATGCTACCTCATGAACTGCAATCAAAGGTTTAGTTCATATACCATATTTGCCTTTTTAGTTATTGGGGCTTAAAAATAAAACAATTTAAAAGAAAATGGTTCTTATGCACTCTCGTAAAACAGAAACTAGACGAGACATAAATCTCTTTGAATAGCTGATGGTTGGTTGTGATGTGAATATGTATAAGGCAGTTAAAAAATAATGTGGTTGTAAGAGGTATGAGCTCACAGAATTCATAACCCAGTGATAGAAGAATAAGGGAGCGTAATAATTCCCTGGAAAGAAGTTCAATAAAATAAATACGAGGGTGTCTCCAGTGAAAAAGTCCAATAAAATTACATCATACTGTGTTTGATACTCTGGTGAATATTCATTGTTCACATGCTTTATGTGCGGATGGGGTTAAGCAGACACACAGAACTGATGAATTTGTTGTAATCTTCAGACTTTCTCATTCATATAACTCTGCACTGGTTGTTATGAGCAACTGTGACAGCTACAAATCATTTTACTGAGCATTCAAACTGTATGAGGTTTAAAAGACAAGTGTAAACTGTGAACACATTCCACTTATATTCACCCTGGGTTAGGGTTAGCTCATACTGTCATTGCATGTCTTTCAAAGTGCAGCCTCTCTCTGCTCAGTTAGCCTGCATGCATTGCCCTCTGGGTGCTCAATTTCTTCTTTCTACATCCCAGACAATGAAAACTGGACAGGAGACTCACAATTAAGTATGATTCTCATTGGTGTCTCTGTGGTATTTGCAAGCCTTGTGGAAAACTCTCAAGGTAAAATTACTCACCAGCCGTGTCCTGTTACTGTCTACTAATCTATGTCATACATAAATATGAAAACAAAGCCAAAAAATGCACAGTAACATAAGTAATCCGTTACTTTCTGTTATCCTTTGGAAGTTAAGAGTAATCACCAAGGACCATCAAAATCTCCAAGTTACTGGTTACATTCACTGGACATTCAGAACTGAGTGAGAACTTTCTTTTTCTTTTCTTTTTCTAAACTCAAAATTATATGCTAATCGGCATAAAATGATATTAAAACATACATTATGACCCTCATTACCAGATAAAATATAAGGACTTTTTTTTTTATATGATCACCAAGCTATATACTGTTTAAGTCTAAGCACATACAGGCTTATGGGTTGAAAATACTTGGGGTCAGTCAGACCTAAAGCATGATAAAAATATGGCATTTCTGTCTGAGTGCGCTCACTGGTCTTTTTTCCCCTGCGAGGGGTGGCTGAGGCTCAGGAGGTAGACCAGATTGTCCAATAAGTGGAGGACTGCTGATTTTTCCCGTCCTCATGCAGAAAACTCCTCGGGTGGGACACAGAGCCCCAAGTTGCATCACCATTGGTGTGTGACAGTGCGGCCATATAGACAATCTGCTGCATTAATCGGCCTCAGTTTTTTCATCTCTTTAGTATAATAGAAGCTTATCTGTATGTCACATGTTTCCCATATGTCATAATTTATTCAGTAAGATGGGGATTATACTTGGTTGTGGAATCGGACACTGGCAGCTGCAGAAAACGTGGATCAGTAGTCATTCCTGTCATACTTTTTTTTGTACAACTGCCTGAAGGGTCCAATCTGGACCCTTATAGATGGATAAACACCTGTTTACACCTGTTTATTTGCATATATATATATATATAGGGGTGCAACAATACTCGATATCGATATTGAACCGTTCGATACAGTGCTTTCGGTTCGGTACGCATATGTATCGAACAATACAAAATTTTTAATTTATTTTATCAACTTTACTTCTGACGATGCTGTCTGTGTTGAGCGCTCAGTGGATCTGCGTTCGACTACTCCACCTAGGCTGCACTTTCGAGTGCAGATCCACTGAGCGCAGCGCAAGCTAGCAAGACAGAAGCTAAGCTCGTTGCAACATGGCAACTGCCTCAACGCTACCCGAAACTGAACCTCCCCCACCCTCATTCAGATCTGGCGTTTGGAACTATCTTGGTTTTCATGTGAAGCATGACCCTGAAGGTAAGCGCGTCATGGACAAAAGTAAAACAGTATGTCGGATGTGCCACGCAATGCTCAATTGGCGGGAACTAGTGCGTTAGCTTGTTAGCTTCTTAACATGTTGACGTCGTCCAGCCCCACGCACGGGGCGATCCGCGGTAACTCGTTAACGGAGATTTGCCGCATTATGGCGTTAACGTCATTTTAACGAGATTAACGCTGACAGCACTAGTGGGAACACAACGAATATGACTGCACATTTACGCTGACATCATCCTAGTGCAAAGACAAGTGGAAGCAGACAAAAACAACAAGCACGCATGCTACAAACCTTACCCGAGTAATTTAGACAGCCGTTAGCACATGATTCTCCTTATGGGGACCTGATATGTTTAATATGCTGCTGAGAATATAGCCCAGAAGAAGCGGATAGTATAGCTTTTATTTTGGAAAGAGCCATTTCTCTGTAATAAACTCGATCTGTAATTTCTCTGTGATTTCTCGATCAGATAGATTTTTTTAAATTATTTTGTTGTTTCAGCAACATTAAATTAAAAAACTGCACTTTTGAGTTAAAATATATATTTCTAATTTTAATAAATGACAAATTAAAAAGGCATGAACATTTTTTTGTATCGAAAAAATATCGAACCGTGACACCAAAGTATATGTATATTTATTCATATATATATATATATATATATATACACATATTAAAGGTGCAATGATACACAAAATTCACGCTTTGGTTCGATACTTTGGTGTCACGGTTTGATAATTTTTCGATACAAAAAAATGTTCATGCCTTTTTAATATATCTATTAAATATATATATGAGGCTACAGCAGCACAAATATATATATATATATATATATATATATATATATATATATATATATATATATATATATATATATATATATATAATATTATATTAAAATGCAATAAAACTGGTGGAGACATGCCTACTTATCCAGCACACCAGGACCCTTTTGAAAAAACAAAACAAAACGGAATTTAGGCATCATTCATCTATCAGGAGAGGCAGGGTGTTCAGGGAGCTCTGAATTCCTAGTTACGCCCCTGCAAGTCATTACCGCTTCCCGGAAGTATTACCTAACAAAGGTAGTCGACTTTAAAAAAAAGAACCAACCTTTAAAAAGTAATTAAAGGCAAACTTTCGACTTCCTAAATGGATGCTACAAGCGAGCATCTCTAAATGAATCGGTCCCTTGACCCCCCCTCCTCCTCCCCTCCCTCCTCCCCTCCCTCCCAGTCGCTCCCCTCTGACTACACTGTACACACACTCTCTCCCCTACCTCACACACACGGACGCCTGGACGCTGCAGCGTTTTTAAGAGAGTGTTTCCAACCCTGGGCAGGAAGGAGGAGGCAGGAGGAAGGAGATAATGTCCAAATCCTGACCGTAGTCATTAAAAAGAATACTAAAAAAAAAATACTTAAAAAATCACAGTTCGGATGGATCGGCGGTGTGTTTGCCAGAGCTAAAAAACAAAGAAAAAAAAAAAACACGGTCAGAGTGTCATTGCAGACATGGGTCGCAGCGGTACGGCACCTTTCTCTCAGCTCCTCGGGGAGTGTTTTCACTGTCAGTCCTTCAGCGCTGGAAATGGCGTTGTGATGCTGAGCACGGAAGACGCAGCGGAGGCGGATGCCAGGGACTAAAGAAATATATGATCACCTGTGCTTTTCTTTGGGTTGGATTTTTAGTAGCGGTGGACAGTACCATGGTGAATTACCAGAAATACATTACTGTTATGCAGCTGGCTCTGGGGGTGACCGCCTCCAACAAAGAACATTGTCTTCCACCCAGGAAGCGTATGTGGTGAGTATCACTCGCGGTGCGGATGATGGTGATGATGGTGATGATGATGATGTGATGCAGGTTGAGGAGAGAAGGAAAAGGGGGGACTGCGATGAGCCGAGCCGTCGCCTCCCACATCTCGTCAAACGGATGAGCGGGTTATACGGAGCCAAAATGCGCCCGGCTCACTCTCCGAAATGACATAATATTCCTGTCAGCCACTGCAGCCGGTCTGCACCATGTTGCAATCGTTACAAACCCACTGTGGTCGATACACGGTGGGGCAAAGCAACTACTCCGCATGCTGGGAGTTTGCGTGCGTGCGTGTCAGTGCACCCGTGCGCGTTTGGAGACAAGTGGCTCTTTTAGCCTTGTCCTTCCCATGCATTAGTTTGTAAAGTTGAATGCGTAGGATGATGTCATAGCTCCATCGTGGGTTTTTTTCTTTTTACCCCCCTCATCCTAACTTCATGTGCTTTAATGTACTGTATGGCCTCCACTGCACAGCTGTTGTCACTGGAAATGTCATCATCAAGCTAATCATGTGGTAAACATCACCCCCTCCTCCCCGACCTCACTCCTGTTCCCAATGCTGTGTTGTAACTAGTTAATAAAATGTAAAGCATGAAACATGTTTCGCGCCTGTTTTTTTTTTAATGTCCTGTCCTGCAGCCAGGCCTCTGTACATCTCTCATTAAACATTTTTATCTCCATAATCTGCTCTCAGCATGTCTTTGTGTCTTGTCTACCCACCTATTCAGTGTCCCCATTACTCTGTGTGCCTGAACGCTACAGTATATTTCAGTGACCACCTCTCTTTCTTTCGCGTCCTCATGCGGCCTTGTTCATTTATTTACTCCAAAGGCAGCCTTCCTTTCATTCCCCTTTTTCCCTGACTGTAAGTAAGATTGCTCGTGGAGGCGGCTCCAACGTGTGTGAGACAGTATCCCTAATTACAGCCGGATTACCATCTTGTTTGAAAGCAAAGATGGTTAATTAGGAGTCAATAGACTCAATGGCACTCTGATACGGTCTAACGCAAATTCAAAATGTATCGCACAGTGTGGCACAGGCTAGTGTGGCTCCAGTGTGTGTGAGAGAGGCTTAACTGTTATCATCACCTGTTTTGAGCCAACCTAAACCATTTCCGTGACTGAGAGAAGAACAAAACACAGCCAGAATTTAACAGCACCTAAGTTAAATTACTTTATGTTATGATAACAGTAAGTTAGCAGTCATTGTTTGTTTGTTTTTTTTACTAATAAGATGTCCCTACACTCTTTTGTTGTGCCTTAATTCAAATATTTACTGCAGACACCATCCTTTATAAACAATAAAGAAGAGTCAAAGTGCTGCTGTAGCCTCAGCAGGGGTCAGGAGCTTATCACATGGAGCTTTTTATCTCTGGGTTTCTTTCAGCTAATCATATTCCTTAGTCATCGTCTTATTAGCCTAATTGCCCCCCATAGGAGAAGATAGGGGACTTATTTCACTGAGACTGAGGATTCATTTCATGTTTCTCCTCTTATTGTTGTTTTCATATTTACGCCTCTGTATTTAGGGAGGTTTTGGAAGAAGCTGCTTATTGTCTCCTCTAAAGCAGTGCACTGACAAAAGAGGCTAAAGTGATTGTGTAACTCTCAAAGTGATATCTGACTTTGTTAAAGCGAATACTTTTCCTTACAGATAAATCCCAGAAATTGAAAGATGAAGTGAAGTTTCTGCAGAGACAACCAGTGTTTGGTTTCTAAACTTTCTTCCACTGTTTGTCACTGAGTGCACCACAACAATCACTTTAACACTCATGCTTTTGGTTACACTTCACAAATTTTTTGAATCATGTTAAAGAGGTTTAAAATCTATCATGGGTTTTTTTTTCTTTTTGTGTGGTCTTTTAAATTTGCTTGAAATTGATGTTCTTTTACTAATGTCTGTATTTTGTCCGTGTCACATTACAGTGCAGCGCTATTCAAATTTCATCCAACATGAACTGATCTTTGACAAAAAGTGTTTTGGTCACTGTAGCAAGTCTTAAACATATTCTAGGTTTTATTTGTGCTGTGGTGTTCACTAATCTGCCAAATCATATGAAAACAAAATCATACAAATCATATGGAAAGAAAAAGGTTTGCAAGGAGGTGGGAATATATATATGTCAAGAGATTAAAAAAAAACTCTTCAAAGTGCATTTTCACATTAATGTATAATAACTTTAGGGAAAAATCAGTCAAAGCACTGTAGTGATGAGACATCAGCAGCTACAGTTAATATTATATTATAATTTTATCACGTAAAAAGCATGGTGCCATTTAAAAAGACACACATTTAATCCAATTCAGTTTTATTTATATAGCACGAAATCACAACAACAGTTGCCTCGAGGTATTTTATATTGTAAGGCAAAGACGTCAAAATAATACAGAGAAAACCCCAGCAATCAGATGACCCCCATTAACACTTAGCACTTGGCGACAGAGGGAAGGAAAAACTCCCTTTTTATCAGGAAGAAACCTCAGGCATAACCAGGCTCAGGGAGGGACAGCAATCTGTGGTTGGGCGTGATGGGAGGGACAGAGGACAAAAGACACATCAGATCAAAATCCCTGTATAGGAATTTCTTTTATTTATGCATTATTCAGATTATTTTATTGTATAATGCCTTGGTGCCACTGGATTTTAACATGTCTCACACTCATGCAGTTAGACAGAGGGTGGGGGTCTGGTAAGGAAGTTGGGGGAAGCAGACAACTCCACAGGAAGAATCTTTTGTCTCTTCGATGACTCTGGGAGGTAGCAAGGGAGTGTGAGCCTTAGGGTGTGAAACAGCTGTGTACTGCCTTTTGTTTTTGAAGAAGGTATTTAAGTGAGAGCCACTTAAGAGACTCTGCTGACAGTCTGTCCCACGATCATGCAGGCTCTCCACCAAGCTTGGTTTTCTGTTCTTTGTTTGTGATTAAAGAATGTTAGCTACCGCTCACCGCTTGTCTGCAGGCTTTATTTAATGGAAAACTTCCACAACATCCCCAAGCATCAACCTTATCTCTTTTATTGTGTTTAACATGACCTGGCAGCACAGCGGTGCAGTGGTTAGCACTGCTGCTCCACACCAAGAAGGTCCAGGGTTTGACTCCACCAGCTGTCTGCAGTCTCTCTGCACAGAGCTCCCATGTTCTTCCACAACACTCTGGCTTCCTCCCACTGTCCAATGACTGTTAGGTTAGGTTAACTGGTGATTCTAAATTGTGTGAAAGCAAGCGTGAATGGTTGTGCAATTCTGTGTATTAGCCCTGCACCAGATTGGCGACTTCTTGCCCGATGGCAGCTGGAAAACCCTTCAATTTCATAAGTAGTAATACTAGTTGTTCAACACATGCATTAATAGCAGTGATACTACTGAACTGCATTCCTCGTGGCCCAAGATGTCATTTGTCATTCATATAAGAGTAAATAGTTTTTCCACTACTTTCTCCTACTTCATAAGGTTTATAGTACAAAACCAAAGGGGAAAAATACACAAGGAGTGTGTACAGATCCTTTTCTATGTCACCTTAAGCGCCTGGTCAAACCAGCGTGCTGCAGTGTCCTCATTTGATTGGTCTGGATTAGAAACATAGCCTATAGTGAGTTTGTCAAGTAAATATGTACACACAGAGAAATGACTGTAGACTGAATTGCCTTACTGTCTTGGGAATTTTAAACCCTAACAATGCAAGTGAAAAAACATTATTGTTGAAATTAATATAAATATTTTTATTGCAATTTGTAGGCTTAAACAAAACATAGCACTGTTATGTGGAGAACTGGCTCTCAGCTTCTCTCTGCGAGGGAGAAAGTTGTCCTGATGTTTTAATCTTTTAACAGTTTCGTCCGACCAAACTGCAAGAAAACTGTTTGGTTAAAGCTGAAGATATAATGTGTGGACTCACTGCTTTTCTCTTAGATAAATCTGTAAATGTTGTTGAAGTTGAACAAATTTCTGTGAGATATTTATGATTAGTTTTTACATCTTACAAGAAACAATTCATTTAAATGTGAATACGCATAGTGGAAATGAAGAGTAATTAGTTAATTCCTTAAATAAAACAATTGTGCCGCCAGCTCTGTATGTCTCCCTGCTACGGATTTGAAAAGTTCTTCCATTCACAAATGTAATTTTTGTGCAGATGTACGACAGGATGTGACACCAGTTTAAATGGGGGGGGGGGGGGGGGGGGGGAATGCATTTGCATTTGTATGAAGAAGCAGCTCGCTGTATCGTTCAAGTATCCTGCTTCCAGCTCTTTTCATAATTGCAGCGTTAATTCTGTCCCATTTCTGGTCAAATGGTCAGAACTGCTTTCTGTTCTGCTGCTGATCTCACAGCATGTGGCAGTGAGATTACACACCGCCCTGCCTGAACACTTACACCATCCGCCGACCAGCGACCGTGTGTTCCGTGTAAGAGGAGGCACGGCTTTGCTTGCCTTTAATAAAGACTGAATAGCGGCAGCATCTATCTAAATTAGGATTAGACTTTGCAAACAGATGTTCCTCTTGCCTGGAGTCTTTAAAAAAATGTACTTGCACACAGCCAAAGATTAGCATTAACCTGACTTAATGAACTTTACACTCTGTTGCAAGCCTGTAGGGATAATACAACAAGTCTACTGTGTTTATGTAATGCTTCATCTTATTTATACCTGTGCCTTTTCTCCAAATAACACACCAAAAGCAGGAAGATACTGGGATAAAAGTGATGAGAGATGCCTAATTTAACAGACTCTTTATTTGGATTGGCCAACTATAAGTATTTCTCTTGAAGTGTGTGTCTCTTTATGTGCATTGGTGTGTGTGGCAGACAATGGCCAGGATTGCTCTCCCTGTTAAGTGTTATATTAGCGCTGGCCAAGATGGGAGGAATGGAACGAAACATTGCCTATTGACCTGCTGATTAAGCACTAGCCATTATTGCTTGAACTAATCGTACCTGATGGCTCCTCCAGGCAGACTGAGAGAAAGAGAGATTGGGAACCAGGCACGGCAGAAAGTCCTGCAACTGATTAATGTGTGTATTTGTGTGTGCGCGTGCGTGCGTATGTGTGTGTTCTCCGTCCTTTCTTCGTAATAGCATCAGGCATCTGCTTGACCTTATCTGTGCACTACATTATTATACTCCATTGTGGTCATCGGGCCATCTGGGGTCTTGGCATTGATCTTATTCTATTATCTTCTGAAATGGATTTTCTTTGTTGTAAGAAACTACAAATGGGGCAAGACTCCAATACTCCCATTATACCAGGGCCAAGATGACCCACACTGTTTTGTTAACTTGCCATGCATCAAGCGCTTGAACTGTTTGTTAAACAAAGCAGCAAAGAAATGATTATGAATACCTTTTAGGCTCTTAATGGTTAAAAAAAATCCTGCATTCGCAGCATCTATGCAGCTATTTGACATCAGCAGAAAATACATGAAAGTAATAAAAGCTGACAAAATGTCCTTTCAGTAACATATGTAGTCTCTCGGAACATTTGCCCCTTTGCTTTCTTGCTGCCCATTAGCTGAGAACATTGATAGCACTTTCATGTCTCTTCTCTTAATATGCAGCCTGCAGCAGCTGCTGCAAAGATTACCTTAGCTGGGTTTTTCCTGGCTTGCAATGGGTCTTTGGGGGGTTTCTGCTTACATAAAAATGATCGGTCCACTTAATTCTGTATAACTACAATAAAAGTAATGAGTCTGTTTTACCTTACCTGATAGAAGTCTGAGCATGTTCCCTTTAAGAAAGGAAGCATACAACACTTGAGAAAATAGTACCAAATTACCAAAAAACCCAATTAAAATTGCTTTCTGTTTATTATACAGTGATTTTTCTTTAACTCTGGCTAAAACTATAGCCAATTTATCAAGACTATTTTAACTACCTATTAAGCCTACAGCGGGAAAATGTGTTGCAATATACTGTAAAAAACACTGATCTCTATCCATCGGAGTGACTTGAGCTGCAGGCGTGAAATAATTATTAATACCAATACTATTGTGTTCAACAGAAGGATGGGTGTGGCCCACAGAAACCCTAGCATTCTGCTAATGCACGCTGATAAAGGATTTCCGACAGGGTGTACTCGCTTGATGGGACCAGTTTTGAAATGTTAGCCACAACAGATGTCAGGAAAATTGTCATTTTCAATCACAAAATAAATATGAATATTAAACAGCTGCTGTTGGATGCGTGATGTCAAAACTGTGGTGCTGTGATTTAGGCCTACAATCTCTTGAATGATTTAAAATGTTATTGTTTTGACCCCCCTCTGTTACATAGATAAAGACTTTATTTAATCCCACACTGGGGAAATTCACTTGTTACAGCAGCACAAGGGTCAAAAAGAAAAAGTGAATTAGAGATATATTAGAAAAATAAAAATAAAAAAATAAATAAGAAAATACAGTGTACAAAAAACCCTGATAAAAATATAGATCCAATTAAATACAGCAGCAATTTGTACTGTGTATAAGTGGTTGCTATATATTGTAAAATATACTAGAAGACATCTCATATTTTTGTATGTATAGAAACAGCAGTGGGAATGATAGTATATACATGTATTTTTTAATACATCACTCCAGGAATTTACAGCAAGTTATAATAACGTCAAGAACAGCTTTCTTTTCTTTTCTGGTACATATGAAACAGACAAGATATAGCATCTTAATTAGTGATGCTAGGTTTAGGATGCTTAATACTTTTCTCTCTGCTTGCAGTAAGCAAGGCCAAGCTACACTTCTCCTAGCTGTTTCATATTAAAGAGGGCCAACTATGATATTTTTATTTGTAAACTCTAACTACAGTAGAGTAGATAAAGTAGATTATTTGTCTTGTACTGGGTCTTGATGGATTCCCCTCAGTTCATCCGCAGTCTAATACAATATATTTTGCGCTCTCTTTCTACTTTAACCCAACTTTCTTCTGACTAACAGTACCTCATAAATGCAACGTTTGAACAGTAGGTGGGAGGGGCTTCTGAGTGTCTTATTAAGGCTTTCTGTGCTCCTTGACATCATGAAAATCCAAAACTAGAAAAAAATACTTACCATCTGTAGTACATTCACATCCACAACATAACAGCATATGATAGGGAAAAAAGGGAAAGAAATACATGAACAGATATGAACTGACTGAATTAATCTTCATATTTTTCAAGGAAGCAAAATAACATTGGGCCATAGGGCCTTACAGCAAGAAGGTCCTGTGTTTGAGTCCATCATCTGGCTGTGCCTCTGTGGACTTGTATTTTTCTTTGGATTATTGGGTTCCTCTCATAGTCCAAAGACTTACATTGAAGTTAGGCTAATTGGTCTCTGGGCAGGGTATACGCTGCCTCTTGGCCTATGGCAGCTGGGATAAGTACCAGCTTCCCTGCACAACCCTGAATTGGATAAAGTGGATAGATGATGGGAAAATAACATTATAATGGCACACAACTGGTTAAATTATTTAAGTATGGGGTTTTAAGTAACACTGGCTACCAGCTAACCTGTCCGATTTCTCCACAAGTGAATGGTTTATGTCTTTAATAGTGAGGTTCACATTAGGTAGTAGCCTTTCTCTTAAGGAGAAAAGATGAAAAGATCGGACAATATTTCCCACATGTCAAACTATTCCTGTAAAGTTTCAAATCTGTGACTATGTGTCTTTAAATTATAAAGAGTTCTTTTGACCTTCAATCACTTTGGCAATATTTCTGGGCTGCCAAACGCCATCCATCCATCCATGTAGTTTAAACTGTGCCCATAAATGTCACAAGTGAAAGGGAGAGGCTATTATTAAATCTCACAGTGTTATACATTGTCTCAGCTCACAAGTGAAACATTACACCTGCATATTTGTTAGAGAATAAGAAATAATTCACTGCACATTATATCTGAGTCGGCACAGTTGCTGGCACTATTTTACTCCTTGCCTTTGTGGCTTGAAGTGTTTTGGCTGAAATCCATTTCAGAATCAACATCCAAGAAATGAGGCTCTGAATGCGCAAGGCTGCACCAGGGCTGTGATACAATCCAAGCAGCTTTTCTCATTAGTCATGTTTGCTGTATTGTTTATGAGAACAACCTGAGGTCGGCAGTAATTGACCGCACGTACTCGTACTGTTGAATGGTTCACAGTAGCGTTTCCAGTAAGCCCCTTAGTATGCTTCAAGCAATAATTGAATGAATGCAGGTAGAAAGTGGTTGGTGATGTTCTCTTCCCTCCCATTTTTGTCCGCGCCTCTCTCCCGTAACGTCTCTGCTGAGCCTCCAAACCTCGGGAGCTCCTCGGGCTTGCTGTTGAGCTCGCTAATGGATATCTGTTTTCTCTGAGCTGCACTGTATAGAGGGGATTTTACCTCATTGAATATTGTGTTATCTAAATCCTCATTAGGAGTGACTCAGAGAAGAGAAGAGGCAGTAACAATAGCGCCAATTTGAGCTACACTATGCTTCATGAGCTTTTTATATTCATGAGAAACTTTTTCTACACTGAATTAATTCAGTACGGACAAAATTATGTAGCAACATCCACTGCTGATTTTTAAAAAGTTCTAAAGAGTAAACCAGTCATGTATGGATTGCCCTAGTATATCGTTTTGACTTTTTTAACATTTTCATTGTATTTTAAACAGAAGAGCGAAACAACGCATGTGACAATAATGATCACAGCACCTTTGAAACTGCGTTGATATAGAAATACATTACTGAAAGGCATAAATATACAAATTTGAGAAATTTAAAACACATTTAAAACATTTTTTTGTCGTTAAGAAACATCAGTCATATTTTTGAACTCTTGCTAAAAAATATATATGAAGTCACAAATTAACGTTTGAACTGGTTTATGAACGCTTAATAACCTATTTACTAATCATTTATAGATGAGATTTGTAGAGGATTAACTTTACAGTTAACAATAGGAAAATGTAATACATACAGCTAGGTTACTGACGGTTAAAACTCCAGTTGCTGCATGATTTGGCAAACTGACATCGCAAAGCAACCTCTATTACACTTCGATCTGGTGACTATGGAGGCCATTTGATTTCAGTGAACTCACTGTCACGAGTAACCAGGTATTTCCAGGCTGTAGTGTTTAAACAAAGCTCATTTGGTAATGAGGGAACCAAAATGTGCCAAGAAAATATCCCCCACACCATTACACCACCGCCAGCAGCCTGAACCACTGATACAAGGTGGGATGAATCCATGCTTTCATGTTATTTATGTCAAAATCTTCCCCTGCCATCTGAATGTCACAGAGAAAATCAAGACTCATCTGACCAGGCAACAGTTTTTCCAGCCTTCCATTGTCCGCTTTTCCTGTTCTTGGCCTGACAGAAGTGGCATCTGGTGTGGTATTCTGCTGCTTTAACCTATCTGCTTCAAGGTTTGACATGTTGGGAATTCAGAGATGCTCTTCTGCATACCTTGGTTGTAACAAGTGGTTATTTGAGTTAATAGTGGCTTCCTGTGAGTTTAAAGCTCCCCTCTGAACCCTTTGACAACAAGACATTTTCACCCTGAGAACTTCCGCTCACTGGATATTTAAACATTAGTAATTTGTTACAAACCACTAATCAATAATCTTTATTTTTTTAAGGCTTGTATGTATAATGTATAAGCACAACTATTGTGCCCTATTAGAAAGTTCAGCTAAAGTAACATACAGTAAGGCTTAAAGGAGGTAGATGTGACTGCTTTATTCACCCCCCATTGGGGCTGATTAATTTTTTGGTGATTATAGTGATTTACACAGCAATTAAGAAACAAAAGGAAGGAGAGGCAGAGGGTTTTAATGTGGTCAGCAGGGCTCCAGCGACGCTGCTTAAGTATGTCATTTGCGATGGGTACAACATTTCATGAGAGTATTGGTGACAGGTCAGCCCAGTGTGTCTCCTCCCCACATCTCACCACAACCCAGCTGTAGTTTGGCTGCCATGGCCTGCGGAGCAGCACTGGCCTTCTGTGTTCGAAGCTGCGGTGCTTCCCTACAGTGCCTCTGTAAAATTAAATCCAATTATATATTTCTTTAAATGCCATTTTATCCTGTAGGGGGGCTGTGGCATTTTGAAAGGCAGAAACATCACTAAAGCCTGCTTCCTCGTCTTCTTTAGTCTCACTCGTGGCACTTTCTCCTGCTGTATTAAAAATATGCATGAGCTTATTTGCCCTGATGTGGTGTTGTTGTTTTCCTCCCTACTCCTCCTGCTCCCTCTCTGCTCACCTCAGGATACACCCCAGTCCTACCGCGGGCTCCGGCACAGCAGCCTCCTCCGTGAGCACCAGTCAGGGCAAGCCATCACTCCGCCGCATCAAGGGCCGCATTCATAGGAGCAAGAGCTTGGACAGCATTGACCTCCTTGATTCTAATGTAAGTAAATGCACTGGATGCCAAAGTGATGATTTTTTTTATCATAAATACACATTTCCAAGAAGCCAGAAAAAACAGAAACACAGAAAAATTGCAATTCCAATAACGTGCCAACTAAAGAAAGAAGTTATTTAAATCTCTAAACATTTGCCCCTGTAAGGCAGGCCAATCAGGACCTGTTTGTCCCTGGTAAAGACACACGACCTGTAAAATTCACATCAGTTCTGCGGTTCTCCAACATTCCCACATACAAAGCTTGACAATAACATAAATAAATAGTTACATTAGATCATTTCAAAGCAGCAAGAAGAAAGGTAATAATAGAAAAAGAGAAATCCTTCAGCTGAGATTTGTATTCCATGAATATCAAATAGCTGATTTATAACCGGATTACAGGAGCTTTACAATGCAACCCTTTAATTAAAGTTGAATATTTCTTATATTCTTGGGTGCTGATGAGAGTTAGATTAGCGGAAACTACACTGTGCACTGACAGATGACTATAATATTCTTGAAATTGTTCCGTGATGGGATGAGTAAGCAGTGTATTTGTCATCATACCATTATTCCAGGGTTTCTACAGTTATCTTGAAAGACTGCTGAAATTGAAAAGCTGAACAGTTTCTCAGTATTCGTGTCATCATCCATGTACAGATGGAGTGGAGGCAGCTTGAGATTCAAGTTTGGCTTCAAAAGAAAAAGTACTGCATCATATTAGATTGTATAGTAGTAGCTGTCAGTATTATCAAGATATTAAATAAATGGTATAACACTGTTGAGGAAAAACGCTATTTTTTATAGCTTATTAAAGCGTACTCATAAATATGAAAATATCACTGCAAGCTAGTTAGACTGCAAAGAGAGGTGAAACAAATGCCTGACATTTATTTAATCCTCAGCATAACTGACGTGTAAAAATGCTGCGATTCTGTGGGGTAATTTCATACTTGAGGTGTATTAGTGGTTATATAACGAGATAAAACATGTTGATGTTTGCCGGACACAGTCAGGCTCCATGTCGTTCCGTTTCCAGTCTTTATGCTTAACTAAGCCGACCGACCTGCATAAAAGACACATTTTCTCACAGTGACATTTAAAATCTGCTCTAAAGTTTAAAATAAAGTTCAGGATGCTGATGAATATTTGAGGTTTATATGATCCAAAATATATAAAAACGGTTAGATTATGTTTTAGGATCAAGCCACACACAGAGACACACATACACAAAACACTCTTTTTATATTCAGAGCGCAGGTGTCTCAATTGTTGAATCCACCAAACTGTTCCTAAATGCTCAAAGTAAAACCTGTCACATTTTTCCTTTCAAATCCGTAAAGTCGCTTTAAGTTATCATGACGTGCTCTTTGCAAAGCGCTTTCTGATACATGAGGCATAACAAGGAGGAGAGCGGCTCTAATGTGCGCAAATCAAAGCAAACACAGTTGTAACGCACGCATTCACAGACACAGCAGTAGACTGCTGGAGGGCCTCAGCCTCAGGGGAGCAGTATCGCGTTGACAGCTCGGCGACCTGACTAGGAATTCTGCTCAATTGTTCCATCTCATTAAAGGAAAACCTCTCAGCAGGTTTAATTATTAATACAAGGATTGGTAGAAAAAAATAATACCAGCCCTTGAGAACATGAGTTTTTATTGCCTCTGGGGTATATATGTAGTTTCTTTTGAAGTGTTGTAATTTCTTTTAAACAAGTTATAATCACATAAAATGCTTTTAAATACTATTAAGTGTATTTTGAGAGCTTATTTTTAGCTTCAGTAAGCAAATAGCAGCATATAGCACAGTTCGGGTTCATGGATTTGTTATCAGTTTTGCAGGTATTTGTGATAAACCACATACTGGGAGCTGTTTGACTTGAGGATGGCGTTATATGAAAGAGGATCCCCGGTGTTGCTGCAATCCATCTGAACTGAATTTCACAGCAATCAATCCTGTAATTGCTGAAGTATTTTGCCCAAAACCATAAATCACGACCTCATGGTGGCATGAGAGTAAAAGTCGGAGCATTATGAGAAAAAAAAAAAGGATTTATCCTTATTTATCCCCTGGTGATCATGGGATATCTGCATTAAATTTGCCTTTGTATAAATCCATAAAGTAGTAGCAAAGATACTTTTATTTCAATAAAAGGAGAAACTGTTGGCCTGAAGTCACTATTGTAGGATTCAGCATAAGCGCAATCCATCCAATACTTGAAATGCTTCAGTGTAAGTGGCGGATCAATTGAGTGACAGGCTGATATTTTTTTTTTTATCCCTAAAGCCATTTAATTAACGTGGCTAAAAGCAGCGAAAACCCTCCTGCACAGTGAGTTTAGCGGCGCATATCAGTCATTGTCTGCACTGACAAAAAAAAGGAAAGAATTGTCATGACTGACTAAACAAAAGACCTACATTTGAAAAGTAATTACAAAATCAACATTCAGTTCCCATCCAGCAAACCTGGCGGTGATATGGTGGAGGCTTTTAGGCTGTAATTGACAGATTAGTGGTGGCCTTGATTTTGAGCCATGCATAACCAACCTAAGCTTTCATTGGAATAAAAAAAGCAGTGTGGCGTTTCTGCATTCTCGTTTCCTATCACGCTCTGTAAGTCATACACCGTGCTGTCATTTGTCTTTATGACCTACCGCTCAGAGAGGATACTTGAAACAGCCTGAGTGGCCACTACCTCACCAGAGACTGAGAGCTCAGCTAAGGGATCCTGGGCCTTTCCAGGGTATATTTCTTTAGCATGGGCTGCGTGTGCAATAGAGGAAAACTTGCTGACTTGCCCAAACTCAAATGCAGCTGATGGAAGTAACGGTCCGCCTTACAGTGAGTGATGACACCGCAGGATGCTGAGCTGAGGAACAGTTTCCATTACATCCCGCTGGCATGTCACACCAGACACAACACTGCCACTGAGCCTCTGGATGATGTGCATTCATTTTATACAATCCCACCCCCCAAAAATTAAAAAATAATGTAAAAACTTTTGCCTGTTTGGCTGATTCAACACATGGGTAAAGATATTAATCAACTGAGTGTATGAATTCAGGTCCATAACTATCATTGCCCATCAGTGTGGAGCTAAATAATCAATAGTAGTTAAGACTTTGTTTATATTGATTGCTTCTTTTGATTGCTTTTCTCTCTTGATAGTCAGGGGAGGACTTTGGCGCGTGGCCCACTCCCGCTGTCATTTGTATTGGCAAGCAGTGCACTTGTTCACAGAAAGCTTGAATCAGATTTTAGTGCCAAGGCTGCAGAAAGCACAACAGAGATGGAGAAGGGGGGTTAACTACAGTCTTTTTATGCACCCAGTGCCTTTGTGTATGGCAGGAGTTATTTTTCCATGTTCACGAGTGACACTAACTTTGCAAAGCAGTGTTGCACACAGTGGAGCACAAAATCCCATTTTCGTTATCATTTACACTTCTAATATCTTTGACTCCGGTGCTCTAAAAAAATACATTGCTTGATGTATTTTGTTCCTGAATGTGTGGCTCTTTGCGTGCGCTATGTTACATCAAACGTCTTTTACAGACGAGCAGAAAAAGGCCGTGTAGCCTTGGTGCAACTGGGCTTGCTGTTTTCGTGTGTGCGTTGATTTTGGGAGAAGATGTGTTTTTAATGCAGTGTTTTTCCTGCTCTCTCAGCTGTTTTGGAAAATGTTAAAGGAATGTTTGCTGCAAAGGCTATAACCAGGTGAGCTGCAGAGAGAAGCTATAACTGCATCAGCAGGGAGGAGATGCAGCTAAGCCATGATAAAGAGCACAATTAAATTAATTACTCCTTAACTGATCAGGATCAGTCACTACCTGTGCCCGAGGTTTGCACCGGTCAAAGCCTAATCTCTTATTAGTTCTGCTTGCCTTATTCCACTCTCAAAATCCCATCCTTGGCTGCAATCTGCCATGGACACAGGCACTCCCCCCCCCCCCAACTACCACCTAAAAAGCCCCAGCGTAAGCATTTATTCACTGCTCAGTCTTAGGAAAGTGCTGCAGATGCATTTACAGAGAGAGCAACTGCAGCTGAATTAACCAATCTGCATATTCAGGGCCTGTTACCAGGAGATTGTTCCCATGCGATGAAGGAATGGAAGAGCGGGAGCGGAGGGCCGCACCTGAGCGGGACGCACAACAAGAGCTGTGGAAAGGAGGGATGAACAGTGCATAGGGGGTGGGTGCAGGAGATTTATCACGACTAACACAATGGAAGGAGGAGCAGGGATGAGTAAGGGGGGTCATGGGGGAAGAACTGGGATTGGAGCAACTGATTTCCTCTACATGAGGCAGGTCTGTTATGTAAGAACAGTCAAATGGATGATTTTTATGTCCTGTTGGTGATAAGCACTTGAGGGGTGGTTGGAGGTGATTCAGGGGGCTTATATGTGACACTGAGCTTGAGCGGACCATGTGTGATGCTGCTGATGTGTGTGATCCCAAATGCTGTGCGGTGGGAATGGCAGATGTTGAGGACGTGTCTTGGGGGTGTGACCCGAGAACAAGGACTATCTATGTGTCCTCGGTTAGGACATCTGGTGGGGTCAGTTAAGGCTCTATGATGACACTGCACGGTGCTTTGTAGCATTTGCTAATTCACAAAAAATTGTGCATTTTGACCCCTAATTAACTAGTTATTGCATGTTTATGTAACGCTTCTGTTTCTGTCAGCATTTGCGATTTCCTCTTGTCCAGAGTCCTTGCTTGTCAGTGGACAATTTGAGGAAAATAAATTGTGCCTCTGAATTGTTGTACTCTAGTCCCTCATCTACAACAAATCATCTCAAAAGAGAAGACTCAAACTCACATAAATTCCAACAACTCTATTGACTTTTCCACTTGATTTATGATAGGGGGTGCGAGACCTGGGCAGCGGGTCCTGTGTGCAGCTGAGGTTTACTGAAAATGTTGCACTACACCAACATCTCACACACATGCACATTTCCTGTTGTAAAAATACAGCCCCAATCTATTACCGCCACAATAAAAGACCCTCATTACGATGTTGGCTGATTTTCAAGGAGGACTCAAAGTTCATGTTGAGGACCTGAGGGTATGGTCAAGTGAAGGACGCCCAGCAGGATGATGTAATGTTGGTATGAATCAAAATGGTGGCCATGGTGGGCAAGTCAGGCATGAAGAATGGAAGAGTGAGGAGGCTGCGCCGAGACAACTTAATCAATCACGAGGGTTGTGGACGCGCCGTAGATTACAATGTCCGCTGATTGATTATCATGACATGAGCGCATGCTGGTTTTCTGGAAGCAAATACATTTTACAGGCAGCAAATATATATGTTGCATTTCCCAGCAAACACCTCAGAGGAAAATGTGATACTAATCATATCCACAGATGAGTCATTGCATTGCTTATTGAAAAGGGTTCAGAATGATTTATTATGATAAGTAAATAATTATTGAAAAGGATGACAGTTTTTTCAACATCTGATGGTTTTATTTAGTCCAAATACACCGAGTCTCTCTCCTGAGAGAAACAGAGGTTTTAAACTTTTAAGAAACTAGTTCCAGCAACGGTGTGATTATTTTCTAAAATGAAATGGACATCAGTAAGTGATTATCACAAATAGCTGCTGTTTTATTGTCTAAATAATAACCTTCCATTGTGATAATGCTATATTGTGAGCTTTTCCCTTTACTCATTAGGTGTTTACATCAAGCAACATACTCGTTGATAGTATCAGATCATACAAATTCAGGTGAATGACGATCCAGTCCAGATGGACATTATTGACATTTAATTCTGTCTTTGAAGGAAGTCGATATGTTGATGTCAGGCAACAAGGACAACATCAGCCAATAACAACGCCAATATATCAGTGCACCCCTAGCTTCAAGTACTGTAAGGTTTAACATGTCACATCATGTTAAATGTAAGGTTTTACTTTACTGATTTATATTTCTACATGACAGATAGCAGTGTGTGTTTGTATTTTTTGTGTAGTTAGATGTGTGCGCACTCGCTGTGTAAGCGGTGCGTCTGTGTGCTTCTTGCAGCCTGCCATGTTTCTGTACATGTAGGATGTGTGTTGATGCCCAGGGAGGCACCATATGCTGTTTAGGCTCAGGAGCATCCCATCACGGCAAACCCGAACAGCCGCAGCTCCTTCATGCGTCTCCCTCCATTAGATCGCGCGTGCATCACCCGCCAACATGGGCCTGCAATCACGCAGATCCACTCTCCTCCTGCTTGTGTTCACTCCATCATGAATAATTCTTCATATAGATTTCTTCTTGCGAGGCTTGACATAGCCAGGTTCAAGACAGATAAAGTGTTCTGCTGAAAGCCTGCAGAGGGCAGAGTTTTACTACTTAAATGCACAGGAACAGAGTGACACATGCTCTCTCTTTTTTTTTTTTTTTTTTTTGGCACAGCTGACACAATAGAGAAAAAAAGGGGGGTTGGATGTTGGGTTTAGCTTTTACATAGGCACTAATGTTACGATACAAATGATCGCGACAATAAATGAACTGTGCAGCCACAGGAAGTGGTAGAGTTGATTGCTGAAGCCGATGATACAGAATTGTTTAACTCCATGCTTTTTTTAATTTATTGCATTAGGGGGGACACCTTCAACCATGCACTCTATGCCCTGATTTATCTTTTTCTCATGGGATCTGCCAGTGACTTAACCTGCACTTTAGTAAAAATTATTTTCTAGTAGAAATGAGAAGTGGAGATTTATAGCATGGTCTGGCTTATTTCCGCAGTGCGGTAAATTACACCTGGGTGATTTTTCTCCCTTTTTCTTCCTGTCTCTGTTACCCCTATCAACTGCCCTCCAAAATACCCCTTCGGTCTGGTCCAAAGGGACCATCTGATTACAGTCCACCTAGGCCTCTAATTGCTTTACTATCATCCCGAGCAAGGTTTTTCTCTTTGGAGCAAGCCAAGGATAGACAGCCGCTTATGAATCCAAAATAATTTAAAGTTCTTGATGATGGGGAATAAGAAGCAGCCACCTCATAAATTTAAGCCTTAAGTGATATTTCACATCCTGGGTCACACGGTGTGTAGGTGGTTAGGCCTTAGATCACAGGATTTCAGCAGTTCCTCTTAATGCACGCTGAAAATCAACACATTGGTGCCATTCAGCACTCTGCGGAACCAAAACTGGTCATCTAAAATCTTTAATTCCCCCTCGAGGAATTCAGCTTCATGGTTAACTTTTGCATTTGCTCAAAGGCAAAACAATTTAGCCCCCCCACCTTACTAGTGAAAAACCTCTCTATCATAACGCGCATCCACATTAACTGATTGGAATTGTTCATCTTTATTAGCATTCATGCTCCCTCCTGGGATAAACATACTTAGGTGATTGCTTCTTTGCCGGTGTACATGATGTCGTTTGATCCAGAGGATTTGGATGCTGTGGTAGACTGTTGTCACATGATCCGCAGGCCGGGGATGTGAGGCCGTTTCATGTCACCTGATATGTCTGAGCTCTCAGCCGTTGGTGGGAAAATGAGACACAGATTATAGGTTCATTTGGGGAATCTTGGAAAATATGTGTTTCCTCCCTCCTGAACATGATTTTAGCTTTTAAAAAGCACGAATCAGTAAATCCAGATTTGTCCTTTCTCAATCACATCCTGAACATCCATGGTGTCAGATGGTGTTTGTGTCATTCCTTATTTTGCACTAACTCTAGATCAGAATGCTTGCACCAGTTTATTAAACAGGCTACCTGTGTTTAAAGTGGAAATTTAAAAAAGACACTTATGTAATAGAGTATTTTCTGGGATAGCATTTTTGATCCGGTGCAATAATACGGATGGTGCAAAAGTCAAATTCTCCACAGATATACGGTGACAATTTAGCTGCTCCTTTGCAGCAAAAGCACATTTCAAAGCAGCCATTTGGCAATTCATGTGATAATAAAAATAAATAAATTATTAATTGCATTCAAAGGAAGCAAACCACAAAGACAAAAGTGAATCATTAGCTGTGCCTTACATAAAAGCGCAGTACTCAAAAGGTTAAACAGCAAACAGCTGCATGATTATCATCATAAATGCTATCTATATTTGGATGCAGGAACTGAATATTACACTCCAGGTTAAATATATATATTATAACTGATGATGCAATCACAAACTGTAAAATGAGCTTCTAATCCAGGTACCAGCAGCAACATCGTGTCTCCTAGAGCCTTCAGCTGGATTTTACCGCTCTACATGCTTTACAGAGGTCACACTTCATTCATCTATAAAACGCTGTTTGATGGGTGCTTTTCTTACCTGTTGACTTTACAAGATGCCTCCTACTCGTGAGATCACGAATGATGGCGTCTATGTGCCGCGCTTCATAACGTCACGGCCCTCTGAAAACCTTTCTGTCCTGAATTAATGGCTTGGCTGTCACGTCAGTGGGATGCTTTCTCATGCTAGAGGTCAGTGATGCTGACAGAGGACAACACAGAAATCGCAGAAACACAAGCCACTGTACAGTAGCCAGCTCACTCCGTTATGGGATTACACTGATGTACTCCAATTTGTAAAACCAGCCACTGGGTAACAAGATAAGAAACCAAGTTTTGCGTATCATCTTGCAGCTTTGGCAACATGGAGTCATGGAATATCATATATTATTCCACGTAGCTATTGGACAAATGCATTTATTTTCCTCTGCTGCAGTGCTATGTTTAACTTCTGTCATGTCATTTGATAGCTGTGGTCATTAAAGCACATAGATGGCCACGCCAGCCTTTGCTTAGTCGGCTGTTTTCCTGACCTGTACAACCGAGAGGTGACTCACGTGCCGTCAGGGGCAGTGCACTCTAAAAGCCAGCCTGCTGTGAATTTCTAATTTGCTTTTCCACTCGTGTGATTCGTTCCTACTCTGGTCATACTTGCTTTGGATCCTGTCTGTGTTTTTAGATGCACTGATGGGGGGGGGGGAGAAGACGCTGCATTATTCTGTTGCACAGCGTGTGAAACTCCCTCTGTGCTGTTGAAGTCAGTGATGCAAACACTCTTGTAGCAATAACAGAGGGTACGTCAAGGGCTTCTGCAGAAATACATTAAGAGGCATGAGCTCACATCAAAGCTACTTCAATTCACAGACGCAGATGGCAAAACAGGACATGCATTACAAGTATGGTTTGATTTTTTCTGCTTACAAACTTTGAACATTGTAATGTGTGACAAGAACTTACAATGATGAGTCTCATCCTCCAGATACACATCACACTCTCAATTACTGCAAAAGTTTTTGCTGTTATCACAATATAAGCACAGAAAAGTTGTAAGTTACAACTGCTGCTCATTACACTTTGCTTTTCCACACGACATCTGTGCCTGCCTTTGTTTATCTAATTCTTATGACCTTGGCCAACACACATTCTTCCATTCAAGATGCCCCTCACCTCCCCCTTCTCCTTCTGATCCTCCAATGAAATCTGCAGCGATCTCCTTACGTCAGCTACATTGCAGGACCTCTGTTCTCCTCCAGCATTATATTCAGGCCCTATCTTCTCCTGCGTTCATTAGTGCCAGAGGTAGAGGTGACAAGAACGGTCACACATTCTCAAAGTGATAAAATACACAACGGACGGCGCTGCAGGGAATTAGTTACTTGTGGAAACGCTAACAAACTAAAGTGCATGCGATAGAGTCTTAAGAGTGGAGTTTGGTGCAGTGCACAATTTACATTCAGCTGTATATTGATTAAATCTGTATGCCCCCATGGGAAGGAGTATTGAGCATCGTGACTGTAGGCTGGATTTTAATTCTATCCTCTGCATTTTAAATGGCTTTCTGCACCATGTAGTTACAACTTAAGTAACCTACCTCAGCTTTTCCTATAAAAAAGTTTACGTTTGAGGTTGTTAAAAGTAATAGCTAAATACATTTCTTGGTGACACAGTTTGCATTCAGAGCAACATAAGGAAGGCATCTATTCACACATGTGGAGAAAGGCATGTGGGATAAAGCGTCCTGTCCTTGTCCAGCACTGATGCCTTTAAAGGACACTTAGTGAACCCTACAGATTTGTTAAAGTCAATCTTTTGAATTACTGTTAAGTTCTGCTATTTTTTTAGTGAGATTATATAGAGCTTGAGGTTCTGTGTCTGTAACTAATGAATATGTGTTCTAGCTTTGTGTTAAATGTTTACAAATGTTGTTTGCTTTAAAAAAAAATCTTGGAGTGTCTTAGTTTTGACACTAGCGAGTACTGCAGCATTTGAATGAGCTGTGTTTTAAAAATACTTTCATTATGTTGGCAAAAAAGCAAAAAATACTATTTTAAAACTACACTTTTAAAAGTATGAATGCAAACACTGCCAATAGCCCTGTCATCCTCACACAAAAATACCTCTCTGTACTTTACCTTTTTGCACAATATGAGGAAAAGAGGGCAGACAATTTGGTTTAGTGCAAAGCATATTACCTGGAAAAAGGGGGGAAAAGGGCAGTTTGGTGGTCAAGACAAATATTAACTTCAAAGTTAATAAGTTTTTAGCGAATTGCCGTTCTGGGGGTTATTTATGACTGACTACACACTCACAAGCTTTTTATTGACAACAGAAAATTTGTTAACCTAAATAAAATGAAAATTTACCTGCTTTTTCTAATTTATTTGACCATGCGCTGATCTGCTGCCTAAACTTGTGTTATTATTTAGATTAAAATAATGATAATTTAAAACAACCCAAGCAATAAGTGTCCGCTGTTAGTCAATAAACATGTTCACCTAATGTGAAATTTAAAAGGCTTCTCGCAACCAATGCATTAATTTAAACCAGATTTAGTTTATCTAACGTATAGGCTAATAATAAATTTAAAAAGTGTAATTATAACAAGTTACATGAAAAAACATTAACAATCGTCGACGGTCCACTTCAGGAATATCTAATTACATTGATATTTATTAATCGATGACAAAATAACAGTCGCCTTAATTACTCGGGTCCTAAAACTGGATAATGATATGTTCACCGCAATCTGATAAAGCGTCTTCGGCGTGTTTTCTCCATCTTCAACGACGCGCTGGAATGGCGCTTCGTGTTGCTGGATATCACTGCTGCTGCTCCTGCTGTGGGCAGCCTCTCTGCTCTGCATCCCTGCTCTCCTCCTCCTCCTCTCCCCCCGCGGATAAACCGGAATGGTTTCTTCCAGGCGAACCTGTCACTGTCGCCGCGGCGGAGCAGGGAGCCGAAGTGTGAGCGCAGGGGGGGGGGCAGGCTTCATCCACTGCCTGCCATTGCAGTGCGGCGGCTGCTGCTGCTCTGGAGCCACACCAGAGAGACCCCTTTCCTTTTATGTGAGATTTTAACAAGCACGCCGAGAGGACCATTGCTTTCACGAAGGTGAATGGTTATCTTGATTTTTTTCCTCAAGTGCGTTGTTGGGGAGCGTGTTTTTCTTTGCAGCCGTAGGAGTTGACTAGATGTGTCCCCCTGCGGGTACAGGCGAACGATAACGGTGCAAGCCGAGGTAACTTAGCTACCTCACTACTACCAACTGCATCTGCGCGCTATGCTAAGGGGTTAGCAAGTTGCCACGCTAACGTATCTCCTATTTGAAATGGCCAATAACGAGGTTCATTAACGTATTTTATGTGGGGCATGCATAAACGGTCAGAATAAGCTACAGAATGCCTTGCGTTAGAGCTGTCATCGAGCGGACGGGTTATTAAGTGCGTCCAGGTAAGATTAGCTGGGAGTAGCTAGCCTAGCTGCTGGAACAAAATGTCGGCCAGCTAGGGGGCTGATTTGACCAAGAGGGTATAAAAGGGGCACAAGATTTAGTGTCAGGGTGCAGGACGCAAGGAGGGAGTGGTAATATGAAGTCAGCTGCTAGAAATATGACATGGTTTTTTTTTCTTCCTCTTTGTAAATTAAAGGGGGAGGTGGTGCGCTGTCTCACCTTGTACTGATGTTCCGTTAGTAAAAAACAAAAAACGAAGTGGGATTTTTGGGAAAGTAGTTAGGTCCCTAGCTGGGATTAGGTTAGTGGCACTGGACTACCTGCTCGCCTGCCCCGCTGTCGTTACATTTTAAACATGTCATAATAATACCAGCTATGTGTGTGCTTGTGTGTGTGGGGTCTTTGGTGGGGATAAACGACTGTTTGGTATGGCGCATGCAGGCTAACTTTCATTGTTAGTTTCCATACTAACCAATGGACAGCTGCTAACATGAACTGAAGGCACCAGTGTTCACCTGTTTAGTATTGATTGATGTAAGTTTTTTTTTTTGCATGTTATTATCACTTATCTCGTTTTCACATGTGCTGTAACCTATTTAATTTATGTACAGAAGACACTAGCATGTTAGGACGTGTAGAAATAAGAGATAACAATGAAGATGTGAGCTTCAGATTCTGACTTGATGTTATCCGGGATTTTAGTAATCGAAATATCCTGTATTGACTCTAATTTCTTTACCTTATCCTTCCAAAAGCTTCTTAAGGGATTCCTAAGTCAGTTTAGCTGCAGAGGAAAACAATCAACCACCTCTTTCTGGTGGTTCCTTATATCTCACAATCTTGTTTTGAATACAAAAGAAGATTGTGAGATGTCTAAGCGTCACTTCCGGCCAAGATGCCAGGTATTAAATGTGTATGAAGTTCTGTTATGTTTTTTGGAAAAATATAGCAGTGGTCCTGTCATGCATTTCACTTGTGTTGTTTTTGTTAATACAGTCTATGACTTTAGCACTGAATGCTATTTAACAATTACAGTGATTTTTTTTACCCTATCACATATATAATTACTGCATATTTTACTGGAAGTTTTGTGATTCATTGACGCACATCTTCATCTTGAACTCCCTTGTGCGTGCGACTAAAATGTGTAAATGCTGGCGACTGGCATTGTGATAGTAACACTAGATGAATCTGCAGCTGGGAAGGAAAATAGATTTGTCAAATGAAGTGGGAGAGTCGTACTACAGATGTTGTTTGTGGTTACCCTTCAGATGTTTCATTGCACAATCCAGTTTGCGTCTTTCTTTCCCTGCTGAAAAACAGATCAGAACACAGAGCTGTACAGGCAGCAACTCTGGCAAACATGTTACTGTGAAGAAGAAAATATCAACCCAAGGGCAGACATACATGTTGGTTTGTAAATCATGTTGCCCTGAGCTGTCATGAGAGCAACCATCATCTGAGTCATTGCGGTTTTGGAAGGAAGGACAAGCGCATCTGATATTTTGCCTACTTAAGTTAAATTTGACTGACTGCAGCTTTGTAATCCTGTGTATTTATAGAAACTGGCTGGAATTAGGGGCTTATCTGTTTGGTGGTGACAACAGACATACTAATGAGACTGAATTACTGTATTTATGCCATGTGTTTATACATGCTGCACCTATAAACCTTGGTTTTGCAGATAGGACTATGCACACAGATTGCTTTCTTATAAAGGATATCAAAGTGGATGGCCTCCGTGTAGATGATAAAGAATGTGTTTAAATTAAGGATGCTGGAAAACAATGGCTGAAAATGTTTGATTAGAGCCCAGTCCTGATTGTTGGGTGCTGATACCAATTTACATTTTTAGGCTTATGTATATGCAGACACAAGTCAAAGCTACATTAACAAGGAGAAAACAGAGCCATTGTTTATTAATTTACTGGAAATGTATTGTACAAACTAGATACCTGAAAATGAAGGTAGATGTCTTATCGTAAATTAAGTGTGACTTTTCCAATATTTAAAATGAAAATATGTTTTTAGGCTGTGGCTGAATATACTGGCTTTTACCCCATCCAATTTGGACTGTAGGTAACTGGATTCAGTGCCAACCTCCAAATCTGCTGGTGCTGCCGCTGCTAATGTTAGCCACATTTAGCAAATAATATGACAATGCATGTGCAATTTTGTGCACACTGCAATATGCCACACATTTTAATGGCTTTTAAAAGAAACTGAGAAATGTGATTAGGGCTGCAGCTAGCGATTATTTCAGTAATGATATAATAATAAAATAATAAGAATAAAAAATTCAATTAATCTTTACTCTGTGTTCTTGGAAGGCTTTGTGAGTTCCTGTACATGGGTTTCTGTCTGTGGAAGTGAATCAGTGAGTTTGTGTCTGTTAGCCTTTAAAGGAGAATGGGGTGGGTGCAATGAATAGACGCCAGCATATCAGCACTCTGAAGTTTGCCCTGTGCTTTGATGCAATGTTTCTGCGCTGCTTAAAACAAGATGTTATGATGGTGTAGACGTTAATTAATATTAACGTCTCAGTGTCCAACCTAAAATCCCGCACGTCAGTGGCTCAGTTTTACTGGCCCATATACATTTTTATTGGTTTGTGGGAAAAAAAAAGTTTTCATTTTTGAATATATCAATGCAATTTAATTGAGACAGTATTTTATATTATCTCACTTTGAATCCGAAAAATGTTTCTGAAAAAATCTTGAAATAAATATGGTCTAGTATTGCCATGCCCGTTTTCGACTCGCCCATTTTCGTTTCCATGTACAATAGGATGGCTGCCGTCAGCCTTCAGTAAGCTGTATAATTTAAAGGTGCCATCAGACTAAGTTAACAGTTAATCTGCAGATTTTAATAACTTCTGGAGGCTTACTGCAGACTTTTCGCTGTGTAAAACAAACTGCGGTGGATGGAGCAGCTACAAAGTCTGTTTTTCTTCACGTCTGAGTTTGTTGATCACGTGCTTTGATGAAGGACTCCCGCTCGTTTATCCCAGTAAAGGTTTTAATAATGATTACGGGAACAGCGCTGCTGTTTGGACGCTAGAAACACGCCGCTTTCTTTCACGTCTCAGTAACGGCTCCGCCTCTTTGCTCTTCGCGGTGTGTAAACAGACTCTGTTTCCATGTTAAAGTCATCATCACTGCTGCTGTTGTCAGTGTTTCTGTTTAAAGCTGGAAGCTGTGTGGACTTAATGTGGTCAGACTTTTTATTCACACGCTAATCCTAAATACGTTTGTATTGCTGGTCTGTTTTCAGTCGCAAACATGGGAGAGATGCTCGCTTTCGCGTTTCCATGGTGACATGGCGCTTCAGAGACAAAGCATCGAGAACTTTTTTTTTTATATATAATTTTTTTATAATCGAATTATTCGAAATACTCGTTGCAGCTCCAAATGTGATTGATACTCATAAATGGTTCTTCAATAAAAATGCAGTATTTTTGGACTATGCCTAGCTTAAAATCACCTCAGCTTTGACTGTTTTGCCAACTTTAGATGAGTCAAGGGTATTTTTTCCCACCACATTTTTAGTCAGCCAGGAAATGAATCACTGGGAAGGTCCCTAGTAATTATCAAGTTACTGCAAAGATGATACATAAATATGCACCATAGTCTCATAAGCTGTGATGCTGACTGTGCTAATAAGGCATTGCAAACAATGAGTTTCATATCTCGATATACGTTCTGTGTAAGTGCAAGTGCGTGAGAAGTGTTCCCGCTGATTTACCCAATGTGTTACACTGTAAATAGTTTGCATTTCAGTGCTAGTGATAGCCTCAGGGGCCACTAGAATAACAAAGAGGGGAATTAATGAGTTAGCCTGTGCTATTTTGAAGAACTGTAACATAGGGCTGGGCCATATTATACCGTTCACGGTAATGTTAGGCAACGATAGGAAAATGAAATATCGCAATAGAATGGGAGTAAAACGCGCATGCGCAGTGCCTTTGTTTTCATACGCACATGGCCGATTGTTGAGTGAAACAGATGAACCAGAATTGGTTTGTAAAAATGGTGCAACTTCCATGATGTGGAACTGGTTTGGTGTTTGTCCGTCAGATACACAACAAAGCACATTTTTTTGCAGAACATGCAAGCGGCCGTTGTTATTGTCATATTTGTCGGACTAAGATGCTCTTAAATCTGGGAGTAATCTGGGTCCTAAACTCCGTATGCTTCAGGTCAAACGAACACTGCAGCATCACTGAGCGTTAAAAACTGTCTAAATTCTTTCATCTTTAATAAAACGATCAGCATTGCTGCTTTACCAGGTGTAACTATAAAGTTTAACTTCCAGGCATCCATGAAAACAAAAGTTATTACATTTAACGGAGTTAGAAGTTAGCAGGAAGCTAGCGGAAGTTAGCTCGCTAGTTTCGCTAGTTACCTAAGCATGATATTGCATGTTCTGACTGAGAGATTTCTGAAAAAAAATCAAACGTACAGCTCTGCTATCACTTCCAACATAAATGAAGACAGGAAACTAAACAGCAGTGACGTTTGTAGGGTTACTGAAGTTGGGCTAGCTGGTATATAATGATGTGCTACGTGATCGCTAGCGACACAGCTATATTAGCATAACATAAACAGTGAAGCTGGAGGACGAACACTAACACTTTTCCACTTATAAAAGTTAACGTGAAGGTTCTTCATGGTTAGAGACAAATGCAATCGCATGGCAGGATGCTGTAAACGGACCAAACTTCAGTCAGGAGAACAACTGAGATAATCCATCCACAATACGAGGTTAGTCATCAATATACTGCAGCAACATGGGAATAGAGCAGCTGCCAGAGAATTCAACATTAATGAATCAATGGTACAGAAGTGGAGGAAGCAAGAAGAATGAGTTTAATAAAGTTTGATTTATCTGACTGCTTTGTTTCACTTAATGTGCCTTATAATCCCGTGCACCTTATGGTCCGAAAAATGCGTACTGCACACTGCAGTTTAATGTTGCAAAGCACCTCTTTTTAACTTCAGTGGATATTATACATGGTTATGCTCAGGATATGTCAGCCCATTTCTACTGGAAATGCCTTTTGGTTAAACTTTCAGCAAGGAATTTGCATTTGCACTGTTACATTTTTATAAAGCTTTAATGTACATAAAAACCAGCTTCTTGTTTAAGTGAAAATAAATGGAAGGTTGTCTTTTTGCGCTAGTAATGTTGTGGAGTTGTATTTTGTCTCGCATCAATTATATCGTCAGTTATATCGTTATCGCAAATTTTCAAATATATATCGTGATAAATATTTTTGGCCATATCGCCCTGCTCTACTGTAACATCTGTGCTTACATCTGTCCCAACATGTTAGTGTATCGTACTATAAGGATTACAGTGTATGTACGTGTCTGTTTCCTAACTCCTAGACACGTTAAGCAATGTGGATGAAACTTTCTATCTAGGATTATCAACATCTATATAGCTTTTGGGAATTATTTTATAACAATTAAGTCTATACATATTATAAATACTATTTGCGGTAGCTTATTTCAGAACGAACAGCTGCATTAACTGTTCGTAAGTTGTTGTTTGCAAATACATGATGATAAACAATTTTTAATGCAATGGCACTTTTGGATCATTTAACTGTGTCGTCATGCATATCTGTAAATAAGTGTACATCAAACAGTGACACCAATAGTTACTGTAATTCTTACACAATGAAAATGTTGCTTGCAAAGAACAAAAATAAATTAATATATTTATCATGCATTTGTTTGGCATTTACTATTTGACTGTGTAGAGTGATATAATGAAGACAAAAAGAGTAACATGTTGACTTAACATACGTGTTTGTGCCTTAATACATGAACAAACTGAACAAGCACCACAGGCCTGGCAGGAACTTGCCACGGGGCAGGTTTTTGCTAATTTACTATAATTCACTCGTGGTTTTTGTCCATTTTTTAAAAAAAAATATCATTATTTATTTGAACGACTGTTTTCACAACAAAGCATAGTTTGGAAGTATCTAATATTGCATGTGTTTAAGGCTTTTGAGTTAGCATTCTGTAGATCAAGCTATAAATGATGGTATTTTGTTTCTTATGTACTACCTCACCCTTGGACTACATTTTGGAGACAGTGTTAGTAGATCAATGGGTGTGTTGGACATGAAAAGGTCATTGCTTTGATCTGTGGCCAAATTTAGACTTCCTAGCAAACATGTTTTAACAATATGTCATTGAAATCTATGTTCTCATAATACATTTGCCCTCTGTCTGGTCATATGGCATGTTTACGTTGTGGTTGTAGTTTCAGTTACACAGAGGCTAGCTTGTGTAAATCAAGGCTGTCATAAATCCCGGTGTGAAGGGGATGTGGAATTATCAGGACGAATAGGCTTGGAAACTCTTTCATCAGTTTCATTTTGGCGTGAACCTCCTTTTTCTTATACTGTAGAAACCTCCCTTATCATTGCTGTTTTTCTTTGGCTCTGCTGTCCTCATTTCAATCACTGTGATGAAGAGGAGGTGGGGGCAGGTCAGTGGCTCAGCTTATCAGCACATTCCTGCCTTCTTGTGTGCTCTGTGTGGGGCACTGATAACTTCCACTGGGATGATTGAGTTCAGGACCAGATTTCCTGCTCTTATGTGCTCAGGACACTCTCGGGCTCTGGTTAGCATCACTAACTGGTGCTGTGGGGCCTGCAAATGGTCTTAGCTCACATTAAGCCTCCATCCACGTGAGTGAGTATCAAAACTTTTAAATTATGTTGTTATAGTTAATGGGACATAGCCAATAGGAATATACGTATTCAAATTCTTTCTTCAGAAAAAAAAAAATTGTTATTTTTACTAAAAACGGCTATATCTGATTTTAGCAGAAATCGTCTAAAAACGCACCTGATCAGCATCTATGGCAATAGCATCCATGGTACTAACTCTAAAGAGGTAAATATTTGCCCAGGGGTTCATGGGAAAACTTGGGGGAAAAAAGAAAACTGATTAAACATTAGATCTTGGAGTCATCCCAGTAAATGCTAATGTCTCCCATAACTGCATGACTTTCAATTAAATGTTTGCTATCTTAATTTAAAAAGTGATGGACATATCAGTAATTTATAAAGGAAAATATTTTGGAAAGGTTAGGGTTAGACATCACTTAATGCAGATTGGCATTTAACTTACAAAACGATTATTACATATACTGAGGCAAGTCATCCAGTCAACTCACTCTGTTGTCCATTATTTACTACACCACATGTGCTGGGTTTTTGCCATGTGTTGTGCGAGAGGGTGCAGAAAACAGATAAAGTGAAGAAGCAACACATGTCTTGTCTCATCTGATGAATGTGTACAAGAAGAGGAGTGTTGGGCACTTATGACAGCAGCAATGTGGCAGCCAAGGCTCTAATAACAGCTAATTATCATACTGTCTAAACACTAATCTGGAAACATGTTAATTGCAGTGTTGACTGCTAGTCTTGACGCTTAGCACATTAAATAAGATTTGCCTGCAGACTGCATTCATTTCAGGCTGAGAAACCCAAAAGAACTTTGGCCTTTCGTGTAGTTTCACATTCAGTCTTTATGCCCAAACATCACCTCTTCAAGGTAGGATCGTGTACTATTTTGAATTTGAAATGTGTTGTTACTAAGGGAACCTAAAGAGTAGAAAGCTAAAGATATAGTTGTAATCTGAGGCCAGGATGCACTTTAATAGAAATCCAAGCACAGACTAAAAGCAATTAAATGATCTGTATTCTTTTATGGTTTGCAATGTTTTCCAGCACCAGTTTTAGTAAAAGCAATAACTGTGGTATTTAATGTGAACTGTGAACGTACAGCTCAAGTTTCTAACGTTCAAACAGAAACTGCTGCAGAAGTTAATATGCTGTAAATATGAGTTCAAGTTACTGGAAATAGAGCTGTAGTTCATTTAAATAAGGGAACTGGCGGTTCTGTAGCTCAGTATCTCACTCAGGTTATGCCAAATATTTAAACATTTTAAAAGAAATTTTTTAAAATCTTTACATGATAAATATGCACACAGAGTGACATTTAAAGCATTTCTGGACCCCATTTTTTTGACCTTTTAGATGTGTGTTTTGCTGTATGTAGCTACACATTGTTTAAAGAAGATGATTGCTGCTCAGGTTCTTTACATTCCTTTTTAGTTTGATGTGGAAATAATTAATTTGGAGGCAGGAGCTAGTGGAGAGAGCAAACTATGTGTGGAATCTGTCACCACTCTCAGGTTCAGCTGAGAGGGATGTAAATTTAACTCTTCCCCCCTTCCCCGCCGGTGACTGGGTGTCTGTCAGGCTTGTCCAGCTTTATCATTATCCTGACTGATGAGTGGGATTTCATGTCCCACATGGCCTTAGTAAGCTGTGAGCTCATGTCCTTGCATACTTGTGAAAATCTGCTGCTTTTTTTGTTTATTAGTCTATTTAAATTTGAATTTCAAATTTAAATTTGAATGCTTGGTCAATGCTGTTTTACAATATGAGAGGCTGAAAAACTCTTGTTGTAATAGTTGGTGTGTTTGTTCATATATTTTTTTTTATTGTGGTGCATATTATGCTCCACTTCCTCTACCAAATGTGTAAAAACACAATGGTAAGCCATTCTCAGATGAGTCATCCATTTACTTTGTCTGGATGCACAGTGCATCTGTGTCAGTGGTCACTGCTGCCGAACATGCTCAAAGGGGCCAGTGTAAAGATTGGGTATGCAAATGATGCCCTTATAGCAGTCTGTAGTGACTGTCTCAATAAATGTCAGAAATTTTAGAAGTAATGAGCACTCTGTGACAGGCAGTAAAGGAGGTTTAAGTGCATGAGGTTGAGTGGATGGTTTATAGTTTAATGTCCAAAAAGGTACCCAGAGCTTTATGTGGGTAGCTGATGTCGTTGTGAAGGATGAAGTGCAGAATAAAATGCTGCTACTTCAGCCTGTAATACAGTAGAAGTACAGTAGTTTTTGATGCTGCTGTAAAGTGAAGGGTAACGCCATTCCATTCCTTGATGACTGCTCTTTTCTTATTGGTGGCGAAGGAGACAGCAGCTCTCCACAGACTTGGTGTGTGTGTAGGTGGCTGGGTGGTTGGCATATAGTGCAGATGACTGAAGTTGCCTTGGGATGAATTCATATGTTTGTGCAACCATGCAGATTGTCCTTGCGACAGGAAGCATTCAAATCAAAACAGTGTAAAATGACTTGACTACTGAAATAAACGCAAGCACCCTTATGGTGTCTTACAGTGTCCTCTAAAGGCTGCTTGATTATATGTGGACCACAAACACTGGATTGTGCTTCAAAGAGGCACATAAATGTCTCCACAGGGGGCGATCCAGTGGTTGGATGGTGAAAACGCAAACTGCAGCTCCACATAATTCCCTTTTTCTCTTTAATAGATTTTTTTTACTGTCTCTACAGCAAAGAGCACGAAGTACCTTCACAGATTTGTACATAGTTAGATGTCATGGGTAAGATAATAGTTCAGTTAATTATAACAATAATAGGTATGTGAAACCAAACAAAAAAAAGAAACAAACACATTAGTTTGTGTTTCTTATTCCCAGATGTCTTATTTTTAATCTTAAAGATGCTTGGGCTTAGTAAAAAATGCCCTATAGTATACGGCTGACTGAAAGCAGCTGGTAGCTGATTGAATGCACTGATTTTGTACATTGTTACTGTTAGACATTAAAATGTCAGTCATTTAATATTGTTCACATTTGCACTCATCTGAAATGCGCTCATATGCAAGTTAAATGCCAACAGTGGAGATACCTGCACTGCAGAGGTTGCATTCTTGGAAGTTCAGTTTCAGCACGCTCGTTGATATTCATTTCCCAGTCATATCGCTAGGGAGTAGCTGTGACCATGCACAGCACATGCTCCCTTGCCTAAACAGACTAACTGGTGATGTTTTTATGATAAGCATGGAGTATGTTTTCATGTTTGAAATTATAGCTAAAGCGCAATATAGTTGGTTATATAATGTCCCTGACTGAAGCTACAGTTGCAGTTAGAGCAGTCTGAACCAGTGCTACAAAAGTGACAACAAACAAAACACAATGATATTTTAGCTGTTAGATGTTCCTGATTGAACATTTTACTTAACATGTTAGGTTTTTGTTGCTTTGCCTGCCTCTTGTATTTCCCTGTGTGGGTCTTTTCATTTCATGTGCAGTGTCATCAATCTGTTAATTTTACCCAAAGATTATATGAGTGTCAGATTTAAAGGTGGTTGTGTTTTTGCTGTAATCATGGAATCTGTGAATACTGACCATGAAGCTAACAGAACAGCCAATCTTCTGTGGGATTTCATTAACACGTTTAGCATAATTTATGCATGTAATGCAGCACACCTGAGAAAAGCAGGAGGTGGTTTGTAATATCCCACATGCTGTGCGAATTGGTGGATTCTGCTCCGATTTAACGGCAGCTCAAGGGTTAAGTCCGATACAGCAGTTTACACTGCGGATGGATGTTCACTAGTACAGAGGAGTCCCATGCTGTAGCGGAACTGCAGATCCCACACAGATCGCTGCCAAGCTGGAGGGGATTTGTTTCGATCCCCTGAGTGTGTAAGGATAGAGTTAGAGGGAAGGATACATTCAGAAGGAAGATGTTGGTAGAGGACACAGACCCTCACGGGCCAGAGGAAACGTTAGGGTGTAGCTGCGGAGTGTGTTTTATAACCCCTCACCTGTGGTCGTAATTTCTGTGGTTTCAAATCTAACAGAAGGAAAGAGGAAGGTGGGGGCAGTGTTCCTCGTAGCACTGATTGGTGCAGTCATGCACTGAGGCTGCTGATGTGCGTCTGCAGGAATCTCCTGCTGGATTTACTGGGGAGTAGTTGGAGTTGGAGACGCTTTTCTCTGTGTCCTCTGTAGTGAGCAGGATGAATTCATGTAAGTACCTCTAATCTTCTATGCATCAGTGTTATCTGAATACTTATGCAGCAAATAGATGAAAGGAGTAAAATTGAAGGAAAGGGAGTTTCACAGTTTCCTTTAGATAATACATGTGCTTCATGGCTGCGGATTAACTTTTCTATCAGTCTTCTGGGTTTCTTCTCTTGACCTTCGTATCGCTCTCCTGCATCTCTGCCACTGTGTTCCCTCAGGTAGAGATCCGCAGTACGGTGTCTTTCCATGTTGTATGTGTAAAGTGTCACTTGTCTCTCAGGGGAACCCTTGACTGGCACTAAGGCATGGGCTCTCATTAGCATTGGGCTATGCTCTCCCCGGCAGGAGAGTTTTAGCAGTTGTCAGCACTCCCCAGTACATCGATTTCAATTGCTGAAGTGATCAATCATCTTATTCTACTTTGTTGATTCATTGCCAGCAGCCACAGTGTTGTGTATTCATGTTGTTGTTTTCTTGTCTTTGGCTGCAGTGTAATTTGAAAACTGTCTTGGAGAGAAGCAAAAGGGAAAGAATTGTTTTAACTCAGCAGTATGTTTATTGCTAGGATTGAATATTTAAGCTTGCAGCAGACTTGGCTTCATTTGGCTTTATTGCTGCTAATCATGTGCTGATGCATGTGAACAAAAATAATTGTGAATTATTGCTTTCAGCCACCTGTAAACCTTTAATTATCATATTTTATTTGTTTCGACTCATTACTACTCTTGAAATATGAATAGTCACATTTTCATCACACTGGCACTGAAACAGATTTGTGAGAACGATCAAAGTCTCTTTTTTTCCCTCAGACCTTACAAAGAAATACAATAAATAGGCAGTACAAAGAGAGAGTGGATGTATTTTCTTTGCAGTATTTTATCATTTGTTTTGGTCGATTTGTGGCATTTACTACAACAAGAACCTATTAAATGTTCCTCAGTGTTTATGCTGCAAGGTTCCCCCCCTAAATCACTCTGTTGCAGCACCACAACAGTAGAATTAATGAGAGCTATTTTTAGCTACTCTGGTCCCAGAGCGGTCAGAATTGAATAAGTCTCTGCCTCACCCCTAAACCATACTTCAGCACAAAATCGCACAATGTTGCCTCAGTTATAACAAAATATCATTTGCTTTTTTTACGCAGAGAGTTGCGTTTTTTTAAGCAGGGCTGTTTGATTATGGTAAAATAAATATTATCATCCTGATTGTTTGAAACAATTTAGAGAACATAGTTAGGCTTATCGTGTGTTTTGCTAAACTCTTTAAAACAAAAAGTGTATCCATTTGGTTTACCTCTTTAGTTTTCCTTCAGGCTCTCTCTTTGTTATCTTGGCTCAAGCTTAACCAAACCTGCTACAGCCTGGCAGGGAGGGAGGTTTTTGCTTTTAGGGGAGGGTTGAAGGTCACCGCTGTAAAAGGAGAGGGGTCTGCTCGATTCAGTGACGCAAAACAAAACTAGAGCACTATTTTTATGTTAATTATATTGTTTTCATAATCATTGCAAGTCAGGTTTGTAGCTGCACATTTGATTAGTTGCAGGCCCTTTATTTGAAAGTGACAAGAATTGTCACAGCTCCCTGCCAAACTGTCTGCTAGTATTTGCCAAGTAGACAAAATTTACTGTTTCGCTGACTTCAGAGAGGACCTCCGGGGCACACAAGTATATGTAAGTTTGTTATTGCTCAGTTTTATTGCCACTGGCATACAGATAGTACCTGTAACAAGAAGCCATTTGCCCCTCAACTTGCAAAATACACATGTGCCTTTTTAAAAATATCTTTTGAGCAAGAAAGCTAGATTTAGCTTCTTAAATCTGAACGTCATCTGTTTGTTTGGAAACTAGGTTGGTCACGGTTTTTGGTTTATAGAGCAGCTGAAGGAGTAATCAGGAAGATGAGCTATGATCAGTAATGACAATAATTGTTAGTAGCATTCTGTAATTGATTTACAAGTGGAAATTAAAAGCTTGAAAGACTGCTGGCAGAGCAGTATTTTATGGACATGCTATAATAGTTTGTTCTGCAGAGGAATAAAAAGCCCAGTGGGCTCATTGATGATTGCGTTGTTTTACCATTTGTGCATTGATTTGACACAGTCCTCTTTGAGCAGAGCTTTCCTCTCCGTTCTCCATCTGCATTAAAGTCCATCTGTGTTGTAGTGCTGGCTCCCATGTTGCCTAGTTGTAATCCCCCAAGCATGACCCAACCAACATGGTGTGTCTCACTGTGGAGCGGCTGCCAGGCCTGGCTTTAGCTTGAGGCATGAAGCCTCTCTTGGCACCAAATTGTGGCTGTAAAGGGTGTACACATTATGGCACTGAAAGTCATCAGTCACGGGATGTTGGTGCAACTTTACAGCAACCTATGCTCATTTCACTGAAAACAACATACCTTACTTTGTGTTTACTTAAAAGAAATGTTTTGGACATTTTTGGAACAGGAAATGAACATATTTGTTTTTGACAAATATAAAGTCACTAGTTCACTGTTTAGATCTTATGGCAAAAAATAGTAGTGCTCATTTGAGCCACAAAACTTTATGAACTTTATGAATTGATTTGGCCCTGTCTTTATTTCCTTTTTTTTTAAATTTACCTCCTACAGTTTAGAGGAACCTTCAGACCTGTCCTGAAAGGCCACTAGAAAGCCACACAGTCCCCCCCTCTGTTACCAGAGCAACAAGCTCTGCAGGAGCAGGAGGTAGCAAAATTATATCCCTTCACAGTGAAAGGTGTGTGCATGTGATAGAGAGAGAGAGATTGTTTTTCGTCTTTTTCCCTTGGTATTCGGTCCTTTTGTTTTGCCCCATTGCAATTTTTCAGTGATTTATTTGTATTCAGTGGAGCTTTAGAAGCATCCTCTAAACATGTTTTCCAGACAACTAAATTGACATCTCTTGCTACCCACTCTAAAACATTATACGTTTGTGGGCGTACATGTTTGTGTTATGCTGCATAAATGCTTATAAAGAAGTTTTGAAAGTCTGACTATCAACTGGAAACACCCCCCCCCCCAATTTATCAGTTAGAAGCAAGTCTCTATAAATTTAGGCAAAATGTTTGAGCTCTTGGCGTCAGCATTTGCACAGTGCTGATCAAGAAGACTGGGGCATAAATCCTCCTCCCTGAAAGAGCAAACTTTCTAGCGGGAGATCATTCCTCTGCTTTCACCAGACTTGTTTATATTCAGATGCCCCCCACCCCACCCTTTCTCAAGAGCAGATAATTCAGTGTGAAAGGCCAGGGGGAGTTCCCCTGTTCAAACTTTGGTTCACCCTCCTTGTGTGAGCCCCACTATAAGCTGCTTGAGGAGTTTGTGACTGTTGCTGCCAAGCTGAGCACGTCTGGGGCCACTTGTGGCATTTTATTTAGCTGCCTGTATTCCCAGACGCCAGCTAATCTTTGGCATTTGGCCGACAGGTCGCAGCAGACATAAGGATGATGTGTTGAAGGAGGCCAGGGTGCTAAAACAATAAACGGCACAGCAGCAGTTGGTCAGCTAAGCTGCTGCCTCTGAATATGATTTCTGCTGTACAAAAAAAAGTTGGACATTGTTTTCTTCACATCTGAGTTACTTTTTTTGTTCAGACATTTGCTTCTGCAGCAGCATGGCTGTTGTTATTTTCAACTTCAGAATCTCTGGGTGTGTTTTTAGTGTTTCTCATCACACACATTTTGGTGATGACTTAAAACTGTGCAATATTGCAAAATACATTTTGATAGTTTAAAAAAGGGTGTCCCTGAATCTTAACTACTGTGTAAGGTTGATTAAATTGTGCGTCCTTGGGCTCACAATCCCTTAGTACCTTATATTTTTGTTGCCACACTCTGACGGGGGATGAATTTGGGGGTAAAAGTAATGGGATGGGTTATCTTGTTTTCATAATTGATGGATGCCATTAAGGACAGGTAGCTTTACTGATTAAAAATGATTAACTGAATATCCCTATTCCCTATATGAGATTTCATAGTGGTCTGTAGTTCAGTATTTGGCCTGCAGACCATCCAAGATTTTTAGCTGTTTATCGCTCTTTGTGGCTTAATAGCACTTCCATTATCAAGTTGTCATACTGATGTGCTGCAAAATGGCTTTCAGTGTGAAACTGGACTGACTCTTGCTAGATGTTTTGCGTTTGAAGCTGCCAACCCGTCGACAGCAGTCTCAGTGGCAGGTCTAAGCACTGGAACCGATGCTCCTTTTCAGCGTGAAGAGTAATCTCCCTTTGCTCATTTTTCATCACATTTTAATGTACCGCAACATGAGATTTCTGCATAGGTGGTTAATACTGTAAGCGTTCGAGGTGTCAAAGAAATAACCAGCAAAGCAGAAGGGGATATGTGTGGCAGTCTCACCTATTAAGATCACAAGGCTAGGATCATTTTGCATGACAGATGGGGGTTATTGCATTAAGTGCTGTGATGGTGGTTGTAATTTGCCCCAATGGGAATGACCTCGTAGTATTTTATATGCAGTCCTTGAATGTCTAATGTGTTGTGAGATTGCAGTGGAGGTAAAATGATACAGAGCCAGAGATAAGAAGCGGGCTGTAGGTCGCAGAGGATGGCGTTAACCCAGCAGCTGACTGAGGTGACCTTAATCTTATCCTCTGTGGTTGTTAATGGGGCTGAGGTTGTCCTTCAATTTTAGAGACTTACTGCCAGTGTGGCCCTATTTAATGAAGGAGGATCTTTGTCTGTTGTGCTATTGTACTCAGTTCACTGTAAACTTGGGACCTCATACTGTGGACCCACTACAAAGAAGACTGTCTAGTCTAAAAACCAACATGTTTATGGTGTGTGCCTGGGCTATTTGCTGTGCTCTGTTGTGTCATCTGTATCACTGTGAATCAGCAACAGTGTGAAACAAACAAGCGTCCTGATGTGTACCCTGTCTTAATTTTTAGTGGTGAAACACTTCCCCTTCCACTAGGAACCTTGGTAGAGGACAAAAAATAATCAGTGCTATTATTGTGTATTCAAATATTCTGTTTGTCTTTTTAATTTTTTTTACTAAAGTCTCTCAGTGTGCTTTCACAGTCGATTTGCTGTTTATAATCTTTACATCCTTTATTTGCAGTATGAATAATACAATATGAATAATGAAATGTAGCCTAGATTGCCCAAGTGGCTGATGTTCATAAAGCAGCAGTAGTCCAAACCCTTACCCTCTATTTTTTTCAGTATCTCAGTATAAGTAGCTTTTGCTGCAAAAGTGGTAAATGCTACTCTACACATTATGCAGACATTTAGCTTGGACAGATAACGCCTACTCTGTTCATTAAAAAACAGCACATTGGACCTTTTATGCAGACTTTGTTAAAGGTTAAACACTGAAGGAGACACTGTCAGATGTATTTTGGGAGCCACTCTTCCACCTTTTTATCAGTTGGAATAATGAATTATTTTAACTCTTCTTGTCTGAACTCTGGAGCTTATGTGTTAAGCACTGCGCAATTTCTTTGCCTTTCAGAGTGCAGCAATGGAGGAGACAGTCATTTGGGAACAGCACACAGTAACACTACACAGGGTGGGTATCTGTTATCCTTCCTTTACTCTCTATAATTGTCTATGTTGAAATTATGCCCTATCCTAAACGCTCTCTGCCCTACCTGGTTTACGTTATTTTCCCTCTATCTCCCATCTCAGCATTTTTCTTCCCTGCTATTTTCAGGATCACAGCATGTAGGGAGTTAGCTCACTGTGTAATTAATTGCACGTGGAACAGACAAAAAGCTTTTCTTCTACACGATTCCATGTTTTTGGCTGTGGAGCATAAATTGCACAAATGCTGATCTGGCATCTTTGTGCACATTGTTTGCACGCAAACTGCATCGCTTCAAAGTGTTCGACTGCTGTATTCTGTAGAGGTGGTTTAACAAACAATTATTTTGTTGGATTCGTACCAGGAGGTGGTCATTTAAATACATCTGTCTCTACTCATCAGTTAGTGTCTTGGTCCATCCACACATCCTTATCTTTTTTGTGTTTTGTTTTTATTTCTGTGTGCAGGCACCAGGGTTTGGCTTTGGGATAGCCATTTCAGGTGGACGGGATAACCCTCATTTTCAGAGTGGTGAGACCTCCATTGTCATCTCAGATGTGCTGAAAGGAGGCCCCGCAGAAGGCCTACTGCAGTAAGATTTAGTTGTATTATCGGGAACCCAGTCATGCAGCTCATTTTTTAGTATTAAATTACACTGCCTGCTCCATAAAGACTCCACTGTCTGTCTGTTCTTGGTATCTCATTTCTTTAGGGAAAATGACAGAGTCGTTATGGTCAACGCTGTCTCCATGGATAATGTGGAGCACGCGTATGCTGTTCAGCAGCTTCGTAAAAGTGGGAAGCTCGCCAAAATTGTGAGTGTCACATCCCATTATGAAGTCTTCTTGGAAAGCTCATTTTGTAGTCAGACTTAAAAAGTGTTTGTAGCAGAGATATGCATATTGCTAATAATGTTATTTGGGCTCTCTCATATGTTTTCGTAGTTCACTAGCAGAAGAAATGTGCATGATAAGGGGAGTGCCTGGCTCATGTTGGTTGTCAAGCTCATTTCATGTCTTGTTCCCTTTGTTTAGACAATCAGGCGCAAGAGGAAGGTGCACGTCCCCATGGGCCGCCTGGGAGAGAGGGAGACTATGTCAGAGCATGACGAGGAGGAGGATAGCTACGACGAAGAGATATATGAAACGAGAAGTGGACGCAGTGGCGTGTACAGCGGTGTGGGCGGCACTATGGGCAGGCGCAGTGGGCGGAGCGGCGGTCGCAGGGACAGGGAACGTGAACGCAGCGGCTCACGGGAAAGAAGTCTCTCCCCACGCTCAGACCGCCGCTCGCACAACCTGCCCCCACGGCCCGCCAAGGTCACTCTCGTGAAATCCCGCAAAAATGAAGGTGAGGCTCACAAAGTCGGGGATAAAAAGGGAGTCAGAACAGTGGATAGTGAAGCAGGGAATCTCCTGCCATTTGCTTTACATGACTATTAACAGACAACCATATTCTCTTTTAGAAGAGAATAAAGCCTCCAAATCAGCATTGGTTAACTGCCAGAGCAAACAAAACTTGCCAGCCACAGCAAAATCCAAGTAAACTCAAGTAAATCTAAGTAAAAGAGCAATTAATCTTCTTTAATCAGTACTGTTAATCCCAGTGGGAGAAGCAGATGTCAGCAGAATCGCAGTCAGCGTGGTGTTGTCACGTGAACTCTGTGCTAACGTTGTCTTTGTTGCTGTCGTTCACTTTGTAAGCAGAATATGGCCTGCGCCTGGCCAGCCACATCTTTGTCAAGGACATTTCCCCTGAGAGCCTGGCAGCCAGGGATGGCAACATCCAGGAGGGGGATGTTGTACTGAAGGTGAGAGGGGAAAGGCAGAGAATCACTGGAAACATAGAAGATAAACTGAAAATGTTTGATCATGTTCTTTATATAATCTAACCTGATTCAGATAGAAGGATGTGCAGTATGTACTACTTTGTCTCATTGTATTAATGTTTTGGGAACATGCTGTGTAGAAGGACACCGTCACATTTAGCAACATGCACATCTTGATCCTTTCCTTTAATGCATAGACTGGTTATGGGGAGGAACATTAATGTGGTCTCATACCATTAAGATAATAACCCCAGACATGTCACCTTTTGTAATGTTTCTCTTTTCATTCAAGTTCTGTGGCTGTGTACGAATGTTTACTTCATGTCATTTCTGATGGCTTGTTTTGCTGATTCTTTCAGATTAATGGCACCGTGACAGAGAACCTCTCTTTGATTGATGCCAAGAAGCTGATAGAAAGGTCAAAGGGCAAGCTAAAAATGGTGGTTCAGAGGGATGAGAGAGCGACCCTGCTGAACATCCCTGACCTCGATGACAGTATTCCCTCAGCCAACGCTTCTGACAGAGATGGTGAGAGTGATGTGAATTCAACTCAAATGAGTGGATACGAAGAAAGTCAGACTTGTCAGGGCAACTTTGAGGCTGCGGCCGTTTCACAGTATCTTTATGTTTAACCAGACATTTCAGATATCCATTCTCTGGCATCCGACCATTCCAATCGATCACATGACAGACATCGTAGCAGCCGCTCCCGCTCTCCAGATAGACGATCTGAACCCTCAGACCACTCCCGACATTCACCTCCACAAATCAGCAATGGCAGGTAAAGAACATCAACCCGGCTTTCAGGAAATGAATAAAATCGTGGGATATAGTTGCAAGAAACATTGTTATTTTTGTATGTATATATTCTGGTTTTCTTCTCTTCACAACTTTCTGTGTTTGATGGAATGAAGTTTAGAACAATACCAATTTAAACTTGAACAGCACCATTGATCACCAAAATGTGGGTGGAGTACAAAACCACTTTGATACTGGGTTGTCCTAAGCATAATTTCTCTACTGGTTTTTAGACTGTTGTTGATTAATTAAGACAGTAATTTGCTATTGAGTGAAATTAAAATAAATTATATGCAACCATTTAGTAAGACTTTAACATCTTTTAAGTAACCACAACTGATGATATTTGATTCCATGCTTTAAAACAAGCTTTTTTCCCTTCCTCTTTTCTGTTTTTCTCATGAAAGGTAGTGTGTGTTAGCACCAACCATTACTCCATTCACCACTTCTTTTGACTCTAACGTTGTTTGAAAGTACCTCATTAATTCTTCATTTAAACTCAATAGAGCACCACAGTTGTTTCCCTTTCACTCTGCTCACTGACCTGACAAAAAATAAAAGTCAGCTGTTAAGCCGCAAAAGAGTCGGTCTTGGTCAAAATTACGGTTGAAAGCAGATCAAGAGTCTGCTCTGCTGAGCGTAGAAGCTCACTGCTCTTAACTCTTAAACATGGTGCCATAATTCAAAGCTGTTGCTGAATGGGATTTTTCTGCACTTGGTTATTCCTGTTATACTTCAGCAGCTGGAGAAATCCAAATTCAAAATTCTAATTTTTATTTGTCACGTACACAGTCATACACAGTACGATATGTAGTGAAATGCTTGGACAACTGCTCGTGACCTAAAGAAAACAAAAAAAGGAAAAGGCTATGAATAAGATAGGAAATAAATATGAAAATTTAAAAAGGGTAAATTTAACTAGGAAGGAATAGAATATAAATTAAGGTTAAAAATGAAATAACTGTACAACACAAATTAGAATGAAGGGTAAATTTAACTGGGAAGAATAAGATAAAGATAAATATATAAATTAAAGTTGAAAATAAAATAACTGTACAACAAAATACACAATATAGAACTATATAAGAATGTATGAAGAAATCTAAATATAAATAAATATATACACAATAACAGCAGCTGTACAAGTATTAACCGGAAATGAAGAATATAGTGACCAGTGTTGTGCAAAACCAAAGTCCAGAAAGTCCAGTGTGTGTGTGTAAGAACTGTATGTGTGGGTCAGTACTGTGTGGTGGTGTGATTGAGAGACCGTATCGCCTGCGGGAAGAAGCTCCTCCTCAGTCTCTCTGTGTTGGTCTTCAGGGAGCGGAATCGCTTTCCTGACCTCAACAGCGAGAACAGTCTGTTGTTGGGATGGCTGAGGTCCTTCACGATCTTCCTGGCCTTGGTCCAGCACCGCCTGCTGTAGATTGAGTGCAGGTCAGGGAGCTCGGAGCGGATGGTGCGCTCAGCTGACCGCACAACCCTCTGTAGAGCTCGTCTGTCCTGCATGGTGCTGTTCCCGAACCAGGTTAAGATGTTTCCCGCCAGGATGCTCTCTATGGTGCACGAGTAAAAGTTCCTGAGCACCTTGGAGGGCAGTTGGAAGTCTCTCAAGCGTCTGAGGTGGTAGAGACGCTGTCGGGCCTTTTTCACCACGGTGTTGATGTGACAGGACCATGACAGGTCCTGCGTGATGTGAACTCCGAGGTATTTGAAGCTGTCCACTCTCTCCACTGGGCACTTGTTGATGACGGGGGTCTGGTAGTTCCTCTCCTGCTTAGTGCTGAAGTCCACTATCAGCTCCTTTGTCTTACTGACGTTTGGAAGGAGGTTGTTCCTCTGGCACCAGTTCTCCAGATTCCTAATCTCCTTCAGGTAGGCCGTCTCGTTGTTATCAGAGATCAGGCCCACCACGACGGTGTCGTCAGCAAACTTGATGATGGTGGTGGAGCTGGTAGTGGCCACACAGTCATATGTGTACAAAGAGTACAGCAGGGGGCTCAGAACACACCCCTGGGGGGCTCCAGTGCTGAGAGTGGTGGAGGCTGAGACATGTCCGCCCATCCTTACTGCCTGTGGTCTGCCAGTTAGGAAGTTGGAGATCCACTGACACATAGATGAGCTGAGTCCCAGATGCTCCAGCTTGGTGGTGAGTGTGGAGGGAATTATGATGTTAAATGCAGAGCTGTAGTCTATGAAGAGCATTTTAACATAATTCCCCCTTCTAGTGTCCAAGTGAGTGAGTGATGTGTGGAGGAGATGAGAGATGGCATCGTCTGTGGAACGATTTGGACGGTAAGCGAACTGTAGTGGGTCAGTGTGTCTGGTAGTGAAGAAATGATGAAGTCTCTGACCAGGCGTTCAAAGCACTTCATCACTACTGAGGTGAGGGCTACAGGGCGATAGTCATTGAGAGAAGCAGGGTGGGGTTTCTTCGGGACAGGAACAATGATGGACTCTTTAAAGCATGTGGGGATCACCGACTGAGATAAAGAGATGTTGAATATCTCAGTGAACACAGGAGCTAGCTGGTATGCGCAGTCTCTTAGGATACGACCTGGGATGCCGTCTGGTCCTGCTGCTTTCCTGGTGTTCACTCTCTTGAAGGCTCTCCTTACTTCATGCTCGGAGATGACGAGCACGTTTCCGGTGCTGGCAGTATCTTCCTGTCTGCAGCCGTTAGCGCCGCTAACACTAGCATTGTTGGAGACCTTGGCTGCAGCCTCGAAGCAAGCATAGAAAGTGTTCAGCTCGTCTGCCAGAGTCACGGCCGCGTTCGTCATACCGGTTGTTGGTGCTTTATAGTCCGTTATTGTCCTTAGTCCCCGCCACAGGCTCCTAGAGTCACTCTGTTGGAGTTGTGACTCTAGTTTCCTCCCGTAGCGCTGCTTCGCCTCTTTCACCGCCCTCCGCACGTTATATGACGCGGCTTTGTACGGGTCCATGTCCCCCGTCATGAGTCCCGTGTTGTAGGCAGCGGTGCGGGATCTCAGAGCGTCGCGGATGGTTTTATCCACCCACGGCTTCTGGTTGGGAAACGTTGTGATAGTCTTTGTCTCCACGGTATCATCCGCTAGTTTCCCGATGAATCCCACAACCGCTTCCGTAAACACGTTGACGTCATCGTCGGAGCTGTTTCTGAACATGCCCCAGTCTGCGTCATCGAGTGCGTCCTGTAACGCGGCCACCGATTGATCCGTCCAGAGCGCGACCTTCCTCTGAACCGGAACTTCCTGTTTCAGCCTTTGTTTGTATTTTGGCATGAGGAAGATGGCGGCGTGATCAGATTTGCCAAACGGGGGGCGGGATTGTGCCTTGTAGCCGTCCTTGACCGTAGTGTAGCAGTGGTCCAGTGTCCTTTCACCCTTGGTGGGGCAGGTGATGTGTTGATAAAAGTTCGGCGCTGCGCGTTTGAGGTTGGCGCTATTAAAGTCCCCCGTCACAATAAGCGCAGCGTCCCGGTGTTGTGTCTGGTGCTGTGTGAGTGCCTCATGCAGCTCGCATAAGGCGGTGACCGTGTCCGCTTGTGGTGGAATATAAACGGCACTTACAATGACCGATGTAAATTCCCGAGGTAGATAAAAAGGACGACACATGATGGACAGTAGTTCCAGATTTGGTGTGCAGGAGCGTGTGAGAGGAACAACGTTCGCACTGTTGCACCAGTTGTTGTTCACCATTAAACACACGCCGCCTCCCCTTGACTTCCCCGAGTCCCGTGTCCTGTCCATGCGGTGAACCGAGAAGAACTCGGCCGGCTGGATGGCGTGGTCCGGCACCGCTGGGTTCAGCCATGTCTCGGTGAAGCAGAGGAGATTGCAGTCCCGAATGTCTCTCTGGAACTTTATCCTGGCCCTGAGGTCGTCAAGCTTGTTCTCCAGTGACTGGACGTTGGCGAGCAGGATGCTAGGCAGAGGTGTGCGGTGTGCACGAGCTCTCAGCCTGTTCCTGACGCCGGCTCGCTTCCCTCTAGGCCGCCGCCGCTTCCCTTTGTTCTCCCTTGAGATCTCACTCGGCCAGCTCGGATCCGATCAAATCCATACGTTTGGTGCCATTCCCCTATTTGAATATTGAGGATTTGATAAACGAATTATTCGATTTAATGTAGTTCAGTAGAGTTGTTGGGACTTTGACAAACGACTGTATATTCACAGCCCTCAGTCTAAAAGAAGTGATGAATTTGTGTGTTGAAGATCGGTCTTTTGTGTAACAGCAAATTATTAACTGATGGATGTTGCTGTTGATATCAGACATCAATTATTTAGAGACATTTCTTCTCAAGATGAGAGAATCATTTGAATGTGTCACTGGATCTTCTTCTTTTCAATGTTTTGGTGGACAAAACTGCATGTTCACCACAAAGGAAATCGTGACACACAGTAATAAAAGGCCATCTCCAGTTGCCTGTTTAAGTCGCTCTCTATTTTTTCCTATTAGGCTCATCCTTCCTTGTCATTTTTAATATACAAAAAGCGAAAATCTCTATAATGTTCTAAACAGTGGCACGGGCACACTACCTTGTGTATTTTAGTTAACAGGAAGGAGTTCTTGTGACAGGATGTTATTTGATTTGTTTGTTTGAACCTGATCAGTGATCTGGAACCCTTTCTCTCAGCTCGTGAAGTTGGCAGTTAAGTGCAGCCTGGGATGAAAAGAAGTTTGTTCCTGTCCAGCCAGTTCAAGCAGGATCCTTTGTAGTTACTTTGTCACACAGTCTGTGAACAAAGCAGCTCTCTTCCCAAAAAGTTAGCCATGTGACCAGGAGAGCCACAGATCTATGCCACTGGGAAGCCTGTCTTTATCCCTCCTGTTCCTATCACTTGCTAAGAAATCACAATCAGCATCTGAAGTTTCTGTTTGTCAAAATGCATGGAAATTTGGACATCATATGTCACTGTATATTAGTTTATACAGTAGTTTACGCAATTTTTCTTTTTAAAGGAAGTCAAAGTAAGCTGGTCTAAAGCCAGAGCCTCACAGTGAAATTCACCTGGAGGACAGAACCCACTCTGACACCTTGGATAAGCTGCTCTAAAAATAGAGCACGAAAGACTGGAAAGACAAAGTGATGACCTTCAACACTAAGATGCAGGCGTAGAAAGAAGCTATTCTTAGCAAATGCATGTTCTGTTTAAGAGACAGTTTCATGTTGCCTTGCAGCACTACATCTGCAGAATGCATTATTCATGATCTCGTGCCTCATGTTCTAAAGAGAGGTTATACAAAAACATCTTTTTGCATCTTTAGTCACAGAAGTCGTGACGACGAACGGGCCTCAAAGCCGGCTTCAACACCAGCGAAGCTAGCGGAGGAGGTACCTCTGCCCAAACCGAAGGAGTCAGGAGGCAGAGAGGAGAAACAGCTCCCACCCCTCCCAGGTCAGATGTAAATCAGTCAGCCAGAAAATTACATGTTGGTTTGTATGTCTAAGAATAGTCATTTGTAAATCAGTGTGAATCTTGAGAAACGGTGTGTAATGGCCCTGTCTGTCGTTTGCAGCAGAAAATTTACATGAATTAATGAACTCTTATTCGAAACAGTTATTTTTGCCCTTTTTTGGTTGTTGCGCTTTTAAAAAGTTAGATCCAGACGCCTGCCGAGCCTGGCTGAGTCAGCCTGGAGCCAAGTGAAAATAAACCATATGAGCTGATCGAGCCTGACGTTCCTCCCCAGCCTCCAGCAGTCTGCTGCCTCTCTCTTTGACTTCCTAGCTGAGGACACTGTGTGCCTTGAGTGTGCGTGTGTGCACACAAGAATGTGTGTGATAATATTTTGCTTATATGTATATGCACACTATTGTTGTTTTTGTTCTTATTCTCACTCATTTTCTGTCTGTGTGAGGGTATTCCTTTGTTTATGATGATGTACAGCCAGTGTTACGTGTTCATCATCTGTCTGCCATAATAACATGAATCCCTGCACATTTGTATTTAGAACCCAAGCCAGTCTATGCTCAGCCCGGACAGCCAGATGTAGACCTGCCTGTCAGTCCTTCTGATGCTCCTGTGCCAACTACTGCCCATGATGATAGCATCCTACGGTAAAGTTTACAATATAGTAATATCCTACACACTCTCTCTCTCTCTCTCTCTCACTCACTCACTCACTCACTCACTCACTCACTCACTCACTCACTCACTCACTCTCACACACACACACACACACACACACACACACACACACAGCGGGGAAAAAAGTACTTTTGACTACATCAGGAGAGCTGTTATTCAGAAAAATGTTTTAAAATGCTTCCATGCACAGTCTTATCTGTAAAGCGCAGTATCTGCAGGCTTCAGACTGCTCTAAACACTCAGTGGCAGGTTTTTTTTTTTCTACTCTTGGGTCTCATTAGCCTCAGATAAAAAGGATACCCTAAATGTGGTCATCTCAGAAGTGTAGGTCTGACTGTGAGCACAGCAGCCCCTCCCACCTGCTGTTCACATGTTTTGTTTTCAAGGTGCAGCCAGTCGGGAGAAAATACAACAGGGAGGGTGGTCTTGAAGGGAACAGTTAAAAGGGCTTGTGGATTATTTTGAGCTGTGAAGTGTGCTGTAATGAAGATTTGTAGCTGAAAACGAGGGCAACGGGACCCCCATTAATGGTTAGCTGCCAAGTTGAATGAGCAGGACGCGGAGTGATCAGTGGTTGTGTCTGAGAATGTTTACTGTTGTTATTTTTGTTATTAGCAAAAATACTGAAATCTCTTTAGAGAAATCTGGCTGACATTTAAGTCATATCAAAAGAAATGAACTTGGCAATTGTTTTTATTCTCAGGCCAAGCATGAAGTTGGTGAAGTTCAAAAAGGGGGAGAGTGTGGGTCTGCGGCTCGCTGGGGGGAACGACGTGGGCATCTTCGTAGCTGGAGTGCTGGAAGATAGTCCAGCCGCTAAGGAGGGCCTAGAGGAGGGCGACCAAATTCTCAGGGTAAGATTATTTTTAACGTAAGCTGATTGTGAAGTGAGACAAACTGCAACACATATGATGAACAAGAAAGGGGAGCTGTTTAAGTTTGGAGAGAAAAGTGGAAAAAAGGGATAAGCCATTTTGTTTTAACAGTGGGCACATCATAGTGCGTGTAAACAGTAGTGTTTTATGGGAAATGTTTCTGAAACATTCCCTTAAATATTCATGGTGTTATACTCTGGCTGCTCCAAAATTCCTCTATCTTCAAGCTGGTCTCTTAGCAATAGCCCTGAGGGAGCGTACACAAAAACACCGTTTCCTCTCGCTGTGTTTGTCCCATTCCCTCACAGTCGTATATCTCACTGTTTGTTCCTCCTCCTCTATTCTCTGAGTATATTGAGGAATGACTTGACTTCTTGTAGTGCAATAAAACCTGCAGTTACCCAGGCATTTCAGAGAAGAGGAAAAGCTATGCGAACCTCTGTTTAAATGGAGATTTACATTTTCTGAGATGTGCTCCTTGAACAATAAAAGCTTCTGCTTAAACTTGAAAATCCAAAATAAAACATTTTTGTATGAAAACCATAAAAAACATAAACCAGAAACATGCTTTTTTCCAAATTCCAGGTAAATAATGTTGACTTTGCAAACATAATCCGAGAGGAGGCGGTGCTCTTCCTCCTGGACCTTCCTAAGGGTGAAGAGGTCACCATTCTAGCCCAAAAGAAGAAAGATGGTAAAGGAAGTGAAAAGAGAACTAAGAATTATCTAATAAGCTGATTGGTTTGCTGATACTGACTTAACGCTCTGTACTGTTCAGTATATCGGCGGATTGTGGAATCAGATGTTGGTGACTCTTTCTACATCCGGACACACTTTGAGTATGAGAAGGAATCGCCGTATGGTTTGAGCTTTAACAAGGGCGAGGTGTTCCGTGTGGTGGACACTCTCTACAACGGCAAATTAGGCTCCTGGCTGGCTATTCGCATTGGCAAGAACCATCAGGAGGTGGAGAGGGGCATCATCCCCAACAAAAACAGGTGAAAGCATCCCTTCTCATCTCCTTTCGAGTTGTAGTTAATGTGTGTGTGTGTGTGTGTGTGTGTGTGTGTGTGTGTGTGTGTGTGTGATGTCTTTGTGTACTGGCAGTGTTGATATTAGTCCTAATGACAGTATCTCTGCTTTTGTCTACAGAGCAGAGCAGCTCTCCAGTGTGCAATACACTCTCCCCAAAACAGCAGGTGGAGACAGGGCTGACTTCTGGAGGTTCCGTGGTCTTCGCAGTTCAAAGAGGAACCTGAGGAAGAGCCGAGAGGATCTTTCTTCACAGCCAGTCCAAACAAAGTTCCCAGCTTATGAAAGAGTTGTGCTGAGAGAGGGTGAGGTGTCTGTTAGCCCTTTTAAGAGTAACAGCACAGTTTTTTTTAAGTCTGTTAATGGTTTCTTTTCTCGTTGTGCAGCTGGCTTCCTAAGACCGGTTGTAATATTTGGACCTATTGCTGATGTTGCTCGTGAAAAGCTTTCCAGAGAAGAGCCAGATCTTTTTGAGCTTGCAAGTATGTCAGTAAACTGCATAAAACACATTTAGTACTCAAGAAAATGTATTTGTCTTAAAATTGTCTCACCTCATTTCCTAGAGAGTGAACCGAGAGATGCAGGAACAGACCAGCGTAGTTCAGGAATAATTCGTCTTCACACTATCAAGCAGATCATCGACAGAGTGAGCTCTTTATGATACATGCATAGATTTTAAAAATAATATATAATTGTTTGTGTGCGTGCATTTGTTAAAAATAACTCTTTCTTTTCTTAATGAAGGACAAACATGCTGTACTGGACATCACTCCAAATGCTGTGGACAGGCTGAACTATGCTCAGTGGTACCCGATTGTAGTCTTCCTAAATCCCGATAACAAACAGGGTGTGAAGAACATGAGGACCAGGTTGTGTCCAGAGTCCAGGAAGAGTGCCAGGAAGCTCTATGAGCGAGCCATTAAACTGAGGAAGAATAATCACCACCTGTTCACCAGTAAGTGGGAGAGAGTTATAAAAATACCAGTAAATGAAAAAATGTAAATTGTCTTTTTTTTTTAACATGCTTTGTTCTTAATGAGCTGCCTGTAATGTAAACTATTCTCTTAGCGACCATCAACTTGAACAATATGAACGATGGTTGGTATGGAGCGCTAAAGGAAACCATCCAGCAACAGCAGAACCAGCTGGTGTGGGTGTCAGAGGGCAAGGTGAGTCTATTCTGCTGCGCTGAACACCATTACTGTGAATAAATGAGCCATCAGGTGACGGTTTCTCTGCTCTATTCAGGCGGATGGTACTACAGAGGATGACTTGGATATCCATGATGACCGCTTGTCCTACCTTTCAGCACCAGGTAGTGAATACTCAATGTATAGCACAGACAGCCGCCACACTTCTGACTATGAGGACACAGACACAGAAGGTGGAGCATACACAGACCAGGAATTAGATGAGACTTTGAATGATGAGGTGGGTCTGCCCACGGAGCCTGCCATCACCCGCTCCTCAGAGCCTGTGCGAGAAGATCCTCCTGTAATTCAGGACACCCCTGGTTACCCTGGATACCAGCACCCCGTGCAGCCTGACCCAGCCAATCGCATAGACCCTGCTGGGTTCAAGATGGCTGCTCCGCAGCAGGTAAAGTTCATATCTGGCATTGCAGACAGGCTTTGCCTTTCAAAGATGGATGCATGGGTGAAATTATATGACTGAAGAGCAGAGGAATTACTCCTTTGTATTTAGTGATGTGTCCTGACCTTTTTGTTAAGATTAAAAGTTTCTTGACTAAGTAATGAATATTTTTAGAAGCTACTGGTATGTTATCGATTCTAATCACATTTCTGCAAGCGATTTCTCTGGATGGTGTAAAACTGATTCAGTGTAAGGAAGAAGATCACGGTGTTGGGGTAAGCTGTACTTTCTGTGCCCTTGGCAGGCTGTATTATAAATGTCTCTTAACAATACTTCACAGCAAGGTGAGGCTGCTGTGCCCATGCCCTCGTTGCCTCCGACGTCGGTAGCAACCCCTGCTGCTGAGCAGTCTGTACAGCTAGAGGGTGTGCACCTAGAGGAGCCGCCTGCTGCAGCCGCAGCTCCTCAGGCTGACTCACTTAGCAGCCCCAGCCCTGCCCCTGAGCTTATTCAGCCCCCACCACCACCACATGAACCCCACCCGTCTGGACTGCCTGGTCCAGAACCAAAGGTACCCGCTGTTTCACCAGCCACTCGGACCGGGCCTGGGCCCCAGCCTGCTGTTTTAACTGCCTGTCTTCTCACACATGCTTTCCACTTGCTCTCTGCATGACACGCCCACACTGTGTGACTCACTGAGCCCACTGTGTGCCTCTGGCTTCCAGAGAAAATGTGTGACAGACTAGTCCACATGCACCACAGTGGGCTGGGAGACCAGAAGGACTGGTACATCTGAGTCTTTGACCAGGGTGAAGACATCCACAACCAGCCCTAACTGTTGCCTTACTTCCTTTGCATGGCTCCTAATGTTTTTTGGGTTCCTTTCAGCTTCAACTTTTCTTCTGTAGATGAAAAATAGTGTCACAGTAGCATCGTAGTGGGTAGATGTGTCGTCTGTCGTAGTGCCAGTAGTTTGACATTGCATTATATGCAAACTGAATGTTTTTTGCATGATGAAAGCTAACCTGCAGACAGTACTCTTGGTAATAAATTCCTTTCAATGAGCAATTCTCCCTATGGAAAAACAAACTTGCATCTGCACACTGCATTATGTCTCTCTTGTGTAGTTACGCCCTCTGTATATGCCAACAGATCAACCTTCCATAGGAAGTACTGTAACTAGATTTGCTGTCTACAGGCTACACATCATTTGTTTGAAACGAGGCCTTTCAGAAATGTACAAATTACTTGCTAGTGTGCCATTTATCAAACTTTAAAGATGTAAAATTCACTTGTGTTTATATGGATAACCACCATTCTTGAAAGGCATCTTGTCAAACAGGCATTCAGAACTGTTTTTAATAATGGGAAAAGGTTTGCCTGAGTAAATGCACTTTGACTTAATCTTGGTTTAATTCATCGGTTGAGAGATTTTCTTTGGTTAATGTTATTGTTAAACTTTTCAAGGTTTTAGTTTATTTCCTGTTAATTAATTTTATCTTAATCTGGTGTTGGGAGAATACTGGCTGCCTTCTGTCCTGCAGCACTGGTTTGTTAAAAGTTTGCAATGGGATGGATCCATTCATTTAATTCTTTTTCTTCACAGATGTACAAGAAAGATCTTTACAATATGGAGGACCCTGTGCGAATCAACCATAGCCTAAAGCAGTCTATGAGCTATAGTCACCAGCCGCCGTACCAGGACAAACAGCCATACCGCGAATACGACCACCCGCCTTACGGATATGATGGAGGCGGCTACACGGAACCAAAGCCTCACAACACTGATTCTCACCTGCACTACGACAACCGTGTGCCTCATTACAACGAACAGTGGCCCCCCTATGACCAGCAGACCTCGTCCTCCCAGCCCGCAGGGTACCAGCCGGGCCACCAGCAACCCATGGGCTACAATCCCCGGTCCCCCTATGAGGATGGACCGGGAAGGGACTACAGCCCCCCTCAGCCACGCTATGATGAGGCCCCACCAGTGGGCTATGATGGCAGACCTCGCCACAGTAAACCTGGACCGATTCGTTACGATGAGCCCCCTCCACCACCTCTCCCTCCGGCAGGCTACGATGCACGTTCCCCATATGAAGCAGAGACCCACAGCTTCCCCATTAACTCCCCTCGATCACCAGAGCCTTCGAAGCAGTATTATGGTGACTCTGGTCTGAGGTCGACCTACATGCCTGGGCCTCCAAACCGGGGTTTTAAGCCAGGGATGCATGATGCTATGAGAAACTCTGAACCCACCATTCCTCCACCTAAACCAGAGGCCCTGCCCTCCCCAGGCGATCCAGCAATCACCCCAGGGTCCAAACCTCCTCCACCTCCACCCCAGGAAGACCTGGATGAGGACCCAGCCATGAAACCACAGTCAGTGCTCAACAGGGTCAAGATGTTTGAGAATAAACGGTCGGTTTCTATGGACAGGGCTAAAGAGGGAGGTGATTCATCAGTACTCCGGGTATGTTTATCTCACCTTAGTTACAATAAGGATTCTGGCTCAGTAACGCAACAACGTTAAAAACTTGATGTTAGAACTCTGTATTAACTTCATCACATTTCAAATATTTGCATTTGTATTGCTAACAGCAAACTGGTTAGAGTCCTAGTTTAAATACAGATAGCTATAATCTTGAATAAAAATCCTATTTAAAAAAACATTTATGTATGATAATAAAATATACAAGGTAGGGTGTAAATGGAGTCCAACAGGATATGGTATGTTATGTTTCATTGATATGTAGTTATCTTGAAAACGCAAGCTTGTTTATATGAGATTTTTCTTCCTTTTTTTTTTTTTTGTCTGAACAATTTTACATCTTTCAGGCACAATGATAGATATGTGTGCAAAATCTAAATCTAATGCAAGAATCACTAAAGCAGAGGCCCATGTTTGTTTTTTCAGCCTGCAGATATTCCTAAGCCTGTGATGGCACCTGGACCAGTCCTTAAAGCCAATTCCCTCAGCAACCTAGAGCAGGAGAAGTCCTCCTATAGGTATGTAACCCTCGCTGCAAAACCCCAGACTACAGGGTAGGTGAGTGAAGGACAGTCGCTCATAAGATCCTTGAAAAGGAGTCTTAGAATTCATTTGTTGTAGTTTGAGCTCCATCTAGTGGATGCCGCAAGCCCTGTAGGTTAGCCTCAGTGTCATTGGCTGCATGAGCTGCCCAGCTGTAAAGATTCATATTGATTTCAAAGATATCTGATAAATTAATCTCATAGACTCTACTTTAAGTTAGTGTACAGTTTCTGATTTGCCTCAATCATTCTGCTGTTTGTCTTTTTCTGCAGGGCTCCTGAACCACAGAAGCCCCACACCAAGCCCCTGGATGATGTAGTCCGTTCCAACCACTATGACCCAGATGAGGATGAGGAATACTACAGAAAGCAATTGTCCTACTTTGATCGTCGCAGCTTTGACAGCAAGGCCATGGGCCAGCCCGCTCCTGGCATTAACCGCTTCCATGATCTGCCCAAACCACCTCAGCTATCCTACCCATACAACAGGTATAACAGCTCAGCCTGTGCCAAAAGTGCTGCCTGTTGTACAACATTTCTCAGGTTTTAAGTCATCACAGCTGTTGAATAATAATTGTTTGTGCCATCTAACTGCAGAGTTGAGTCTGTGGAGAAAGTGAGTCCAGTGGAAAAAAGATACGATCCTCTGCCACAAATCAGTCCCTCTTCACAGTATGGGCCCCCGGCCTCCGCCATTCCACCCGCCACACTCCCCAAACTCAGTCCTGGCGATGGTAAGCTTCCTAAACTTTCTGCTGGCCTTCAAACCTTCGTCTGTACGTTATTACATGAATAACATACACATGACATGAATTATATCTGTGCCATGACATGCTTTCTCCAATAAGCTTTGCCTTTTTTGGCCACTTTTTTTCTTCTGTTCTCATATACAGTCATATACATATCTTCATATTTCTTTTCCTACTGTTTCCAGTTGCTTCCTCTCACATCTTTTTGTTTGTTCTTAAATTGATTTCTTAAACAAGACCGTGGTTTCCAAACTAGCATTGGTTGTCTAGAATGTTTTGGGGTTTGTTTGTTTTTTTAGCCTTTTTCTTTTCTTTTGTGCACACATGCATTATAAAGTAAACATAGTGCCTCCTGCTACTGCTACCTCTTTGTGTTAATGTAATTTTGTAGGACTGTCCCTGAAGTGATAATGGCTTTAAAAAAAAGACTTTTCTCTCTCTCCCTGTGAGATCAGACTGGCTGCATGGTAGTCAGACCAGAACTGTAAGCAAAACTATCTGTGGCAGGACCTTTTTTTGCTTGTTGCTGATGAAAGATCTCTACTGAGTGTCAAAGCTCGGCACAGTTCTGTAAATCTAGCAAAAAAATCTTGATTTTGCTCATTTGTTGGTAGTAGCTAAACTCTTCAGTACATATAGAAAGTACATAACTGTATATATAATCTCTTGTGTATGTTTAATCAAGACTGTATTTAAATTACTTGATTTATTATATCCTCTTTCAGCTAACTCCGTACCTGAACCATTGACCTCACCCAATCCTAAACCTGAGCTGACAACTCTTAGGCCGACCAGTAGGGATGAACCCACACCTGGCAGTTACCTGCCCCCGAGGGGCCTTCCCGACAAATCCCCGGTCAATGGCACTGATGCAGCACCCCCAAAAACCCTGAGCACTCCTGCACCAACTAGCTATAACCGCTACGTCCCGAAGCCTTACACCAGTGCAGCCCGACCCTTTGAGCGCAAGTTTGAGAGTCCCAAGTTCAACCACAATCTGCTGCCCAATGACACACAGGTGAAGACGGACCTCCTCAGCAAGCCCAGTGTGGTGAGCAACAGTAGTGGGAAACCTCAGTTGTCACCGCAGCCCCTTGATCACGACAGTGGCCTAGACACTTTCACACGCACTATAGACAACAGGCCCAAATACCAGCACAATAACATCAACGCCATTCCCAAGGCCATCCCTGTAAGGTAAGACATGTTCTCACCCCTAGTAGCATTGAATTCTCAGAGAAAGTAATTACTGAGCTGCTGAGAAAGGGAGAGAAACTTGTTTGTGCACAGGGGGTTTGCTCTCATGCCCTCTGCTGTACATTATTCTCTGCCTACACTGATTTGACTGATGATGTTCTCCTCTCTGCTTCTGTCCCTCAGCCCCAGTGCACTGGATGATGACGATGAAGATGAAGGGCACACAGTGGTGGCCACTGCCCGTGGAATATTCAACTGTAACGGAGGGGTCCTGAGTTCTATTGAGACGGGCGTCAGCATCATCATCCCCCAGGGTGCGATCCCGGAGAGTGTCGAGCAGGAGATTTACTTCAAGGTGTGCCGGGACAACAGTATCCTGCCCCCCCTCGACAAGGAGAAAGGTCAGTTCCTCAGTGCTGGATAGAGATCCTCCCTAACCTAGATTTATCAACTTGTGAGATGGTACAGAATCTGAGGAAACTGGTGAAGGTTGTGAAATGTTGACTGTAGTAGTGCAGGGGCTTTGTCTTCCTAGATGAGAATAAAGTTTTTCAAGCTATGCATTTTAAGTGATGTAAGGCTTGGTGATGTGTTTGCCCATGGAAGCAAACACACACTTCTTACCACCTTATGCATCACTAAGAAAACTAGTCTCATGAATTGAAAATTGAAAAATGATTTCTGTATTACTGAATATAGATGTTTTCCTCTAGATCACGGTAGGCAACTCCAGGCCTCGAGTGCCGGTGTCCTGCAGGTTTTAGATCCCACCCTGGGTTAACACACCTGAATCAAATTACCAGACCTCTGGAGAACTTCAAGAAATGCTGAGGAGTCATTTAGCCCTTTAAATCAGCTGTGTTGGATCATGGACACATCTAAAACCTCCAGGACACCGGCACTCGAGGCCTGGAGTTGCCTACCCTTGCTCTAGATCACATTAGTCTGGAGAGAATGCCTGCCACCTCTGAAAAACTCTCTGGTCCCCAGTGATCAATTACATTACTTAGTGGGTTTGTGTGGAGAGCTGTTTTGGGGTATGTATTTGTTTGTTCTGGTGCCCTGGTGGTGGTGGGGCCTGCCTTGTGGTGTGGGGCCTGGCCCGGATGGCTGGCCTTTTTTTTGGGGGGGGGTCCTGGTATGAGATCTAGGGCCCTGGTGCCCGGGGTTGCCCCACATGGGGATGTCCTGCCTGTGCTTTGTGATTTCTGGGGTACCTGCAGACAGTTTGAAGGTTGTTCAGTTGAGAGAACACTTGTCACTTGGCTGTGGTCTGGATTGGGAATTGCTTGTCTGGGACTCAGGCAGACTGAGTGGGTGACTGAGACTTCTCTGTGAGGTGCAAACAGTGGGTGCTTCTGCTTGCTTTGAGTACCCGTTTGTATTTTATATGTTTTTTTGTATTTATGTGAGCTGTCAGACATGAAAAGCTTAAAAAACAAAGTTTAAGTTTGGATAGTTGTAGAAATTCTCTTTGAGTTTCAAAACCAATATAGAAACTATTACAGAAAAAAGACCCTGAACTAGATAGGGAAATAAACAGTGGTTATACTGGTGGTTACACACTTTTAAACAAGCATATATTTCTTATTTACTACGATGGCCTAATAACAGACTATTAAATCGGGTGTTTGGTTTGTGAAGTTTAACTCTGGTTGTATATCTGTGCAGGAGAAACGCTGCTTAGTCCGCTGGTGATGTGTGGCCCACATGGACTCAAGTTCCTGAAGCCGGTGGAGCTGCGCTTACCTCACTGTGCGTCAATGACCCCTGATGGTTGGTCTTTTGCTCTAAAATCCTCCGACTCCTCGTCGGGTATGCTGTCCTCTCTCTGTCCTTTTGGGGTCTGTGTGCAGACTTTGGTGTTCAGCAAAGCGAGTTCATTGCTTTCTGAATCAGTTTAACACTCACATCTGTTTTCTGTTTCCCCCCCCCTCACCTTTTTATCATGCATGTGCTGTTTGTTGGTGGTGTTATTTATTTTGGGCTCTCTGTTAGTTCCAATTAGTTATATGAACTATAAACAGACATAAAGAGCTAGTATTTTTAATCTTGAAAATCTTACCAGCTGACTCTGAATCAGTTTTCCGACAGAAGCGGTTCCACATCCAGTTTAGTGTGGATGAAGGTGCTGCTGTAGACAAACACAAAGTCTGTGGGTTGGATGACATTATAAAACTATCATTAGACTAGGGCTGCCACGATTAGTCGACTAGTCACGATTACGTCGACTATCAAAATCGTCGACGACCAATTTAATAGCCGACGTGTCGTTTGAAGCTTTGTAAGATCACAAAAGACGCAGGAATAAGTAGTAGGATTTAAGAGTGTAATAACGGACTGAAACAGAAGATGGCAGCACTGCATGTACAAGGATGCCAGCTGCCGTTAAACCCTGAAGAAGAAGCTGCGTCCCAGAATTCATAGCGCAGCCCAGTGCGGCCCTGCTCAGTTTCCAACAACGGCGGCAGCTAGTTAGTTTTAATATTACTCTTATTATTCTTTCTGGGTCACAAAATAAACGTTTAACATGTTTTCAGAATGTAGCTGTGTAAACCTCAAATATCTGCTCAGTTTATCAAGACACCACATATTTTCAAAAGCGCTCCGACGTTTTCGGAGACGTCTGTTACCCACCAGCTCGATAGCGAGCCGGGGTTCAAGGCTCACTAGAGCTGGAGAGAACACTGGACTCCCGGCAAATCGTTTTCAAACCCACCACCGTCTTTCACTACTCAGGTTAAATATGATATACAAGTCACTTGGATAACTTAAAAATGTTATTGTTTGGATTTTTTTTTAAAGTATTTTATTTGTTCCTGAGTAAATCGGTTTGGCTGAGATTAAAGTTATAGTTTTTACACAGCTGAATAAACGTCAAGCAGACAGCTGATTATCAGAAGTGTGAGATGCTCGAGAATTTACTCCGGTGTCCTGTTATATTTTAGATAGCAAGGAGCAGACGGCTGAGTTTATTAAACTCCACTGAAACAATCTGCAAATTTGATTAAAATTTAATAAACTATCATCTTATCTTTATTTTTAGTTAGCACATGCCTTAAACACTTCAAGCTGTAAGCTAATGATAGTTATATAAGAGCAGATGCATGCTGGTGCAATAAGCTGTACGTTTTACATCCAATGGATGCATGATCTGATTAGTCGACTAATCGCAAAAATAATCGTTTGTGGCAGCCCTACATTAGACCAAACGTTAACATCGCTGGCCACAAACAATTCACTTTGATCTTAAGTGGGCCATACCAATAAAACTTACCTCTGTTTAACTACACATTTAATGTCTGTGATGTCCTATTATAATTTTTAAAAATGGTAATTTCAGCAGTATTTCTCAGTTTTTCTACAACATCATAAAAAGCTGCTGCAATAAATGAAAGTAATCTGTTAGCACAACTTTTGCAAATAATAAATATGTAAAATAACAGTAGCATAAATGTCGATTGGAGAGGTCTTTATCAGTAGGAAGAGCTGTGAAATGTGTGAAAAGTTAAAAGTAAAAAATTCATGCCGTCTTTCACATTTTCCAAAGCCATCCAGTGCACCTCATTGGAGTCTTTGATTCGAGCCCTTATGTTTGAGGCCCCTGGTCTAAACTGTTAGATAAGAAGTGATACCAGTGATACTGGATTTCTATTCGTTTGGAGCCAACACCCAATATACATTAATTAAAAGGAATTATTAAAGGAGCTGGCATCATTATGTTTGGATGGCTCCATAATTGTGAAAACTGAGAGTTGTGTACTATAGAAAACGAGTGCTTTTCTCCTGATGCTTTTCTCGAAAGTATAATGAGCACGTGTCCGACCATATCAAGCAGATACATACCAAATATGAGCTCACGACCACACATTGAACTTTTCTTTGAGGAAAATTCCAAACAGGACCTCATTCCAGCTGCTTATTTTGGATGGATTTGCTGCTTTTCCTATGGAATATTAAACAGGATTTCTCAGAAATGTTTAAATTTTACAGTTACAGAACAAATGCCCACTTGTTTGATTCTTGGTCTTCATTTGCTGAATTTTTATGTTTAATGTCACAGTTTGTGATGTTTTGCATGCCAGATAAGTGTTGTGACCAGTAAAAAGATGTTTTATGAAATGAAAGAAATTTATAGGCATGTTAACTGATCTAGTTTCAGAAACCTTTACATGAGTATCCTATCATCTATACTGTGACTGTACTTAAATTCAGATGTGAGTCAAGATGTAGGAAATAGGGTAATGTTTTATAATCAAGGTATAAGGTAAGTGCTTGGGAGATCTTGTGTTTAAGTATAATCTATTGAGAAGTAGGGCTGTTCGATATATTGAAATATATCGGATGACGATATAAAAACGTCTATCGTTTCATTTTACGCTATCGTTTGTTTCGTGGTGTCGCAAAATAAACTCTACGGCAATATTTTTTCATTATTTTGATGGTCACTGTAGTGGTTATATTAATTTCTTAAAGTTCTCTCTTTGGTTATATTACATATAAGAGATACTACTGATGGACAAGCGCCTGTTTTTATGCGTTGTCGTTAGCAACAGCGACGGTAACACCTTCGTGTGTCCGCTTGTTTATGTTCCACATAAACCTTTCACAATAAAGCTCAAGATCCTGTTGAGACTTTTCAAAATAAACTGAATCACGTGAAAGAGCAGATTATTTACGAATGAGAAGTAAAAAAGAGCCGCCAAGTGCTAAAAAATAAACCTTAGACTCAAACATTAGAAAAGGCTTTTCCCCGCAGCACGCCGTGTAATAAATACTCACAAAGAAAACGGCGGCCGTTACAACTTATGTCTAAAAATGTATAGTTTCATGCATCTGTTAAAACACTCGACTCCATGACGCGCAGCTGGAAACATTTCATGCAAGTCGAGCTGCCCGAGATTCACAGAATTTACAGAAAATGTTACATTTTTGTGATTTATATCGTTATCGGGACGATAGAAGTCTTATATCGGGATATGAGATTTTGGTCAGCGATTTTGCAAAATGCCCAGACCAGCCCCTCACTGAGCAGTTGAACAGGTGCACCTAATGAAGTGGCCAGTCGGTGTATATTTAGACACACACTCAGGGTTCTTGCTTTTAGTAAACTTTTCTTATTACTAAAGTAATTATTTTTTGATTTAAAAATGACAGTAAGGACTTCAAATCAAATCACTTTTCAAATCAAATCAGATCACGAGGCAGCACGTAGACACTAACTTGGCGCTGAATGCTTTTACAAAGGCCAGCCAGGTGTACATGACCTTTCAACTGAAGTCCTGCTAGTTTAGTTGCTTCTAAATTCATGTGTGGAATAAGTATGTTGAAATTCATTAAATTAAGTACTACTTAATTACATGCACTCATCTGAGGAACATAAATTCATGAAACACCCTTCATTAATTTGTGCACTATCATTTGAAATCACCAGCCTTTGCATTTTTATTAAATCGCGTGTTTCGAGTACCTTCAGTTTCAGTTTTCTGTATTTTAAAGCTGCTCTCCATCAGCTGACGTCACGTCTCTTGTTCCCCGCAGGTGATCCCAAAACTTGGCAGAACAAATCTCTCCCTGGAGACCCAAACTACCTGGTGGGTGCAAACTGTGTGTCTGTGCTCATTGACCACTTCTGAAGAGGGCAACAGCTGGCCTGTTACTGAATGTGATAAAGCAGGGGACCCGAGTCTCCCCTGCCGTGCCCACTCCACGGTGCAAAATGCTTGATGAAGTATGAACTCAAACTCACGTTGTTTACTGTGCCCAAAATTTAAAAAAAACTTAAAAAAACACACACAAGGAGAGTCGGAGTCCAGCATCCCCAAGGCTGTACTCCTCCTTTCTTTTCTTTCTTTCTTTTTTTTTGGTTTGGTGCTTACAAGGCTTGCAAAAAATAAAGATGAAAACGTTATTTAAACAAAAGGAACTGGAGTTGGAATGCATGACCAGTGCCACAGACTGAATAATCACATTTTGACATTTTTAGCTAATTTTGTAAAGGTTCAGAGCGGTGGAGGAGGTAAAAACAAAACAAAAGAGGATAATTTTGAAAACTTGTTTAATATTGCAGTTTGATTTTTGCATACTGTAAAAATAAAAACAAAAATAAAACAACTCACAAACAGCAAAGTTTGTATATGCAAAACTTTTGTTTGTGAGTTCTGTGGTCATGCGTTTCACTCATGATGGATCTCTGAGGACTTGAGAAATTGCTCAGCGTGACTCATGAAGACGTAGGCATCATCGAGATTTAAACAAAAAAAAAACTAATGAAGAATGAAGGTTAAGTATTAGTATCAGACACCCGCTCGTCCAGCGGGGTTCTCTCTGTTTCAAACGTGTTTTTTGTAGAAATGTTTTACCGTAGATAAATATACTGACTTGATTTTACAAACTCCTGCTGTCTAGAGATCTATGCATGTGCTATGACTCAGGTTCAGAAGCCTGCTACTACTAAGTTCAACACATGAGAAATCCCATCGTACACTGCAAGCAGTGATGCCTTATCTGCATATTAACTTTTCAGTGAAACTTTAAAACATCGGTTCCTTCAGTTGTAGCGATCACTACGGAAGAAGCAGAAGAAGAAGAAAAAGAAGTTGTCGTCGTTGTCTCTGCATTTTCTCCTAAAAACGGTGAACTTGGATTTAGCACACGAGAATAATTGAGACTGGTGAAAAAGGTATGCTTTCTTTTACTGCTATGCATATGAAGTCTGAGGAAATACAAAAAAACAAAACAACAAGCTAGAAGATGTTTAAGTTGTGGCTGTACATAATGCTAGCATATGGCCTTGGTTCTCTGTAAATGAACTTTTGTACATCTTTGTTATTTTGTATAAAAGAGAAAACGTTTGTTTAAAAAAGAGAAAGCGGTTACATTGGTTATGTTTGTATTCTGGTTATACCCCTGAGCCTTGGAACTGACATAAGCAGTAATAAGTCCGACTTTTCTACCAACGTATACAAACACGTACACACATTACAAACATACACACTACTTAAGGCATTTTTAACTGTCAGAAAACTTTTTATTCTTATTTACAAAATAGAGAAGTGCTCGGTTTAAATGATTTTAAAAGACGTATTTGAGGGGGGCTGCTGTGAAGAGTGGTCCCTTCCTTTCTTTGTGATACTGGATGCTGTATTGTGTGCCCTGAAATGTATTTTTGTACTAAGACAATTTATTATGGCACATCAGTACTATTTTTCTTTTGATATGACAACACTGCTTCAACCCGACACTAGTTTTTTGGTTTTTTTCCCCGTGTGGCTGACATTCTTTTTATTTATTTTGATTTTACTTTCATTTGTTTTCCTTTGCAACACATTTCTAAGTATACCACTGTATTACTAAATAAATTCATTTATAAAGTAAACGCTGCCCAGATTCCACTGTTGTGTTGTTTCCCACGTCTTTTTAGATAGCGACACAGCAACACCAGTTTATTTTCTGCCAAATGGATCCGAGATGATTCCCGCGAGGGTTCAGGAGTTGGCGGCTGTTTTTGAAATAATTTATTGCTCAGTTTTGAGTTTTCTGCGCCTGCCTGCTAAAATGTTCCATCTGTAAATGTAGTGAGACGTTGGGGTGGGTTACTGTTCACACAGCGAGCTTAACTCCCTGTACTGGATTTTCTGGATTTTTGCATATCAGGAAAAAAATCAATAAGAAGGCAAGTCAAAACGTGTTTCTAGAAATGTTTGCATGTTTACTAAATGATTTGTAGAAACCCTTTAAGCAGCATTTAACACTGAGCACATCTGCAGCCTTTGGACTGCTGGATTTGAGGAACTTCTCATCTCCTATTTGACAGGAAGCATCTGTTTACCATCTTCCCCAGCCTAGGTTTTCTTCAAGGACACTTTGGCTATATTTATCCTTTTCTAGATTATGTACACTCATAGCACCATCCCACCACTGCCTTATTGCATTATGAGGGTTTTATCAGGAATCCAGTGACAAGTGCTGTTGATCAGAGTATTTTTGGAATTCGACTCATAAGATCGAGAATCTGTGTGCTGTGAGTTTGAATGCTGTTTAGTAAACTCAAAGTAGGTTGTCAAACTGAATTCATAATCCATTCCCTTCACATACAAGGTCTTTAATAATCAGGCGCCATTTTATCTTAAAGACCCCATAATACCATACCCACCACTCTACAGCAGTTCACTCAGACTGCGGCCTCAGTTGTTGTTCTTATCATATTTAAAAGTAGAAAAGCAGCCCCTTCAGCTTCCAGGCTCCTCTTCTGTGGAACCAGCTCCAAGTTTGGATTCATCAGACAGACACAATCTCTCCTTTTAACATTTGATTAAACTTTACTTTGTGATAATGTAGATCGTTGGCGCTGGATCAGGTGACCCAGAATCCTGTCTACACTGCAATAGGCCCAGGCTGCTCGAGGCTATCCATGATGCAATGAGTGTTCATTCACCTTCTTTTCCCCTCACTGTGTTTTATACACCTCTCTGCATTTAATCATTAGTTGTTAATAATCTCTTCCACAGCGTGTCTTTACCTTACAAAAATGGAGCGCTTTGACTCAACTGTTGTGATTTGGCTCTATATAAATTCAACTTGAACTGAATATTACTCTGAAGGCCTGAGTGATGGAGCTGTGGAGATGGCAGGTTTTTTTTTCCTGCAGCAGTTTAGCTGCAGTCAGGATGGAGTGAACGTTTGGTCTCCTCATTCAGTCAGCTTTCTGGATCCATCATAAACAGCAAATGTGGTGCTTTCACATCGTCTCCCCCCCCAACTGAAATTCCTGTTAGGGCTCTACCAAAAACCAGTTCTAGTCTGTGGTGCTCTGTTTTAAATATTTTCTGATCAGAGTATCTGGGTGGAAAAGTTCATTGACCTTCTTAGAATTGCATCATTTAAAAATCCGTACTATACAAGTGTAACTATTCCACATAAAATGTTTTTGTCATATTGCTGTAGGCCCTGTGATTTGTACAAAATAAAGGTCAATAGGATGGAATAACCAAACTTGATTTTTTTCCTGTATAAATTCGATTGGTTTAACCTTTACTCTGCAGTAGCTCAAGGGAGTCATTTAAGACAAAGTTCAGTGTCAGACAACATTTAGAAATATCTTATCAGAGTTCACTGATCTCTGCCTGTTTGTCAAGTTTCTTTTTATGTTTTTTTTCTTTTCTTTTTTTTTAAACAACAGGGTGTGACAGAGTTCGTCTGATTTATGTCAAAGGTTGCGCAGGTTAGTCACCCCGCAAGCCTGCCTGGAGGTTCCTCTTATTGTGCACATATGTGGTTATAAGGGCACAACGGCAGCTGCTACATTAACACTTCAGCACTTCAGGGCAGTGTTATGCAATAAAACTGTTAATTTACAGTGTGTGTCATCAGTACACAAACAGATAACGCAGTGTCTGCTTTTACCTCTGTACAAAAGTCCAGTTAGGTAACAACAAATCCCTACATAAGAGATACAGTAGATGTTGAAAAGTCAATATCCAGACTCTGATATCGGAATGGATTAAAAGAGCTTCAGTCCAATGTAAAAACAAAGGCGATTACAGTAAAATGTGCATGTTATGGTTAACTGTCCAAAGAATTAATTAACGAATTAAGAACACAGTGAGTAGCACATACTCTCTGTATCACATAGTGTCACTGTAAGAGGTGAAGGTAGCTGTGCTAAAGATGAAAACCATCTCTCCAAACGTGACTTGACGTTTCCGAGTCCGTCCCTGAGATTAGTATCTGTTAAGATCCATTATTGTTATTTCTTTGCAAACAAAGTGGCTCAGCAGTGACTACTTTAGCTTCTGTGTTAGAGTTTGACTTCCTTCGAGGCGACTGCTCTGTAGATTTCTTCGGTCAAGGGCACATAAGTCTTTTTTTCAGGATCCAGGAAGTATAGAGGATCTTTGATGTGAGCTGGGTTGAATCCTTCCTCCACCAACTTCACTTTCTTCATCTTGAAGGTTCCCGTCATCTCCAGGCAGGGCTGCAAAACACAGTTTGAAAGATGTTTTTGTGTCAAGCTTTAGTGTAGAACAAAAAGCAAAGAAAACCAAAACATAATTAAGATAAACCGCCAATAACAATGCTGTCAATCAGATCAGATATCAGCTACAAACTGCAAAGCAATATTACACAGTTATTATTAGAGGACGGCAACATTAACTCAAAAGAGATAAGAGATAAGAACATGCCGGTGCTTCTATCAGTCAAAAACGGGAAACTGAAGCTATAATTCACACTGACAGATCAAAGTTCACTTAGAAGATTGGGAAAAACATCTTCTGGTCTAACGAGCGTCTTATTCTGCTGCAACAGTCAGATGGTAGGGTCACAATTTTGGTGGAAAGAGCATGTAATCATTGCTCCTTCATGCGTTGGCTCAACAGTTAAGGATAGTTTTGGTGTAATAGAGTGGGGGATATTTTCTTGGCTCACTTTGGGACCCTTAGTATCAACTGAGCATCGTTTAAACACCACAGCCTATGTGAGCATTGTTTCTAATGTCCATCCCTGTATGACCGCAGTGTATGCATCTTCTGATGGCTTCTTCCAGCAGGATAACGCACCATGCCATGAAGCTCATATGATCTCAATCGGTTTCCTGAACGTGACAGTGAGTTCACTGTACTCAGATGGCCTCCACAGTCACCAGATCTCAATTGAGTAGTGTGTTTGAGATGTGGTGGAACGGGAGCAGCAGCTGTGTGATGCTGTCAGGTCAACATGGAGCAAAGTTCCTGACAAATGTTTCACCTTGTTGAATCTATGCCACAATAAATTAAGGCAGTTTTGGGGGTAAAAGGTATATTAGAGTAATTTCCTTGGTACATAAATCCAAATATTTCATAGTTAAAGTAGCTGTAGAACGGTCCTGTACTGCACTTTCTTGGGAACTTTCTTTTTAATCATCTCCAATAATTTTATCTGGAGGGCACATCCTCTACGGTTTTACCAAGTCATGAAAATATGTTGCCAGAGTCAGCATTTCTTGCAGCTGTCCCTAACCCTGAAGGAAGTGTTAGGGTTACATCACTGCACTGCCTTCCTGTTTGGTTCAAAGGAAAAATCTGAAATCCTTAATATTTGTCTAGAAAAAACAACATTGGGACCCAATGACACATCTGATTTCTGATCTGCATTATTGGTAATCTTACACAGTAAAAACTCGGGCTCAGACTCTGATCCACACACCGCTTCAGCCATCTGGATTTCAGACACCAAGCGTTTAGCACGTTTAGCCTTTGAGCATGCACTAATTAAAGGTGGAAAGGATGAACTCCGTGAGTACAGCAGAATCAGACCACAAATTAAAACAATATCTTTAAGCCATAGCGGCCCGTCTGGTCTGGATGTGCATGTATTATTTATTTATATTTATTACCTGAATCCTGATGAATCTGGGTCTCGCGTAAGCTGGGAGGTAGTTGACGACCTGCGTGTACGTGGCCGAGCAGTCGAACTTTTGTCCTTCTTCCAAAGTGAGAGCTGCCATGCCGACTCGCCCTTCATGACCTTGATTGAAAAATGAGAGAAATATGAAATGCAAAGTGCAGACAGCTCTGTAAGGTTTTAATATTTATGACCCGAGTGCGTTTACCTTCAACTTTCACACCGTAAACATTCGCCTCTAATATGCAGTGAACCATTGTGAGAATGTCTGCAACCTCCGATGTGGCGACATTCTCTCCTTTCCACCTGAAACAAAAAACACGAAAAGACTCCAATGAACAATTTCTGCAGCACAGTTTGAACCTGATCTGCAAGTAAACACCTGCACAAAAGAAAAAAAGCCATTTTCACACACACTATTCTAACCAGCTGTTAATTGCATATTTTTATACTTTTAATAGCTGAGAACTAAACCAGACCAAACGGTGACTCAGTCTAGACTCGATCATCTGGGCAGAACCACAAAAACAAAGCGACAGGTCAACACAAAAATGAGTCACAACTTGCCTGAAAGTGTCGCCGACTCGATCTTGAAAGTACACAAAGTTCTCTTTGTCGAACCGAAGCAAATCGCCGGTGTTGAAGTACAGGTCGCCCTTTTTCAGGACGTCTCGAAGCCGCTTCTTCTCCGTCTGCTCCTTGTTACCAGCGTAGCCAACAAAGGGGGACCTCTTTGTTACCCTTCCCACTAAAAGTCCCGTTTCACCTGGTAGAGACATCAGGAAACAAAATAAATCAAAACTCCTTTTTAATTTCACTTCTATCAAACTAAAACTCCTTTAAATTGAACCCGATTTCTCTTTACAGACTCACCTACGGCTGCTTGGATGCACAGACCCTGCGAGTCCCTGACAGGTTCCTCCTTCTCAATGTCAAACTTGATCAAAGTGTAGGGGAAGAAAAACTGGAAAAGGAAGAAGGAAAGAAAACCCACCAGTTAAAATTTTTAAAAGTAGTGGAACAGCCAGCATGGCAGCAACTCTGTGAGGACGCACAAACATCAACATGCTTGTTTCAGGATTTGATAAAAAAAATAGGATTTAGGCTTATCCATGTAACTTTTCTAAGTATTGCAAAGTTGGTTCACTTATTACAGGGTTACATCACCACTCTGACTTACACTATAAACCAAATCTGCTCTGGAACAGGTTATGAGATAAAGTCAGATATGTCCTGTGTATGCTGATCTTGCTTCATAGTACAAGGCCTATCTCTATCTGAGGTCCAGGTAAGTGATTGCGCCAAGAAATGAGGGTGATTTTTAACAGATAAAGTTTTAGAATGTAAAGTGCTTAGCCAAGAGAAGTGATTTGAATGATCTGATCATTTAAAAACACTGTACACATAATGGCCTTCATCATTTGTGTGTACAGAGAGTCTGAGACTCTTCTTCATGGGGGACAAACACAGTCAAGTTTTGCTTAAAATATCTGTATGCACTGTTTGTCCAATCAAACGGCCACCACAACTTTAAATGTAGTCGCCCTTTGCCCGTTTATCATTTTGTATCCAAGAATGCATGTGTGGGTGTTTATTTTCAAATTCAACTCACTCCTGTAGCTGTTGATGACATTTTGCTCCAATTTAATTTAAATGTGATCGACCAATGTAAGCTCCAGATATTAACACAGACATTGCACCACACTGTGAAAACATGCGACTTGCTTCCTTTTCCTACCCGGTGCACAAAGTTGACTCGTCCGACTGCGCCGATCTTGGACGTGTAGTTGATGAAGCCGATGTTTCCCTCTGTGGCAGCGTACAGCTCTCTAACTTTAATGTCTCCAAAGCGATGAAGAAACTCGGACCAAACGTCCGTTCGGACACCGTTGCCGATTGCAATTCTCACTTTGTGGTTCTTCTCATCGTCTTTCTGCCAAGAGCGGGATGGACACGGAGATATTCCACCATTAGGACGGCGGCTGACTGACGTAGCTGCAGACTGATTAGGTTTCCTCTTACCTTGGGCGTGTTGCAGAGATAGCGCAACGTTTCGCCGATGTGCTGCATCACCGTGATGTCATACTTCTTGCAATCATCCCAGAACTGAGAGGCAGAAAACTTTCTCTTCAGGACTATGGTAATACCTGCAAGTCAAATCATATTACACAACCTTTATCTTCCTTAACCGCTTAAGCTCCTGACCCAGGCGTGCAGATGCTTTTGCTCTTGTACTCTTGAGAGGATTAAGAGGATCATTACCTCTCTCGATGGCTCCAGTCATTCCGATCAAGAAGCCGGCGCTGTGATAGAGAGGCAGATTGATGTAGAAGATGTCCTCTGCTGTGACTCCACATATCGACTGGAGGAAGGAGGCGGCCCACACCCTCTCATGTGTGACAATGGCTGCTTTAGGCAAACCTTCCCAGGGAAAAGAATAACAGATTGTGCTTTTGAATTAAAGAGGAACAAAGTAGTATGATGCACTTCACTGTGGTTCATTCATTGATCCTGAATCTTCTAATGACTGCACAAAGCAACATTTAATCTTCTCAGCAACAAACAGTCCCAAGTAGATGGTGAATATAATGGACTCTCAGCAGCTATAGATGCTGAATTTTTCATAATGAACTGGTGCAGATAACTCTAAATGGTGAAAACTAAATAATCGATCAGGTGAATGATTCTTCTGTTTTTATCCATGCTGTGCCGAAGCCACATTTTGTTTAAATGGAAACACTGAAAAAAAGGTGTATTGAAGTCGAGGAGAAAATGACTCTACTTCTTCTTAAAGTTATGGTAAATGGACTTGTACCACGCCTTTCGGCATATCTGCATAGGTTATCAGTCTAAGGAGCTACACGTAAAGGATAAAGGTCACTCTGGACTGAGAAAACAGCGCGAGCGAGGAGTGAAGGAGGACATCTATGTCCACTGTGAATGACCATCACGGAACAGCAGGTTTGGCTTGTGAAGCCAACTATTAGCAGCTTACAATTCAGCTTAAAAAAAACAACAACAACAACAAAAAACATACAAAAAACTTAAAGACGTCCAGTTGCCTTCTTTTTTTCAAACTCCTGAGACCACGCCTTTTAACTCAAGTTTAGCACTCAGAGTGCTTCCTGCCACAGATCTCATTCACCCAATCACACACACATTAATACAGTGCTTTTTTCTAACATGCATACTCCACTGAATGCATCAGGAGAAACTTGGGTTCAGACCACCAGCTCCTGGTTGGTAGATGACCCACTCTACTACCTGAGGCACAGCAGGTTTATAGAGTCTATAGAGTGGTGTTCACCTTTACGATAATTGTATCTTTTAAAAGAATGAATATAAGGCAATAAAGGTAACAGAAGTTGCTAAAGAGTGGACTTATACATCCATCAGGTTTTCTGCAGATCCAAGCTTGTTCAGCACATCGTTGTAAAAGACCGTCTTAAGGACTCAACTGGGACTAAATTTTGATTTAAGCCTATTTTCCACCAGCTAAAACTAGTATACCATTTAAAATGACGGTGAATAACAGATGTTCCAGCTTGCATCATGTACTACTCTTATCTGAAAAAGCTCTGTGGGACATACAGCATTTAATTTAGGCACATCCCTGTAATGCGCCTTGATGGAGCGAAGATCAGCAAGCCTGCATCAGAAAGAACAATTGTGCAGATTTTTTCCCCCTCACCCATTAGTCTGATCAAATTTAATTACCACAATTAAACATGTGTGCAGGCTTCACACAACCAGGACTTAAAGGTTCAGTGTTTATGTTTTCACTTGTGTTAGTGCTATGAAGTAGTGAGAGCATTCACAGTTTGTCTAAATCAGGCATGTGTAAGATGTGTAAGACACACAATCTGTCACTAACACTGGTACTGTGCCAAGACATTCTGCAGTGTGCCAATAAAGGCAGGAAAGAATAAAACTACTGGCTAGTAAACTGTGAAAACAATGCAGAGTGAGGGAAAAAAAATCCTGTAACAAGAAAACCCCAGGGTTCACTTTTTATCAGTTAGGAAGCTGTGAGTGTGTTTGCTTTTTGCCTTTCAGCAAATGTTATTGCCCACAGATGACCACGTTCAATTAACACCCCTCTCCAAGAACAGAAGGTGTGGCTGAGCACAGATCTAGTGTTTGAAGCTTGATGCACCTCATAAGCTTGACTGTTATCATTGCAATCTTATTTTGCGTGCCAGCGTTTGTTTCAGAGCAGTTTGCTGTTGTTACCTGTGGTCCCAGATGTGTAGATGTAGAGAGCGGTGCTCCTGATATGGATGTTGGCCCTGAGGTCCCGGGACAGTGGCTGATCTGAGGCCTTGGAGATCTTGTCAGACAAAGCGGTGATGCCCTGCACACTGCAGCTGTCCGACATGAGGTACACGCTGATACCCCGCTCCCTCAGCGTCGGCAGGACCTCCTCCACAGCATCCTGCAGCTCTACAATTAGACAGTAGCTTTCAGCTCAACACAGCCCGTCATAGCGCTGTGTTGCCAAATGTGGCACATGTGCACCTACACATGTGGGCCTGTATCATGTATCCCTGATCCCACTGGGGTGGGAAGTTCAGCTCTCATGCATGCATTTCTTAGTAAAGGCCTTTTAAGTTCTATAATGAGAACGCAAAGAAACACGTTTGCAAGCTGAGATTGTTCTTCCGATGAAGTTGCTCTTCAGTGTGGAGCATAAAGAGCCCCCTTGTTCTTTAATCATTTCTGCTCATATGTGAAGTATTCGTTTTCCTTTTTGCAAATGTTCATCCGTTCAAAACTGCACTGCCACAGTTGGAACCACCAAAATAGCTTAAACACTGCTTCTCTTCTATGTCTAACCATTATAACCAAACACTGGCGTTCATGTAATTTGTATGAAATGTGCCGGCTCTCTCTTACCCTTTACCCGCCCCTGTTGCTTGTCTCGTGTTTCTATGGTGTATTGATAGTCATGTGCTTTTGTGCTGAGGTGTTTTTTCTTTTATCAAACTGTTCTCCCACTAGGAGCTCAGTCTGAGTGGAGTTTTTTTTCTCCTCCTCTTACCTCATGTAGTGTATTTTCGTTGTTTTTTTCCTATCAGCCTACCTTCTGACATGTCTGCCCAATGTGATGTTTGTGTAAAGTTGGTCAGAAGGTTCCTTTGTGAGTGCGCATGCGCCATTAGCGTGCTGCCTGCTGTAACCCCTAATTTCCCTCGGGATGAATAAAGTATTCTGATTCTGATTCTGATTAATCAAGATCGTATCCCCTCCATATATGCAGATATAGAATAGCAATTAATCGATCCAGCAAAAATGCACTTCCTGCACTTTTTTTTAAATCTATTTAAGTTTATCCTAACGTCTAACTTTTGGCCGCGACTAAAGCTGATCAATAATAACCTTTAAGCAGAGGTTATTGATTGGGACTGATCTCAAACAAACGTTTAGGTTTATGTCGCAATTTACTCAAAGACCGACTAGCTCAGTTTTTCCTTTGTGGAAGCACTGAGTTTCTAGCTGGAGGTTTTTATAATTAAGCTGGAAGTACAGCATTCGTGTGGCAGGTGGTGCAAAGCAATTTATTTTTATTATTATCATCCATGCCTTCTAGTTTAATTTACAGACAAAAAAAAAACAGGGAGAGAGTCCCTGACGCAGGTTCACCGTGCCAATAAAACTGCGATCATCTGAATAAGTGCACTTTTGTTTTGCATTATCGTTCATCACTAACAGATGATGGAAAAGGGCCAACACTGCACTGTATAATCTTAAGAGTGTGAGTCAGAATCTAGTCAGTCTAGTCCTTCCAGCATTTATAGACCACGTTATGATCTGATCTCATTATTGCATTATTCAACAATCATTACCTGCAAACTAAATACAGCTGTCAGAACAATCAGTGCATTTATCCATCTGCGATGCAGTGCGGAATAAAGCTTACTATAAATATAAGACACGAGGAAAGTGGCAGGACAGATGTGACGGGGTGAATTATATTGTCAAGTAGCCTGCAAAATCTGCACTGAGCAGTATCTGTTTGCATTCATTTATAGAATTAATATAAACTGTTGTTTATAAACTCTTTATTTTAACATCTTTGATGCGTAAAAGGGTTTAATTTAGGATTTTTATTCCCTGTTGGGTAAAACGCTGGAGACCCACGTTTCTCTTCTGCAATGAATTGCGTGGTCAAAATCATTTTACAAGAAGAATTAATAATATAATATCTGAGGATACTTTCCGTACTTGCACAAAAGCCGAGCATGAAGAGTTATCTCTCACTTGCTGTCGAACTTTGAACTTCGCAGTCCTGTGGGAGACGCGTCAAATAACGAGAGCCTCCTCTGGTCCGACGCAATAATTTATTTCTCGCTGTATCTCACCTGAGGAGGCGATGATCACTTTGGCCCCGCAGCAGGAGAAGCAGTGCAACAGGGACTTGGATCTGATGTTGAAGTTGAGCAGGGCAGCCGGGCAGCCCAGCTTCGCCAAACCGAGCCAAGTCCAAATGAAGCTGGGCTCGTTCGCAAGGAACAGGGCCACCGTGTCCCCCTCCTTCAGCCGGGCTTCAGCCTGCAGGGCTCGGGCCACCTTGTTGCTCTGTTTGTCCACTTCGCCATAAGTGTACGAGCGACCTTCGAAGTGTACAAAGATCCTTTTGGGGTGCCTCTTCGCTGCATCCAAGAAGCAGTCCAATATGCTGTAAAAGGGCTTGATTTTCTTGTATTTGGTTAGTCTGATGCCACATTTAATGCTCTTTAGGATGTACGCGAAATCTTCGCCAAAGTAGGGACAAAACGCGCTGATGTAAAAGAAACAGAGAAGTGCCAGTCCGGCCAAGACGCTGAAGCAGATGTACATTTTGCAGAGCGCTGAAAGAATAAGCGGGGAGAGGCAGAGGAGGCGCACACTGTGCTGCTCAGTCAAATTTGTGACAAAGTTCACCGTCTCGACCCGGGGCGGTGCTCGGATCTGCCCCGCTGACCCCTCCTTCATTTCGGGGAATATTTTTCAGTTGCTAAATCGAGAATTTCCACTTCCACTTACAACCTAACTGTTGATGTTATGTTGCATTTTCCCCCGATGTCATGAAAACGCCTTCTAGCGTGGTAAATAGTGGGAAAAGCGAGCAAACAAATCAGTTTGGCACTTTATTTTGAAGGGAGACTGAATGGATTGTGTTTCAGTACATCGGAATGATTTATGCGAATAATTTCCTCGTAATTATTTCTAAACACAAACAAGTGGGAGAAGACTGAAATCCACCCACGCATATTAACAAAAACAGTCATAAACGACGGACAGCGAGTCCGTAAATGGCAACCTTTATCATAAATCCGCAATCTGAGCGGTGGTGGGCGTGAGCCAGTGCGCCTTCTGTATTCGTCTGCTGATTTATGGGGAGGAGCTCCTCTGCGAGTTGCACAAACGCTCGCTTTTTACTCTCTGGGGGAGAAATAACACAAACATCTCGCCGCACCCTGCTACCAAGTCTGCGCTTTCGGGAAAGATTTGTGATTTTAGTGTCAGATATTACCACTGTCCTGCAGATTTGAGCGGTGTGTGAAATTGCTAAGGCTGTTTCAAAGTGTGAAACAGGGTAGTAAACAATGCTTGTTTCCAGTAACAGGCTTGTTTTTCCCAGTAAATCTCTATAATCTGTAATCTGTACTTAAAAAAATAGAGAAAAGCAGCAACTCATTCAGTGAAAATAGGTCAGGCTTAAAGGGAACAAAATCTAACTTCACTTGATGTCTTTATAGTGTTTGAAACTAGAGACCGACACCAGAAATCAGAGGTGTGGACTCGAGTCACGTGACTTGGACTCGAGTCATTAATGTTATGACTTTAGATTTGACTTGAAAAAATGTTCTAAGACTTGTGACTTGACTTGGACTTTTACACCAATGACCGGGGACTTGAATTGGACTTGAACCGGTTTGAAAAGACTTGATATTTCTCCCCAAATCTAAAATTTAACACGCATATTATATAGAAAGTGTGCACCATTAATTCAATTCATTCATTCGTTTATTCAAACCACACTCCGTACGTATGTGTGCGGGAGCTGTAGCAAGCCAATCAAATTAACCAGATTTTTTTTAAGAAAAAAAAAAACGCTCAAAAATGCTGCAAGGAGTTATTTTTTTCAAGTACATAAACTATGAAGTAGTCAACAAAAAATGAAATGCAATATGCAAAACATGTAATCACAGACAGAGATGGAACAACTTCCAACTTTGTCCGACAGTTGAAGCTACGTTGATGATACTGTTTGGTTTGAATGTGTATAATATTTTTGTCATGCTATTTTAAAGCCGGTCCTATAGCGCATCCAAGAATAACATGCAGCTTATCTCAGAATTGTTGGTGAAAATTATTCTTGGAGCCAAGTGTAATTGAGCTGCATTTTATAGAGGTGCAATTTCACAATTTGTGTATATTTTCTAAGATCACTATTCCGTCATGTGTTGAGAAAAACAGATTTAAAAATCACATGGTCTAATATTTACATTTAGCATAACTGCAACATTTTATTTATTTATTTATTTTTTTAAAGACTCGAAAGGACTTGAAATTCAAAGTTTCAGACTTGTGACTTTACTCGGACTTTTACACCAGTGACTTGAGACTTGACTCTGACTTGCCTGACATTACTTGAGACTTAACTTGTGACTTGAGGGTAAAGACTTGAGACTTGAGATTTGCAAGACAATGACTTGGTCCCACCTCTGCCAGAAATCCACCAGGAAAGCTTAATTTACTCATAAAATCAGACTTCTGTTAGCAACCAGAGGAGCCACCCCCTGTTGGCTATTATAAAGAATGCAGCTTTAAGGCCTTAACTTTTCAGATCTGAAGCTTCTCCATAACCAGCAATACTAGTTTGCCTGTTTGAACAGTAGTCATGGCTACTATTCATTGTGGTCAGCTTAGGTGATGTGTTTGGAAACAACAGGTATTACCAGCTGGTCTATTCAGTTACTTTCTATTTAATTCGTTTAATGTCATGTGTTGTGAAGACCCATATTTTAGCACATCCTAGCACACTCACTCACTTCACCAGATGCACCTTGTTTAGTTCTCTCACCTTTGATTGGGTGTAGTGCTTGTCCTTAATTGCACTCACCTGTCACATGTTATATAAGGACGGCATTTACTTTTGGCTCACTCTTTCTTCACTCCCACACGGGGTGGCAGCAGCGGTGAGGTTCTGTTTGGGTTTTTGATTTTATATATTGTTTAAGGTAATGAGTAACTTAAATCTCTATTTTCTTTCAGCATTGGCAGTCAATGCGTATCTTTCCTTCTTTCCTTCTTTCCTTTATTGATTTGAGAATAAAAGGAGAACTCTGTGAATGATTAGATGACTGCTTATTCTCATTCTAATCAGATGAGCCCATGATGCTGATTACTTAAACCCTGAGCCTTCCTTCATAACATCATGCAAAACAAAAATAAATAAATAACTAGTGACGTGGCCCATGTCATCCTGTCAGAAGTCACACAGATCCACACAACATTCTGCTCAGTGACGTCGCAAACTGTGCGCCAGTGCTGCTGACTACAAATGTTGATGTAGAAATAAAACACGTTTGCAAGATTATTCAGCCCCACACCCCCAGTCAGCCAGATCATCACATCAAATAAATATTGTTTGAAGTGACAACGAAAAAAATCCAGAAAATAAAATTGATATGATTGTTTTCTGAGGTTCAGGCCAGTAATGATGAAAGTGTATTATCAAATCCCAAGAAGGACCCCAAGCTCACAAAAGAAACCAACTTTTCTGATCCTCCAGCTCCAGCTGTTCCTGCTGAACTTATGATTATTATTTCAGCACAGGGTGGCAGTCACACCACAGAGTAACATCAGGCACAGTCCTTTCCACTCTGACAGAGACGTGCCCAGGCAACAGTGCAAACTTTGCACCAGTGCCGCTCATTAGAATTGTTGATGTGACAGTGAAACACGTTTGCCTCATGTTTCAGCCTGTAAGTAAATAACTTTGACACAGTACAGCTTCTGCATCATCCCCTGCTGAAAGCTCATGCTTCACTGAGGTTCAGACCAGAGAAAATGTGATTATAATACCTAATCTGGAGAAGGACCCCTGACCCACAAAGGAAGCACTCTCTGTTATGGTTTCAGCTCCTTGTCCTCCTGTTGAACTCACAGAGCAGCCAACAACCATCTTACGCTTACTTATCCCCAGCTTAGATGAGTTCACCAAGGCCACCACAGTACAAGGCATTGCTGTGGTTTGATCTTTACTCCTCTTGAACCAGTTATCATTAATACAGATGAGAGTAGAACGAAGAAGAAAGCAAAGGGAAACTCCTCAAAACTCTGTCTATAAGAAAAAAAAAATTGATTCTTAAGATCAGTTAAATTTGTACCATAACAAAGATTTTAAAACAAAATAGTCAATTACAAATAAAGATTAGTAAGTAACTGTCACGGTCGGGATGGTCGGTGTGTTTGCGGAGTGGACCCAGAGCAGACAAGGGAGAGAGAAAACTAAGGTATAACAAAAAGGGAGCCATTTATTTGGCTGATAGGGAAAAAAACACAAAACAAAGGCAAGGTGAACTGGGGCAAAACTAAACTAGAAACTAAACTGGAAACAGCTAAGACTAACTATGAGAACTATGACATAAGAACATGAACATGAATCTGAGCAGGAACATGAAAAAAACAAGATTTGAGGCAGAGAAGACAAAGGCGTGAACATGAACATGGAGCAATGCAGACAATCTGACACTAAACAGAGGGAGACAGAGGACTTAAATACACAGAAGGGTAATGAGGGAAGTGGAAACACCTCGAGAAACACAGCTGACACAAATGAACGTGACGCCACAGGGGAAGCAAAATTAAACACGGTGAACATAAATAAAATCTAAATAAAAACAGGAAACATGGAGAGACAAGAGACAGAGAGAGGGAACGAGAGAGGCAGAGGGACAGAGGAGAGAGACACAAGGGGAACCTACATAGACGAGGAGATAATACGTGATAAACAGAAAACAAGGAGACATGGACGATAACATAAACCAGACTAAACTTCAACTAAGATGAACTAATAATAACCCCAGGACTCAACATTAACTCATAAGTAATCAAAAAATACAAAATAACTCAAAATGCTGGGTCACAGACTCAGCCCCCTGACAGTGACAGTATAGAAATAGAAAGCTTTCTGAAAGATCACAAGTTGTGCAAGAAGATCAGCATTTTCTTTAGGACAACTCGTCATCTAATAGGATTTTAAATCCTCTCCAACCGGTCATGGCAGATGGCTGCCCCTCCCTGATCCTGGCTCTTCTGGAGGTTTCTTCCTGTTGTAACAGGGTGTTCCCCTTCCTGCTGTTGCCAAGTGCTTGCACATAGGGGATCACCTGACTGCTGGGGTTTTCTCCCCGTCGTTCTAGTGTCCTTACCAAAAAATATAAAGTTGCTTGAGCTAACTGATACTGTGATTTGGCTTTATATTATAAGATAACTGAAATGTAATGGAATTAAACATCCTAACAACTTCTGAAATCATTTCCAGAAAAAAAATGGATAATTTGGCAAAAGTTATAGTTTAAAAAAAGTCCAAATATGAATTCTACAAACAAAAAAACAAACAAACAAATCTTTCTACACGCATTTCAGCTATTGTGTGTTTTTGCAACCTGGACACATTTGTTGTGGAAAGGAGGTCACTAAAGAAACTGTTATCTATCACAGATAATCCTGATTACCTTCTGCACCACTTACTGGACAGTTAGTGCAGGACTTTCTCCAACAGACCGGCTCAGCTTCGCTGTCACACACACAGGTTGAGGAAATCTTTCACAGCTTGTGCATTAACTCTCTACATTGTGACACTTAACAGAGAAATCTGTTCTTTCACATTAACTTTATAAATATATATTGTATATTCAGGCTGGAGCCTATCCCACCTCTCATCATTCTATAACATGGCTAAGACATAAGGACACAACCTTACATACCTATGGCCAATTTATAATCACCAGTAGAGCTAAAATCCATGTTTTGGTGGGGGTTGGGGGTGTTCGGCATTGGCTGCTTTTTATAAGGATATAAGGATATTGTGTGCTCACAGTCAGCTTTCTTAGAGTTTGGGAAGTTCATTGATCCATTTCTTAACCTGTGAAAATGTCTCCCGCATTCGCCTCCAGCTTTGGCTCTCAGATCTAAGATAATTATTTTTATGCTTTTGTCATGTCTACATTTCTGTGTGAGTGTACTATGGATACATGGTTGTAATTATGCATCGTGTGAGTGAGTGTAAGTGCATATTTAAAAAATGGAATATTAAAATGACGTCAGCTCCTCCTGTAGCTCCAAACAATGAAGTAACTTATTTGGATCAAATAAATAAAAAATTAAAATAATCTTTATCCAATAAAAAATTTGTGTGGAGATTTTAAAGTATTCACCTGGAAAAACTAGAGATCCGCCACCCCCCCTTCCCCCTCCACAAAAATATAGCGCAAGAGAGAGGCAAAGCACAACAGCACATCCGTCGGCACTTTTCATTTAATTATAAAATGTGATCAGATCGCTAATATTTTTTAAAAAAAGAAAGAAAAGACAGATTTGATATAAACATGTTCAAATGCCATGGTTACGTTTCTTCAAGGAGTTGAGAGTTATTACCAGCAGCAAACCAACTCTTGAGTAACCTGACATTTAACTGATGGGTGGCATCAGAAAGGAATTAATAATATAATGAATTTAAAGTGTTATACATTTAATGCATTTCCTGGGTGTCTTACAGCTTATCTGATATGTGAGATGGACAAAGGAGATGCTTTAAATCCTGACACTCAAATTTGAGCCAGATTCAGAACAATTGTGGTTTAATGCTGCCTAAAATGTGCGTGCATCCCTGTAAAATGCTGCACTACAGTTTGCTGTATGTTGACAAAATATCTTTCTGTGCATGTTCTCGAGGGCCGTGGTAATCCATCGACAGCAAGTCACTGGACAAAAGTGATGGATGGACTTGTGGACAGTGGCAGAAATAGCATAATATATTATACCACTGAAAGAAACATTTTTTATTCCCCCATTTATGATTCCCTTTTTAACATCAGTGACCCTGTGGTTAATGAGCTTGCTCTCCCCTGCCTGAGCTCCATGGCTTTAATCCAGGCCTCCTGAACACTACGAATCACTCAACCAGAGGGTGAAAAAAGAGCACCTACGCTGGGAGCTGGTGTGAGCTTCTGGGACATAAGACTAGATAAAGTTATTCAGGGTATACATTCTGCATGAAACCAGCTGTATGAGCTGAATTACGCCACTGAATAAATCCACTTACAAAAGCATAAACTTTGGGTGTGGAGGTTTTAAATGAATATTAAAGAGAGCAGAATGTGTGACAGAAAGATATGTTTGCTCCCACACTGCCAAAAGCCTACACGGACCAGAATGCAATGCAGGAAGGAGGTGTACAGCAATCCATTTAATAAACTAGTGAACCCATCACCACACTCACAGATTGGTACATCAAACTCAAACATGGGGGGTGTGCATGAAAGAACAAAAAATAAATTTATGCTTTACACCTTGTCATTAAAATGTGTAACCAGAAGTGACACAACAAATGATTCGCTTGTGTGTGAAAAGGTGGATTTTTTTCTTCAAAAGTAAAATCACTTTATATTTTGACGTCTCCTGCTATAATTGAATCAAATACATCTGGCGTGAGTGGAGTATAGTTCTTCTCTTTTTCATTCAGAAAGTAGAGTGGGTCTGTTATTTCATTTGGGTTGAAGCCCTGCTCCACTACTTTCGTCTTTATTAGCTTGAACGTGCCTGTAATGTCCAGTGACCTCTGTAATAAATCACAGTACAACCAATTATTAGTGGGCTAAATAAATCACTATGGCAACAAAGAGGCTTACCCACAAATGCATTTGTAAAAGTGTAAAATAACTGCAGTAAACATACTTGAATCCTCAGAAAGCGTGGCCTGGCGTAGGACGGCAGGAAGTCCTCGACATGTTTAAAAACAGCCGTGGAGTCAAACTTCAGTCCATCTCTCAAAGTAACAGCAGCCATCCCGGCTCTTCCCTCCTGGCCTGGAGACAAAAGTTAAACAGTCACAAAACAGGAGTTAACTGAAGTTCAGTATTGCTAATCTCACAATAGTGTGTCAAAAAATTCTCAGGAAGCTGGACAAGTGGAGGACAAAAGAAAAGGACAGGGCTAAGAAACCTACAGCAGATGAACAACATCTGAAAGTTATGTCCTTAAGAAATAGGAAAGTTGATCCATCTACTGTTCATAGAAGCCTCATCAGAAATCTCAATAGAAGAGTGGCTGTCAAGAAGCCATTCAAAGGATGTGAAACAGGGAGAAAAGGCTAAGGTATGCCACATTATACAAGAACTAGACTAAAAATCGGTGGTGACAGGTGTTATGGAGGGATGAATCTACATATGAAATTTCTGGTTCATGCCATCATGAACATATACGAAGGAGGTGAGGAGAGAAGCACAACATTGAGTGTTTACAGACACAATGGAGGCTGGTTTGGGGCTGCATTTCAGCCATTGTTTGGAAATTGATGGAATTATGAATGCAGAATAGTATGGTCTGATTTTAATCCACCATGCAGAAGTATTTGGAAAGCATTTGATTGACAAGAGCTTCATTTTTCTGCCTCACAATGACCCCAAACACACTGCCAATGTAGTAAAAACAAGTTGGATAGAAAAACATACAATGGATCACTATCAGTCATGAATTTGTATCCTCAGATCTTGGACTACAAAATTATTGAAGTAGTGCGGGATCATCTGGATGGAGCACAGAGCAACAAGCAGCAAACATTGCCCCCCCCCCCCCATATTTTGTACGGCTATATATAAAGATTCAAAGTTTGGTGAGGTTTGGTAATGCCATCTTAGAGCTCCTTTTTGTTTTAAAAAGAATTCATTTTTATGCATAGCGAAGAAAAAATGCTGGATATCATTGTTAAACAATTTGATCATTGATTCAGTAGCATGTGTTTCTTGGTTTTGGCACAAGCGCAGCAACAAAGCAACATGTACCTGGCACTTTGACTCCGTAAACATTGGCTTCTTTAATGCAGTCAGCCAGCGCGAGGATGTCGGCCACCTCAGCTGTAGCTACGTTCTCTCCTTTCCATCTGTTGGTAATTTTTGTATTTTTTCAGTGCTCTGTGTGAGCTCACATTTTTAAGCATTATTTCAAAACATGCGCTCACCTGAATGTGTCGCCAACACGATCGTGGAAGTACATGAAATTATCCTCATCGATGCGCAGCAGGTCGCCAGTGTTGAAGTACAGATCACCTTTCTTGAAGACGTTACGCAGCTTCTTTTTCTCAGTTTGCTTCATGTCTCTCACATAACCAATGAATGGAGCTTTGGCTGTTATTTTAGTCACCAGAAGTCCAGGTTCACCTATTCAAAGTACAGGAGAAGTCATATTTGGGGTTGTTATATTTAAAGTCAATATTAATGAGATTTAAATAAATACTTATTTTTAAAGATGCATGGGTGAGAACTTTAGAAATATAAATAAAAGGACAGGAAACAAAGAATCTTTGGTTTTGTAAGCATCCTGCAAGTAACACACCTCTCTGAACCTCCATGCAAAAACCAGAAGAATCCCTCAAAGGTTCTTCTTTGTCTATGTCATATTTGATCACAGCATATGGAAAAAACATCTGTAAGTTTAAAAAAAAAAAAAAGCTAAAACACTGCTTCATGAGTGACAGGTTTTACTTCTTAATGTGAGCTGAAACATGGACTTTTACCTTGTGCAGGAAGGTGTGTCGCCCAAGAGCTCCCATCTTGCTGCTATAATTCAACAGAGCAAAGTTTCCCTCAGTTGCTCCGTAAAATTCTCTGATTTGAATTTCCCCAAATCGTCTCACAAAGTCCCTCCAAACATCTGCTCTGATCCCGTTGCCTACTGCAAGTCTGACTTTGTGGTTTTTATCACTGAGTTTCTGTTTGAAGAGAAAAGAAGAGCATGCGTTTGTTAGTTTTCTAAACCTTTCTGTGTGAGACAGTAATGTTGGTGCTGTGTTGGCACAAACCTGTGGAGTGTTGCAGAGATAACGCATAATTTCACCTATGTACTGTATGACGGTGACATTATATTTTCTGCAGTCGTCCCAGAACTGGGAAGCAGAAAACTTACTCCTCAGAACAACAGGAATACCTGCACACAACAATAGATGACAACAGCACACTTTAAAGAGTAGCAGTGGAAGTAGTCCAAATTTTGGGTTTTTCAACAAATATGTAACATATAGTTACATATATGTAACTATGGTTTTTATATTACATTGGTTAAAAAAATAAATAAAATAAAGTCATACACCAATCATATATCTAAAAAACACAATATTATATATCCAAAGAGTTCATACCCCTCTCAATGGCCCCAGTGAAGACAAGGAAGCCGGTGCTGTGATAAAGAGGGAGGGTATCATAAATCACATCTTTGGAGTTCACTCCTGATGAAGGCAGAAGTAAAGACATGGTCCACACTCTGCCTTGAGTGATCAAAGCTGCTTTAGGGAGACCTGTTAAAGACAAGCCAGAGGCTCAGGTGGCGAATCTTCTGTTTCTTTCACTGATGCATCGTGAATCTCAGTAAGTAGTTTACCTGTTGTCCCTGAGGTGTATATGTAGGCTGCTGGACTCTGCATGGTTAAATGGGACCTTAACTCCTTGGGTATAGGCTCAGAGGAAGCCTGATTCATTTTATCAATGAAGCTTTTCACACCTGTAACTTCACATCTGTCAGCTAAGATGAAAACATTGATCTGCTGTTCGTGAAGATGGGGCAGCACCTCCTTCACTGCATCCAGCAAGTCTAGAAAATTGTTTCATACAATTGATGAACTCCAGGCCTGTCAGATTATTTATTTATGTATTTATCTGGTTATTTAATGTTGAGTAAATGAGCTCTCTACTGTCTCCATTGCTTGGAAAAGCAGACAGAAATGCAGGTACTACCTTCAGCTGCTACCAGAGTTGTGGCTCCGCTGCAGTTGAGGCAGTGTAGCAGAGACTTGGATCTGATGTTGGAGTTGAGCAAAGCTCCAGCACATCCAATCTTCACCAAACCCAACCAGAGCCACAGGAACATCGGCTGGTTCCCCAGGAACAGCGCCACCGTGTCTCCTTCTTTTACGCATCCAGCCTGCAGAAACGCTCTCGCAACTTTGTTGCTCAGGACGTCTGCGTCCCGGTAGGTGAACGTTTCATCTTTAAAATAAACGAAAGGCTTGTGCGGCTGCGTCTTCACCAGCTCTAAAAAGCGGTCCAGGATTGAGTAATTAGTCTGCACGCACTTTTCGATGAACCGCCTTACTTTTATTTTAGTGAGCACGAATTGGACATCCTGGAGGAAGGAAGAATGGCGGAGTAAAACGCCACATGCAATCAAAGCCGCACACACTGTCCAGACCAACATGTTTGTCTCACAGCTGTCCTGCTGAAGACAAAGCAGAGGTATAAAAAGGCATGTGGAGCAGGAGGAGGAGCACTGAGAAATTCCAAAGGTTGAAAAGCATTTTGTATTGCTAGTGAACAACCAGATGAGCTGCATCAATGATTTACAGTATAACATACTGCTTTCACGTGTTTTAGGCCTTTCACTGGCTTTATACCGAGTGACCACTTTAGATTGTGCTAGTGGACCAAAATGAAGCCCAAACAGACGGTGAGAGGGTAGCACCTGATGACCTGAACGTGAAGACAGGCTGGAGATTGTCGGATCTCAGCTAAGCTTTTGCTGGGCTGTGTTCGCTCACACAGAAGGGCAGGTGCAAGTTAACCTTTAACTTGCAGTTTTGCCAAGAGCCACTGGTGAGTCTGTTGGGGCACAAGGCAAAAATTCAGAGGAACCCTTTAACTAGCACCAAATACTCTGACTATCAACAATAACTGTCTAGAAGGAAAGTGAAACCCTTTTCTGTGTCCGCTGCATCAGCCAGCAACATCGGGGAATTAGGCAGTCAAGGCCCCGATGTTTCTGACCTCACTGTTTATAATGAGATTACTAAGAAGACTCCTCATACTGAGACGTTTGTGCATACAAAGAGGAGTATGCACAGAGAGCCTACTCCTGGCTCTGAATGTGAGAAGCTGCAGGAAATCTGGTCGAGGCCTCTGTTTTATGACTTGAGGCAGCGCCAACAGGACAGCAGCTTTGACAGTCCCTCCTAACAGCAAAACATTCTAAACGTTATGATCCCCAGTTTATGTTTTTCCCAGTGGTCCTAAGTTTCAACTGTATAAATTCCAATTAACATGTATCTGTTGTGGAAATATTAGTAATAGTAACAAGAAGTTGTGTGCCAGAAAAGCCAGACAGCTGTTAATTATTGAGCTTCAAAGATATCAGAGAGGATCTCTCAGTTTTGGACCTCTCAGTCAGTTTTGAGTAAATCTGCTTCTGTCTAAAAGCTTTTAAGTGGTCTATTACTTTAGCAGTATAGTTTATTACTGTGTGTATGTGTGTGTATGTGTGTGTGTATGGTCAGATTTATAGTGTCACGGCTGCCGAGGCGAGCCGTGTGGTGTTGGGGGAAAGGAGGACCCAAAATGCAGGCAATGACTGATGATTCGAGTGACATTTATTTACAAGGTGGTGTAATGGCAAACAGGCAGTGAGGGATGACAAGTAACTAAAGAAACCTAAACTGGGAAAACTAAATAACAAACCTGAGAACACACGAAACGAGGTGCGGGGCAGAGAGGCGCAGTGAGAGGAACGAAACACCGTGGAACACAGACGAACCGGCAGCAGGCAGGAGAACACACAGGGCTTAAATACACACAGCAGTAATCAGGGGATGAGAAACAGGAGGGCAACACACCTGGGAGAAGTCGGAGCTGGCGGGACAGGGGAAACGTAAACTGAACACACTCACATGAGACGGGGACCTTCAGAATAAAACAGGAAACTCAGACACAGAGAACCAGATAAGACACTGAACTAAACAGACAGATTCACAAACAGACAGTGTGACACCATAGACAGACAGAACACAGACGTGGGACCAGGGCAAGCACAGAACAGAAACCTAACAAATGGCAAATCATAACAGAATACATACTCAGAATAAACAAAAGCATTAAGAGACACAAAACACTGAGTCGGCAGAGTTCAAACAAATCTTTAAACATGCATCAAAAGATTTGTTACTCTTGAGATGACTCACCCTCGAGTCAAAATTCACAAGTTGCAAACAACTTTGCACCTGTTTCAATATCTCTGCAGCAAAAAAAAAGAAGAAGAAGAAAAATCAGATACAAAACAAAACAGTTTATATGTTGGGTTTATGTTATCCACAATTTATTGGAAGCTTAACTTCTGTTCACAACTTGCTGCTGTTGCCCAGGGATTACAGACGATCTCTATGGATATAGATATGGATATGGAGGGTGTGTGTATGAAATCACAGCTTTAATAAAATTATTATGAAGGCAAAGATCATTTAAAACACCTTGTCATTAAAATGTGCAGCCAGAAGTGCAACGCTGTCATCTCAATAATTTGCATCCCGGCTCTTCCCTCCTGACCTGAAGACAAAAGTTAAACAATGACAAAACATGTGAAACATGACAAACACACTACAGGACAAAGCATGATGTCATGGGCTGGGTTTTTTGACCTAGCATTTTAAATTTCATGTCCCTTTTGTATTATGATTACAGAAATGACGGAGCCAACTAATGTGTCAGAGTTGCGCAGTTTTCTGGGCATGGTGAATCAAGTGGGCAAGTTCATCCCCCATTTAGCTGAAAAAGACAAAGCCCTGCGAGATCTTCTTTCCACAAAGAATGCATGGTACTGGGGGAACTGACCAAGCGAGAGCTTTCAAAACATTAAGAGATGCCCTGACCTCACCCCCAGTGCTCGCAATGTATGACCCCAACAGAGACATTAAAGTATCAGCAGATGGTTCATCCTATGGTCTCGCAGGTGTTCTTTTGCAGCTGTGGGAAGAAGGATGGCGACCAGTGGCGTATGCATCGAGGTCCCTTTCTCCTACTGAACCACGATAGGCACAAGTAGAAAAAGAGGCACTGGCGTCTAGTCTACATGGGCGTTTGAGCGATTTCGTGATTTCCTGATTGGTAAACATTTTTGTCTCGAAACGGACCACAAACCTCTCGTTTCCTTACTGGGAGGACAAGCTCTGGATCTCTTGCCACCCAGCATCTAGCGATTCAGAATGAGACTCATGCGTTACTCGTACAATGTGCAGTACGCCCCAGGGAAATCGCTCTGGACAGCAGATACTTTGTCCCGCTCGCCTCTGAAAAAAACAGTGAACATGTCAGACAAAGAGCTAATGGAAAGCACAGACATACAGGGAGTGCAGAATTATTAGGCAAGTTGTATTTTTGAGGAATAATGTTATTATTGAACAACAACCATGTTCTCAATGAACCCAAAAAACTCATTAATATCAAAGCTGAATGTTTTTGGAAGTAGTTTTTAGTTTGTTTTTAGTTTTAGCTATTTTAGGGGGATATCTGTGTGTGCAGGTGACTATTACTGTGCATAATTATTAGGCAACTTAACAAAAAACAAATATATACCCATTTCAATTATTTATTTTTACCAGTGAAACCAATATAACATCTCCACATTCACAAATATACATTTCTGACATTCAAAAACAAAACAGCGACCAATATAGCCACCTTTCTTTGCAAGGACACTCAAAAGCCTGCCATCCATGGATTCTGTCAGTGTTTTGATCTGTTCACCATCAACATTGCGTGCAGCAGCAACCACAGCCTCCCAGACACTGTTCAGAGAGGTGTACTGTTTTCCCTCCTTGTAAATCTCACATTTGATGATGGACCACAGGTTCTCAATGGGGTTCAGATCAGGTGAACAAGGTGGCCATGTCATTAGTTTTTCTTCTTTTATACCCTTTCTTGCCAGCCACGCTGTGGAGTACTTGGACGCGTGTGATGGAGCATTGTCCTGCATGAAAATCATGTTTTTCTTGAAGGATGCAGACTTCTTCCTGTACCACTGCTTGAAGAAGGTGTCTTCCAGAAACTGGCAGTAGGACTGGGAGTTGAGCTTGACTCCATCCTCAACCCGAAAAGGCCCCACAAGCTCATCTTTGATGATACCAGCCCAAACCAGTACTCCACCTCCACCTTGCTGGCGTCTGAGTCGGACTGGAGCTCTCTGCCCTTTACCAATCCAGCCACGGGCCCATCCATCTGGCCCATCAAGACTCACTCTCATTTCATCAGTCCATAAAACCTTAGAAAAACCAGTCTTGAGATATTTCTTGGCCCAGTCTTGACGTTTCAGCTTGTGTGTCTTGTTCAGTGGTGGTCGTCTTTCAGCCTTTCTTACCTTGGCCATGTCTCTGAGTATTGCACACTTTGTGCTTTTGGGCACTCCAGTGATGTTGCAGCTCTGAAATATGGCCAAACTGGTGGCAAGTGGCATCTTGGCAGCTGCACGCTTGACTTTTCTCAGTTCATGGGCAGTTATTTTGCGCCTTGGTTTTTCCACACGCTTCTTGCGACCCTGTTGACTATTTTGAATGAAACGCTTGATTGTTTGATGATCACGCCTCAGAAGCTTTGCAATTTTGAGACTGCTTCATCCCTCTGCAAGATATCTCACTATTTTTGACTTTTCTGAGCCTGTCAAGTCCTTCTTTTGACCCATTTTACCAAAGGAAAGGATGTTGCCTAATAATTATGCACACCTGATATAGGGTGTTGATGTCATTAGACCACACCCCTTCTCATTACAGAGATGCACATCACCTAATATGCTTAATTGGTAGTAGGCTTTCGAGCCTATACAGCTTGGAGTAAGACAACATGCATGAAGAGGATGATGTGGACAAAATACTCATTTGCCTAATAATTCTGCACTCCCTGTATAAGTGGACAGTATTGTAACAAACATGCCTGTCAGTTCCTCATATATGCAAACACTGAAGGAACAACTGAAAAGCGACAGTGTTTGTGCTCGCGTCATGGACATGTGCACCCAAGGCTGGCCAGAACATGCAAAACAAGAGCCTTTACTGAGAAATTACTGGCCTGACCGAGCCACGCTCACAAGACGGCCTTTTGCTAAAAGATACACGGCTTGTCATTCCTTCAGCGATGAGAAACAAGGTGCTGGAAAAACTACACGAAGGACATCAAGGTGTTGTAAAATGTAAAGCTTGTGCACGCCAAACAGTGTGGTGGCCCGGGCTGAGTCAAGAAATCTCTGAGATGGTGCTCAGAAGCAGAACGTGCTGTACAGACTGTAAAAAATCTTCTGAAAAAAGCAGCTGATCCTTATCTAGCTCTTCTTGCCTATAGAGCTGCACCACTCCAGGCCGGATACAGCTGACTGAGCTTTTAATGGGCAGACGTCTGCGAACCACACGGCCAACACTTCCATCGCAGCTGGAGCGTACACTGCCGGACGGCGCACTGCTTGCTCAAAAGGAAAGGGAGAAGAGGATGATGGACATGGCAATGTCTAACAGGCGCCACCGTGCAAAACCTTTATGCAGCCTGTCCCCTGGAGAGCAAGTTTGGGTGCCGATGTCAAAACTCCAGGCACTGTTATCTAAAATCACTCTATACCACGATCATACACAGTGGAGTTACCACAAGGGACTGTGAGGCGTAATCACATGCATTTGATTCCTTTAAGTTCACCTGTGCATGAACCTGCTAATGTGCCTGTGTTGCAGAAACCACAAACACCCAGTGTAATCCCTGCTACACCTGTTAACGCTGATGTTGTCTGAACCAAGTCAGGGAGGGCAATAGTTAAAGCTAAAAAGTTAGATCTATAAGAAAAAAAAAAAGGTTGTTGTTATATAACTGTGTTACAATGGTTTTGTAGAGCAGAGTAAAACAAATCAAAAAGAGTTGTCAAAAAAAGAAGAAGAGAGAAATGAAAAAAGGAAATAAAAACAAAAGGTTAAAAATGTGATGCAGTTTGTTTGCCAGATGTTTTTGTTTGGCTTTGAAAAAGAAAAAAATAATCAAAAGGTAGTCCACTCGAAGGTTCTGTCCTGAGAAAAGAAATATTCTGTTTTTGTTTAAAAGGGGAGATGTGGTGTATTCATAATTGTCCCTGGTACATTTGTTGTATGGGCAGTATGTGTTTATTGTTCGATTGTGTAATTACGTGTTACGCACTGGCAATGCATGCCAGGAGGCGGTAATACAGTGAGTAAAGAGTTGGTCTTACGGCACTCAGTGGTCCTGCATACTTATTCAGATTCAGAGTAAGAATCACACAGAAACTAGCAAGCTAACTCCCTGCTAACTTCTGACTCCGTTAAATTTCATAAATTTGGTTTTCGTGGATGCCTGGATGTTAAACTTAATTGTTACACCTGGTAGAGCAGCAACGCTGATCATTTTATTACAGATGAAAGGATTTAGACAGTTTTTAACTCCCAGTGATACTGCAGTGTTCGTTTGACTTTGGGACCTGAAGAGGAGTTTGGGCCCAAGCACGGCCAATGATGTCAGACTTAAAGACCGGATTCAGCCATCAATAAACGGCTCGCTCTTTGTTAAATCATAGATTTGGTACAAGTGTCTGCATTTGGGTCCACCTCCTCTCTCCACATGGTCTGCCAGCACAGACCCATGACAAATGGAAATGAGGTAGATGGTGCAGTTTTCTTGAATAGCCAGAAACAAGCAAGGGGGTTTGTCATAATCTATAGCAGCATTAAATTTAAAATAAAGTGAGTTTGGACCAAAAGCATTTTAACTCCGTTTAAAAATTACGGTGCTTTCAGATGTCTCATTTATTGTCACTGTCAGCTTTTATCTTCAATGTCACAATGTTGCATTCAGTCATCATGGTATGCTTTAAACTCTTTGCCTGTACACCCTTTGCCCCCTGTGATCACTGCTTCAGATAAGCTATACTGAAATATAGGGTACAATCCTCTGACTGACAAAGAAGGATAACCCTGCTGCACTCTAGTGTCACGAAGTCTAAAGTTAATAAAACTTGCGTACTTCTAAAGTCGAATCCATCAGTGAAAGTTCATGACCGCAGCACGACTTCAACTGACCTACAAAGTGCAAACACCACTGAGAAAATAGGGCAGGTTTTATGATCGATCACTACATTTCATAATCCTCTCATTGAAATTTTTAGAATGTCTGAAAATTTCTAGATTAGAACAAAAGAAGTGAATGTAGAGGAAGAGTCCAATTATTTTCTGTAGTGATATTTGGTGTAAAGCAAATATTTTTAATAAATGCACCAATATATAAAAGATTCAAAGTTTGGTGAGGTTTGTTAATACCATCTTGGAGCTAAAAGTTACCAATCTATTGAGAATGTGTTTTTACATTTTGCCAAGAAAATGCTGGAAAACATTGTGAAACAGTTTGATCATTGATTCAGTAATCAAACTAAGTGCAGTGTGCTTTGATTTGAACATATGTTTCTTGGTTTTGGTGCAAGCGCAGCAACAAAGCAACATGTACCTGGCACTTTGACTCCATGAACAGTGGCTTCTTTAACGCAGTCAGTCAGCACAAGGATGTCGGCCACCTCAGCTGTAGCTATGTTCTCTCCTTTCCATTTGTTGACATTTTTTGTTTTCAGTGCTCTGTGTGAGCTCACATTTTTAAGCATTATTTCAAAACATGCGCTCACCTGAATGTGTCGTCAACACGATCGTGGAAGTACATGAAATTATCCTCATCGATGCACAGCAGGTCGCCAGTGTTGAAGTACAGATCACCTTTCTTGAAGACGTTGTGCAGCTTCTTTTTCTCAGTTTGCTTCATGTCTCTCACATAACCAGTGAATGGAGCTTTGGCTGTTATTTCAGTCACCAGAAGTCCAGGTTCACCTGATCAAAGTACAGGAGAAGTCATATTTGGGGTTGTTATATTTTAAAGGCAAGATGCATGATACATGCTGTAAAGACATTGCATTTCTGAGTCTTTTAAACTTTCATTTTGTGCATGGTGAGGTACACTGTGGCTGAGAAAAGGAACTGTGTAGGTTTGGATTAAGGCATATAAAATGTTTATAGCATTTGAAAAGATGCATGGGTGAGAACTTGAGAAGAAAAGAGAAGAAAAAAGATATTTTGCATTATAACCTTCCTGGAAGTAACACACCTTTCTCAACCTCTATGAAGAAACCATATGAATCCCTCAAATGCTCTCCTTTGTCTTTGATCACAGCATATGGAAAAAACATCTACAAATTCAAAAGAAAAAGCTAACACACTGCTTCATACTTCACAGTGTAAGCTGAAACATGGATCTTTACCTGTCTCGCCCATGATCTCCCATTTTGCTGCTATATTTCAGAGTGCTATGCATCAACAGAGCAAATTTTCCCTCGGTTGATGCATAAAATTCACTGATTTGAATTTCTCCAAATCGTCTCACAAAGTCCCTCCAAACATCTGCTCTGATCCCGTTGCCTACTGCAAGTCTGACTTTGTGGATTTTATTACTGAGTTTCTGTTTGAAGAGAAAAAGAAGAGATAACGGATAATTTCACCTATGTACTGTATGACTGTGGCATATTTTCTGTAGTCGTCCCAGAACCGGGAAGCAGGTAATTTACTGCTCAGCAGCACCTGGCTGCCAAGTCAAACGACTGTATAGGGTCCTATGGATGTGTTCTTTTTCACATGACCATATGTCCCATTTAAGACGATGTTGCCTCTCTTGACTGTTTTCAGTCTGCCTCAATGTAGAAGATTCCTACAACTTATCCCAAAACACACGTTACTTTAAGATTAGGCTTAAAACTTTCCTTATTGCTGAAGCATATAGTTAGGGCTGGATCAGGTGACCCTGAGTCCTCCATTAGTTATGCTGCAATAGGTGTAGACTGCTGGGGGACTCCCATGATGCACTGAGTATTTCTTCTTTAATCACCTTTCTCACTCACTATGGGTTAATAGACCTCTCTGCACTGAATGATACTTGTTATTAATCTCTGTCTCTCTTCCACTGTACATTTTTTATCCTGTCCTCCTCCTCCTCTCACCCCAGCCCATCACAGCATGGCTGCCCCTCCCTGAGCCTGGTTCTGCTGGAAGTTTCTTCCTGTTAAAAGGGAGTTTGTCCTTTCCGGTGTCGCCAAAGTCGTATTATTGTTGAGTTTTTCCTCTGTATGTATTATTGTACGGTCTACCTTACAATATAAAGGACCTTGAGGTGACTGTTGTTTTGATTTGGTGCTGCATAAATAAAATTGAATTGAAAATACTCTGACTTTGGCGTAAACAACATGAAATCGTGCATCAACAGTTCAGGCTACTGACGGTGATCCAAAGGTATGGGGGATATTTACTTTGAGCCCTTTAGTACAAAAAGACATCACTAAAGCCCGGTTACTCACTATTTATCATATTAGATGATCAGTTCCTTCGCTTGCCCATATTAATATTATTATTATTAGTATTATTGCAAATATATTGTGCACACAAAGTGCATACATAGTCTACAAACTACAATGTCCAATGATAACTACAAATAAGGCAGTGAAAGAGACATACAATATCAGTAGGTCTTTAATTAAAAAATATATATAACATGGACGGACCAGAATGCATTGAAGGAAGAAGGTGCAGAGCAATGCGTTTACTTAACTGAAACAATTCACTGAGTGAACTCACAGCTCAGTACATCCGTAGAAGGCTAAATCATTAAGGATGTGTGCATAGAATCACAGCTAAAATCAAATTATGAAGGCAAAGATATAATTTCAAACACCTTATCAACAAAATGTGCAGCCAGAAGTGCCACGCTGTCATCTCAATGATTTTCTTACAGAGGTGATTTTCTTTCCTTTAAAAAGTAAAATCACTTTATATTTTGATATTTCCTGCTACAATTGAATCAAATACATCTGGCGTGAGTGGAGTATAATTCCTCTCTTTTTCATTCAGAAAGTAGAGTGGGTCTGTTATTTCATTTGGGTTGAAGCCCTGCTCCACTGCTTTCGTCTTTATTAGCTTGAACGTGCCTGTAATGTCCAGTGACCTCTGTAATAAATCACAGTACAACCAATTATTAGTGGATAAAATAAATCATGCAAGCAACAAAGAGGCTTAACCACAAATGCAAAAAAGTGTAAAATAACTGGAGTAAACATACTTGAATCCTCAGAAAGCGTGGCCTGGCGTAGGACGGCAGGAAGTCCTCGACATGTTTAAAAACAACCGTGGAGTCAAACTTCAGTCCATCCATCAAAGTAACAGCAGCCATCCCGGCTCTTCCCTCCTGGCCTGAAGACAAAAGTTAAACAATCACAAAACAGGAGTTAACTGAAGTTCAGTATTGCTAATTAAAAGTGTCAGTACTGAGCAAAAGTCTTGAGCCACCACTCATCTCTTCATATTTTGACTTTGTCAACTGTTCTTATGCAATAGTTTTCCAGGCTTCCTTAAGATCTGTCAAACTCTTTCTTTAGACATTGGCTGCTTTCTCATTCATTTTTAGTCCAGTTCTTATCTCTGACCATTTTAAGAGGAATGTTTTTTTTTGTTTGTTAAGCCATATGACTGTCATGGTCCTCCAGTCCTCCTGTGCTGGCTCCCCATTTCTCTCTCCACTGCCCATCTTCTATCCTTTGTGTGTGTCGCGTGCATTGTGTGTGCGCTCATGCATGAGAGAGAAAAAAAAAATACACACTTTTTGATACAGGGACAGGTCATTCCTCTGCATCCTGTCTTTTAGTCCATCATGCCTGTGATGATGAACTCACTTGTTGGTAATCCTGTAATCGGCTGGTCACTACTTAAGGAGAAGGAAGGCCTGATTGTTAAACTGGATGCAGTTTAACAATCTCTTACCTGACAAATTGTAGGGCTGCGTTTGTAAAGCTTTAGCATACTGTGTTCTCCTCTGTGCAGATTTTTGAACATTCATACCATAGCTGGACTGGCCATCAGGCATTTGCTCGGTGGGCCGATGATTTTTTTTTTTTTTTGGAACGGTATAAACAATGAAAGGTGGTGGATTGGCCAGATGCTGGCCGGTGTGTAAAAATAACTCAGTTGTTTGGTGGTGGATGTGGCGGAGCTTCCACAGATTCAGTAATATTAACAAGTGGTGGAGGCCAGCAGGTGGATGAGGGACAGGGGAAGCAGGAGGAGGAGAGACCCGAGGCAGCCGATGGTCTGAGTGTCATGTGAACTGAACTTCAGGTAAGAAGTTATGACCTGCAGTCTCTCTGGGTCACATATAAACCAAATTTAGGTGGAGTTTATTTTTGTTATGCTGACTTTTTACAGTCAGTTACAATAACTCGTACTGCGTACTAGCTAGCATGACAGAGTTTCTCTACAGCTGGGTGGGTGCTATGAATTTACTGATGTTGAACTTTATTTTGTTCATAAGGTTAGTTAGTAGAGTTGCCAACCGTCCCGTACAAAAGGAATCGTCCTGCATTCAGAGAAATTATTACGCGTTTCGTGTTGAGCTGAGAGGAGACACAGTTTGTCTAGGATGGAAAAAGACACAAAGGTGGATTTATTCTGTCGTTACGCTGCACAGCTGCCTCTTCTTCTCTCATTCTCTCCTTCATTCTCTCATGAGTGGGAGACCAAAGATCACATTAACATGTGTGTCTCTGTATTAACAGACATGCCATATTGGCTTAGTTTATTTTTCTTATCATTGTTGTGAGGAGACCATAAATAGCATTTGTATTTTCTGTTGTACAGTCCATCTGCTGTTATGGAGTTCTTCTTATGGATAAAAAGTGTCTTTTTTTGTTTCAAAATAGCTGATAACCATTCGCTGATAGCGGCCAACATCCGCAAACAAATATAATTCTATAAAGTGGTTCTATATATTGTGTAACTGCTAATATAGAGCGTTATTAAATTTATTGCTAATGCAATCATATGGCACACTGACTTCTGAGGAAATTTTAAATGGCACTCGCCCTCAGAAAGGTTGCCTACCCCTGATGTAAAAGATGGATGAAGCCACTGATGTCATCCAGTGCTCTTTGGACTGTTTGTTTTATGGAGATAAATGTTTAATCTCAGTTTGCTGCTCCGTTTGGTTAACCCTCATAATGTCCTCCCGATTTTCATACACCTGTGGTCCTCAGGGACAAAAAATGACCCAAGGACAACACAATTAAAGCTTGCTTTACCTTTTCTTCAGCAGCTTCTCAAGTTGGTTATGGTCCATTACATCACAGCCGACGGCGTTTCCTGGATCGTGTCATCTCCTGTCCGGTTCCCGTGGTGGGCTTAGGTGTCCAAAACCCTGCTCGCTGCTGTTTTTTTTACATCTTGGGAGTCGTGGAATAAACCTTTTTTGCGCCTATTAACCTGGGCTTTACAGACAACTTCTACTCAGGCTCCAGCTCCAACGAGGACTGCTCTAATAAATCCGCAGTCCTTAGCAAATAGAATGTACATTATAAACATTTTTTTTTCTTCCAATGAATTGAATCTCCTTTTTGTTTGGGGAAACCTGCAGTCGGCTGAGACTGAAGAAGTCACTTGGGTAAGTGATGAAACGTTTCTCCCACAAAATGCTACATCCAGATGAACAGAATCAACTTTTGGAGATTTACTTACCTGGATGATTGAGCATGCGTCAAGACATCTTGTCACTGAGTTACCGCTCTCATCAGGTAACATAGTTATTCGTACCATCATGAACCGTTTTTCCAAGGCTGTACCACTTTGTGGCCCTGTCTAAACTGCCCTCAGCTCCTGAAACAGCAGAGTTACTTGGCCAATATGTCGTCCAGCTTGACGGCTTCACATCTGACATTGTCTCCGACTGAGGACCACAATTTACCTCTTGCATCTGGAAAGAATTTTTCACCATCCTTGGGCCACGGGCCAGGTTGCTCTTCAATACATATTTTCTTCCAACCAATCTACCTGGTGCTCCCAGTTGGTGTGGGTGAAGTATTCCCATAATTCCACAAACTCTGCAGCCACTGACCTTTTTCCTTTTAATTTCTAGCTCCGGTGAATTGACACATGGGAGTGTGTCAAAAAGGGGGGTATTCCAGGTTTAACATGAAACAATGGTTTCTATGATCATTTTTATGATATTTTTTTAGGCTGAGTATCACACTGGGACAGCAGGGTAAATGAAAAATGCTTTTTGGTCACATGTTAGAACGTGTGCAAGGAGGGAAAATGTTAGGATTTATTTTTTGATTTCTTTTACTAACATAAGCGGTTATAATCATTTTCATACACACATTGCAAATGTGCTCATGAGAGTCGGCACTCAGTCTTCTGAAGGTCATAAGCTTCGTTCGGCACGACTGTGTAGACTGATATATTGTAGGAAATGACTTAGAGTGCAGAGGGGTGACTGCAAACATGCTTACACACATAGATAATAATTAGACGAATTCTCTAGGCAGAGAGGTGTTTGCCTTTTCTGTCTTTTACAGAGGAAGGAGCAGACACCAGACGAGGTCATGGAGATATGAAGATCCTTCGCACCGAGACTGCCAAGACAGCAATTGGGGTCAAGGGTCATGCCGTTTGGGCTCCTGCTAGTCACCTCGAGAGGATCCCAGGACCACAGCAATAACCGTGAAGGGGTTGGCGGAAATCCAGAAGCACCAGACCAAGGCGGGTCTGGCCAAGAAAGGGGAACATGGCTGTGACCCCAAAAGAAAAGAAAAAAAGGGGGGGGGGGGGGGGGGGGTGTAATGTCTGGAGAGATGTACTGCACTTTCATTCTTAAGAATACGACCCCAGATGGTTCTGTAACTAGAGCCCTGGGAAGATTCAGAACATCATTTAAGAAAATTAACGAATAGATAATGATAATGATAATCCGTTGGAGGAGTGGATGACGTCTGTCCTTGGGCAATGGAAGGGGTGTATTATGTCCATTAGGGTTTCCTTATCTGTTTTTACATCTGATCAGATCGAAGGAGGGACTGTTGGGATTAAATAATTTGCAGTGCCTCAATAATGCTATGTGTTTTTATTAATAAGTGTTATAAAGTTATATAGTGTAGTATTAAGTGGACACAGCCCTGTAAATAAAGGCATGAGAACAGGTGTCCTAGGGGAGTAGAAAACTGCAGACTCTCGCTCATGCTTGCCTGGGAAAAATACAGATAAGAGGGGACCATCTCTAATGGAAAGTTACTGAGACACTGTTGTTTAGACTAGAATGAGGGAGCTTCTGTAATAAAACTGTCAGGGGCACGCCACCATTTTGAGATCCGTGGCAGCGTGTCATGCAGGACGCATCTCCTACTGAGCAGTGTTTTGTCTTCCATCGGATGCCTCTGAGGAATCAAAAGAACTTGGTGAAGTGTTGATATTTACACTTTCTACCTTCAAGGCATCACTTAGCTACCGAAAGTGCAGACTCAGGGAGTCAAAAAGTGCACTCAAAACAGCTTTACTGCTGAACACAAAATAATTAAACTGAAAACCCAAAATAACTTGACAAGCAAGGCAGGCAAGCAAAACACAGCATGAGATGAAGGAGATTGTGACACAGACCAAGGAACATACAGGGCTTAAATACACAGAGGGAGCAATCAGGGAATGGGAGACAGGAGGGAAACACAGCTGGAATAAATCGGAGCCAACGAGACAAGGGAAGCAAAACCAGAAACAATAACGTAGGACACAGACTGTCAAAGTAAAACAGTAAGTGACGGGAACACACAGGCATGGGACCAGGGCAGGCACAGAGACACAGACTAGACACAAAACAGAGGGAGTATGGAAACCAAAACCAAAAACACTTGTAGGCAAAAACCATAATGGCTTTTTGGCTCTCAGCGAAGGCGGTCGCACTTTTCTCCTCTCCTTTCCCTTATCTTCCCTGCTTAGCTCCTCATGTCCTTGTCTTGTTTTGTTTTTTACTACTTTTCCCTGGAACATCCTCTCACAGTCTGTTCTCTAAAACCTAAAAGAGGAATTATGGATTGGATCAACTGGTCCCTAAATGCAATTGACACCCCTTTCAACGAGAAGTTTGGGCTTGGGTGATCCTGAGTGCTGAAGATATCTACCTATTCAGAACCATGGTAACAGGGTTCTGGCTGATTGGAGCTGGCTTGGCCCTGACTTATCGAAGAATTAAGAAAGCGGAACCGGCTGTTCAAACTCCCCACAAGGCTGCCCACTGGGATTGAAACGATGGGAGAGGCGTGAGTTTCTCAAAATGGGCTCATTGAGTCAGCACGGATAAGATCTTGGAGAGGCTATGGCTGCTGTGAATACTCAGAATAAGATCTGACTGCAGACTGGATACATCTCGGAAGGGCTAGCCCGGAATAACATCTCTGGGCGCAAATTGGATGACATCTCGGGGAGGCACACTGCCGTGAGTTCTCAGAAATCGGCTCCTTGAGCACAAGAAATGACAACATCACAGGACGCAAGTATGGCGAAGCTCGCGGCTCTCCAACGGGAGATTGAGAGACCAGTGTTGGACTGTAGAACTGCTTTGAAAGTCATATGAGCTGTTAGCACTAAAGTAACAATCACCATCACTTATGCGGATACCCTATTGGCGCCAACTGCAAGGCTGGAGCTGAACAACAACACCCTGATAACGACTGTGTTTAGTCTGTTCCTTCCCATTCCATGCAAGGCCACCTGGGTTGGCTGGTAGACTGTTTACTTAGCCTGGCAGGGCGAAGGACACTATCTCAGCTGAACTATGGACACGCACACTAATAAGCACACACTCATCCCCCTCCCTTTCCAAACGCCTTCGATGCTTGTTTCCTGCGGGGGAACACAGCGGGTCTGTGTGCCGCGCTGGAATGGTAGCGCTGTGCAGGGCGGCTGCTGTGTTCGCTTCGGATTACTCCTCACCCCCTACCCGACCCTGTGGCTTGTCATGTCCTTCACAATGTTGTGCTGTGGACATTTATGTGCAGAGGAGTTTTTTTGCTTCCTGTTCTCATGCTGTCCTGCCATGGAAGCACAGCATGAGTAGAGGTCTCTTTTTTTCCTCTTGTACTTTCCCATTGTAGTGTACATTTCAGTGTCTTTCTGTAATGCTACCGATCTCCGACTTGTATCCCCATGTAATGTCTGTGTTGTGTGTGTAAGGTCGGGGGGGTGTCCCATTTCACTGCAGGGAAACCTGCAAGTGGCGAATAAAGCTTTGATTGATTGATAAAAAGTACAAAAGTCAAAACACTGGGTCGATGACGACACTGTGTACAAAAGGCCCCGTAGTTATGGTTTTATTCTGTTCAGTTGTTAGTTCACCTGTAGTTTTTAGAGTGGCCAGTAGAGGTCACCCCACCGCTTTGTATGAGAGAGACTATTTTCAGGGAGAAACGTGGGCAAAGCACCTGAGCTTTTCTGCTCCAGATTACCGGCAGAGAATTGGTTATTCAGTGAGAAGTGTGCGTTAATGAGCAACGTAAGTTGGTGATGTGTGAGGATGTGATAATAAGATGTGTTTGGGACTGTAACCAAGGTTAGTGGGGAAATGACTATGTTTCTGTCTGTGCCGCTAGCGGGTGCTAAGCTAAGCTAACTCTCCTGCCGTATGGTTGGGTAGAACTGTGTACCTGGTTAGCTCTCTCAGTGGGTCTATGCGTGAGTCGTGGGTAATATATGGCCTATGGTATTAAAGGGGATGTTAGTTTATTTCCCGCCTGTGTTTATGTTAATGTACTCTGGAGATATTGTTGTGAACACTTTAGTAATGTAGTATTGTATTTTCTTTCTGTTCCTTTCAGAGACCACACACACACACACACACACAGATTTATTGCCAAGTAATATTTACCAGTATATCCCTGTATTCAGCACCAGCTGCCCGAGTAGTGTGCGAGGTGCATTCCACCATGGCACAAACTCTTTGACTGTATATCCTTTACCCCATGTGTTTACTGCTCTAAATAAGCTATATTGAAATAGAGGTACAATCTTCTGGAGAGAAAAAATAATAATAAAATAATAAAATCTTGATCTTGATTAAAAAAAAATGCTTGATTGTGGAACAATTTGATTAATGATTGACTAAACAAACTAAGTGTGGTGTACATTTTGTTCTTGATTTTGGAGCATAATATGTACCTGGCACTTTGACTCCGTAAACATTGGCTTCTTTAACACAGTCAGTCAGCACAAGGATGTCGGCCACCTCAGCTGTAGCTACGTTCTCCCCTTTCCATCTGTTGACATTTTTTGTTTTCAGTGCTCTGTGTGAGCTCACGTTTTTAAGCATTATTTCAAAACATGCGCTCACCTGAATGTGTCGCCAACACGATCGTGGAAGTACATGAAATTATCCTCATCGATGCGCAGCAGGTCGCCAGTGTTGAAGTACAGATCACCTTTCTTGAAGACGTTGTGCAGCTTCTTTTTCTCAGTTTGATTCAAGTCTGTCACATAACCAGTGAATGGAGCTTTGGCTGTTATTTCAGTCACCAGAAGTCCAGGTTCACCTAATCAAAGTACAGGAGAAATCATATTTGGGGTTGTTATATTTTAAATGCAAGATGCATGAGACATGCTGTAAAGACATTGCATTTGAGTCTTTTAAACGTTAATTTTGTGCGTGGTGAGGTACACTGTGGCTGAGAAAATGAACTGGGTAGATTTAGGATTTAGGCATATAAAATGTTTATAGCATTTGAAAAGATGCATGGGTGAGAACTTGAGAAGAAAAAAAAATCTTTGTTGTTATAACCATGCTGGAAGTAAAACACCTTTCTCAACCTCCATGCAGAAACCAGAAGAATCCCTCAAAGGCTCTCCTTTGTCTGCATCATATTTGATCACAGCATATGGAAAAAACATCTGCAAATTTAAAAAAAAAAAAAAGAAAGAAAGAAAAGAAAAAGCTAAAACACTGCTTCATGAGTGACAGGTTTTACTTCTTAATGTGAGCTGAAACATGGACTTTTACCTTGTGCAGGAAGGTGTGTCGCCCAAGAGCTCCCATCTTGCTGCTATAATTCAACAGAGCAAAGTTTCCCTCAGTTGCTCCATAAAATTCTCTGATTTGAATTTCCCCAAATCGTCTCACAAAGTCCCTCCAAACATCTGCTCTGATCCCGTTGCCTACTGCAAGTCTGACTTTGTGGTTTTTATCACTGAGTTTCTGTTTGAAGAGAAAAGAAGAGCATGCGTTTGTTAGTTTTCTAAACCTTTCTGTGTGAGACAGTAGTATTAATGTTGATGCTGTGTTGGCACAAACCTGTGGAGTGTTGCAGAGATAACGCATAATTTCACCTATGTACTGTATGACAGTGACATTATATTTTCTGCAGTCGTCCCAGAACTGGGAAGCAGAAAACTTACTCCTCAGAACAACAGGAATACCTGCACACAACAATAGATGACAACAGCACACTTTAAAGAGTAGCAGTGGAAGTAGTCAAAATTTTTACTTTATCACCAACGTCGACCTCACACTGGAGCGGTTCACAGCTGAGTGACTAACAGCAGAAATGGGTGGGGGGTCCAATCCGGGTCAGAGAATTGTTGCCCCAAGTCGAGAAGTATCTTGGGGTCTTGTTCATGAGTGAAGGGAAAGGGGAGTGGGAGTCCTGTGGTGTGGGGTGTGGCTCAGCAGCAGGGGAGGGTTGACACAGTGGGTTCAGGGAGCAGTGGTAGGGAAGTCTGTTTGGAACAGCTGACAGACAGAGATGGGTGTGCGGCAGAAGAGAAGTTGACAGCCAGGAGCTGTTGCCATATACCAGAGTTCGGCAGGCAACAGCACAAGCGTGTGTGAAATCATCAATTAAGAGTTATCCTTAATTTGAAACATTGCATCCCATGTGTGTGTTGTGAAACCAGAACATGTTACAAGAAAACCGATGATTGAGGTCACAGCTGCAGTGATGCAGATTGTCATCCAGCATGTCTCTGACTCTGGTTACCTGGTCGACCTCCAAGAGCTGTCATTTCTGGTTTTTGGACTTGTTTTGCTTGTTTATTTTGATCTCAATCAAATAGTGTGTGTTTTGGATGTGGTGGAACAAATCTGCACCAACTGTGTGATGCATTCACGTCAATATCGACCAATATCTCGGAAGAATGTTTCTAGTACCTTGTTGAATCCATGCCACAGAGAATATTGCCAGACAAAGGCATTTAACACCGTACCACAAAGATCTGCTTTATATAGTAACAAGTGTCCGTTTTTGGGGTTTTTTGTTTTTGTTTTTTTAAACAGACCCAAAGAAATTCAATATTTAGTGATGTTTAAGTCAACTGTTCTCTTAGAAATCTGTTTTTAAAAAGTGGCTATTTTCTAAATGACTTAATGAGTTGTGGATTGATTGTTGGGCACAACGCAGGGAGAACGTGGAATTGCATCTGGAGATTTTGATCTCAGCTTAAACACTGGGTTTGTTGATAAGAAAACTAAAGATTTACACAGTTAACAATAGTATATATCCAAAGAGTTCATACCTCTTTCAACAGCTCCAGTGAAGACAAGGAGGCCAGTACTGTGATAAAGCGGGAGGGTATCATAAATCACATCTTTGGAGTTCACTCCTGTTGTAGCCAGAAGTAAAGCAAAGTTCCACACTTTGCTGTAAGTGACCACAGCTGCCTTAGGGAGACCTGTTAAAGACACGCCAGATGCTCAGAGGGTGAATGTGCCATTTCTTTCACTGATGCATCGTGAATCTCAGTAAGTAGTTTACCTGTTGTCCCTGACGTGTATATGTAGGCTGCTGGACTCTGCATGGTTAAATGGGACCTTAACTCCTTGGATATAGGCTCAGAGGAAGCCTGATTCATTTTATCAATGAAGCTTTCCACACCTGCAGTTTCACACCTGTCAGCTAAGATGAAAACAGTGATCTGCTGTTCATGCAGATGGGGCAGCACCTCCTTCACTGCATCCAACAACTCTAGAGTAGAAAAGAAAGAAAGAAAACACAACAAACCTTACAAAAGATGTTCCTGTATTTTAACAAAGCTCAGCTCAATCTTCCTCTGCAGCTTTATTGCTCATGAGTGATGATGAAAGATGTGCTTGAATCCTTTAGATAAAGGGAGACAAACAAACAAATACTGGAGCACAAATAAAACCTGTGTATTTGAAATATTAGGTAAAAGGTCTGTGAAGGTTCTCAGTCATCCAGGTCATCGTAGTCAAAGGAGCTTGCAAAGAAAAGCGTCTGGACTTCTTTAAGTTGCTTGAAGACGTTTCACCTCTCATCCGAGAAGCTTCTTCAGTTCTAAGGTCAAATGGTGGAGAGTCCCAGATATAAACCTAGTGGGAGTTAGCCCCCCCAGGTTTCACAATGAGCTCACCCGAAACTCTGGCTGATTGGGACCCACGCCCAGTTTCACACCTTGGCTCAGGCGATTAGAGGATCATCAGGGGGTCCTTTTGTCCCTCTGTGGGGGGTTACTCCCACTAGGTTTATATCTGGGACTCTCCACCATTTGACCTTAGAACTGAAGAAGCTTCTCGGATGAGAGGTGAAACGTCTTCAAGCAACTTATAGAAGTCCAGACGCTTTTCTTTGCAAGCTCCTTTGACTAGGTAAAAGGCCTTTGCAACAAGACCACTTAAAAAAAAAAAAAAAAAAAAAAAAAAGCTAAGCATACAATCTACATGGATGTACATCACCCCCCCACCCCACCCCTTCCACACAAACAAGATGCACGAGCACCTAATGAAGGTAGGTTAGGGCCGGGTTGTGTGTAGAGATTTGATTGGGCAGTGACAGTAAGGAAAAATGTACGAATGGGTTTTTGTCATGGCTTGTACAGCTGGTGGACAGCAGCCCCTCAGTTGACCCACCGGGAATATGCCCAGTGTGCCAGATTACCAGTCCAGCCCTGGTCTCCCATATTGATGTGAAGGAATTTTGGCTGCCTCTGCTTTACAGGGTTTCTTCCGGTCTTTGCCTGCATTCATTGATGCGCAGCTCTCTCAAAGCCCCACCACTGCTTTTCAGTTGGGTTGGGGTCTGGACTTTGACTGGGCCATTGCAACAGTGTGATTTTTCTTCCCCTTTTTCAGCCAGTCTGTTGTAGATGGTTAACCTTTTTGGCCAAGCTATAGCTGTTTGACAGTTTTTGCCAATTTTACTTTTGTTTTTCCTTTTAACTCCTGGTAGATTCAATTATTGTGTTAACACATCTGAATGCTCCAGACAAGCAAACAGAGCTTCTGGTTTTACAGGTGCGCTCACACTTGTTGCCCACTCTATACAGTCAAAGGACTGTATAGATTGGAAATTATTTTTCACAGGACGATATGTCCCATTTAAGATATCCAATTTAATTTAAATCAAACAATCTCCCAATGAAACCCTAAAGCCACATATAATATATAAACTACGGTTCTTTTTTTTTCTTCTTTTTTTTCTTCTTTTTTTTTTTTCTTTTTTCTTCTTTTTTTTTTTTTCTTTTTTCTTTTTTTTTTAAATGAAACTAAAACTACGGTTCTATTAATACTGTTAATTTTTTGCATCCTCTTCAGCCATTTAGTTACTGATTGATTTATGCTGGGGAATCTTTTTTTATTTTTATTTTTTAATTCTTTGTTTCCCACTGTGACAGTTTAAGTCAGTAAATCTTTAGAGAGGCATGTTCCATTCTTGGAACTGCCTTGATGTTTTGTCACTAACAATATATGTGCTAAATGAAGGGGCAGTTTAAATAACTAAAAGTTAAGATGGACCACAAGTGCAACACATTATTTTTGTCTGCTTTGTGAAGAAGAAGATGAAGACAGCCATATGCAGTCATAAAAAGGTGTACTGCATGGTGGAGAAAGTGGTTTTCCTTCTGTTGAGTATACATGTACTCATTTCCAAATATTAAAAATTTAACTAAAGCAACAATAGGCAGTGAGAAAATGTTTAAGAAGCTTCTTATACGGTATGAAAAGTCATCCCTGTTACTGGAAAGTGACAACCATTCTTTGCATTTAATGTAAGATACTGACCCGGAAGTGAAGTAGAAGCACAATTTTAGATATGTGAATAAAGACTGATACTTTATTGTGGTGGAGTAAAAATGGAAATTCTTATATCAAACTCCATCAATAGATTACTCCATTGCAGGCAAACAGTGCATAGCCTACATTGGTGTTTTTCCCATGGCATGCCAAAGTACAGTTTGTTCTCTAATTATTTATGTATTTATTTATTATTGAATGTTGAGTAAATGAGCTCTCTACTGTCTCCATTGCTTGGAAAAGCAGACAGAAATGCAGGTACTACCTTCAGATGCTACCAGAGTTGTGGCTCCACTGCAGTTGAGGCAGTGTAGCAGAGACTTGGATCTGATGTTGGAGTTGAGCAAAGCTCCGGGACATCCAATCTTCAGCAAACCCAACCAGAGCCACAGGAACATCGGCTGGTTCCCCAGGAACAGCGCCACCGCGTCTCCTTCCTTTACGCATCCAGCCTGCAGAAACGCTCTCGCAGCTCTGTTGCTCAGGACATCTGCTTCCCGGTACGTGAACATTTCATCTTTAAAATAAATTAAAGTCTTTTGCGGCTGCGTCTTCACCAAGTCTAAAAAGCGGTCCAGGATTGAGTAATTAGTCTGCATGCACTTTAATACAAAGCGCCTTCTTTTTATTTTCGCAAGCACGTACTGGACATCCTGGAAGAGATAAGGATGGCGGAGTAAAACGCCACATACAATCAAGGCTGCACACACCGTCCAGACCAACATGTTTGTCTCACAGCTGTCCTGCTGAAGACAGAGCGGAGGTATAAAAAGGTGCAAGGAGCAGGACCACAACTTACATGTAACTACTGAACAACCAGGTGATCTACATCAAAACAGATGAGCAAGAGGGGCAGCATCCCCTCTTGCTCAATGATTGTGTAAGCCTTGTGTAAATGATTAGAAAGGACAGGAGCTGTTAACCCTCCTGTTATGTTGCGGTACAAATTGACCCAGGACCATAGTTGGTGTTTCTGGAAACCAACATAACAGGAGGGTTAATTATTAAGCTTCAGGCACCTGCAGACGATAATGGTAATGGATAATGGCGGAGACCGTGACAGCATTGCACAGTGTCTTGTGCGGTCAGAGCTGCTCTTCTGCCTTCCTTGGTAACAAGTTGTTTTTGTTTTGTTTTTTACTTAGTGTTGCCTTCCTATTAGCTCAAAGCAGTTTGGTCATTCTCCTCTTGTATCAATAAAACATATTCATCCAGAGAACTGCTGATGGCTGGATATGTTCTTTTTCAGAACTTTCTCTGCAAGACCTAAAGACAGTTGTGATGGAAATTCCCAGTAGATCTGCAGTTTCTGAAATACTCAGATCAGCCTGTCTGGTACCAACAACCACGCCACATTCAAAGACATTTAAATCATCCTTCTTCCCCATTCTGCTCAGTTTGAACTTCTTGATTGTATCGGCATGTTTAAGTGCATGTAGATGGGCACTGCTACCATATGACTGCTATCAATAGGTAGTGGAACATGTACATGTATCAAGTTGCATGATACCGGTGTGTGGAAACAGCTAAAAGTTCGTTTTTATCTGTAATCCCTGGGAACAAGCAGCTAGTTTTGGACATGAATGGATGAATGGAGTGAGCCGGTGTAGACAAATAGACAAAAGCAAAAATCATTGTAAATTTGTAAGTCCTGCACTCGCTGATACATCTGAAAAAGGAAAAAAAACAAAACATTGTCTAAACATGGACAATGTCTGCGTTTAATATATTAATATATGTAAATAGATTCATGTTTATTCATTTTCACATATCTACCAAATAAAGAGGAATAATAGATCAGCTGCTTTTTTGCTTGTAAGGTTTAGCTTTCATAATAAATTTGCTTCCTAGTTTTCAGTTAAATAAGATTTATTAAAGGAAGATTTCAAGCAATATACACAAACACAATATAGAAACATTTATAATTATGCTCTGCAGATCTTAAAAACATAAACATTATATATAAACATTTTTTTTTTAAAAGTAAAAAACACAAACTGACTGGTTTTAAAAAAACCTAACCCCAGACTGAGAAGATGTGACCCAGTAAGGATCCAGTATTTGACTGAGTATCTCTGATTCAGTGAACTCCTGTGTGCCAGTTACAGCCTATGACCGAAATAAATGTACAATGTGTACTAGATTATACCGTAGCACAATTATTTTCAAATGTGTGTCAAAGGTTGTTTGTTCTTCAGTCTGTGTGTGTATACTCAGATTTGTAAATGTGTAACAAATACTGTGTGCGATCTCTGGGTGCAGATTAATAAATGTGGATTTTAAAAAAAACAAAAAAAACAAAACATTTGCAGATCTGTAAATGTTGAAATAAATTTTCCTGGAGTGCTAGAAATACAGAAACGTTTTAAAGTTACAGCACAGACAGGCCTCTTGGGTGGCTCCCATATTTTGATGTGATTTTTGCTGTAGATACAGATATTTAAAGGGACATTTAAATAAGTGTCACTTACAAAAGGAGACTTGAAAACGTTTTAAACAGAAAAAAAAAGGTCCATTGCTTCACTGGACTTTGCCATTTAAATCCTTATATGAGATGCAGCCTGCGTTTGTTTACACAATGCAATAATTCAATACTAAACATACATATTCACTTTCCGCAGAGTTAATTATGAACCTCCTCCATACGTACTTTGTAAATATGAAACGGCAGGTTGCGACATTTGTTGCGAAATTGCGAAGGTCTTCACCTGTCTGCTTTTCTGGCCCACAACTTGTCATTACTATTACTAATATTTCATCAAAAGATCACATGTTAATTGGTGAGTTTATACAGATGAGGATCAAGGCCAGATTGGAGAGGGTCATGAGTATTTTCCCCCCAGAATTAAAAAAAAACAAACTAGAAGAAACACACCCAAAAATAAAAATGTATGTATGTATGTATGTATGTATGTATGTATGTATGTATGTATGTATGTATGTATATATATATATATATATATATATATATATATATATATATGTGTATATATATATATATATAATTTTTTTTTTTTTTTTTTTTTTTTCCCCCCAATGGCTAATGCCAGATCCTCTTCTGTAAGCTTCAAACATGTGAGCAGACCGATTTTGTTAAGACTTAGAGCCAAACTAACAGTTTAGTTAATTTTCAGCTGCTGTAGCTTCATACTTAAGTACAATCATCAGCCTTCACATCTTCCTCACCAAGCAAAGAAAAAAAAGCTGCCAACAGATCAAACTCTGCCTAACAAATAACTCAACAAACACAAAGTTCAAGCACTTTCAGGACAAAATTTTATATAATGTAAACACTTGACACTGTAAGGCACCATTTGATGAGCTAACTGAAACTTTACCTCATGTCTGCCCTTCGCTTGTTATTTCTGTTGGTAGAAGGGACTGTCAAAGCCACTGTCCTGTTGGCGCTGCCTCAACTCAGAAAACGGAGGCCTTGACCAGCCTTCCTGCAGCTTCTCACATTCAGAGCCAGGAGTAGGCTCTCTGTGCACACTCCTCTTTGCATGCACAAATGTCTCTGTGTCAGGAGTCTTCTTAGAAATCTCATTATAAACAGTGAGGTCAGAAACATCAGGGCTGTGACTGCCGAATTCCCCTATGTTGCTGGCTGATGCAGCCGACACAGAAAAGGGTTTCACTGGTTCCACTTTCCTCCCTGAGTAGGACAGTCTGGGGACTTGGAAGTCTGTGTCAGAGTCACCACTAGTCATGCTCCAGTCGTTCTGTTTCTCATCCCTGACAGGAGCCTCCTGGATGAGGACAGGTTTTCTCTGACGCTGTGAATCCAAATGGGTTTCGGCTTTCCTCGAGTCACCTCCCTGCATGTACATCTCTCTGCTCTTACACCTCACAGACACATTGACCAAATTCATGTGGGATGGAGAAACCGTTTGATGAGAGGATTTGTACGACGGCTGGGTGGTATAAACATTTTGGGGCTTCATCCCTTCATCCACAGAGGTCTCCTCCCTCCTTGATGCAAGAATGTCCAGGTGGCTCAAAAGTTTAGTTCTCACATCTGCGGTTGGATTCTGTTCTGAATCAGCACAAGTCTTTTCCCTGAGGCATCTCTCTTCTGTCCTGAAGTCAGGAAGCTCAGTGAGGGTTGGCAGGTTCTTAGTGAAACCTGCGTTTCTACCTGGAAGGCAGCCAGTGGTGGATACAGCCATTGAACATCCTGTCAATGCAAAACACAGATGCAAACCACACTGGCATGGTGAGAAAAAAATCCCAGTAAAACAGTTTAGCACAGGGGTGTCAAACTCAAATTCACAGTGGGCCAAAATTCAAAACTGGAACAAGGTCGCGGGCTAACATTAATATTTATTGGAAAAAAATCTTCCTCCAGATTTAAGAATGAATCTTTTCTTATGGACTCAAACAAGTTTTGCTGAAAAACTGAATATGGAACAAGCAAAGCTTAATACTAAACAATATATATATTAGCTGTATAATACCAGTAGGCCAGCTCTGATAATAATTTGGTATGGCTTCGCGGGCCAAATGTAATTAGGCTGCGGGCCATATTTGGCCCGCGGGCCAGAGTTTGACACCTATGGTTTAGCACATTAGCACTCACTCTGGAAACTCTGGTTCTTTGCTGATTTACTTTTGATTGGAGTCTCCAGCACTTTGGCCATGGCTGCCAGCTTGCTTGCAGCATTCATTATTTTCTTTTCAGCACTGCAGAAGACAGGAAAATCGATACAATTAACAAGAGGAGCCATGATGAACCAAGCAAACAAGTTTAGGATAATTATGGCCTCTTGCCCTGCGGTCTTTCCTCCATCTTCCAATAACTCCTGCAGACAGGTCAGATAATACCGCCTCATCTTTCTAGCAGTGTCCTGCCTCTCCCTCTGCACTTCCCTGCGGATCATCTCAGCTGCACGCTCTCGACTTTCCTGGAGGTAACGCAGCATGTCTCCTGAAAGGAAAAAACCCCAAAAAACACTGTTTTACTTAAAAATGCAACATCCAAATGAACAGAATCAACCTTTTGGGACACATGATTTAACATAAAAACAAAAAACAAAAACAACAACAAACAACAAGATATGCATATTTAATCCCCCGGCACTAACGCCAACCTCTGATCTTTTCCACAGTCATCAGGTACTGCTGCTTCATCTCCTCCAGGCCTTGCTGAAGCTTTTGCTGCTGACCAGAACTTCTGCAAGCAAAACAGTCAACAATCCTGGTTAAATACATATTTTGTCTTTAATCTCTGTGTATTTTACTGTATTCAGTAAACATTTTGACACAGTGTAGCAAGTGAATTTCCCCAGTGGGGGATTAATGAAGCCATGTCTAATTATGCAGTTCAGAAATTATCAGAGTGTTAACATACAGAAGAGTCCTTGTTTCTTTTGTTTTTTTAGTTTTCTTAATATAAATCAGGTAAAGCGGTCCCACAGTAAGAAGCATTTAACAGTCCCTTGAAGTAGCTTTGAAATCTCTTATTTTCTTTATGGTTTTTTAAAATCTAAATTGTCTTGACAGATTATGATGCCAAGATAATTTAGATGCTCCAAGTTTAAAATAAACTTGGAGCATCTTGGAGCGACTTGTCTCAAGAAATTAAACTTGTAAATTAAAAGATCAAACCGAAGAAACTTGTTGAGAGGTCTAATTGAATACGTAGCTCTGAAAGGCATTAGATTTATGAAACAACTTGTTTTTGACATAACTGAAGTGCAGCAAGGCAATAGCAATTTTCACTGTACCATTAAATTAAAGGCAAAAATAAAAAAAACACAAACCCTGATGATTCTGTTGCTCTCTTCACTTCCTCTAACTGTTGCAGATGTTCCTCCTTTGCCCTCTGTAAGACGCTTTCATGCTCATCTACAACAGATAGCACTTAACCCGTCAGCACACATGCAGTTCCAGCTCATAAAAAAAAAAAATCTTATAAAAGAATCTTAATAAGGTCTTTTAAATGCACTACCTTTGAGATGCTGTATGGCAGTTTTGTGCTCTCTAACACTGTGCTGGAGTTGTCGACAGGTTTTCTCTAAATGTCTCTGGAGCTCCTGATTCTTCTTCTGCAGCTTACTTACAGTTTCACTGCACTCCTTCCTGCAATGACACTGCTCCCTCTGCTGGGATAAGACTGCTAAAAAAAGAAAAGAAAAAAAAAACAGAAAAAAAAACCTTGCCATATAATATTGATACCAACCATTTCATGAAATGAACAGAGTATGTCATGTTGATATACAAGCAGAACATTTTCATGTCCTGCTAGAGAGGAGCTCATTGCGTACTTTGCATTTTCTTTATTTCTCCTTCGTGCTGTTTC